>NC_089503.1:312014536-312639536 GCF_036850995.1 Saccopteryx leptura
TCTTGTAGCAGACAGCTGGAATTTCCTGCCATCCCTGCCCCTACCTCCACATGACTTGTAGTTGTGTTTAGGTGTTCACAAGGTAGCCTTACTTTCTCAAGCCCTTTTTGTTAAAGAATTGACAAGTTGTCTTAGACTAGCTAGAGGGCATTAGTTAGCTGACCAAACTGGATTAGTAGCTGAAGGTGAGGTGTATGTCTTTTTCTTCATCCTTGTTTCAGACTGAGTTTGTTTTTCTTAGGCAACATTCCCTGACTTACAAGATACAAGAATAAATTTAACATCTTTATGCAAGGGTCCTACTATTAATCCCAAAGTTTCCTTCACAGCTTCTCCCTGGAAGTCTGAGGGTCCCATGGAAGTAGCATGCTGCCCTTAGACCTGAGCATTACTTGACCATGATGTTCGTAGAGCAGAGCATGAGTCTTAGCAGGTGGCTCATTCACTGAATAAATGAATGAATGAATGGAGTTTCTACCGTGGCCCTGGATATACTGTTGTAACTTATAAGCAGATTCTTACTTGAGTAAACTAAGAATATTATATATTGATTTGACCTTATTTTCCCCCCCAAAATGATTGTTTATTCCATAATAGTTTACTAGGATGTCCTTTGTTACTAGTACTGTTTTAAATGATGGTGATGCAGTGATAAAATCAGACTTAGAGTCTGTCTTCAGGAAGCTTATAACCTAGCCGTATAAACAACATACATAAGCCAAATGGAAATATATACCAAGTGCAGTCATTAACTCAAAGGAAGCACCCAGGTATACCACCTTTAGCAAGAAAGAGGAATCAAGAAAGACTTCATAGAAAAGGTTCCCCGGTAGAGCATCGGCCTAGCGTGCGGAGGACCCGGGTTCGATTCCCGGCCAGGGCACACAGGAGAAGCGCCCATTTGCTTCTCCACCCCTCCGCCGCGCTTTCCTCTCTGTCTCTCTCTTCCCCTCCCGCAGCCAAGGCTCCATTGGAGCAAAGATGGCCCGGGCACTGGGGATGGCTCTATGGCCTCTGCCTCAGGCGCTGGAGTGGCTCTGGTCGCAACATGGCGACGCCCAGGATGGGCAGAGCATCGCCCCCTGGTGGGCAGAGCGTCGCCCCTGGTGGGCGTGCCGGGTGGATCCCAGTCGGGCGCATGCGGGAGTCTGTCTGACTGTCTCTCCCCGTTTCCAGCTTCAGAAAAATGAAAAAAAAAAAAAAAAAAAGAAAAGAAAAGGTTCCCCTAAGCCTACATCTTGAAGATGGAGAAGAAGTTTTCCCTGTGGGTGGGAAGGCAGTCCAAGTAGAAATAACATATACAAAGGTACATGAAACCAATGCTTAAAGCAGTGTGGTTTTGGGAGATGAAGCTGAGAGGTGAACAGGTATCAGTCCTTGTAATCATGCTTTGGGAATCGGATTTTTTCTTGAAGATGGACAAGGTACATTGCAAAAGCAATGCATATTTGTACTTTATAAGGCTAATTCTAATGGCCATGGAGGTGGGGTAGGTCTTCAGAGGAAGAAAACCAATTTTAAAAGACAATTGGAATAAATCTGGTGAGAAACTATGCCAGAACTAAGACAGTGGCAGTAGGAATAGGCAAGAAAGTACTTACTGACATACGAAGGTTTGATAAGAGGAAGATGCTGATGATGATCCAGGTTTGTTTGTTTTTTTGGGGGTGTGTGTGGGATGATTGTATTTCTAAGAGAAACAAGAGGAAGGCCCTGTTTGGGAGAGGATTATTTTAATTTTAGTTATGTTGTGTTTTAGGGACCTGTAGAACATGAGGCAGAGAAGGCCATTGACATTAGGTAGATGTATAGATGGCTTTGAAGATTATAAGAAAGGTCAGCACTGGGGAGAGATTTGGGATTCATCAAAATATGGAAAAGGATAGCCTGACCTGTGGTAGTGCAGTAGATAAAGCATCAACCTAGAATGCTGAGGTCACCAGTTCGAAACCCCGGACTTGCCCGGCGAAGTTGACGCTTCCTTCACCTACCTCCTGCCCATCCCTTCTCTCTCTCTCCTCTCTCTTTAAAAAATCAATAAATAAAATACTTAAAAAAAAAAAAGATGGGAGAGGGTAAGGACATGTATATATAATAAAAAGCGAAAGGGAAGGGTGAACTCCTGAGGAACATACCAGTAATGAAAGGACAAGCAGAGAAAGCCTACACAGCAAAAGAGAGTGGTGAGAAATGGTAAGAGGTAGCAAAAGTAATAAATTTGGCCCCTTCTGTGGGGTAAAGGGACTAAACATGTTCCACGCTAGTTTAGGCAGCAGAACTAGGCACAATTCTTAAAGCCAGGAGTTGAGTTTGGTTCCCTCACCATAACCCCTGTTTCCCCAAACTCCATGTACAAAAGCAGCAGCTCCTTACTCAGCACCACCCTGCCCATGATGGCACTCTGAAAATCAACAGTATTGACAAAGAACTCTGGCTGACTACAAACCGAGGGAGACATGAGGACCCAGACACAGCCAAGAGATCAGGAACTAAAAAAGGTGCCTGTGGCCCTGTTACTGGATCTGCATTATCCTTAGTGTCTAGATAGGAAAGGAGCTTCCAAATGACAGAATTTCAGGTCATTCTGATTTTTAAATGCCAATGTTAAAGCAAAAACAATTGAATAATATCCATTGTATTAGGCAACTGGGACTGATAGGGAAAGAAACAAATCACAATGATTAATAAGTGAGTGAGACATAAGGACATTGAGATGACAAATACTTTTTTTCAGTTTTATATTTATTGATTTTTTTTTCAGAGAGAAACATCAATTTGTTGTTCTACTTATTTATGTATTCATCGGTTGATTCTTTTTTTATTTTATTTTTTTTTATTTTATTTTTTACAGAGACAGAGAGTGAGTCAGAGAGAGGGATAGACAGGGACAGACAGACAGGAATGGAGAGAGATGAGAAGCATCAATCATTAGTTTTTCATTGCACGTTGCAACACCTTAGTTGTTCATTGATTGCTTTCTCATATGTGCCTTGACCGTGGGCCTTCAGCAGACCAAGTAACCCCTTGCTTGAGCCAGCGATCTTGGGTCCAAGCTGGTGAGTCTGCACTCAAGCTGGCGACCTCGGGGTCTCGAACCTGGGTCCTTCCACATCCCAGTCCGACGCTCTATCCACTGCGCCACCTCCTGGTCAGGCCATCGGTTGATTCTTGTATGTGCTGTGACCAAGGATTGAACCCACAATCTTGACGTTTCAGGGTGACCTTCTAACCAACTGAGCTACCTGGCTAGGGCAATGAAAACTTCTTTTTAAAAAAGCTTGACTAGGAGAGGAAAGGGGAGGGAGGACACAAAAGCTTGAGAAGGTTATAGGATTAAAGGGGCTGTTTTTAGGAATGGATAGACTTGAACATTTTTACAGATTTTCAAGTGTGGAACTGAAGTATAAGTGACCTGAAACTGCAAAGATCTTGTGTATTGGTGGCTGAATGAATAAACCCATTTGCCTCTAGCAGTGCTCCTTAGGCATTTGTTATTATTATTTGTGTTACTTAACTAAATAGGCTCCTTCACTTGGGCTGGGTGTGCTGTTCATAGAGCTAGACCTTGGTGCCCTCTGGGTCCATGATTGCCTCCTGGGATGGCCTTCCTAGTCTCCTTTCTGGTGTTTTGCTCCTCTCTCACATCTGCTGCTTCACTTAAGACTTTTTTCCCTGACATCATGCTTGAAGTTAGGCCAGTTGCCAGTGACATAGTCAGGATTGTCAGTTTTTTGTGACTCAATTAAAAATTTATAGTATGTTCTGAATAGACTGCACCCCAAGAATGATGCTGGGGGAAAAAAAGAATGATGCTGGATATTAGACAGATAAATAGTGACGAATGCTGACTAGACCAGGGTGGAGTGAGAGAAGACAGCCTTATCTATATTGCTTGAATTTATTTATTTATTTTTCCATTAATTTGAAAGAGAAAGAGGGAGAGAGAGAGAGAGAGAGAAACATTGACTTATTTCACTTAGTTGTGCACTCATTGGTTGCTTTTTGTATGTGCCTCCTAGCAGGGATTGAATCCATGACCTCAGTATGTCAGGATGACGCTCTATCCACTGAGCAACCCAGCCAGGGCCCTATTGGTTTAATTTCTGAACGGAGATTTAAATTAAATTTAAAAGAATTATTCTAAGTAATAATGTTTGAAAATTAAACCCTACCTATCAGAGGTGATATTAGTAAATATAGTTTATTAAATATGTATTTCTCTCAACTTGCCATATTCCCTAGGGAAAGATTCAGTTCTAATCACATCCTGTGAGTTTAGTTAGGTGCTTGACTGTGGAGGAACTCTTGAGATCTACTTGCAGTTTATCAGGTCCCAGGGACTGATTTAGGCCAAGATCCACTGAACCTTTTCAACCCATGTGTGAAGTTCAAGGACAACCTGGTTGCTCTGCAAGAGAAGAGAGAAGACTGGTGTGGCTCACATAGTTTACTGCTGCAGCTCTGCATGATCTGATAGCAGGGTTACAGTAGATAGTTCTGAACATTTCAAAATGATGTTTTGAAGGAATTTGCCATTACTCATACCTTAGAAGGAAAATAGTGCTGTAGATAACTTTAACTAGACCATTTCAAATGATGATTTTAGAATTAAATTTTATGTTTATCTTGAATATGAGTACATCTGATACAGAGGTTCACAGCCCTGCAGAGAGAGTAATGAAGCTGGTTTCCAGAGTACTTGGAACACTGCCCAGTTTCCCTCACCTGCCTCTCCTGTTTTAATTCCTTTTCTCTCACTGTATGCCCAGCTGCCAAGCAGGCAAAGGACTAAGCTGGCCACTGTGTACTAAGCTTGTCTGTTAACAAGATACATACTATTGAGCTACTTTATGAAGTTGGTACAGAATTTGGATTACTGATAAGTCTAGAGAAGCAGTCCTGTTTTGCCTGGGCATAAACTTATCAGAATAGATAACTGAAAATTAGGGTTGTTATCTTAATAGTCTGTGGTTGACAAAAAAATTAAAGAATCCAATCTGTCTCTGAAGTGCAAGGGGCACACATAACCACATATTTCACATTTTCCATGAGGGCCAGACCCATCTTGGAAGTTATAGCTAGCTTCTTCCACTTTCCCTTGTCTCATTTAATGGGGAAGCATCCATGTTAAAGTACTAGGTTATAGGGATCACATCAGGGTTCAGTTCAGCTTAGTTTATTAAACTTCTACCTGATACCAAATTCAAAGATGTGTAAGACATAGATAGTTTTTATTGTCAATGAGCTCCTGTTGCATGAAGGAAACAGACCTATGGATATAATCAGTATTATATGGTATACCCCAAAAGAAGAACACTTGGTGCAGCCAAGATGGGTACAGAAAATTTCAGGAGACAAAACTTGAGGCAAATCTTAAAAGAGGAGTAGAAGGGAATTGGACACAGGACCCCCAGAGACATCAGAGCATATATTGTGGGCAAAGAAACTATGTGTGGTCCATGTTAAAAAAGTGTGAAGTAATGATGTAGCTAAGAGAGATCTTGTATTTTACCCCAAAGGTAATGGATAGTTCTTGAGTAAATTTTGGAAGTGATATTCTCAAGAGGTCAGATTTGCTTTTCAGAAGATTGCTGAAACAGCAGTGTGTATAGTAGGAAGATAGGGATAATTAAAGTATTACTAGTACTCATTACAGCACAATTGCATCTGAGATTTATTCAAACATTGTTAAAAAAAAAAAGCTAATGTAGAGATAATGACAGAAGAGGGGGCAGCAAAATGTTTTCAAGTTTCACTGAAGTACTACCTCAAACATTGTGACATAATGTGGGACTAACACTGTAATTGACAGTCTGTAGCCATGGGGAATGGAATGTACTTTCTTGGACAGAAACATTGATTGTGTAACTAAGAGGCCAACTTCCAAATAGTGGCAGGCATTCTGACACAGTGTGGATACTTACCACAGATAAGTTTCTGCCAGGTTTGTCCAGTATTGTTTTGCCCACCTTCACACACACACAGAGGTCCAACCTTGAGCAGAATATCCTTTTGACACTTGCTTTTGCCATTGTAAAATGAAGGGACTGCCCTGGGATCTCTAAATGTCTATTAACCCTCTGAGTAGTGAGTTTTTTTTATGCTCACTGACCCCCAGGAGTTTTTTTTTTCTTCAAAAAATGAAATTAGTGGCCCTGGCCAGTTGGCTCAGCGGTAGAGCGTCGGCCTGGTGTGCGGGGGGGGGGGGACCCGGGTTCGATTCCCAGCCAGGGCACATAGGAGAAGCGCCCATTTGCTTCTCCACCCCCCCCCCTTCCTTCCTCTCTGTCTCTCTCTTCCCCTCCCGCAGCGAAGGCTCCATTGGAGCAAAGATGGCCCGGGCGCTGGGGATGGCTCCTTGGCCTCTGCCCCAGGCGCTAGAGTGGCTCTGGTCGCGGCAGAGCGACCCCCCGGAGGGGCAGAGCATCGCCCCCTGGTGGACAGAGTGTCGCCCCTGGTGGGCGTGCCGGGTGGATCCCGGTCGGGCGCATGCGGGAGTCTGTCTGACTGTCTATCCCCATTTCCAGCTTCAGAAAAATACAAAAAAAAAAAAAAATTAAAAAAAAAAAATGAAATTAGTTCCAGTTATAGTTTTATTAACTTAAAATCATGTTTGTTTGATAACCAATTTATGGAAACAAGAAAAACATACATTTACCTTTTTTTAATGTTGCCTTACATATTTTTAAAATAAATCGATGTACTCTCGATGGTCAGGAGGCACAAGGACGTACATGAATGTTTGTACTAAAAGGGTTAATAAATGGCTATCATTTCATATATTTATATATTTGTACATTCACAGGTAAATAGACATGTATTTCATATATAGTATATATTAAGAGACATTCCATCTTGAAATAAATGTTTCACTGCATTTAGTAGCAACTTGTTATGATCTGATTTGATTTTGAAGAGGCCATTCTAGGCCCTGGCCGGTTGGCTCAGTGGTAGAGTGTCAGCCCAGCGTGTGGATGTCCCAGGTTCAATTTCTGATCAGGGCACACAGGAGAAGCAACCATCTGCCCTCCCCCCCACCCCAGCCATGGCTCGATTGGTTCAAGCTCATCGACCCTGGGTGCTGAGGATGGTTCTGTGAAGCCTCTATCTACCTCAGGTGCTAAAAATAGCTTGGTTGTGAGCATGGCCACAGATGGGCAGAGAATCGGCCCCAGACAAGGCTTGCCAGGTGGGTCTCAGTGGGAGCACATGTGGAAGTCTTTCTCTGTATCTCCCATCCTCTCACTTGGAAGAGAAGAAAAAAGAAGAGGCCATTCCAGCCATTATTTGAGAATGGATGGGGGAAGAACAAGAATAGGCTCTGGGAGGCCAGCTAAGAGGCCTCCACAAGTAAAAAATGATGATGGCAATAAAAATGAAGAATTGTGGGTGGATCTGAGATACATATTGTGAAAGCAGAAATGACAAGACCTGTTGATGGACTCTCAGAGGACCTGGGTAGCGTGCAAAATCCACGATGAATCTGATGTTCTGTCCAGAAAATGGGTGGAGGATGGTACCCTTGAATGAGACAGTAGAGATGGAGAAGGAGGTCTGGGTGGGGGATAAAGAGGGTTGTTTGGGATGTATTCAATCTAAACTGATTATGAAACATCATATCAAATGGAGAAGTTGAAAGGGCAATTGGTATTTTTCTGGTAAAAAATAAAGTGAAATAAATAGTAAAGGTATAAGTTTTAATGTTTCTTCAGCAAGTGGTTCATATTTCAGTTCACATTCTTAATAACCACTTGCCTTTATTGAGCATGTGGTTGGTGGTGCTCTGTACTAAGTGGTTTACACATATATTAACTTCCAAAAATCCCTCTAAGGAAGATGCTGTTATTGTTCCCAGTGTTGAATGAGGAAGCTGAGGCTTGACAGGTTAGGCCGTTAGCCAGAGAGTCAGTTGCTGGTAGATGGAGAAGCCTGGATTGGTATGAGGCTGCCTGAATTCTGAACTTGTGCTCTTTCACTTGGCATGGTGTTTGTTATGAGTGTATGGCTCATTGTGATTTTTCTGTCTTTTCAGGGTTTTGGTTTTTGCACTGAATGTAGTCTAAATTCATCTTCACGGGCGTGTGTTGCCCCAGGATACGGTCAAAGGTAAGTTTTTAAAGTTTCTCTCTACCAGGTATTGGCAATGAGAGCCTTCATCTTAAAAAGAAGACAAGTACATTTTGACTCATTGCTCCTTTTCAGAATTCTTACAGAAGGGTATTTAAAGTGTTTATCACATCAGCCCTTTGTATTTCTACTTTGGTAGGTCCCTTTGAAAAGCACTTGTATTTTTATTGATACTGACATTTGGTGCCTCATCCTTTCATAAAGCTGGAATTTGTTATTGAGATTTAGCAATTCCACAATTTTATGTGAGCGTGTTCCTACCTTCTCTGCCCCTAGTCTGTCCCTGCTGCAGTCTGTAGTCCACATTCTGCCAGAGACAGCTTTCTGAATTGTAGATTTACTTATGTCATTTCTTTGCTTAAACAGCTCTCATGGCTCCCTGTTGCTGCTGATGTCATCCTACAAACCCCTTCAACACCTACCTACTTGCAGTTGTATCTGGCTTCTTTTTTTACTGAACCCCCATCTGTAACCCTTTTTCTATTTCTCAGATATTTAGTTCTTTGTCACAGCTTTGTACCTTGCTTGGTGCTTTGCTCTTTGCTTTGAGTTTAAAAGAGGGGAGAAGAACACAACTGTCCAGTCTTCCATCTTGTATCTTTCCTGTTGTCCTCTTCTTCCAGACTCTCTTGGCAGAATTTCTTTTTTCATCTGTGTTCTCAGAACACCTGTTATTACAGTAACAAAATATTCATTATTTTATGTTACAGTTATTTATTTCTGTTATGACTCTTTTACTAATCTATAAACCTTTTGAGACTTCTTGAAAAGGAACTGTTTTTTTTTTAGTGCTTGTTGGCTACTCCTGGACACTTAATGCTATACATATATTATTTAATTTAATACTTATAACACCTCCTCTATTTTTTGGATTAAAATAATGAAGATTAGAAAGTTAACTAATTTGCCCAAAGTAGTGTACAGCTAGTAAGTTTCAAAGAGTTATGATTTTTCCCCTTCAAAACCAATGCTTATTGTACTGTATCACATTGGTCCAGCACCATCTGGCATGTCATTGGGATCTAGGAAATATATATTGAATTGATATCTGTTACAGTTTTAATTGAAAAGGACTTTAGTTAGTCTTACATAGAAATTTATTGAATACCTATTAAATACAGGTGCACAGGGTTTAAGTAAACTCTGAATATAGAGATTATTGAGATGGAGTGTCTGGCATCAAAGGGTTGACAGTAATAGGGAAGGCAGCTACACAAGCAAATAAATTTCATAAAGTTACAGTTCCTATACTAGTATTCAAACAAGGTCCACTGGAAACACTGAGGAAAGAATCATCCATTCTACCTAGAGATGGATCAGGAAATACTTTTTAAAGCTGCTTGATGAGGAGTATCAGGGGAGGGAATAATATGAACAAAAACAGGGAACCCTGAAACAATCTGGCACATTTCTGAAGCTTACAAGTAGTTCAGTATGGCTGGAACAGAAGGAGCAAAGAGGACTGGCCAATGACACTGGAGATAAAGGTGAGGGCTGGATTCTGGAGGGCTTTGGAAATATTAGCATATGTATTTGCCAATGTATAGAGAGATCTAGTACAAATGCTGTGTGACAGTATTCATATTTAGTCATTAACATTTGTTGAGTCCTGTTCTGTATGTGCTAAAGCTCTGTGCCAGGCCACAACTATCTGTCACTTACTGTGTATGGCAAACTGATGACAGCTCTGAGGTGAAATGATGTGCTGAAGCAGAAATGAAATGCTTGTATTGTCACATCATCTTTGACAGCTTTGCCACCACTTGTTCACCCCTTCAGTTAATTTTCACATAAGTGGACTTTGTCTTGACTCTTTCATCACTCTATTAGCACCAATACACTGGACGCTATGTCACTTCCCAGATGGGACCCCTACCTTCAATATATACTTTTGCATTGCCTGATTCTCCTCTCAGTTTGTCCAAAGGACAGTAAAGCTGACCTAGAACTTGAGACACAACTGTAAGATATTCCTTCAAACAAGAGTGTCATCAAGATTTCTTCAGGAAAAACATTAAAAATATTAACAGCAGTTCTAAAACAACAAAAGAATGAGAGTAAATTAAATAAAGGACAAATAAAAAATAGTTATTGATATGACATATAGTAAGTAAGCAGATTATATAGTGTTGATCCGGAAAAATTTTTAGAAATACAAATTGACTGGATATTAGAAGGATGGAAATGTGGATGGTGAAGGGAAGGGATTTCAAATGGGGTATGGACTGCATAGGTGGGGATTACCCAGGTGTGGAGAGAATAGAAAGAAGATTTTTTTTTAAAGACTTTGTTTATTGATTTTAGGAGAAAGAGAGAAAGTTGCAGTTGCTTCTCATATGTGCCTTGACCAGGCAAGCCCAGGTTTTTGAACTGGTGACCTCAGCATTCCAGGTTGATGTTTTATCCAGTGCACCACCACAGGTCAGGCTAGAAAGAAGATTTGTCTCACTGAAGTGGAGAGTGTGCATTAGGAGTAACTAGAAATGGAGCTAAAAAGCTTATGAAGTAAAAGTATGTTATCAATATTATGGTAATGGGATAATTGGGAAGGTAAGACTGACACTGAAAAGTGAACTTAATTCTGAAGAAGTTAAGCTTCAGATATAAGTTGGCATTGAAGGGGACCCAATAAATAATATTCTATTCCTGCCCAAGTTCTGAACCAGTGGAAATAGAGGATGGAGGAGTAGGGCAGGCAGAGATAAAAAATTCACTTTTGTGGTAAGTTGACATAGGAGAACTGACTCATCTGTAAGGGCCAGTTGGCTTTCTGATACTAAACTCCAGAACTTAACAGGTTTTCTCACCCAGCAGCACTACTCTGGGGATAGACCTACCTTCTAGAAGGAAGGAAGGAGCAGAGCAGAATAGGGACCCCCAAGGGGAAAGGGGAGAGAAGGGCTGGACTCTACAAGCAGTTTCCTCTTCTAGGCTCTTGATCAGACCAGTCACTATACCCCTGACAGCAGGAGTCCAGGGGTATAACACCAGGAATAGGGGAAAAACTGATATTACCCCACATGGAGGGAAGCATCAAGAGTGGATAACAAGTTTTCCTCTTCTAGCACTTGCCAGCTTTTGTCTCTTAGCAGTAAATGTGACTCAGCTGAAGCGTGCCTATCTCCTTTAGGGCAGAAGTGGTGTTAGGACTATCCTATTCCCACTCTCATGAGGACAACCCCCCACTACCAACTACTATTCTTTCAGGTCTTCTCTTGGAAACATGAATAGATTTATCCCCAGAAGATTCTAAAATGGATCAGTATACAAATCATATGAATTCCAAGACTAAACAAAATCTTTCCAGCACTGTCCCTGAAAGCACCAAATTCTAAAAGTAAGCCTACCTCCAGACCTAGAGGTATATTTCTGATAAAGTTATGTTTCCTGACTATAATACTCAGTATTGCCAAAAATTGTAACAGAGACACATTGGTATCTGAGAGAGAGAAGAAGATGGGTGAAATCCTCCTGGTTTGAGCCTTGCCAAGATAAGATACCCAGTTAGTCTATGCTAGTGTCCAGAATCTATGACTTGGACACTGCCACCCAATTTGGAACTATTGGCCAACAAGTGGTTAAATTTGGAACTCTGCCTTTACCATGTCTGGAAAACATTCAACTAATGTACACTGCCTTCTCTTTTAAATATTTAAGTAAATAAATATTTGAAATAGTACCTCCTTTTTGCAAAATCTAGAGTTTTGTAGTTACCAACCTTTCTCCCTTCCTCTATAACGGGTCGGGAACCTATGGCTCACAAGCCAGATGTGGCCCTTTTGATGGCTGCATCTGGCTCACAGACAAATCTTTAATAAAAAATAATAATATTAAAAATATAAAACATTCTCATGTATTACAATCCATTCATTTCCTACCGCTCATGTTCATGGTTGTGGGTGGCTGGAGCCAATCACAGCTGTCCTTCAGGACAACACCAAATTTTTATTGGATAATGCGTAATGTACACGGGTCATTATATGGCTCTCACGGAATTACATTTTAAAATAGGTGGCGTTCATGGCTCTCTCAACCAAAAAGGTTCCCGACCCCGCTCTATAAGTTCCCTCCCTCCCTCCCTGCCTGCCTCTGTTCTTCCTCTCTCCCTTCCAGCCTCCCTTTGCCCTCTCTTCTTTCCTTCCTTCTATGAAGTATAGTGAGAAATCTCTTAATTTTCATTTCCCCTGTGAATTGCCTATGTAAGCCTAGCACAAACAATTAAAACAGAAGTTCACTGATTTTGTAGCTTGTATGCTATTTGAAATTCATCTGCCTTGTAGTTTATATGCATCAGATCATTGTTCTACTTGCTAATATCTAAAAGACTTGTATGAAGAAAGTCTTTTTTTCCTAAAGTCTAATCTTTGCCTCAGCTATGCCTGCTTAGGAAAGCTGTGCCTGCATAATTCAAGGTCAGGCAGCAGCCTCTATACTTTGAAGTCACCCAAGCCTGCTAATGCCCTATTCTCTTTGTTGAGGCTAGCATAGCTAGCATTTGCTTGCTAAACCAGAGTGGCCAATGTGTGCTGAGACCACTTGTGCAGCTGACATTCAGATGTGCTTTTAGTGCCACCACCATGGTCTGACTGTGGTTTATTTCTTTGCTGAGGCCAGCAGAGCCTCCAAAGCCTTTGCTAAAGGCTTATGTGCCAATGCACACAGCCTGTCTCTATAGAAACAGCCACTATCTGAAGACAAAGTTGCCATAACTACAGTCACCACTGAAGTAAAAATATAGTGTGGCCTGTCATTTATAAACTTCTAATTTGGCTTCTAATATAAACTTCAATAGTTAAAAGCTAGTGTACAACTGTAAAAACTTATGTGTCCTAATATAAACCTCTTCAAGGTCAAAACACTTGACCCCCTCAAAAAAGACCAAGACCCTAAGTCCTGGTTCTAACAGAAGCCTCAGAAATTCTACATGTATTTTATTCCCAAAATTATACTTCATGTCTGTTTATGAAGACTCTAGTCTCATGCAGTAGGTATTAGGGTCTGTGAGAGAGCCAATAAATTGTACTCTTTTTCCCTTGGCTGAATATTATCCCAATTGAGAAATAAGATAGAAAGGCATTTGGGAGACCAAAATATCTCTATTTTAAATGAAGTTAAACTGGAGAATACAGCTTACATCTACAGGCAAGTGGACTTTTTAACACTGAACCTCAGAATTCATCAGACTTATCTAGTCACAGGTAATTGTGAGCAGCCTGCATTGATAGGGACGGGAGCAGAGGAGAATTCATGCTCCTTGGGGACAGCTGGCTTCCAAAAAGAAGAGAGAGCTCACATATCTTGTTTCTCCTTCTGAACTCACCTTTCAGATAAGATCCTGTACCTCTTCTGGGGTAGTGTGTGTGGAGGTGGAGAGGAGCCAGGAGTGAACCTTGGGAGAGGGAGGAAGCATTCATTTTTCCCAGCACATTCAAATGGAAACGGCACATAATTGGGGTGCCTTTCTTGATCAGCTATGCCTATGATGCATCAGCTACGAAATACAATCTCTGTATCAGTAAAGTAGAATGAGAACTTAAAGATATTTGTGAAGCAGTTTGCATACCGTACCTTTTTAGACATGTTAATTGAGTTTTTCTAGTGCTAGCAATTTAATTTTCATAGAGAGAGCATTTTTGTTTTTGTATAAGTGTCATAAACAGGTGAGCGTCAAAAACAACTATATAGATAAAGCCTGTTTCACCTGCTGTGAGGATCATGTTTCTGGAGGGAATGGGCAATGTCAGTTCATCTGGATTGAGAGAATAGAGGTTGACTGAGAGAGCTTCCACTGTACCTGTTTTACATTTTACATTAGATAAATACACATTAGTTCCCCAAAAACCTCATAGTAGATATTCTGGTACCCCTTTCCCACCCACCTGATGAGGAAGCATTCCTGGACCTGCCTTTTTGGCCTCAGGTCCTGGGGCTGGTTAGTGAGAAGCCTGTTACCAGCATCAGATCACCAGGGCCCCAGGCTGCTGCATTCACAGAGATTTCTCTGCATACAAGAAAGATACTCATCAAGCGTCTTTTTAGCTTTTATATTTTGTAGCTATGAGCCTTTTAAAGATTTGAAATGTTTTAAAATATTCATACCTGCATTATAATAGAATTTTGTGTTAGTTTGAGTAATGATTCCTCAATAATTATGTATTTAATGAATTAATTTGAATGTTGCATAATCATAGTTGTTTCCTTTTGGTACATTTTAATAAAATTTAAAAAAATTTTTAAAGATTTTATTTATTCATTTTAGAGGAGTGAGAGAAGGTGGGAGGGAGCAGGAAGCATCAACTCCCATATGTGTCTTGACCAGCCAAACTCAGGGTTTCAAACCAGTGACCTCAGCGTTCCAGGTCGACACTTTATCTAATTAATAAAATTTTAATAAACTTTTATTTGACTCACTTCATTCTTAGAGGGAAAATGACTACTTTTTATTGTCGTGCCCTATGAATAGCCTGTTCTAATATAAAAATAGATTAAAAAAAAGAAGAAAAAACCCTGACATTTAGTTTATTAAGCAAATTTTCTTAAAATTAAACAAGCAGGACCAATCATAAGAGTACACCTTAATTTCAGTTATAAAATACCATGAATGTTGACTATAAATTATAAACCCAAGAAACTCAGCCAATTTTAGTAGCCTAGCTTAATATCCAGGCAATATGACTGGCTGCCACATAGCAATTGGTCAGCTGCTTCCCTTAGATGTGGGCATCCTTTCTGACAGGTCAGTATTTGTACTGTATGAATTACTGAATATTTTCACTATCACTTCTGCCAGAAGTAAAATAAAAACAGGAAAACTATAATTGTTCAATACTCCAATGTCTTAAACCTTTGCTACTGTCCTGCCCTAAGGGAGGGAAGAGTCTCTCTCTACCTCAGATGCACATGTATATACAGACACATGCACACACGTTTCTTAAGGTTGTTGCTTCACAGTATCTATGGTCTCCATAACACAATTTCAAACTAATCTTTGAAAAAACAAATGTTGAACTGAAATTCTTACGTATTTTTCTCTTCCTACCTTTTTTAGGCAGTATTTGTGTGTTTCTGCAGAATTTTGCACAGAGTCTGTTCCCATGCAAACCAATGAGGGAGAAGTATCGGAAGAAAGCGGTTCCAAGGTCAGTGAATTACTAAAGGTGCAAACAATTTGAGTAGAAGTTAAACAACAGAGGCAGTGGATGAGTGGAGTGAGTGTTTTGTTGTAGGTGAATTTAGAAATTAGCTTGATTAAAAGTTAGACCTTACCCTTAGATTGAGGTATTTTTTCTTTTTTTTTGTATTTTTCTGAAGCTGGAAACAGGGAGAGACAGTCAGACAGACTCCCGCATGCGCCCGACCGGGATCCACCCGGCACGCCCACCAGGGGCGATGCTCTGCCCACCAGGGGGCGATGCTCTGCCCCTCCGGGGCGTCGCTCTGCCTCGACCAGAGCCACTCTAGCGCCTGGGGCAGAGGCCAAGGAGCCATCCCCAGCGCCCGGGCCATCCTTGCTCCAATGGAGCCTTGGCTGCGGGAGGGGAAGAGAGAGACAGAGAGGAAGGAGGGGGTGGGGGTGGAGAAGCAAATGGTCGCTTCTCCTATGTACCCTGGCCAGGAATCGAACCCGGGTCCCCTGCACACCAGGCCAACGCTCTACCACTGAGCCAATATTTTTTCTTATTAATATTTATTTTTGTTATGCTACATGATAAATTTAAAACATATTTTACTGGCTCTGGCCAGTTGGCTCAGTGGTAGAGCGTCGGCCTGGCGTGCAGAAGTCTCGGGTTCAATTCCTGGCCAGGGCACACAGGAGAGGCGCCCATCTGCTTCTCCACCCCTCCCTCTCTCCTTCCTCTCTGTCTCTCTCTTCCCCTCCTGCAGCCGAAGCTCCACTGGAGCAAAAGATGGCTCGGGCGCTGGGGATGGCTCCTTGGCCTCTGCCCCAGACGCTAGAGTGGCTCTGGTCGCGACAGAGTGACGCCCCAGATGGGCAGAGCATCGCCCCCTGGTGGGCGTGCCGGGTGGATCCCGGTCAGGTGCATGCGGGAGTCTGTCTGACTGCCTCCCCGTTTCCAGCTTCAGAAAAGTACAAAAAAAACCCAACAAACAAACATATTTTACTGAACTTATAGAGCATTTAGTGATTAATTTGTAGGATGCTAGTACTTTATCTTTTAATGTGTTATGCAAGTTGTAATCCCTTATTCCTGTTGCACAGAGGCATTACTGATTATTTTTTAGACATTTAAAAATATTTATTGGCCCTGGCCGGTTGGCTCAGCGGTAGAGCGTCGGCCTAGTGTGCGGAGGACCCGGGTTCGATTCCCGGCCAGGGCACATAGGAGAAGCGCCCATTTGCTTCTCCACCCCTCCGCCGCGCCTTCCTCTCTGTCTCTCTCTTCCCCTCCCGCAGCCAAGGCTCCATTGGAGCAAAGATGGCCCGGGCGCTGGGGATGGCTCTGTGGCCTCTGCCCCAGGCACTAGAGTGGCTCTGGTCGCAACATGGCGACGCCCAGGATGGGCAGAGCATCGCCCCCTGGTGGGCAGAGTGTTGCCCCATGGTGGGCGTGCCAGGTGGATCCCGGTCTGGCGCATGCGAGAGTCTGTCTGACTGTCTCTCCCTGTTTCCAGCTTCAGAAAAATGCAAAAAAAAAAAAAAAAAAAAAAAAAAATTATTGATTTTAGAGAGAGAGGAGGGGGAGAGGGAGAGAGACATGAGCATCAGTCTGTTCCTGTATGTGCTGTGGCTGGTGATCGAACCAACAACCTCTATGCTTTGGAGCAACACTAACCAACTGAGCTATCTGGGCAGGGCATTTTTAGATATTTTTTATTATAAATTTTAAAGTGGTAATTTGTTTGGTTTTTCAAGTTAAAGCTTTAGTGATTATTGTCATTGTCAAACCTCATATATAGTTAATTGTGTATTTACATAGACCTCTCTACATCTGCTTCTTTGTCCTGAATCTGCTTGGTTCTTTCTCTGCCTGGTCATATGGGACCCTCAGTATCACCTTCACTTCACCTCCTTCTTTCTCCTTTCAAAGTTGTCTTTAGTCCTTCCTGGGAGATCTGAGGGTGTCTCACACTGTGTCCAAAGCAGTGCCCAGCACAGGTAGCATTATCTGCTGTCCTGGACCCTTCTCAGGGGAGTCCTTGTTCTGCTTCCCCTGCTACTAGCAGTCTCTGTAGGAAGGCTTATTCCTTCAGCAGAGCAAAAGTGGAAAGGTGTCAAAATGTTACTGGGAACTGTCAAAACATCATGTTCTATGAAGAAGCTGGGCACAAAAGGTCATATTATATGATTCCATTTATATGAAATATGCAGAATATATAAATCCACAGAGATGGAACACAGACTGATGTTTGCCAGGGGTTGTTTTGGGGAAAATGGAAAAGGAGGAATAACTACTAATGGATGCAGAGTTTCTTGCTGGGGTAATGAAAATGTTTTGGAGCTTGATAGAGGTGGTGATTGTACAACATTGTGAATATACCAGATGACAGACACTGAATTGTCCACCTTAGAATGGTTAATTTTGTGTTATGTGAATTTCACAAAAATAAATTATTTTTTTTAAAGACAAGTAAAAAGTATCTGTGAGTTCCCATCAGAAAGTTCTCTCTGCCCATAGGTCTTAGGCAATGCTTCACTGAGTTTTAGAGAGGCTACTTTCTTCTTTGCTCTGTTGTACTTTGTTGACAGGGCTTCAGAGAAGTACTACTTGTGCTCTGAGTCTTGGGGTCCCTTGTGAAAACAGCTCTTTTTGCTTCTTTCTGACTCTCTCCCTCTCTATAGTCCATGGGTTGAGTAGAGGAATAGATATTATCCTGTCTGCATGTTTGTTTTTTTCCCACCTCACCAGAACTCTTCCTTCTTTCTGTAGCCAAAACAAAAGCCTGTAGACTTTCATCAGAATCTCATTTAGAGTTAGTCAGAATCTGAGATAGACACACTCTAGGAATCTCCCCCAAACACACAAAGACATACATAAATAGACACCCAAAATACACAGACCTCAGGATTTCTGAAGTGTACATAGACAATAGACACTCAGATTCTAATTTATTAATTACTAATGACATATAATGTTAAGGAAGACTGGACTCTTGGATTCTCTGGCTAATTCTCTCCCTGGAAAGTTAAGTTGGAATTGGAAGTTGGCAAGCATGTAATTAGACCAATATTGAATATTTTATTGTGTCATAAACTTACTTTTCACCTTTTTGAGAAAAAAAAGAGTGGCTTTCTTGATTTTTAAATGATTGAATAGCTTTTCAGGTTAGAATCAATTTGACTAAAAAATAAAAGAACACTTTTTATACTTTCATTAAGTAGAGGCTTCTGTTATCAGGAATTAGATTTTTCAGTCTTAGTTTAATTCAGCTTCATCAGTCTTAGTTTAATTTATGTTTTTATGGTTTTCTTATGCTTTTCTTTGTTTGAAACCTTATTATATTTGGAATGTTAGATATTAATGCGGGAATTCATCATAGTACTATGGTGATATAATTTGTGGTTGTCTGCTAACAGAAAGAAGTCAGGAAAGGTAGCTGGTTTCGTAAAAAAATAAGTGGGGAATTTTCTGTAAAACATGGTGATTTATGATAAATCCAGTTTTTCAATAAATAATTATTGAGTACCGGTATATGTTTTCAGAGGATACAACAATGAATGAAAAAGACATGGTTCTTCCTTTTAAAGTGATTATATTTTACTGAGAGAAACAAATATAAATAAAGGTGATAATTATGGATTGTGGTCAGTACTACGTAGAAAATAAAGTAATATAATATAGGGTGACTGGGAGGACAAGCTTAGGGTAGTCAATGACGCCTCTCTGAGAAGGTGACATGTCAGCTAAGAGTTGAAGGATGAGGGACCCAGCTACATAAAGAGCTGAAACAGTGTTTACTTGGGAGAAACAGCTTCAAAAGCCCTTGGCTTCTTCCAAGAACTATCAGAAGTCCCATGTGACCAAGTGGTAATAGCGGGTTACAGAGAGTGGCAGACACCTTGGAAGGACTCGAAGGTCATGGTATAGAATGTGAATTTATTCTCTGTACACTGGGAAGTGATTGAAGGCAGAGTTGGAGAGTAACATGATATGATTTATGTTTTTAAAAGATCCCTCTGGATTGGAGAGAGGCAAGAGTGGAGGCAGGAAACAGGGAGAAGTCAGTTGTAGTCATCCAGGTGAGAGAGAAGATAATGGCCTGGATTAGTGTAGTGGCATTAGAAGTGGATCAAGACAAACTCGAGGTGTATTTTGGAAGTAGAACTGACGTGACTTGAGGATGAATTGGACTACTTCTGCATCATAGAAATCAAGAGGCAAATTTCAAGAAAAAGGCATAGTCAGTACTGTCAGATGTGGCCAAGAAGCCAAGAAGTTTGGTAATTGAGAAAAGACATCTGAACTTTTTTTTAAAGAACTAATTAAAGAGAAGGGACACATAAAAGCTTTCTGGGGAGATGGAGATGTTCTATGTCTGATAGGAGTGTAGGTTGTATAGATATATCCATTTGTCAAAATTACACCGCTATAATTTCAATTATGATAAAAGTTACAACGTCCAGGTACATATTACCTGAAAAAAAAAATAGAATAATAATCTAATAAGGATGAAGAATGAATGGAAGTATAGATAAAACAGGAATGACAGAATGTTGACAGCTGTTTAAGCTTGGTGATGAGTGTGTAAGGGGTTCATTTATATTTTCTTTGTATATGCTTAAATTTTTTTTAAACAAGATTTTTTTTTAAATTTTTATTTATTTATTTTATTGGAGGGGGGAGAGAAGGTAGGGAGAAGCAGGAAGCATCAACTCCCATATGTGCCTTGACCAAGCAAGCCCAGAGTTTTTAACCAGAGACCTCAGCGTTAACAAGAAAGCTTAAAAAAAAAAAAGAACTTATTAATGATATTCAGGAGTAAGAGGGTGAGAAACCAAGTTTTATGGGTTAAAAAGGAAAAATGATTAAAAAGTAAGGGTTGGGGATATAGTCTACCACCCAATTTTAGGATATTTGGAAGTAAATGAAAGAGAGAATAGCAGTGAGAAGGAAGCGGCTAGTTCAAGTGAAACAATTATTTTTAATGGAAGAGACCCATGTATGTTTGAGAAAAGAGTGGAGTAAAGCAGAGTGCATTTATAGAAAGGGTTCATTTATTGAGATTTGTGAGGTTGATGAAACCTAGGGATTAATGAGGCTGGTCCCCTAAGCTCAGGCCTGAATTCTGTCCTTCTGACTTTCCTGACTGATAGTGGAGAGATATTTGGAAGAGCAAAGAAAGACAGTGAGGTTCAGCTTTTCTCCATACTGCCTCTGAAATAAAAGTCATTGTCATTTTGGAGAGTTTAGAGTGCAGGATTAAGGACTTGAAATGACGAGTTTAGATTTTCTGTTAAGGAACAAATTTTTGGCCTGAAAGCAGTGGCACAGTGAATAGAGCATTGGACTGGGACACAGAGGACCCAGGTTTGAAACCCCGAGGTTGCTGGCTTGAGCGCAGACTCATCCAGCTTGAATGTGGGCTCACCAGCTTGAGAACGGGGTCTCTGGCTTGAGTGTAGGATCATAGACATGACCCCATGGTCACTGGTTTGAGCAGGGCGTCACCCACTCTGCTATAGGCTCCCCCCCATCAAGGCACATATGAGAAAGTAATCAGTGAACAACTAAGGAAATGCAACGAAGAACTGATGCTTCTCATCTCTCCCTTCTTGTCTGTCCCTATCTGTCCCTCTCTCTGTCTCTCTCTATCTCTCTCTCTCTCTCTCTCTGTCACAAAAAAAGGGGGGAATTTTGGAATTGTAGAAAAGATGCTAAGAATAGTTAATAAATAAATAAAAGGGTCAATGCAGTTTTTAGTGTTGTACAAGTAAAAATCAGGGAGGCTTATATATAGACAAGATTGGTAAAGGAAGTCATCTTGAAGAATATGAATTTTAATGTTTCTTTTAAAGAAATAATTTCTGAAACTGTGTAACATCTTCCATAGCTTTTTTCCCTCCCGTTTTTTTGAAAGAAGTATTTGTTTAAGTTTAGAGATGGACTAAGGATTATATATTTTTTCAAGAATTTGGGTATGTACACTTGGATCTTGAGTTTAGGAGGACTGTTTCTCTGCTAGAAAGATAAAAGCAAAAGATGACTTCTAAAGATTGCTATAGATTGGTCATAGATAATTCTTCAATTAAGTATAAGTGTTCTTGCCTGATTGGGCACTGGCACAGTGGATAGAACGCCAGACTGGGACACGGAGGACCCGGGTTGGGGCCCTGATGTCCCCGGCTTGAGCATGGGCTTATCTGGTTTGAGCAAGGCTCACCAACTTGAGCCCAGGGTCACTGGCTTGAGCAAGGAAGGGGTCATTCAGTCTGCTGTAGCCCCCTGGTCAAGGCACATATGAGAGAGCAATCAATGAACAACTAAGGTGCCGCAAAAAAGAGTCGATGCTTCTCATTTCTCTCCCTTCCTGTCTGTCTGTCCCTATCTGTCCCTTTCTCTGACTCTCTCTGTCACAAAAAAATAAGTAAATAAACTATAAGTGTTCTTTCCATTTTTTCCTTGTTTATTTTTTTTGAAGGTCAGCTTTTTTTTTTTTTTTAAGGTGAAATGAGAGGAGATAGTGAGGCAGACTCCCACATGTATCCCAACTGGGATCCATCCATGCAACAACTTCATCTGGGGCCAGTGCTTGAGTACCAAGCAATTTTTAGCACCTGAGGCTGACATGCTTGAACCAACTGAGCGATCCTCAGTGCAGGGGGCCACACTTGAATCAACCGAGCCACTGGCTGTGGGAGGAGAAGAGTGAGATAAGGGTGAGAGGAAAGGGACAAGAAGCAGATGGTTGCTTCTCCTGTGTGCCCTGACCAGGAATTGAACCCAGGACACCTATATGCCAGGTCAACACTATCCACTGAGCCACCAGCCAGGCCCCCCCTTTTTATTTATTATTTATTTATTTATTTTTGTATTTTTCTGAAGCTGGAAACGGGGAGAGACAGTCAGACAGACTCCCACATGCGCCCTACCGGGATCCACCCGGCACGCCCACCAGGGGGCGATGCTCTGCCCACAAGAGGGTGATGCTCTGCCCCTCCGGGGCGTCGCTCTGTTGCGACTAGAGCCACTCTAGAGCCTGGGGCAGAGGCCAAGGAGCCATCCTCAGCACCCGGGCCATCTTTGCTCCAATGGAGCCTCGCTGCAGGAGGGGAAGAGAGAGACAGAGAGGAAGGAGAGGGGGAGGGGTGGAGAAGCAGATGGGCGCTTCTCCTGTGTGCCCTGGCCGGGAATCGAACCCGGGACTTCTGCACGCCAGGCTGACTCTCTACCACTGAGCCAACCGGCCAGGCCCCCCCCCCTTTTTAATTGATTGATTTTAAAGAGACAGAGAGAGGTAGGAAGACAAAGAAAGAGAAGCACTTAGTCGAGCATTCATTGTTCATTTCCTGTATGTGTCCTGACCAGGGATTAAACCCACAACTGTGGTATTTCAGGACTACGTCCTACCCAACTGAGTTAACTGGCCAGGGCCATCGTGCTTATTTTTAAATCTTTGTTCCTTTCTCCCTTTCTTTCATTAATCCTGCAAATATTTTTTTGAGTATCGGCTGTGTGCCAGGAACTGTGCTGTATGCTGACACACAGAGTTGTTTCAGTGAACTGTGATTTTCTTCGTTTTGATTCGTGGAGCTCCAAGAATTTTAAGAGGAAGCAAAAACAAACAAACAAAAAAAAAAACAAAGGAAAAAGAATAAGAATGTTAACTTTCACATTAGTTTAGAATTAGCTTTTTTCCTCCTGAATGGTCATTGGAATGCCATTTTTCGCCTGACTTGTGGTGGCACATACTGAGGTCACTGATTCAAAACCCTGGGCTTGCCAGTCCAAGGCACATATGAGCAACTACTAGTAGTTGATGCTTCCTTTTCCTAGCCTGCCCACCCCCCCAAATCAATAAAATTTTTTACAAAAAAAGAATGTGGATGTGAGGAAGATCTGGCTGTATCATCTGTCACCCCATTGATCGCCAGGGTGATTCGGCTGATCTAGCTGGTTAGGCAGGTGTCTCCTTCCTCCCTCACCACTCCATTTGCGTCCCTCCTGAGGCTGCGTGCTCAGTCGAAGAGGATGACCTTCCCTGATAGAGGAAAGGGTCTTTCTTCGGTCAAGGGTATACGAGTAGCTGCGCTCCCCCACTAGAACGTTCAAACAAGCTCTAAAGGTCCGTTTGTAGGAAATGTAGGGTAGTCAAGACTCCAGACACATCCTAATGAAGCAGTGCATGTGGGAGCCTGCCTTTAAATTTAAAAAAAAAAAGAAAAGAGAAGAATGCAATTTTGTATGCCCTGATCACTTTCTCAAAGAGAGTTCTGCTATTTTAATGAAAGATGCTATTGCAAATACTGAAGGAAGACAAGTTAGCAGAGCTGTTGCAGTGTTAAACTTCAGAAGCCCCTGAATTTGTTCTTTGGGGCAGCAGTGAGTATTTCTTAATATTTTCCCCAAGGACCACCTCAGGGTTTGTTTAATATCCCTGCTGTGTATGTGAGAGAGAAAATGGAATAAAACTGACAATGACCCATGAATCTGTCTTTATTGTTCCACACTTTCAGAAGTTAAATGTGAAAATTATGTTCTCTAAAAGTCTTTGATGCCATATCAGGAAATTCAAAGCTGGGGGTGTGTACTTCATTGGTCTGATATACTTAGACACTCAAGTGACCTAATTTATTTAGTATTCATATGCCTATGTTGTAACTGATCTGAAAACAGATACTATTTTATCTTTCATATGTGGCTTTGACTCATTGAGTATAATGGTCAATTTTCTTAATGCCTGATTTAGCCTTTACATAGTGAAACTGTACATTATGGGGGAGATTTCAGTCCTAGTTTGGGTTTACTGACACATCATGGACAGTAGCTGTTTACATTGTCCCTTCTGTTTTATTCTTTCTAATTGAGATATTATAGAAATGATACACCTTTATAGTCATTTAATTAATTATTCAGCAAACACTTAGGGGGCACCTAGTATGTGCTGATGTCCTAGTTATGGCATGCAAAGTTACATAGGCATGGTCTCTGCATGTTGGGAACTTTTAGTCTAGTTAAGGGAGGTAACTAGACTACGGTAAGGGCCATGATAGTGGGTGGTATCAACTGTGTACCTTGGGGGTTAGGTCAAAGCAGTGAATTCTTGATTAAACGAAGCTCCACAGTGAAATGGTTAACACTGAGTTGGATTTTGTTGGAAGAATAGGGTTTTCTGTTTTTTATTGGCTGATTGATGGGTAGGTGGGTGGAATGGGAAGCATTGAAAGCAGAAGGAACTGTATGCAGCATACATAAGTGGTAAAGTGTGACAGGGCATGGTGAAAAGGTTTGAGTGTATTTTGGATATCTTGCCGTGTGTTAAACCACAAAACTTAGGTGTTTAAAACTACTGTCACTATTCCCTGTGTGGAAGAATTTCAAATAATACATGCAGATATTCTGCCCTCAAGGATGTGGAGCATAACTCCCCACTCTTTTAAGTGTAGCTTCACACTGAGAAACCTGACAAATACCATCTCAGCCAGGTGATCACGGTCAATACCAACAATACCAACACGGTCATTGTTGGTATTGTTTATAGGTCGTGTTTATAGTCTGTACTTTCATGTGATGTGATGAAATGGTACTTTATCTCAGTGTCTTCTTCCCAAAAATCTATTAATTCCCTGTAATTACAAGAAAAACATCAGGCAGATCCCAGTAGCAAGGTGCCCTACTGACCAATGTTTCTTGAAACTGTCGAGGAAATGAAAAATGTCTAAGGAACTGTCACAGCCAAAGGTAGCCTAAGGAGACATGATGACTAAATATAATGTGATAATCCTGGATGGAATCCTGGAATAGAATTAAGGACATTATGTAAAATCTAAAGAAATCTGAATAAAGTATGAGTTTTAGCTAATAACAATGTGTCAATATTGGTTTATTAATTGTAAAAAATGTAACAAATTGTTACAAATGCAAGGTAAGATGTTAATAGAGGAAACTGGCTTCAGAGTACGGTATATGGGAACATTTCACAATTTTTCTGTTAATCTGAACCTCTTCTAAAGAAAGATTTTATATATAATCATAATATATAATCATATATATATTAAAAAACACCACTACAACTTTTTACTACCTCTTACAATTCTGTGGTCGAACAGGCTCAGTAGAGCAGTTCTTTTGCTCCAAAGTGGTGTTTGCAAGGGCTACAGTCATTTGGGGGCCTAACTGGCCAGAAATGTCCAAAATGGCTCACTCAAAGGGCTGGGAGCTAGGAGCTCAGCTTGAGGCTGTTGACTGCACATCAGTGATCTCCTCCATATGACCTCTCTACATGGCTTGGGTTTCTCACAGCATGGCATCTGGAATCCTAAAGGGAGCATTCCAACCATGCAGAAACTGCAGGTATCTTAAGGCCCAGCCTCAGCAGTCACACAGCTTTACCTTCTCTGAATTCTGTTGAATTAAAACAAGGCACAGGGCTACTCCAAATTAAAAGGGAGGAGAAACAGAGTCTACCTTTCCATGGGAGGACTGGAAGAAAATTTAGGGCCATCTTTAATCCCCCACACGGTGCCAGGTTAAAGAGGAGGAGATGGTGGAAACCAGACTATATTGTAAGCTAAGGAGTTTCAGGAATAGATGACAGATTTTTAAAGTGTGGGAATGAGTTGTGCATTTTACTTTACAGTTTGCTCTCTTAAGTAACTGGTGGTAATGTAGAGGCTAGACCAGAAGATCTTTATCTTCACACTTAATTTCTCTGAATAAAAAGAATCTGATTAGCCTAGCCAAGCCTATGGACTGATTTCCATTGGGTCTTGAGTTCTCAGACTAGGATAATAAGGACCATAGATGAGGAAGTAGGTCACATAGAAGAACAAGTGAATTGAAAGGCAAAAACCAGCATTCCTGGGATGGTATCCAGTCAACGCTGATGTAATCTTCCATTATATTTCTTTTTTTTTTGTATTTTTCTGAAGCTGGAAACCGGGAGAGACAGTCAGACAGACTCCCGCATGCGCCCTACCGGGATCCACCCGGCACGCCCACCAGGGGGCGACGCTCTGCCCACCAGGGGGTGATGCTCTGCCCTTTCGGGGCATCGCTCTGTTGCGACCAGAGCCACTCTAGCGCCTGGGGCAGAGGCCAAGGAGCCATCCCCAGCGCCCGGGCCATCTTTGCTCCAATGGAGCCTCGGCTGTGGGAGGGGAAGAGAGAGACAGACAGGAAGGAGAGGGGGAGGGGTGGAGAAGCAGATGGCGCTTCTCCTGTGTGCCCTGGCCAGGAATCGAACCCAGGACTTCTGCACACCAGGCTGACGCTCTACCACTGAGCCAACCGGCCAGGGCCCCATTATATTTCTTAATGAAGATGAATTAGAATTTATTTTTTTAAGATTTTATTTATTTATTTTACGGGGGGTGGGGGATTGGGTAACGAGAAGTATCAACTTATAGTTGCTTCACTTTAGTTGTTTATTGCTTGCTTGTCATATGTGCCTTGGCCCGGCAAGCCCAGAATTTCAAACCAGCAACCTCAGCATTCCAGTTCAACACTATATCCACTGCCCCACCACAGACCAGGCTGGGTTAAAATTCTTAATTTCATCTCCACAGCTATTTCTCACTTTAAGTTTAGTATAATTTTGGTTGATAGTCTGAATGAGTTCGTGTTGGCTTACTAGTCATAGAGACTGCAGCATTAGGCTTGGAAAATTTATATTTTAAGTGAAATCTAAGCAAATACAATAAAAATTATAAAACTGAGCAGTTGATTGTAATCTTAGATTGTTTGTAATCTTATTCTGTGTAGTTTTTTAATATTTAAATATTTTCTACTCAAACTCTAGGGCTTAAGAATTATAGCTATAGCCTGACCAGGTGGTGGCATAGTGGATAGAGTATCTGACTGGGATGCGTAGGACCTAGGTTCGAAACCCCGAGGTCACCAGCTT
Source organism: Saccopteryx leptura (assembly GCF_036850995.1). NCBI lineage: Eukaryota > Metazoa > Chordata > Mammalia > Chiroptera > Emballonuridae > Saccopteryx > Saccopteryx leptura. The sequence continues at coordinate 312,041,687 of NC_089503.1, forward strand.
GAGCGTGGGCTTATCCAGCTTGAGTGCAGGCTTATCCATCTTGAGCGTGGGCTCACCAGCTTGCACTTGGGGTTGCTGACTTGAGCATGGGATCATCGACATGATCCCATGGTTGCTGGCTTGAGCCCAAAGGTCACAGGCTTGAAGTCCAAAGGTTGTTAGCTTGAAGCCCAGGTCACTGGCTTGAATCCAAGGATTGTGGTTTGAGCAAGGAGTCACTGGTTCAGCTGGAGCCCCCAGTCAAGGCACATATAAGAAGCAATCAGTGAACAGCTAAGGTGATGCAATTACGAGTTGATGTTTCTCATCTCTCTCCCTTCCTGTCTCTCTCTTGTTAAAAAAGAGAAAATTAAATGAGATAATTTAGTTGAGGGTCTCTTTACCTTAAACTGAATCTGATTTAGCAAATTATTACAAGATTTCATTATTTTAAGAGCAGACAGGGGAAAAAAACCCCATGCAGGATAGGTATTTTTCCCAATGGTTTACATAGCTCACAAACAACGTAATTTGGATTGTATTCCAGGTCTGTTTGACTCCAAAGGTCATGCTGAGTTTACTACTACATGCTAAAGAAGTTATATGGCAGAATAATCAACTTTGTTTACTTATAACAGAGTGACTTGTTAGAAAAGTTATCTGGGTATAAAGGAATGCATAGGTGGGGAGAGGGTGCTTTGTGCATATCCAGAATCATATATTTCACTTGAAAAGATGTTGGAGCACTGAGTTGGTTGCATGAGACTGGGAGGTGAAGTTAGAGACAGAATCCTGTAGAGGCAATAGGGGCTATTGAAGAGGAGAAACCTGGTCTGATACATGTTTTAGAATGATCACTATGGCAGCAGTGTGGAGAAATGATAAACAAGGTTTAAAATGGACAAGAGGAGCCCTGGCCAGTTGGCTCAGTGGTAGAGCGTCAGCCTGGCGTGCAGAAGTCCCGGGTTCGATTCCCGGCCAGGGCACACAGGAGAAGCGCCCATCTGCTTCTCCACCCCTCCCCCTCTCCTTCCTCTCTGTCTCTCTCTTCCCCTCCTGCAGCCAAGGCTCCATTGGAGCAAAATGGCCCGGGCGCTGGGGATGGCTCCTTGGCCTCTGCCCCAGGCGCTAGAGTGGCTCTCGTCGCGACAGAGCGACGCCCCAGAGGGGCAGAGCATCGCCCCTGATGGGCATGCCGGGTGGATCCGGTCGGGTGCATGCGGGAGTCTGTCTGACTGTCTCTCCCCGTTTCCAGCTTCAGAAAAAAATACAAAAAAAAAAAAAAAATGGACAAGAGGAGATGGTTAGGAGTATCCTGAAAAAGATCGAAGAAGGCTTGAAATCAGTCAGTAGATGTGGGTCTGGGGTGGAAAAGACTAACAGGAGACATGTTCAGGAAGAATGGGTTGGGGCACTTGGAGACAAATCTGGAGTTTTTAGTTTGAAAGAAGATTGGTTGTAACTGTTGTTTTTAATTGGGTGTGTGTGGAGGGTTTGGATTTTGAAATATTGAAGCACCTTCAGGTACCCAGGAGAAGATATTTAGTAGGCATTTTGGACCTCAGAAGTCAGAGAGGGTGTGGAGGGGGAAGGGAGTGAGAAAGGGAGGGAAAGAGAGACAGAATGAGAGGGAGGGAGAAAGAAGGAACACATCAAAGTATATATTTGGGAGTTCTCAACATATAGTAATAGCTAGGACCTATGAAATGAGGAAAAGCCCAAAAAAGAACTGTAGGAACTACTATAGGCTGTATGTCAAACTTTAGTATGCATAAGAATTACCTTAGGTACCTTTCTTTCTTTCTTTCTTTCTTTCTTTCTTTCTTTCTTTCTTTCTTTCTTTCTTTCTTTCTTTCTTTCTTTCTTTCTTCTTTCTTCTTTCATTCTTGTTTCTTCTCTTTCTTTCTTTCTTTTCTTTTTTTCTTTCTTCCTTTCTTGGGAGAGAGATGAGAAGCTTTAACTGGTAGGTGTGTCACTTTAGTTGTTCATTGATTACTTTTTCATACGTGCCTTGACCAGGGGCTTCAGCTGAGCCAGTGACCCCTTGCTCAAGCCAGCAACCTTGGGCTCACACCAGAAACCTTGATCTTCAAGCCAGCGACCTTTGGGCTCAAGCCAGCAAACATGGGATCATCGACATGTTTGCCACCAACCCCTTGCTCAAGCTGGTGAGCCTGCACACTAAAGCCAGCAACTTTGGTGTTTTGAACCTGGGACCTCAGCATTCTAGGTTAACGCTCCATCCACTGCACCACCACCAATCAGGCTTCTTTTTTTAAAAAACAGCTTTATTAAGGTAAGTTTCACATACCATAAGATTTACCCATTTAAAAGTATATTGTTCAGCCCCGACCTATGGTGGCACAGTGGATAAAACATCGTCCTGGAACGCTGAGGTTGCTGGTTCAAAACCCTAGGCTTGCCTGGTCCAGGCACATATGGAAGTTAATGCTTCTTGCTCCTCTCTCTCTCTCTCTCGCCCTCTCCCCCCTTCTCTCTAAAAATGAATAAATAAAATCTAAAAGTATATCTATATAAAAAAGTATATTGTTAATTGGCTTTTAGTATTTCACAGAGTTGTACAGCCATCATCACAGTTGAGTTTTAAGAACATTTTCATTACTCCAAAAGGAAACACTGTATCTTACCAGCAGTCACTTCCTGTTCCCATTCCTCAGGCAGCCACTAATGTACTCTTGGTCCTTAGAATTACCTATTCTGGACATTGTATATTAATTGAATTATACAATATATGTCCTTTGTGTGGGATGAGACTTCTTTCATTTAGCAACTGTTTGCAAGACACTGGACATTAGGTAATGAAGCACAGTGATTGCTGAGAATTGGAAAACAAATAAGTTGAGTCCTTTGAGTGCCTCAGCATGCTGACTTGAGAGAGCTTTCAGCCTGTGGTGTGGGAAGGGTAGACCACGCAAAGCCCAGTGGACCCTCTCAGTTGAGGCAGTCTCTCTGGGACCTGGGAAGACTAAGGCAGGAAGAGTTTGAACAGAGTGCTGGGAGTACTAAGGATGGAAAGGGTGGCATAGAGAACTCTGGAGATCTGTGGAGGGTTTACCTTGCATATTCAGCAGAGTACTTCTGGGCCCATGTATATCAGGAATATACTCATGGTTGGGGCATAAAGGGGAACTCATTTAAGAAGATTAGAAGGAACAGTACCTAGCATTCAAACAGTGCAGGTAATAGTGTTTATTTCTATAGACTATAACATCTCATAATTCATGGGTCATTAAGCTGAGACTCAGTAGTTGTACTGAGTTCTTACCTCTGTAAGTGGGGAATAATTAGCTGTATACTAAATACTACTGTGGTCCAGCTTAGCAAATCCTAAAAGAAAGACCCAAAAGGAACGGGCTGTTTCTAAGTAATTTACTGTGTTTCAGAACAAAACTTAAAAATATTTGTAGGAATACAAAAATATTTAACACCCCACAAAGTAAAATTCACAGTATCTGGTATCCAAGCAAAGATGATCAGATACGTAAAAACCAGATAAATACAAGCTAAAGTGAGGGGTAAAATAAACTGATTGAAATCAACTCATAATTGACATATATTAGAGTTAGTAATCCCTGGCTGAGTAATTCGGTCGGTTAGTCATTGTCCCTATACGCCAAGGTTGCAGGATTTTGTCTTTTTTTTTTTCTTTTATGTATTAATTTTAGAGAAAGAGAAAGAGAGAAAAGGGGGAAGAGCAGGAAATATCAACTCCCATATGTGCCTGAAGCAGGCAAGCCCAAGGTTTCGAACTGGCAACCTCAACATTCCAGGTCAATGCTTTATCCACTGTGCCACCATAGGTCAGGCAAGGTTGCAGGTTTGATCTCCAGTCAGGGCACATACAAGAGTCAACCAATAAATGCCTAAATAAATGGAACAACAAATCAAGAGTTTCTCTTTTTCTCTCCCTTTCTCTCTCTCTCAAATCAATAAGTAACAATAAAAAAATTAGCAGACAGGAATATTTTAAAAACTTATAACTGTTTTCCTATAGTCAAAAAAATCAAGCAGAAACATTGAAGATATTAAAGACTCAAATCAAATCTCTAGAGTTTATAATATCTGAGATGAAAAATATACTGGCTGTGTATGGCCAGTGGCTGCCACTGTTTTGCCACACAGGTTCTCATTGAATTTCGACAGACAGTAAAGAAACAGTGGAGCCAAAAAATGGTGGACCATTCCTTTATTAAAATCTCGCACTGGCCAACAAGCAAACAGGCAGGGAAAACACTTACCTTTCATTCAGGGCTCCCAAAGCCCTCATGCATTTTCCGGTTCCACAACCAGGAGAATTTCCTCCAATTTCTCCTAGAATCAAAGGCCCCACCAGTCTCAGCAGAGCTCGCAAAGCCCCTCAGCTCTGGTTCCCCATCTGCACACCTTCTCTCTCTCTGCAAAGCTTGCTTCTTCAGCACTGCATTCTCCCTGCTCTCCCTGCAAAATTGCTTGGGCCCACAAAGACCCTTCCTCCAGCAAACATTAGCAAAACAATGGCCCCTCCCAAGCAGGAATGCAAGGTGCAATTTTTCAATCAAGTGCCCTGCTCTGAGGGCAAGCATATACACGTGGCTGCCCAGTGCCATTTTTCCCCAGTGCCATTTTTAACAATAAAAGTGAGCAAACTCAAAAAATACAAATTTTACAAACCATTTGCCCAACAAGCTGGTATTAGTGGCATTTTAGACATTGTAGAATAAAGGATTGGTGAATATAAATACATATAAAAGAAACTATTCAACATGAAACAGAGTAAAAAGAATAAAAGACAGTAAGTGAAAGGAGCATTAGTGTGCTGTGGACAGCCTCAGGTGGCCTAATACATATGTGATCAGAATCTCTGAAGAACAGGGCAGGAAGTAGAAAAATACCTAAGACATAACGACCCCAGTTTTCCAATTTGATAAAAACTGTAAATCTGCCTGACCTGTGGTGGCGCAGTGGATAAAGCGTCAACCTGGAAACGCTGAGGTTGCCGGTTCAAAACCCTGGGCTTGCCTGGTCAAGGCACATATGGGAGTTGATGCTTCCTGCTCCCCCCACCTCCCCTCTCTATAATGAATAAATTTTAAAAAATCTTAAAAAAAAAAACACAAAACTAAATCCACAGATCCAAAGAGTTCAGTGTGCCGTCATGGCCATTCACATGCAGGTTCCCATTGGATTCGGGCAGACAATAAAGAAACAGTGGAGCCAAAAAATGGTGGGCCATTCCTTTATTAAAGTGTCACATCAGCCGATGAGCAAACACACAGGGAAAAAAAACACTTCCCTCTTCATTCAGTCAGAGCTCACAAAGCCCTGACACATTATCTGGTTCCACAACCAGGAGAATCTTCTCCAATTTCTCCAAGAATCAAAGGTCTCACCAGTCTCAGCGGAGCTCGCAAAAGCCCCTCACCTCTGGTTCCCCATCTGCACATCTTCTCTCTTTCCCTGCCAACATGGCCTCTCTCTCCTTGCCTCTTTTCAAAACTTTCTGGCTCAAAAACCTCTCCTCCAGCAAACATTAGCAAGACAATGGCCCTTCCAAAGCAGGAAGGTAATTTGCAATTTCACGGATCACAAACCTGGAACTGCCCATTGCCATTTTTTAACACTAAAAGTGAGCAAACTTAAAAAATACAAATTTTACAAACTCATTTGCCCAACACTGATGTACAAGAAACATGAAGAAGACCTGGCCAGATAGCTTGGTTGGTTATGAGGGTCCTCTGATACACAAAGGTTTCAGGTTTGATCCCCAGTCAGGGCACATACAGGAAAATCTCTATGTTCCTGTGTCTTCCTTCCTCTCTCTCTCAAATCAATAAATAAATTGGAAGCAGAAAGAAGGAAGGAGGGAAAGAAGAAAGGAAGAAAGAAAGGACCATTCTAAAGCACTTCATAAATTACTCAAGGCTACTGACTGAGAAAAAAAAAAATCTTAAAACCAGATGAAAAAAGGTATGCTCCAAAGGGACTCCTTGTGAATAACAAAAACACTCAGGAAATTCCAGAGGTTTTAGGATCTCCATGCCAAGAACCAGGGACTAAGTAAGACTTGTAAATGAATGTTTGTAGCAGCTTTATTTGCAGTAGCCAAAATCTGAAAACAAATCTAGGTGTCCATCAGCAGATGAATGGAAAACAATTGTATATTCTATACAATAGAATACTACTCTGCTGTAAAAGGGAAATGAATTATTGATACATGAAACCACATGGATGAATTTGAAAATAATTGTGCTGAGTAAAAGGAGCCAGACAAAAAAAAGAGTACATGCTATGTGACTTCATGTATATAAACTTTAGAAAATGCAGAATAATCTACAGTAATAGCACATTAGTGGTTGTGGGGGGGGGGGGTTGGGGGAAGGAGGAAGGAAGGATTAAGAAAGGACATGATGAAATGTTTAAAATTGGAAGAGAATGTGTTCATTATATTGATTGTTGCGATGGTTTCAGGGTATATACGTATGTCAAAATTGACCAAATTACATACTCTAAAGATATGCTATTTAATATGTCATTTATACTTTATTATACTATTAAAATTTTAAATAACTTTTAAAGTTTTAAAAATTTTTTTAGAAGAAGAATAGAACAGTTTAAATAGAACAGTTTTGTTTAAATAGAACAGTTTTGATAGAGTAGAACAAATTGAGGGAAAAAAGTTTTAAGAATTGGCCTGGATATAGATTAAACCCAGTTATTACCAGTATTAATCTCTGCTCCCTTCTAAACTCCTCTAAAATTATTACTACTTTTTATTGATTGTATAGGTTTTAGAGAGTGAGGAAGGGGGGGGGAGAAACATGGTCTTGATGTTCCACTTATTTATGCATTCATTGGTGGATTCCTGTGGTGCCCTGACAGGGAAATGAACCTGCAGCCTTGGCATATTGGGAGGATGATCTAACCAACTGAGCTACCTGAGTGGAGCCTCCTCTAAAATTGTTTTTACAAAATGATTTCAGCAAACATAAATCCACCAGGAAAAAAGTGAGTAGAAGAGGAGATGAAGCAGATAAGAAATGTCAACAAAATTTTGGAAGCTTGGGTGCTTTTGGAGTGACACTGACAACAGCAGGATTAGTTGAAGAATTTGCAAGGAGCAAGGCCTCAGCTCTCTGTCCCCTCTTATCCACAGGGAGATAGCAATTCCTCTCCCACCATGGCAAACCCAAGGATGGATGCAAGGTACCTAACTGAAAACAGAAGAATTAAATCAAAGTCGACATGTTGGTATGAGACTATGCCAGTTGTCTTCTCAAATTCAGTCCCAGAACACTGGAAGATAGGCTTATACCCATGTGGCTGAGGATTAAAGGGTACTTCTCTGGTTGAACAGCCCAAGGGGGGGAAAAGAATATACAGATGTGGGTATCTGAGAGTTTTTCCAATGAAATGTCCAGGTCTTCTCCTGATATCCAGGAAAACAACCACAGAAAAAGCAACCTCCTCTTCCTCTCCACTTACAAAAAGCACTTCCAGCCTGACCAGTCGGTGGCGCAGTGGATAGAGCGTCGGACTGGGATGCAGAAGACCCAGGTTCGAGACCCCGAGGTCGCCAGCTTGAGTGCGGGCTCATCTGGTTTGAGCAAAAGCCCACCAGCTTGAACCCAAGGTCGCTGGCTCCAGCAAGGGGTTACTCGGGCTACTGAAGGCCCGTGGTCAAGGCACGTATGAGAAAGCAATCAATAAACAACTAAGGTGTTGCAACGCTCAATGAAAAACTAATAATTGATGCTTCTCATCTCTCTCCGTTCCTGTCTTTCTGTCCCTGTCTATCTCTCTCTCTGACTCACTCTCTGTCTCTGTAAAAAATAAAAAAACAACAACAAAAAAGCACTTCCAGATTCTTTAGGGCTTAACTCTTAAATATAAGTGGATAGCCAAAGATGATAAGACAGTTTATAAAAACCTGTGAATGGAAGATATTGATCAGACCAAAGATTAAAAGAAGAACTTGGTGGAAACAGAGTGTTGGGCAAATAAGTTTGTAAAATGTGATTTTTATGCTCACTTTGTTAAAAATGGCCACTGCCCATGTGATACTGCTAATTACCTTTCTGCTTGGGAAGGGGCTTGGTTATGCTAATGTGTGCTGGAGGAGGGGTTTTCACGTGGAAAAGTTTCAAGAAGAAGCAGAATGGGAAGGGGAAGGAGACCACAGAGGAAGCAGCCAAGATGAAGGGGTGCTGAAGGACTGAGGCTGGTGGGGTCCTTTGTCTAGGAAAACTCAGAAAAGATTCTCCTAGTTGTGGAACCAGAGAATGTGTGAATGGGTTTTGGTTCCCTGTGTGTTTTTTACTCACCTGCTGGGTGCGAGGCTAGAATAAAAATATGGCCCACCAGTTTTTGACTCCACTGTTTCTCTACTGTCTATCTGAATTCAAGGAGAACCTGTGTGAGCCTGGTTGTGACGATGATGGCGACTACTGGCCATACACAGAGATAGTAGAAGGAGCAGAAGAAAATTAAACAAAACAAAAACATTATAATATTCTCAAAGTTAAAAGAGGATATAATTATGGAACAAGGATAGGACTGTAAAAAAGGACTATCAAGAGGTCAAGGAAGAATTCTTAAAATTAAATTATAATAGCAGAATTTTTTTTTAATTCAAAGTATTAGAAGATAAAGTTGAGAGAATCTCCAGAAAGTAAAATAAAAAGTCAAGGTAATAAAATGGTGAGAGAAAGAAGAAAATTAATGGATTTGTTCCATAGATATAACACTGAATAACAGGAATTCCTGAAAGTGAATAAAGAAATTGGAGGGAATAAAATCATCAATAAGCAGAGAAAATATTCCAAACCTGAAGAACTTGAATTTCCAGATTTTAAATATCTACCCAATACCAGCTTAATAAAAAGGAACCATATTTTTAGAAAACTGAGGAGAAATAAAGGATCCTGAAAGTTTCTAGAGAGGGAACAGGCCATATAAAACATTAGGGTTTAGAATACATCAATTTTCTATATATCAACTCTGTGAGCTAGAAGACAGTGGAGCATGGCCTTGAAAATTTTGGAGGGAAAATATTTAAAATGTTTACTAACTTGAATGTCTATCTTCAACTAAGTATGTTGGTTGAAAAATTCTGTCAGTTATATGTAGTTAAAATGACATTCTAGTCATGTAAGATCTCAAAAATCTACTTTCTATATACCTTTTATTAGAAAATCACTGGAATATATGCTCCACCTAAGCAGGGGCTAACCATAAAAGAGAAAGACAAAGGAACTGGGAAACAGATGCTCCGGCATGGGAGAGAGGGCAGGAATTCCAGAGAAGAACAGGAAGAGACATCCTTGGCAAGGTGTCAGCTACTTAGCAGAGAGCAAAACAATCTAGACTGGAACAAGGGGAAAACCTCTGAGGACTGTCTCCAAGCCCGGAATGAAATTGATAGATTACCTGAAGTGTTTGAACTGCCTTAGAAGAGATTTACAGCTCTGTTGGAGAGTTTGAGGATGAATTAGTGAAAAATACATAATAAATACTAAGCCAAAAAAATTGAAAGAAAGCAAGAGAAGAGGAACTAGTAATTGTTAGTTCCAGGGGAAACAAAAAATTGTACAAGAAAGGAAATTTTATTTTACTGTGCCTGTCAAGTGAGGCTCTGAATGGAGCCTGAGGAAGAAGAACAGCAGATTAGATGTTTCTGTGTGGACTCCCTACAGGTTCAAATGGAGGGAGGGAGTGGGAGAGGTGCTTGTGGTCTGAGACAGATTTCAGAATTCATGGATCTGGGTGTGTAGCAGTATAGATAGGTGGTGAGGCTCAACCCTGGGTCCTGCCCACTTCCTAGCTGAAGCAGAAAGGAGATGCTCACCTGAATATCTGAATCCTTTAGAGACTGAGTTAAGTGTGTTTCCTGTTGTTTCATTGCTTTCTTACACTGTATTGTAATTGACTAGTTTTGTCTGTCTACAGCTACTGTCTGTAGACTACAACTAGTGGTCTCAGTTGTTTTTTTGTTTTGTTTTGTTTTGTTTTTTACAGAGACAGAGAGAGAGTCAGAGAGAGGGATAGACAGGAACAGACAGGAACGAAGAGATGAGAAGCATCAGTCATTAGTTTTTCGTTGCACATTGCAACACCTTAGTTGTACATTGATTGCTTTCTCATATGTGCCTTGACCGTGGGCCTTCAGCAGACCAAGTAACCCCTTGCTCGAGCCAGCGACCTTGGGTCCAAGCTGGTGAGCTTTTGCTCAAACCAGATGAGCCCTCACTCAAACTGGCAACCTCGGGGTCTCGAACCTGGGTCCTTGGCATCCCAATTGGACACTCTATCCACTGCGCCACTGTCTGGTCAGGCTGGTCTAAGTTTTTTGATGGCAAAAACTGTCTTCTTCATTGTTTATCTCTGCACAGGAGATAGCATGTAATGTGTATTCAAATATTTGTTGAGTGAATGGATAGCAATGGAAAGAGGTGAGGATATGGTATAAGTTTTATGAATGAAAATAATGAAACTTCTGAAGATGAGGTCAAGGGGGAGTATGTCATCAAATTAAGTACAAAAGTGTTCAAGAAATTTGTAAGAAAAAAATAAAGATGCAAAGAGACTAGAAGTGGATATAAGGAAATGGATATAATGGAGACTAAAATGGAAATAGATGTAACAGGAAGTGGATATAAGGAGCAGTGATTTTTCTGGACTGTTTTTCTTGTCTTCCCAAATAGGCATTAATGTCTTCTGGGAAAAATCATTTAAATTAGCACTTAAAAGAATGAGTAGAATTTTTTTTAATTAATTAATTTATTTTTAGAGAGGAGAGAGAGGGAGAGAGAGACAGAGAGAGGAGAGAGACAGAGAGAGAGAAGGGGGGAGGAGCTGGAAGCATCAACTCCCATATGTGCCTTGACCAGGCAAGCCCAGGGTTTTGAACCAGCTACCTCAGCATTTCCAGGTCGACGCTTTATCCACTGCGCCACCACAGGTCAGGCAAGAATGAGTAGAAATTTTAAGTTTTATGTGCTGTGGAAGACCAGGGCTTCTAGGCAAGAGGTAACTTGAAGCAGAGAGGGTTGAGGAATTGATGTGTGCTTCATAGGTGAGTGAGACAGGGCAGATAAAAAAAAGATCACTTAGGCAAATGAACTATGCCTCAGAATGGGTGTTAGAGTGCCATTGAAGAATTTTAAGGAGAGTGATGTAATCAGATTTGCAATTTACTAAGTCCACTTCGTGGAAGTGGTTTAGAAGATGGATTGAAATAAGATGGGACCCAGAAACACAAAGACCAGGATGAAAGCTTTTATAGTAGGTAGATTTAGAGAAGTTGGCTTTACCTATGGCAGTTAAAAGGGATTAGAAGGGGTGATGGATATGAGAGCTATTAAGGAAGTAGAAGCCATGGTATGTGGTGATTAATAGGATGTGTGGGGTTAAAGGAGAAAGGTGGAGAAACCATATAGTTTTCCTGTTGGGAATCTTAGTGAACGCTGGTACCATTCACAGAGATAGGGGATATAAGAAAAGGGAGGAAATTTGAGGCAAGATGATATTTTATTATGGCCCTGTTGGGTTGTCCAAGTAGAGAAAACTTGTATGCAGAAGAGGATTACAGTTAAAAATTTAGAAACCAAAGTTGAGGTTGTTAAAGCTGTGGGCTTTTTTGATTACTTCTTATCATTATTGTGCTAATTAGAAATTGATTATAGATAAGCCTTTTTCTGTTTGTGTGTTTGTTTGTTTTTTAACTAGTAAGCAGAAGCTAAGGTCCACAGTTTCAAGTTCTTTAATTGGACCCTGGCCAGTTGGCTCAGTGGTAGAGCATCAGCCCAGCATGTGGTTGTTCTGGGTTTGATTCCCAGTCAGGGCACACAGGAGAAGTACCCATCTGCTTTTCCACCCCTTCCCTTCCCACTTCTCTCTTTCTCTCTCCCCCCTCCCTTTCCTGCAGCCATGGCTCAATTGTAGAAAGTTGGCCCCAGGCAGTGAAGATGGCTCCATGGCCTCCACCTCAGGCACTAAGAAGAGTTTGGTTGCTGAGCAACAGAGCAAGGCCCCAAATAGGCAGAACATTGCCCCCTAGTGGTCTTGCCTGGTAGATCCCCTTTGGGGCACATGACATGCATGCAGGAGTCTATCTCTGCCTCCCCTCCTCTCACTAAGTAAAAAGAAAAGAAAAAAGCTGTTTAACTGGAGAAGATTTTTAACGATGAAAGACCAAGAAAATTTTATAGCCTGACCTGTGGTGGTGCAGTGGATAAAGCATGGATCTGGGTTGCTGAGGTCGCTGGTTCAAGACCCTGGGCTTGCCTGGTCAAGGCACATATAAGAAGCAAAGTGTTGCTTCCTGTTCACCCCTATCCTTTCTCTTTCTCTTCTCTCTAAAGTCAATAAATAAAATCTTTTAAAAAATTAAAAGAAAAAAGAAAATTTTATAATGTAGTATAAATGGAAAATACTGATTTCAGCTTGAGATTTCAAATAACTTAATAAATTTAAACAATTTGTCACTTTTTATAATTAAAGTATAACATTTGTACAAGTTAGTGTATAAAATGCACAGCTCAGTGATTATTTTTCATGAATATTTACATTCTTATAACCACAATCCAGATCAAGATCATCTCTAGCACTTCATTAAATTCCCTTGCAACATTGCAACCCTAGTTTTTACTCTAGAGCAGGGGTCGGGAACCTTTTTGGCTGAGAGAGCTATGAGCATCACATATTTTAAAATGTAATTCCGTGAGAGTCATACAACGACCCGTGTACATTATACGTTATCCAATAAAAATTTGGTGTTGTCTCTGAGGACAGTTGTGATTGACTCCAGCCACCTGCAACCATGAACATGAGTGGCAGGAAATGAATGGATTGTCATGCATGAGAATGTTTTATATTTTTAACGTTATTATATTTTTATTAAAGATTTGTCTGTGAGCCAGATGCAGCCATCAGAAGAGCCACATCTGGCTCACGAGCCATAGGTTCCTGACCCTTGCTCTAGGTTTTAGGTCACAGTGTAAACATAAGATGGGAGAATCCTTCCTCTCCTTGGCAATGCCAGAAGTCCCTAAGAGAAGAACAGAAGTTGAAATCTGGCTTTTCAACTTGGGCCCAGCACATTGGCTCCCCCAAATAAGGGCGGCGAGAAGGGCTGTTCTACCATCAGATAAGTAGTGTCCAGAGAATACACCATCAGCATTCACAAAACTCATCCATAGAGTGGTTTTCAAGAAGCGTGACTGTCAGACATTCAGAGAGATCTGAAAATTTGCCATGAAGGAGAGGGGAACTCCAGATGTACTCATTGACTTCAGGCTCAACAAAGTGTCTGGGCCAAAGGAATACAGTATCTGGATTCTGGAAAATGTAATTAAGATTAAGATTACCCAAACAAGCTCTATATGTTGGTCACCTACATAACTGTTAGCACTTTCAAAAATCTACAAACAGTTAACGTGGATGAGAACTAACTGCTGATTGTCGAATAAAGTCATAAAACTGCAAAGCAACAACAACAATATTGAAACCTAGTTTGAATGTCACATTATGCAGTGTGTGTCTTTTGTCCTTGCTTACGCTTCCTTCAGTTTTTCTTTTTAATCGAAATAAAGTAAATCTCTCAGTTTTGTCTTTTTTGAAACAGCCTCTTAATACTATCCCCTCTTCTCTATTATTTCTGAGAAGTAAAGACGGAGGAGAGGGTGGCAGAGCTGTAAAGTCTTTTGTTTTGTAGCAGATTTTATTGTGCTGTATATTTATGTTACTGTTGTTTGTCTTCCAGGTTATTTGGTCCTATAAGAAATGGACTGGGCCCTGGCTGGATAAATGGACTATATTTTTCTAAATTGGAAATAGTATCTATCACCTTGATTACATCTGTTGGATTTTTTTTATTATGCCTTTTGGGGGAGTTTTTGTAGAACTGATAGTCTATCCCTATTTGTGGAGGTAGCTCTGTCTCTGTCACTTATCTTCCTTTATTGATCAAAACCATCTGGAATAGTAAAATATTTTTTTTCTTTGAAAATTTGTATTGAGAAATAAACCATACATATAAAAGAAAAAAAGAAAAACATAATTAAAAGGATAATTACAAAACAAATACCCAGTTTAACCTATAGTGGCACAGTGGATAGAGTGTCGACCTGGGATGCTGAGTTTTTAGGTTCAAAACTCTATAGTCACCAGCTTGAGCGTGAGATCATCTGGGTTGAGCGTGGGCTCACCAGCTTGAGCATGGGATCTCTGGCTTGAGTGTGGGGTCACTGACTTGAGTGTGGGATCATTAACATGGTCCCATGGTCGTTGGTTTGAGCCCAAGGTTGCTGGCTTGAGTAAGTGGTCACTGGCTCAGCTGGAGCCCCAGGTCAGCGAACATATGAGAAGCAATCAATGACAAATAAAAAGTGCTACAGCTATGACTTGATGCTTCTCATCTCCCTCCCTCTTCCTGTCTATCTCTCTCTCTCGCTACAAACAAAAATAAACAACCCCCCCCATACACCCACATACCTACTACATAGGCCAAGAAATAGACCATAATCATACCTAGAACTGGTCTCATGCTTCTTCCCTCAGTCCCTCCTTCCCTCCCTCAGACATTCACTAGCCTAAATTTTGTAATACTCTAGTCGCTCCCTTTTCTTTATAGTTTTAAACTATATGTAGACATTGATGTCTATATAAACATGTATGTATGGTTTAAAAATATATGTATTTAAACTGTATATTAATGGAATTATACTGTAAAGCTGTCTTTTTTGACTTGCTTCTTTCACCCAGAATTGTGCTTTTGTAACTCGTCTAGGTTGAAATGTATTGTTATGGTTCATTCATTTTCATGCAGGATAATTCTATTGTCTGCAAACAGCAAGGGCCTGTTTTACTATTTTACTATTAATGGGTGTTTGTCAACATTTTTTTTTCCTGTTAAAAGTAATGCTACTAAAAATATTTTTGTATATGTGCAAAAGTTTCTGTAGGGTATGTACCTAGGAGTGAAACTACTAGTTTCTACAATAAACACATTCAAGTGTACTACATGATAGCAAACTTTGTAAAAGTGGCTGCAGCGATTGTTCCTCTCACCGGGAGTGGATGAGAGCTGCTATTGCTCTGCACCTTTGTCTATACTTGGTATTGCCCAACTTTTAAATTTCAACCAACTTGATGGTTGTAAACTAAATATATTAAAACTCTTTGTGGTTTTGAATTGCATTTTTATGATTGACATGAGATTGAACACTTTTTCATGTTTAGGGCCATTATTGGGTCCTCTGTAGTGAAGTTCCGACCCAGTTATTTTGTAAATTATTCTGATAGGTTGTTTTTTTCATATTGATTTACAGCAATTTTTTTATTATATTCTGGATGCTAATCCTTTTCCATGGTAATATGAGTTACAAATCAACATGCTTCCTCTTTTATTCTGCAAATCTAAACACCTGAACAGAGATGCCTTGAGCAAACCTAGACAGTGAAATTATTGGCCAGGCTTCTGTACAAGGTACTCTAGTGAAATGGCTATGTGGTGTGCAAGGGGAGGCGCTCACTTTGGAATGAGTTACATCTCAGTTACTGGCTGCTGCTGACCCTGTGGTACTTGCCTTTGCAGGTGGAACAGGAGGATTTTGTAATGGAAGGGCATGGCAAGACTCCACCTCCTGGTGAAGAAAGCAAACAGTGAGTCACACTTTATTTTAAAAGGGTCTTATTACATATCTTGAAAAGCACTTTGGTTAAACATGCTGAGAGCATGTTTGCAGTGATGTATATGTTGGGCACATTGTGGAACCAGTTGCTTTGGTGGTTGTTAATGTATTGCTTCTATTTATAGACAGACTAACTGGAGGGACAAGAAAGTTGGCTTTGTAGTTTTTCATACTTGACTAATCAAAATTTATGTTGCACTTTAGCAAAGGCTTTAAGGCTCAGGATATTCTAAATGGAACTAATTCGGTCTGGTTGATTTCCAAAGAATGCATAAAATTATATATCCTTTTCTTAGCAAATGTCTTTATGAAGTGACAAAATTAATAAACTGTTTTCCTGCATTCCAAGTGTGAATTTATTTGAGTAATACTTCCTGAAATTCTGTTCCATTGAGTTATTTATACTTCTGATCTTTGTTTTAATCATAAATTGTTTCCCTAAAGGAATAGGAATTATAAATAATGTAACTTAGCCAACATTCTAAATGATTCAGGGTCTATCCTTTCCTGACTTAAAAAGTGATTAAGTTTTAAATCTGAAATTGGAAGTCCTCTGGGTAGCTTTGGTGGCAGTGAGTAGATTTTTTTCTTTTGCCCGCTGTCACAGAACTTGAAAAATTGTGTTGCAGAACATACTGGTATTTCATATGTCCTTTTAAAGAAAAAATAGTTAAGACTGGCTTAAATGACTAACATAACTACTATTTTTTTATTCAGACAGTGGTCTCCTAATTGAATGGTTCAGTGAATCATGGAATTTACCAAAATTCTGTTGAAAGAAACTCTTTTCTCTCACCTTTTTTATTTCCTAGAAAATAGTTTGGTTTTGGTCTGTCTTATGAAAATTATGTCTTTGAAACCCTTAGGAATAAATTATGCAGAATAGCTTTGCTGCCACATGGCCAGGTTCATTAAAGGAAAATGTTCATCTCCTGTTTGTTGTTAATGGAAACCAGGATATTTTCACAGCTGATTTTTTTTTTATTTTAATTTGCTAACCAGGCAGTTTTAAAAATAGCTTACAATATAAATCCTAACTTGGCTGTATACTTATATTCTGCATGGGCTGATGGAATCAATTCTTTTTTAGCAAATTAGGATACCAAACATCTAGTCCCAGTGGAATTGCAGGAACACTTCAGGTGTTTCTTTCTACGCCTCTGCCCACTTCCCCACCACTGCACTCTGATCAAAGGTCTTTATAATAAAAATCATAGCTCCCATTTGACAAGGGTTTTCTGTGCACAAAGTACTTTGCTCATTTACATTGTCTCCATTTGACTCAGAGATCAGAGATCAGGATAGTTAACTTACCCATAACAATGAGGCTAGAAATGGAAGTTAGGGTTTGAACCCAGATCTTTTTGACTTGAAAGTATTTTACAATATCTCTTAAACCCAGATGTTTTGCCAACCTTGGAGGCTATGTTCCTGAAAAGTTCTGTGGGTAGCAAAATACAGTTGTCAAGATCAAAGTCTTATGGATAAGAGTTGGGGAAAACAATGAAAATGGCATTAATTCTATTTTAAAAACACACTCTGGAGGGTATCCATTTCTCAAACAAACCAGTCTTTATCTTTAAAAACCTGCTCCACTAACCCCTCTCTGAATTAGCTTCTTTAGGTATTCAGGAAACGTTGCTGGGCAGATTCTCCCACAAGTTTTATGTTATACAAACTGCACTTCTTTTAAGCTTCAAACAGCCCCCGTGGACCTGAGACGTCCTGTGTTGTTTCCTTACCGTTCCCCCTGTTTTCTATTCACAAGCCTCATACTGCCTTTTCACAGACGAATCCTGTTTTGTTTTTATTTTTGTTTTTCTGGGCTTGGTCTACTATCATATATTGAAATGATAAAGCAGAACTGAATCTCCTCACTTGGCATTTTTCCCATAGACCTATCCACCTCTGTGGGAGTGGGGAGCAGAGGGGCTGCGTTCTCTTTGAGGCAACAGAAATAATTTTTTTTTTTTTATATCTCGTAAGTATAGTCAACAAAGGATGATTGAATCCTGAGTTGTAGAATCTACATTGTAGACCCTGAAAGTGACACATTGCTGAATGACTTAACGTATTCCCCATGTATAAGATGCACCCATTTCCGAAAAATTTGGGGTCTAAAAACTGGGTGCGTCTTATACAGTGGCTGTAGATTTTTTTACTTGCATTTCTTGCTTGCTGTCTTTGCACTCATTGTTTCGTACTTGTTACCGTCATATTACGGTAGGTTATGTTTTGCCACGTTCTGTTCAGAAATGGCTCAGAAAAGATTTTCATACAGTACTGAATTCAAGTTAAAAGTCATCCAGTTTGCAAAAGTGAATGGAAATCGTGCTGCTGAACTTAGGTTTGGTCCTCCTCCAACTGAGGAATCAATCTAAGACTGGCTACAGGAAGGAGAAACCCTATACTGAAAATGCCACGGCAGAAGAAGGCCATGAGAAGCAAGTCAGCAAAATGGCCTGATTTAGAGAGGAAATTGAAGATATATATTGAAGAGCGAAGGGCAATTGGAATTCTTGTATCCACAGAGATGGTTCAGCATGAGGCAAGATGAGCTGCTGATGAAAAAGAAGTTACTGATTTCAAAGGAGGACACAGTTGGTGCTTCAGGTTCATGAAACAGAGTAGACTAAGCATGCGATACGCACCAGATTTTCCCAGAAGATGCCTGAAAGTTACGAGCAGAAGGTCCTTGAATTTCATCATTTTGTTCATTCAATGTCAGAAGACACATCAGTTTGAGTTGGGACAGATTGCAAATAGGGACGAAGTCCTCCTTCAATTTGATGTTCCAAGTATCAGAACTGTTGAGAAGGAGTGGGTAAAAGCTATAACTGTGAAGACAAGTGGACATGAAAAGAGCCATTATACAGTTGTTCTAGCTTGTTGTGCTGACGGAACCAAGCTGCCTCCTATGCTTATTTTCAAGCACAAAACAATGCCAAAAGAAGACATTCCTCGAGGAGTGATTGTTCACATTCATGACAAGGGATGGATGGATCAGGATGGGATAAAGATCTGGTTTGAGAAAGTTTGGAGAAGGAAAAGACCAAGTGGGCTTTAACGTAAACCTACCCTATTGGTGCTTGATCAGTTCAGAACACACATAACAAAGAACACAAAAGATCACTGCAGAGCAAAAAACAAAACTTTCCGTCATACCTGGAGGCTTGACATCTCAGCTCCAACTACTTCATGTCAGCATTAACAAACCCTTCAAAGCTGCCATGAGAGATGAATGGAACCAATGGATGAAGTCTTCTGGGGACAATTTAACACCAGCAGGAAGAGTGAAGAAACCAATTATAGGAAAAGTTTGTACTTGGGTGCAAAGACCCTGGGATATTATCTAGATTGAGATAGTTGTCAAGTCATTTAAGAAGTGTGGCATTTCATATGGCATAAATTAAGGTGACCAACTTTTTTACAATGAAAAGGAGAACAAAAATAAATCGAAGAAAACAATATCGTAAATAAAAGAAACATTTTATTCATTGCAACAATAATACACTATAATATGATAAATGCATAATAAAAACATTTATAATATTTTATATTTTAATTATGCTTATATGCCTATTAATTTTTAATAATAATTGTGAGAAAAAAAGTACTCATTTATATACAAATACATCATATCACACGCAGTGGATGGACTCTGCATCAATTGAATACGGACATGTACAGATTAGTCTTCCAAAGGAGGATGTGTAGGAGGACACTTTTTTTTTAAGACTTTATTCATTTTAGAGAGGAGAGAAGGAAGAGAGAGAGAGAGAGAGAGAGAAAAGGGGAGGAGCAGGAAGCATCAACTCCCCTATGTGCCTTGACCAGGTAATCCCAGGGTTTTGAACCGACAACCTCAGCATTCCATGTCAACGCTTTATCCACTGTGCCACCACAGGTCAGGCAGGAGGACTCTTTTGATGGAGGACGGAACTTACAAAAGAAAGACTGTCTTCCCTAAAGGAGGACGATTGATCACCTTACATAGATGGAACTGAGGACAAGGCAATATATGAAGATAGTGATCCAACATCAGACACAGATGAGGACAAGCTAATGGATGGGAATTTTGACAGTGATGAGGAGTTGTATGAATTTTATGATGAATACAATGAGTTCAATAACTTTATGTAATTCTTTTTTTTTCTTCAAATTTTGGGCCTCAAAATTAAGGTGCATCTTAAACATGGGGGATACAAGTAATGGAAATTTCCATTTATTCTTTTATTTTTTTAATTATAAAAATAATACATGATTGTCATAAAAGAGTCAAACAGTAAATGTGGATTTAGAAATAAAAATGAGATTCTTCTTTTACGCTACTTTTCCTTCTAATTTTCCTAAATATTTTCTGTATGTTTTAAAACAACTAGATTTTTTCTCTGATGTAATACTTCTGAAACGTGCTTTTTAAATTTGACATCTTTCGCAGTCTATGTCATTATTTTAAACATCTGCAAAACATTATGTTGAATCAATGTACTGTACTCATTCTTCTTTAATATTTTGGTGGCCTTCATTTCTTTGATTACAAATAATATTTTATTGAATATCCTTTTATTCTTATATCTTTGTACACATATATTTTTGTAGAATAGGTTTTTTTAGAGCTGGAGCTGTTTGGTTCATGGGCATGTTTTTTACATGGAGGTAGCTGTTACCAAATTACCTTTCAAAAAAGCTATACCAGCAGCGTATGTGAGTGCCCATTTCTCCACACCTTTGATGACAATAAAATTATTTATATTTAAATTTTTGCCACTCTAATATTGTTTACTTTGCACTTTTTTGCTTAGTATTATAAGATGCAATATCTTTTGTTAATTGACAGTTGATTTTTGTGTGTTGCCTATTTATATATTATTCCCATCTTTCTATTGGATTGTTTATTTTAATAGTTTTGTAGGAGCCCTTTATAAAGTATAGCTAATAATCTTTGTCTGTTGAGATGTTTTAAATATTTTCTCCAAGTCCTTACCTTTAAACATTGGGATGTCTTTCATACTAATTAGTACACCTTTTAAATTTTGATATAGTAAAATTAGCCTTTATGGCTTCTATGTTTTGTGCTTGCTTCGAAAAGGTTTCCCTATTCTAACATGATAAAATATGCTTAGTTTTTCTGCTTCATTTTTTACATTTAGACCTCTAGTTGAACTGGTACTCTTTCTTGTGTATAGTGTGAGTCAGAGATCTAACTTATACTTTTTTTAAATTAGTTTGCAGAATTAATCTCATTCATTGGTGTTAGCTTGTATGAATAGCCTGTTTCACTTATAGAAGCAGATGGAGCACAGAGGTGATATATCTTCCTCAAGGTCACAAACAAATTCTTGTAAGGATTAAGTCTAAAGTTTTTTTTGTTAGCTGACCTGTGCCACTTTCTGTTTTTTGTGTGTTTTTTGTATTTTTTTTTTTTTCTGAAGCTGGAAACTGGGAGAGACAGTCAGACAGACTCCCGCATGTGCCCGACCGGGATCCACCCGGCACGCCCACCAGGGGTGACGCTCTGCCCACCAGGGGGTGATGCTCTGCCCCTCTGGGGCATCGCTCTGCTGCGACCAGAGCCACTCTAGCGCCTGGGGCAGAGGCCAAGGAGCCATCCCCAGTGCCCGGGCTATCTTTGCTCCAATGGAGCCTTGGCTGCGGGAGGGGAAGAGAGAGACAGAGAGGGGGGGGGGGGTGGAGAAGCAAATGGGCGCTTCTCCTGTGTGCCCTGGCCGAGAATCGAACCCGGGTCCCCCGCACGCCAGGCCAATGCTCTACCGCTGAGCCAACCGGCCAGGGCCTCACTTTCTGTTTTTCATTTAACATTTTCACCATAGATTCTAGAAGTCTTGAAAAAAGTATTATCTTTCTGTGATGTTTATTTCAGTGAAACTAAGTTCTATTAATAATAGGTGGATTAAGGTAGCTATGCGTGTATAAAGATTTCTTGAAAAATAACTCACTCTTGATATTGAAAAATATCCATGCTAAACAATTAATATTTAGATCAGTTGTGAATTCTGGTATATATATGAATAAGATTTAATAGAGTGTATAACTTTAAACACTTTATCTATTGTTCTTTTTAATGAGGCTTATTTACAATAATATATCTAATATAATCATTTTTCTGAGGATATTCAGTTTAATAGCTGCTGTAGCCAATAAGACAAGCTAAGTTTATTGCCATATAATTACTATATTAAACTCACACAGTATTGCCTGACCTGTGGTGGTGGTACAGTGGATAAAGCATTCACCTGGAACTCTGAGGTTGCAAGTGCGAAACCCCAGGCTTGCCTGGTCAAGGCACATATGAGAGAAGCAGTTACTACAACTTGAAGCTTCCTGCTTTTCCCTCGGCCCTTCCTCTCTCTCTCTCTCTCTCTTTTTTCTTTCTCTCCTCTCTCAGAAAATCAATAAATAAAATCTTTAAAAAAACAAAACAAAAAAAACACTTCACTCAGTATTAATCACAGACAATATTAATGTGTTTAACACAGGGGTAAATATAAAAATAATACAGCTTTTTAAAAGGAGCATGAGCAAATACTTACCCATAGATTGTATTTGACCGTACTTATTAAAAGCTCATTTCAGATAAAATGTTTATACCTAGGCAGGCTTTTGATTTGGTTTTATTTTATAATATAAACAATAGTCTGGATGTTTGTGGGCTGATCATTTGTTATAAATTATTTTGAAGTTAAATATTAGTTTGGTGTATTAGTGAGTTTGACCTCTTTTTTATCCATCTCCCCCTTTTTTTTAGTGAGAAAGAAAGAGGGAGAGGGAGGGACAGACAGACAGAAAGGGAGAGAGATGAGAAGCATCAGCTTGTAGTTGTGACACCTTAGTTGTTCATTGATTGCTTTCTCATATGTGCCTTGACTGGGGGGCAGGTGGCTCTAGCTGAGTCAGTTACCCCCTGCTCAAGCTAGTGACCTTTGTGCTCAAGCCAGCGACCATGGGGTATGAGGTCAAGTCTATGAGCCCACACTCAATCCAGCAACCTTTGGGTTTCAAACCTGGGTCCTCAGTGTCCCAGATTGACGCTCTATCTACTACCAACACCTGGTCAGGCTCATCTCCCTTTGTCTAAGTACTGTATAATTTATAGACGAATCTAAGCTTAAATCTTTATGCTGAAATTTAGTCATATTCTCAAAAGATATTTGTATTTAACCAACTAAAATGATTCCATTTTTCTAGTAAAGTTTTATTGACTGAATTTTCTTCTTTTGTTTAATTTTTCAAAAGGTCATTATTAAAAACAAATCTCTCAAAGTAGGATTTCGAAGAGTTATTTGCACAATTATATTTATTGTAGCATTATTCACAGTAGTCAAGAGGTGAAGCAACTCAGATGTCAACTGACAGGTGAATAGATAAAGAAAATGTAATACATACAATGAATATTTTGAAGCCTGAATAAAGAAGGAAATCCTGTGACATGCTACAGCATGGGTGAACCTGAAGGACATTATGCTAGCAAAATAAGCCATCAGAAAGGACAAATTGTGTATGATTCCACTCATATGAAGTATCTCACATAGTCAACATCATAGAAACAGAAAGTAGAATAATGGTTGCCAAGAGCTAGGGGGAGGAAGGATAGGGAATTTGTATTTATGGTTATAGAGTTTCAGACTTTTTATTTTGTGACAGAGACAGAGAGGGACAGACAGACAGGAAGAGAGAGAGATAAGAATCATCAATTCTTCGTTGTGGCCCTCTAGTTGTTCATTGATTGCTTTCTTATATGTGCCTTGACTGGGGGTCTACAGCAGACTGAGTGATTCCTTGCTCAACCGTGGGCTCAAGCTAGCAACCATGGGGTCACGTCTATTATCCCACGCTCAAGCCAATGACCCTGCGCTCAAGTTGGTGAGCCTGTGCTCAAGCCGAATGGGCCTGCGCTCAAGCTGGCGAACTCTGGGTTTCAAACCTGGGTTCTCTGCATCCCAGTCTGACACTCTATCTACCACCTGGTCAGGCTAGATTTTTCAAGGTGAAAAATGTGGAGAGATCTCACCCTGGCCAGATAGCTCGGTTAGTAAGAGTGTCATCCTGAAGCATAAACAGGGTCAGGGCACATACAGGAACAGATTAATGTTCCTATCTCTCCTTTCTTCTCTCACTAAAATCAATAAA
The DNA here is from genome assembly GCF_036850995.1 of Saccopteryx leptura. Taxonomy (NCBI): domain Eukaryota; kingdom Metazoa; phylum Chordata; class Mammalia; order Chiroptera; family Emballonuridae; genus Saccopteryx; species Saccopteryx leptura. The sequence goes on from NC_089503.1 coordinate 312,065,506, forward strand.
TAAACATAAAAAAAGACAAAAGTTTCTAGAGATGTTACAAAACAATTCAAATATATTTAACTACTGAACTTCATACTTAAAAATGATTGAGATGTTAAATTTAATGTTATCTGTTTTTTACTACAAAAAAAGCAACCAAATTGAAATGTTCTTTAAATGCAAAATATAGCCTTGTATAAAATGCACCAGACTGGCTTTATTTAGAACAACAAAAAGAATGTAAAATTAATAACTTATATTGATTTTATGTTGAAATAATCTTTTGTGTATGTTGTACTAAACCAAGCATATTAAAATTTTAAAACCTCATTTAATGATGTGTTTTATAGACAGTATTCCCTTTTTAGGAATTGTTGATAGAATTATTAATTGTATCCATTTCTATATTTCTACTCCCTTGGGCTGCCTTTTTTTTTTTTAACTTCCTTTTCTAAGGGAGAATCTGTTCCAAGGTTGTATGGGAGTCCTGTTAGGAGATCAAAGTGGTGAATATAGTTTTATATTGATTTAGAGAGAAGAATGTAATTTATGGAGCACATACTACTCTTCATGCCCCATTGTAGTGTTATATGTGCTTGAGGTGTTGCTAGTTTTTAAATGTCTTGACTCCAAAGTCTTGGTTAAATTCTCTTCTTATTAATTACATGCTTCCCAACTTAAATGTCTAGTTATAAAGTGCTTTTTACATTTTTCTGAATTATTAATTATACAGACCTTTTGCAAGGTTTGAATTTGTCCTTACCTAATCTTTATTTCTGTTCCTGCATTAATTCCTTAACCTACAGCTCTATTTTCCTCAGGTTCTTTTTTTTTTTTTTTAAGCAAGAAAGGGAGAGGTAGAGACAGATAGAAACTGGAAGGGAGAGCGATGAGAAGCATCAATTTGTAGTTGCATCATTTTAGTTGTTCATTGATTGCCTCTCATAGGTGCCTTGACTGGGGGACTCCAGCCGAGCCAGTGACTCCTTGCCCAAGCCAGCGACTTTGGGCTCAAGCCAGCAACTTTGGGCTTCAAGCCAGCAACAATGGAGTCATTTCTATGATCCCATGCTCAAGCTGGCGACCCCGCACTCAAGCTGGATGAGCTTGTACTCAAGGTGCTGACCTTGGTGTTTCTAACCTAGGTCCTCAGCATCCCTGGTCAGAGCTCTATCTACTGCACCACCTTAGCTGCGCAGTTGGGGGCCTGGTCTGGCAACCAGTTTATCTTATACTGTAGTTTATTCTCCCCAAATCTTTATAGTAACAATTTCTTTTATTAAGAAATTTTTTATTTTGTATTTGTCCACTCAATTTAACCATTCTTGTTTAAAAAGTTTGGGCAGCTCTATTGCCTTATCAGTAGTGGTGCAGTTGATAGAGAATGGGGAAAATATTTGCAGTTCATTTGTCTGATAAGAGGTTAATGTTCAGAATATATAAAGAACTACAACTCAACAACAAAAAAATCAATGATTTTAAAAATAGACAAAAGACTTGAATAGCTATTTTTCTAAAGATGATATATAAATGGCCAATAAACATATGAAAAAACACTCAACATCACTAATCATCAAAGAAATGCAAGTTAAAACCACAGTGAGATCATCTTATGCCCAATAGGATTGCTACTTAAAACACACACACACACACACACACACACACACACACACAATAACAGATGCTGACAAGGATGTGGAAAAAATTGGAACCTTTGTGCTCTGTTGGTAGGATTATAAAATGGCGTAACTACTATGGAAAACAGTATAGAGGTTCCTCAAAGAATGAAAAATAGAACTAACATACGATCTAACAATCCCTCTCTGGGTATGTATCCAAAAGAATTGAAAGCAGGTTCTAGAAGAAATATTTGCACATTCATATTCATGGCAACACTATTCACAATAGCCAAGAGATAGAAACAACCCAAGTGTCCATATGCAAAAGTATGAATAAACAAAATGTGGTATGTACATACAGTGGAATTTTATTCAGCCATAAAAAGAAGGAAATTCTGTCACATACTACAACATAGATAAACCTTGAGAATATGAGAATATTATGTTAAGTGAAGTAAGCTAGTCACAAAAAGACATATACTGTATAATTTCAGTTAGGTATTTTAAATAGTCAAACTTATATAAATAGAAAGTAGGATGGCAGTTACCGAGGACTGGTGGGAGGGGAAAAAAGGGGAGTTATTTAATGGGTATTGAATTTCAGATTTGTAAAATGAAAATGTTCTGAAGATCTGCTTCAAAACAATGTGAATATACTTAGCACTACTTATATACTATATACTGAACTGTACACTTAAAAATGGTTAAGATGGTAAATTTTATGTATATTTTACCACAATTAAAATAGAAAAAAAACATTGTAACAAAAAATTAAAAGAGATCATTTGAGCACAGTGTTAGGACTTCTATGAGGGCTTTTGGAAGAGCCCATGAAAGTGAGGGGTCCTGCAGCTTCTGCTTCATTGGCTTTGTACTGAAGTATCTGTTCTGACCAGGCTGATCTTGTTCTTCTTTAGAAGGCCAGTTTAACTGAGCTCTACTGTGTCCATTTTCTAATTCCTGTTTCTCATAGGTGGAACCATATAGTTAACAGCTTATCTTACACTTTCTTGTGACTGTCCTGTGTATATCTCCCAATTACAGGATTTTAAGTGTTGTCTTTTTTGCACCCTATAAAAACCTGGGTTTATACTATTCATCTATTCATTCCTTTGCTTATTTATTTAGCAAACATTGATTAAATTCCTTCTATGTACTAGATCCACAAATAAAAAACACATACCCTGCCCTTAAGAAGCTTATAATTTAGAGGGGGGAACACCAAGTAAATGGGTAACAATAATATTAGGGTAGGATGTGCTACCACAGAGGTGCATACTGGCTAATGGGAAACACAGAGGAGGACATTGGATTCAAACTGGAGTGTCAAGGAAGGCTTATGCCAAACACAAATTTGATTTTTTGGGTTTGGTTTAAAGAATTTAAGAATTTTAAAAAATATTCCCTAAATGGCCTGCTAGCATTCTAATTTCTGAATGTAACTAAAGTATAAATGCTAACATTCTGAAAAAAACAAAAAAACTAACATTCTTTTTTCCAACTGCAGTCCAAAATTTTTGGGATTCTTAGTTGCATTGGAGATTCCCATGTAGTTTTGGTTACTATTTCCACCTTCTGACTTTGTTGGCACTAAAAATCCTGGAAAAACTTAGCTTTTACATATATAGTTTTCTTTTTTTTTTTCTTTCCTTTCCTTTCTTTTTCATGAGAGGAGGAGAGATAGTGAGGTTGACTCCCACATGTGCTCCTACACGGGATCCACCTGGCAACCCTGTCTGGGGCCAGTGCTCAAGTACAAAGCTATTTTCAGTGCCTGAGGCTGACGCACTCAAACCAACCAAGCTATCCTCAGCATCTAGGGTTATGCTCAAACCAAGTGAGCCACTGGCTGCGGTAGGGGAAGAGGTAGAGAAGGGGGAGGGGAGGGGTCGCTCTCCTATGTGCCCTGACCGGGAATTGAACCCAGGATATCCATACACTGAGCCAACTCTGTCCACTGGGCCACTGGGCTAGGGCCATATTTATATTTTTTTTCTTGTCAGCCTTCTCACCATTGGTAGTACTGAAGTTTATAAGACTTTAAAAAACCTTTTCTTTTCTTATGTTCTCCACATGGCAAACTCCTACTCATTCTTCACGATTCAGTTCAGAATCTAATTTCCCCTGTGAAATCTTTCCTGACTCTTCTAGCAATAAATTCTTTGTATCTCTATAACATAACTATCTCATATTTCTATTTACACCTTTTTTAAAAAGTTTTATCTTTTTTTTAAAGATTTTATCAATTTTTGTAGAGAGAGAGAAGAGGGAGGAGCAGGAAGCATCAACTCATAGTAGTTGCTTTTTGTATGTGCCTTGATTGGGCAAGCCGAGGGTTTCAAACCGCGACCTCAGCATTCCAGGTCGATGCTTTATCCTTTGCGCGCCACCACAGGTCATGCTATTTATATTTTAATATGGCACTTAACTTGCTGTATTTTAATCATGGATTTACGTGCCTCTGTCCTTCAAGGTGTTACTAGTCATCTCTATCTCTCTCGGCCTGGTTCTGGCATAGTATCAAATACATAGTCAGTGGCTCAAAAAATAGTTTTTGACTGCATGAATGAATGGTGAGTCAAGTTTGGGGTCTTACTTTTGAAAAAAATTAATTGGTCTTAACTACACTGCTCACAAAAATTAAGGGATCAGGGAACGTTCAGATACTCCAGTACTTTCAGCCTTTTGTATAGCGCATTTTTACCAATGAAATAAAAGTTAGTTTTGCATCTCATTTGCATAATCAAGCAATTTTCTTTGACTTGTCATTTGCTTTTCTGATGTTTAATAAAAATAAATCAAATGCTTCTTTTTTTATCATTTCATATTCATTTTGAAGTACCCCTAATTTTTGTGAGCAATATATATTTCATGGTTACAGATTGCTTTCCTAACAACAACCAGTTATCTGATGGTAGAATCACTTCTATCTTCAAAATACTGTATATTATGTACTTCTTTCTACCTCTACCACCCCCACCTGTTTCAGGCTACCCTCCTCACCTAGATAGTGGCGATCACCTTCTAGCTTATTTCTCTGCTTTATCTCTTGGTCATCTGTAATGTATTCTCCATATTGAAGCCAAGATGAGCTTTTGAAAATATAAATCTTACTGTCTCTTCCAAAGTGGTTGTAAGAACTCCATAGATCCTTGAAATTCTTACTTTGGGAGGCTTTAGAGACTTTGTCCCATTTTATAGGAAACATATTAAAAGGTACCTACATCCCATATTAAATATGTGTTTTTATTTATTTATTTTTGCTATCACATTTTAAAATTTTATTAATTTCTGAAATTCTTTGGCTATAAATAAACTGACTTAAATTATAATTTACTAAGATTTCTTAACAGTTAACATATTTAGGAATTTTTGCAAAGTAAGAATTGTTTTCAAATGTAATTAAACTTTATAAATGCTAAATTTAATAGTGAATGGAATTGCTGGGTTGTATTTTGAGGACATTTAAGTATTTAATTAATAAATTATTATGGTTATAATTGTCTTTTTGTATTTTGAACTTGCAAATGTATCTTTTCAGGTCCTAAACATTTTCCTGGACCCCTGAAAAGCTAGTTAGGTATTAGGTGAAGGGTGAATAATAGATAAAATGGTGCTGTTCACTCTCCTGCTTTAAAATTCTTCTATGACTTACCCCTGTTCTTAAAATAAAATCGTTACTGTGGCCTTCAAGACCCAGAATGATTTAGCTCCTCCTACCTCCTCCTGATCATTCATCCCTCTTGTTCTTTGAACACTCAAGCAGGTGCTTTCAACTCAGCTTAAATGTCCCTCCTGAGAAAAAGCCTTTCCTAACCACCTTATCTAAAGTGAGCTTCCCTCAGTTATTACATTTCCCATCAAATTCTTTATTTTCTTAGTGATTTTCTTTTCCCAAGAGGATGTTGGCTCCATGTGGACAAGAACCTTTTCTATCTTGTTTATTAGTGTGCTCCTAGCACCTAGCAGAGTCAGACACATGGAAAGCACTTAGTCATACTTGTTGAACAGATGAAGAGTTATGTTAATAGATTTTGTATTTAGTTATCCTTTTATTGTTGGTACAAACCCTACATGGTCATAATCTCTTAAAATGGCTAAATTCTATTTGCAGTATTTTAGTTAAGGTTTTTGTATTTGTCTTCACAAGTGAAGATTAGTCTACAGTTTTTCTTCCTTTTTTTTGTACCCTCTTAGTCCAGATGGGTCTCAGGAATATGTTAGGCTCATAGAGGAAATTTGGAAGGTTTCCCTTTTATTTCTAGAAGTTGGTAACAGTAGGAATAACATAACTTCATATAACTTTGATAGAACTTTGGTAGAATTCATTTAGAAAACCATTTCTACTTCATGTACTTTTTAGTTTGAATATCTTACAAATTCCTGATAGTTTTTTTTTTGTTGTTATTTTTATAACTGCCTAACCAGGCAGTGGAGCAGTGGATAGAGCATCGGACTGGGATGCAGAGGACCCAGGTTTGAGACCCCGAGTTCTCCAGCTTGAGCGCGGGCTCATCTGGTTTGAGCAAAAGCTCACCAGCTTGGACCCAAGGTCGCTGGCTTGAGCAAGGGGTTACTCGGTCTGCTGAAGGTCCATGGTCAAGGCACATATGAGAAAGCAATCAATGAACAACTAAGGTCTCATAAGGAAGAACTGATGATTGATGCTTCTCATTTCTCTCCGTTCCTGTCTGTCTGTCCCTGTCTATCCTTCTCTGACTCTCTCTCTCTGTCCCTGTTAAAAAAAAAAACCAAAAAACTTTTCTTGAGTTGATTTTGATACTTTCTGTTTTCCTCGACTGTTTTCCATTTTATTTACTCTTCAAATTTATTGACATAAAGTTATGTGTAATTCTCTCACAATTAAAAAAAAATCCTTTTCAAATCTCTAGTTATAATGCCCCCTTCTCAGTTCTAATGTTTATTAACGACTTCTCTTTTTGTGTGTGTGTATGTGTGACAGAGACAGAAAGACAGAAATAGGGACAGACAGGAAGGGAGAGAGATAAGAAGCATCAATTCCTCATTGTGGCTCCTTAGTTGTTCATTGATTGCTTTCTCATATGTGCCTTGACTGGAGGGCTACAGCAGATGAGTGACCCCTTGCTCAAGCCAGCGACCTTAGGCTCAAGCTGATGAACCATGCTCAAGCCAGATGAGCCCGTGCTTAAGCTAGCAACCAGGGAGTTTCGAACCTGGGTCCTCTGCGTCTCAGTCCAACACTCTATCCACTGCGCCACCGCCTGGTCAGGGTGACTTCTCTTTTTTTAATTAATCATATTTTCAAAGGATTACTTGTTTTTATTTTTTGAAAACAAATGTTTTTAGTTTTATTGAGCCAATCTACTCTTTTATTTATTTATTTATTTATTATTATTTTTTTTCTGAAGCTGGAAACGGGGAGAGACAGTCAGACAGACTCCCGCATGCGCCCGACCGGGATCCACCCGGCTCGCCCACCAGGGGCAAAGCTCTGCCCACCAGGGGGCAATGCTCTGCCCCTCCGGGGCGTTGCTCTGCTGTGACCAGAGCCACTCTAGAGCCTGGAGCAGAGGCCAAGGAGCCATCCCCAGCGCCCGGGCCATCTTTGCTCCAATGGAGCCTTGGCTGCGGGAGGGGAAGAGAGAGACAGAGAGGAAGGAGGGGGGGGGGGTAGAGAAGCAAATGGGCGCTTCTCCTGTGTGCCCTGGCCGGGAATCGAACCCGGGTCCCCCGTACGCCAGGCCGACGCTCTACCGCTGAGCCAACCGGCCAGGGCTACTCTTTCTTTTTTAAAGCTATTATTTATGCTTTTTTCATTATTAATTTTTTTTAAGTTTGTTGTTGTCTAGATTTTTGAGTTGCCTTGGCCAGATAACTCAGTTGGTTAGAGCATTCTCCCAAAATGCAAAGGCTGCTGGTTCAATCTCTGGTCAGAGCACATACAGGAACAGATTGATGTTCCTATCTCTCTCTCTCCCTTCCTCTCTTGCTAAAATAAATTTTAAAAATCAGATTTTTGAAATAAATGTTTAGTTTATATTTTTTAATGTTTCCAAATAAAATATTTAATTAAAATATTTAATTTCTTTTTAAAAATTTTCCATTAATTTGAGAAAGAGGAAAGGGGGTGGGGGAGAGAGAAGCATCAAATTATTTCACTTCATTGTTGTAGGTTGGTTGCTTCTCATATGTGCTCTGACCAGGGATCAAACCCATGACTTCAGCACACTGGGACGATACTCTATTCACTGAGCCACTCTGCTAGGGCCCTAAATGAATTTTTTTTTTCTGAGAGAAAAAGAGAGGGAAGCATCAACTTGTAGTTGTATGTCACTTTAGTTGTTCATTGATTGTTTCTTGTACATGCCTTGACCGGGAGGCTCAAGCTGAGCCAGTGACCTTTAGCTTCAAGCTAGCAACCATAGGATCATGTTGATGATACCACGCTCAAGCCGGCAACCCCACGCTCAAGCTGGTGAGCCTGCGCTCAAGCTGATGACCTTGGGTTTTGAACCTGGTAGTATCCCAGATCAATACTCTACCCACTGCACAACCATTACTCAGTCCCAAATAAAAATATTTTAATAGTGGTGTAGTGTATAGTCACCAAAGATACCAACTTTGAAAGAGAACAGTTATTTGAGTGTATAAGTTCTGGCTTATGTGTTTAAAAAGTAAACTATTTTTTTTTACTTTGAATTCTCACTTTGTAATAATATAATTTAAAAAAATGTCCAATTTTTAATATGAAAAAATTTCAATAAGTATATCACAGGATCCAAAATGTCTGAAAATATGGGGAAAATAGTGTATTTATTGAACTTGTTTTTTTTTTAAGATGAATAAATGGACTGTTTTAAGTTTAGAAGTACCTCACATAAATAAATAAATAAATAAATAAATAAATAAATAAATAAATAAGTCTGGATGTTTTTGTTTAGTTTTGTTTTGTTTTTGGTGCCGTGACTTGGATAAAATGTCTGGATGTTAAAGAATAAAATATTGATCATATTATTTGAAAATAGAACTAATATTCTGTTTTAAAATGTGTTTTTGTTTCCTGACTTCATGCAGCTTGTTAACACAAGGTAACACATATACACATTCAAACAGTAATATTCTGCACTGGAAAATGGAGACTTAGAAAAATTCAGTTTTATAAAGATATTATATCCACTTGACCTGTTTTGGCACACTAGATAAGGCACTGACCTGAAATGCTGAGGTTGCAGGTTCAAAACCCCAGGCTTTCCCGGTCAAAGCACATATGAGAAGCAACTATGAATTGATGCTCACTCTCCACCCCACCCCTAACTGTCTTTCTCTATCTCCTCTCTCTAAAATCAATAAATAAAATCTTTTTAAAAAGATCATCTCCATCACAAATTGAAACAAAGTGGCTGTACAGTCTTCATGCATTTTAGCATGTTGAGCATGCTCCACATAAGTAATCTTTCCGTAACTCATCTGGAAGGTATTGGAGGGATAAAAATAGACTAAGTATTCAAAATTTCCATCCTAGGAGTTTCCTGCTTTTGCCTACATCTCAATTGTCAGTCCAACTCCTGGCTCCTACTCCACTCAGAGCTGTGCAAAGACAGTGGAAGCATTTTATGCCATAAGTGCTCAAGCTGCCAGATCATCTAGGTATTGGACTCTGCCTCCCCTGAAACAGTTCCTTTCCTGTTCTTCTATCAGAGTAAAAAAAAAGGGGAGGGGACTGTATAAAGACCCAGAAGCCAGGATGACAAATGTGGGACTTAGAAAGGGTTCATAAAGTTTCTTTTCGAGGAATGCCAGGCTTACAGAATCTGTCAGTTCTGTGCTAGCTGGCATGGCAGAGTACACTCCGTCAGCCTAGTTCATTTGGGAGAATCATACTGAAATCCCATCTGTTCCGCTTTATAGAGATACATGGGGTCTAATAGACACAGGGCACTTTTGCTCTCTTGCTATCACTTTTGTTACTTTATTTCCTTGAGCAATCCTTAAATAGATGGAGGCAAGTTTCTGGAAAGATTTCCAGTTCTTATAGTATTTGTTTGGGTGGCAGGTTTCCTCCTGTTCAGCGCAGCACTTCCAAATGGAGGTCCAGTTTAATCAATTCATTTATTTATCTATTTGCTGTAGGGCTTCACACAGCCATGAAGGAAGATGTGATGTTTGTCCTTATACATACTGGGGAAGGACCAGTGGTAAGGACCTTATTTCACAAATAATAAATTGCTATTTTGACCAGTGCTATGAAGTCATAAAAGATATGGGAGTGTTGAACAGGAAGGCTGGTCTAGATTGGGAAGGACAAGGAAAGTTTTCCCAGGGTGATGACTTAACTTTTGAGATGGCAATGATAAGATGAACAGAACTGCAAAGAAAAAAAGCCAAATACATTTTTGAAGCTGATAGGAACCAAAGATAACATCTAGTGATGTCTTATCCTTACATTCTACAAATGAGAAGATCGAGGTCCAAGGATACCAAGGACTTGCCTTGCTAAGGTTGCACAGCCCTACGGCTGTTAGCCCCAGGGCTAGAGACACAAACCCTGTGTGAGTTTTTTTTGGTCGTTGGAAATCTAGAAGCAGATAGAAGGGACCTACGGATGGGGGAAACCAGGCAGATTTTAAATTTAGTGCTTACTGCATGTCAGCTGCAGAGCTACTCCTCAGGTGGGGGAGTGGGTTAATGACTCAGATCTGCCTTATCCTAGAGGAATTTAGTTTGCTATGCTGTAGCGAAGTTTTTATTTGGGGTGGAGAAAGTACCAAACACACATACACCCAAAACAATGAATGTGTAGTTCAATTGGGAAGCCAGTCCCTGTTTTGCAGCTGCCTAGCTGTGTGATTTGGGATAAAACACTTAACATCTCTGAATTACCATTTACAATTTATACTTTGGTGTATTTCCTTTCAGTCTTCCTATTAGTTTTAGGAATTTGTTAGAGATCAGTTGTGCCCTGTATTTCACCTTGATCTTTAAAAACTAAAGTCTATTATTTGGGTAAAGCATTGTAAGCCCTCTTTTCAAGAGCAGTTTGCCAGCCTGTGCTTGCCCAAACATCTAGACTCTAGACTCTAGAGAGTAACTATAGAAAGCCAGCCAAGCTCCAAGATCTGCAAGAATCGTTAGCAACTGAGTATATTTCTATAAACCAATAAAGGTTTTTATATTTTGTTCATCTGTTACCCTTATGCTGTTGCCACTTTCACATTCAGTGTGTGTAGGTGGAGAGTATGAGATAACAGCTTCACAAATGAGAGTGGAAAAGGGCCGCTTTCCCTTTAAGGCAGTTTCATTCCCCAGGTCCCGCCTCCTTCCTGATTGACAAATCTACCCGAAGTCACATGATCTGCCTCTATTTGAAGGTCACAAAAAGCTGCTTCCTTTAGAGACAGAGGGGGAGAGAGAGAGCAAGAGGGAGAGTGAGTGAGAGAGAGTTAGTTCAAGCCAAAATGGCCGACAGAGTCTCTGCTGGTTTCTGAATATTTAAAATACAAATACAGAAAGACAAAAAGAAATCATTTTTTGGACCTTTTTTCATTTCCATTTCTACCTTGTATGCCTCAATTTGCTGGATTTAAGCACTGCTGCACTTTATGAGGTTGGTAAATATTTTCAATTTTTTAAAACCAATTGATTTATATGGATCTTGTCTAACCGTTTTCACTAATGGTGTTGCAAATCGACATTTGTCTAGCATAGAGTCTGGCTTCAGACATATCGTGAATCTGTGTAAATCAGACCCATGATGTACTTTTTGTTCGGCATTTTAGAAATGGAAAAGCCTTGGTAAAATATTTAGATTTTGAAATGATTTAATTGCACTTTTAATGTCTGTGACTTTCATCATCGTTTTTGTCTTGCCAATAAATAAAGCTGTAATTGGAAACTTGATATTTAGAAAGAGGATTTTAAAAAACACAGACCTCTCCCTGCCCCCTTAAATCTGCTGCAAAAATTTGCATAAATATAAATGGGTTTGCATTCTTTCGGCTGCTAAGGCCGACAAAGGATCTGGGAGGGCAAGTACTTCCACGGGAAAGCCTTTTTTTTTTTTTTTTTTTTTAAGCTAGGCCATTCTTCCTAGAGAGATGTAAAACCTAAAATGAGAACTGATACATTTTAAACATCAGGCTGGGGGCGAGTGAACGCCAGGAGGTTTGGGATTTGTAGATTCCCCTGGTTAAAAGCCTTGGGAGCAGTGTGTGGATCACCCCTCTTCTCTGCGCGCGCTCATTTGCACTGGATCTCTATGTGTTCTTAAATGTGCAGCCAGATGCGCTGTTATTTTGACTGTGGTTTGAACCAAACTGTAGGGCTAACTTGTAAACATAGTGTTTTACAGATATAACAGCTATCACCCTGATAAAGAATTATTTTTTTTATCAGGTTCTCCCTGGAGATTGGCCTTTGCCATTTCTCACAGATTACATTTTTTGTTTAATTTTATACAGATGAATTAGATTTTTTTTAGCACAAATTCAGCATCTGTGTGTGTTCGGTGGCCTGTTTGGCCATGTTTCCATTGTAAATTGGTCATTGAATGTCACATAAATAAGTAGCTGTCTGTGTTTGTACATATGTTACTTACCCCTGAAACTGTGTAGTGCCCTGAAGTTAAATTCCATTACTCCTAATGCAGGATTCTAGAAAGCCTGGAAGCAGGGAGGGAAGAAAGCTGAAAACTTGCTTTCTCAGAGCCACCTCCCCCTATCATTGTGAGAGTGTGATGTAATGCTTCTCGGTCTGGTGGGCTGAAAAGATTGTAGTTTGTGAGGTGGCGGGTAAACTGCCCCCACCCCCTGGGTAAATCACCCCACCCCCTCAGCACATCTCTGGCTCTGAGGCCTTGCTTTTTTTTTTTTTTCCCCCTAATTTGTATCCTGATTTATGCCTGGGAGTATTGGCATGAAAAAGAGACTGTTCTTCTAAATCTGTTACAAAGTATAGTTTAGAAAGATTTTTAAAATATGCAAATAGATTGAATTGTCATATCCCCATCATTAAATATATAGACTTAGATTAAAGCTAATTAGGCATAAATGGAATAATTTTGATCAGAAGGAGCATTGGTTGTTTTGTTGTTCTTTGTTATTAATCTAATTACAAGATGCTTGCTGGATCTGAAAGTGTTAAAAAAAACATGGGGAAAAATGCTGGACCATTTGAAAATTTGACAGTCTAGAAGAGGGTGTATAGTGCTTTCAGAAGCTTTATTCTCTGTTGAAATGGATTGGCCTGTTGTGTTGAAAATGGCCTGTTTCTTTAGCCAATTATGTGTAGATGAAGGGACTTGCACGCTAACTTAACAAAAAGACTTTCTATTTAAATATATAAAGATAATTAAAATGCTCTGTCTCTAAAGAACAAGTATTTTATTATTTTTCTAAAATATTATATTCTTTTCTACATAAGTAGTAAAGCAATGGTTTGAATTCAGTGTAAATTTTTTGGTGGTACAAGTTCAGCTTTTGTGTAAGAAGGATCGGAAATATTACATTAGAGTGGTAGTCCGGAACAAATTTGTCTCTTTAAAAATTTTTTTTACAGCTTTAATTTAAAGGAAAGGACAGAAATTGCCATAGTGATAGGGAGTGTTGCTTTGTAGTGGACCTTGGGAAAATCAGAGCTCTGATTTTGCTGCTGTTTTCCTGAAAATGACAGTGCCTATTTGGGCCTTTGCTTGTTAGATGATTCATTTTACATTCATTTCCAAAGTTGATCTTACAAAAAGAGTGAGAAAAATCTAGGCTTTCCATATATTGCCATTAGCTTTTTTGTGTGTGTGAACTGTGTCAATATGTGAATAGCAGGTTAATTCACTTTGCAGAGCGAGGAACCAGAAACAGGGTGCCTACTCTCTTAGGCAAGAAAGAGAATGATATAATGAACATTGACAAATGCTCTCTAATTCTTGAAATGTTTTTTATAAATATTCTTTTCTCCTAGGCAGGTTGAAAAGTGAGATAAATAAGACCCGGTTTCACATTAAATGTATGGCTCTATTGAGTTTCAGAAGCTCAGCTGCCATTTTGGATCTAAGTTCCTGCAGAGCCAATCTTTATGGCATACCAAAACTATGGTAATTCAGAAGCAAATGAAAATGAGTAATAAATCAAGTGTGCAGATGGATAGTATCTAATTTGTGCTTTTTGCTGAAGTTTCTTTCTGTTAAGTAGTGTAAAATGAAGCTTTAAAAACTTTTAAGATGTGGCTGATCCTGTGAATAGCAAAATACCGGCATATGAGAACTGTAATATTGTGGTATTTGAAAAAGAGATGGCATATACAAAGGAAGTTTCTTACTGGGGAAAATGAACATAATCCTTATTAAAGTTCTTCCCTCCCCCATCCATATTTCCTTATGCTAGATCTACTTGTGATGTTATAGTAATGTCATTATTCACAGCACTGCTCTGTCTCAGAAAAAAAGTGTCACAGATTCCTTATTAAGATTTTACTGAAACTTCACAAAAAATTGGTAACGCTTATCTATCAGAAGGTGGTATCTTATTTTTAAACTGTTTTTTAGTCTTTACATCTAGATGCCCAAGAGGAAGCATTGGCAACTTCGATATATGGCACCAACTCAACTCTGTTGTTCAGCTTGGAATGGCCATTTGTTACTCTCTATCACCACTAACGCAATCCTTTAAAAATAAACTTTTCAGCCAGACCGGGCGGTGGCGCAGTGGATAGAGCGTCTAACTGGGATGCAGAGAACCCAGGTTCGAGGCCCTGAGGTCGCCAGCTTGAGCGAGGGCTCATCTGGTTTGAGCAAAAGCTCACCAGCTTGAGCCCAAGGTTGCTGGCTCGAGCAAGGGGTTACTCGGTCTGCTGAAGGCCCGCGGTCAAGGCACGAATGAGAAGGCAATCAATGAACAATTAAGGTGTTGCAATGAGCAATGAAAAACTAATGATTGATGCTTCTCATCTCTCCATTCCTGTCTGTCTGTCTCTGTCTATCCCTCTCTCTGACTCTCTCTGTCTCTGTAAAAAAATAAATAAATAAAAATAAACTTTTAAAATTCAAATAAAGACTTCTAAGGCTTTTCCAGTTCTTCAACTGTATGAGCGACACTAAAAGAGTGATGTGAGGATGAGAGCTTCAGGTTCTACAGAGCCAGCCTAGCAGATAACAGTAGTAAGGGTTGGGTCTCACCCTATCCAACTGCCCCATGACTGAAAAGATTTGAAGAAATTTAATTTTTCTAACTCAGTATAATCGCTGACCTTCTGAATTGTAAACTGTGCAAGGCCTGAGGCAACACAGATGAATGTACTTTGTCCCTACCCTCCAGGAGTACCAATCTAGCAGGATGATACTCAGGTAAAGAGGTTAACAACTTGGTTGTATATGTACAGTAGTTAGAATAATAGGTACAGAAGTATCCTGAGTATCTGCATTAAGAAAGTCCTTATTTAAAGAAGCCAAGTAACTATCCCTTATTAATTTTTAGTCATGATTTGGATATTAGATTTTTCTTAAGTGAAGCATGTGACTTGGGGTTTCTGACCATTGGCTAGGGAAAGGGACAGCATATGCTAATTGCTTCCTAGTACAGTCTTATTCCTGAATTTACACTAATGTGACTTCCCTCACCTGCTTCTTGTGATTTAGACTGGTGGTAGAGTGAGGTGGGGTGAACTAAAGCCACTTTGCCTGAAAAGGGATTTAACCTGTGACAGTGACATTTTAAAATGTTCTCCTTTCTTCCTTCCTTCCTGTATATATTCATTCAGCTATTATTTATTATTCCCTGGTGTGTGTCAGGTGCTGGGGAATCCAAGAATTTGGTTGGACCATCACCCTTAACAGCCATTTGATTCATGTGGAAATGTTTGTCATCTAGTGACTAACCTACTGCTTGGGGTTATGACTAGGATAAGGACCTTTCACTTGATGGTCACTTTACTAATAATTGGGAAATGAATGGTAATTTTTGCTTCTAGTAGTTCTAGAAACTTCCATTTAATGTTGGACCTGATAGTCACTTTATCCATCTTCTTTAACCCTACATAAGTATCTCCTCCAATTTACCTTTTGAATTGTCTCAGAGAACCTTGAAACCTGAGTTACCTCCCTAGTTACTTTATAACATTCCTCAGTTTTACTTTTTAATACCCCTAATTGTATCACCATCTGAAATTATGTTATTTGTGTTGCATCAGTCCCCACTAAACCATAGGCTTTCAGGAGAGCAGACTTTGTTTTTCTCATTGTTCAATCCCCAGCATATAGGACATGGCTTAGCAGGAATAAGTGCTCAAAAAAAAAAGGTATGAGTTAATTCTGAGTTACAAGGTCACCAGGACCAGCTACATGACCATAAGCCCCTGTTTCTTCATCAGTAAAATGTGAAGCATAAAGGAAATGCTGTATGGAAGGGCCAGCACCTACTCTTGTTGCTTAGTGTTTCCTTCCCCTTTATTAAATAAACCAGAAAGGTTTTTATGTTCCCACAGATACCTACCTCCATTCTTTCTCATGGCTCCCTGATCATGATGTTCACTGATTGTACAACTTCAGCCTGGACAAGGACAGAAGCAGTGCTGAGCCTTTTGTTTTATTAAAGTCCCTACATTTCTGTGGTCTGATGTTCTCTCTTCAGGCTCTACAGTTTCCTTTAGGTTCTTTGTTGTGATGTATCCACATTTTGTTTGGCTGCTTTTCATGCATTCTGTGTTTTGCATCAAAATGTTCTCAACAGTTTCAGATGAATTGCCAAAGGGAACACAGAATACAGTGTTTTCCCTTCATCTTGATTATTCCAAGCCTACTCATATCAGTTCTATTTATTTAATCAAACTATTAATAGGTTTGACCAAAAGACAGATAAAATGAGAATTTAGTTCATTTGCCCACTTTATACAGTGCTATTGATTTATTAATTTTATAGAAATGACTTTCGTTCACTGACCTTGGAATTTGTTGTTTTTCTTCCCAGTTATTATATATTTACTCATTTACTTAGCAAATAATTATTGACTACCTATTACATGCCATATGTTGACATAAGTGCTTGCATAGGAGTAGCATGAAGCTTTTCTCCAGGCACCATTGCTAAAGTTAGAAAGAATATGAATGCAAGGAGGTTAGCCAGTACTTGGGTTATTGTGTGATTTTAAAGGAGGTACACCCAACCCTACCAGTTGTGCGAGGGCCCTGAGGCAAGAGAGGATACTGGAATATTTGGAGAACTGCATATTGAGTACTTGGACATGGTTGGAGTGTGATGCGTGTAAGAGAAAGGATGATCTGAAAAATAAGAAGTGAAGCTGAATAGGTAAACACTGGCCAGATGCAGAAGTGCCTATAAGCCATGTTTGGAAGTTTTTTGTATTTTTCTGAAGTTGGAAACGGGGAGGCAGTCAGACAGACTCCCGCATGCGCCCGACCGGGATCCACCCAGCATGCCCACCAGGGGGGCGATGCTCTGCCCATCTGGGGCGTCACTCTGTTGCAACGAGAGCCATTCTAGCACCTGAGGCAGAGGCCACAGAGCCATCCTCAGCGCCCGGGCCAACTTTGCTCCAGTGGAGCCTTGGCTGCGGGAGGGGAAGAGAGAGACAGAGAGGAAGGAGAGGGGGAGGGGTGGAGAAGCAGATGGGCGCTTCTCCTGTGTGCCCTGGCCGGGGATCGAACCCGGGACTCCCGCACGCCAGGCTGATGCTCTACCACTGAGCCAACTGACCAGGGCCTGGAAGTCTTTTTAACTTGAGAATAATTGAACAGTTTTGAGCATGAACTTCATCTGTTCAGAATGGATTTTTAATAAAAGATGACTTCTAGTTGCACTATAGAAAATGGCTTGAGGCGTGAGTGTCAGACCAGATGGTATTGTGGTAATCTCAAGTTTAACAGTGGCTTGCCTGGACTGACAGTTGGGAAGTTGGGAAGAAGTGGGTAAATCCAGAGACATTTAGGTAGATGGTTTCACAGGACCTGATCATTAAGTTTGAGAAGTGAGAAGATGTGGGTTGAGAAAATTAAAGATGATACCTCTGTCTCTGACCAGAGCTATTGGTGGGAAGGTGGTTCCATTCACTGAGTTAGGGTCCATTTAGACAGGACATATGCGGGGTTGAGATAATGAGTTCAATTTTGGAGTTACTGAATCTTGGGATTCATAATGAATTCAGTAGGGGTCTGGAGTAATTAGCTATCTGACTGGAGATAAAAATTTGAGAATCATCAGTAGTCCTAAGTTTATCAAGATTTTTTTTTTTTTAAGTTGATTTCTTTGGTAAAATGTTCAGTGACGGTAGTGTGTAGTGCAAGGTGCTATCAGGTGCTGTTATGGGGACACAATCTTACAGAAAAGATAGGCCACTTACCCCTGGTACCTCAGTGGTTGCCATGAGAAATTCCAAAAGTTTGAGGGCAGAGAAAGACTAATGTTAGCCAGATTGATCAGAGAGGCTTTATGAGGACCTTGTATTTGAGCTGAGCCTTAGTTGGGGCAGAATTGTGAGGACAGGACATTTTAGCTAGGCAGGGGTCTCAAACTCGCTGCCCGCATGCGGCCCGCCCACCATTTTGTGCGGCCCGCAGACTAATCAAACTTCGTGGATTAGTCTGCGGGCCAGTCTGCGGCCGCACAAAATTGGTGGGCGGGCCACGAGTTTGAGACCCCTGAGCTAGAGGATTAGTTGTGTTCAGGGAGGATTGCTGTGTACAAGAGTGCTGGGGTACCTGCTGTGCAGTGTGAATTGCCATGGTAGACAGTTGGGGACCTGTTAAAAATTTGACAGCAACATGACCAAAGTGGTATTTTGAGAAGACTAAAATGGCAGTGGGCTAAAGGAATACTGGGGGTGGGAGTGTGGAGGGCAGTGGGGAGAATTTAAAGTTAGGCAGGTCTGTTAAGAGGCTACAGCAAAAGAACTCTTATGAATGATCTTGTTATAAGACTGTGGCAGTGGGCTAGAAAAGGGACCAGAGACTCCAGGTATTCAAGGTGAATGATGGGAATATTCAACAAATGAAAATGAGGAATTACAGGTCAGACATTCTGAGTTTAAGAAGTTGGTGGGACTTCAGATGGATCTGTTTGGTAAGCATCTGACAATGTGGAGCTGAAGCTTGAGAAAGAGGTCAAAGTGGAGATAAAGAATTGGAAGTCATCCACATAGACATGATAGTTGAAGCCAAGAGAGTGGATGAGGTCACCATGGAAGTATAGAGAATGAGAAAGAAAACTGAGAACTGGGCCATGGGGACAGGAAGAGAAAGAGGACCCGGGAAAGGAGTGAAATAAAGGTGGTTGTGTAGGACAGTTAGTAATAGTTACTGAAAATGAGGAAAGGACTTCTCACTCTCAGAAGTGGTCAGCAGGTTTTGATGCTGCACAGAAGAACAAGTATTTGGTTATGGCAGTGTTCCTAAACCTGGTAGTGGGATGTGTTCCTGTGGGAAAGATTTGGGAATCATTAGGTTATGCCAGCATCGTTCAGTAGAAATAGAGTGGAAGAGACATGTGTTTGTTATTTTACATTAAATAGGTGTAAAATAAGTTACAATTGAATTTAACTCAATTTTTAAATTTTTTCTTGATTGATTTTAGAGAGACAAGAGAATGGAGGGGGATAGGGAGAGAGAAGCCTTCATTTGTTGTTCCACTTAGTTGTGCATTCACTGGTTACTTCTCATATGTTCCCTGACCAGGGATCAAACCTGCAACCTTGGTATTTCAGGACAACACTCTAACCAGCTGCGCTAACTGACCAGGGGCTGAACTTAATTTTAATATTTTTTAACCCAGTATGCACAATATTGTCAATTCAGTGTGATTGATACACAAATATTGAGATAGTTGACATTTTTAAAATACTAAGTCTTTGAAATCTGATGTGTATTTTATTTTATTTTTATTTATTTTTTGCAAGAGAGAAAGAGAGAGACAGTTGGGTCACTTTAGTTGTTCATTGATTGCTTCTCATATGTGCCTTGACTGAGGTGGGGGCTCAAGTTAAACCAATGATCCCTTCCTTGCTCAAGACGGCAACTTTGGGCTCAAGCCGGTGACCCCGCACTCAAGCTTGCAAGCCTGTACTAAAGCTGCATGAGCCCGCACTCAAGGCAGTGACCTTCGGATTTTGAACTTGGAACCTCAGCATCCCAGGTTGATGCTCTATCCTCTGTGCCACCACCAGTCAGGCTCTGATGTGTATTTTATTATACCACATATACTACATTTTAGTTTGAACACAATTTTTTTTTTGGGAATGCTTAATCTGTATCTAGAGCTCATAACATTTATAGTTGAAAAACTATATTCACATATCAAAGTTTTTCCAAACATACAAAAGTTTTCCAGTAATGGAAATAAGTATCAATTTAAAATTTAAGTTAATTAAACTAAAGTAGAATTGAAAATTCAGTTTCTTGGTCATTTTAGTCTTGTTACGAGTGCACACTAGCCATGTGTGGCTACCATATTGGACAGTACAGGGTTATGCAAAGTAAAATAGGTTACCTTACAATTAATGTGCCCTTTGAAAATAGCCAAAGTATCACAGAGAATTCTTACCATCACAAAACATTTCACAGGATTAGTATTTCTTGGAACACCTGTTGGCCTATGCTAATGGTATTTTTAGAATTGGAAGGGTCAGATCCTAACTTTGCATATGAGGAGATGAACCTTTTATGAAAGTGTACAGATTCCAAAATTTAAAATAGGAATTAAAAAAAAAATTTGGCCTGACCAAGTGATGGCACAATGTATAGAGTGCTGACCTGATATGCTAAGGACCCAGGTTCGAAACTGCCAGCTTGAATGCAGGCTCACCAGCTTTAGTGTGGGATTACTGGCTTGAGCAAGGGGTCAGCTGGAACCCCTTAGTCAAGGCATGTATAAGGAAGCAATCAATGAACAACTGAAGTGCTGCAACTATGAGTTGATGCTTCTCGTCTGTCTCTCTTTCTCTCAAAAAAAATTGTTTGGTTTTTTTGGGCTATGGTCAGCAGGCTAGTAGTATATTGATATAAGCCCTTAAAACATACTGGTTTGTGTCAGTTCAGAAATACGCTAGATGCAGAGGGTTACATTTTAAAACAGATTCGGTTGGATGGGAGTATTCCCCACCCCTTTTTGAGCTTGTGGAGTCAGTGACATGGTGCTCCAGGTGGGGAGATAAGAAATTAAGGTTTGAATGTTGTCAGAGCATTCAGTCTGTGGTTCCAACCTTCCCAACACATCCTGACTAATACTACAAGACCAAAGGCCTGGTTATTTTGTGCTTTTATCTCACTTCTTTTTGATGATATGCAGGCAGCTTGACCTTAGACTGTTTACACTCATTTTATATTTCTTGCCATCCTGGGCCAGTATAATATTTACTAAATATGGATGGTTTATAAAAAGGTTCAGAGATTTTTATTTAATCATCACATTGGTTTATTCTGCCTTGTAGTTACTAATTAGACCTTCCAAGTTCAGGTATACCTTGTTTTATTGTGCTTACCTCTATTGTGCTTCACAGATGTTGCATTTTTTACAAATTGAAGGCAAGACCCTCCACAAAAAAGATTACAACTTGCTTTTACAAGTGAGACTCATTTTATTGTGGGGGTCTAGAATCGAACCCACAATATCTCCAAAGGATGCCTGTAATAACCAGTAAAGAGAAATAATCTTGAATTGTGCTTGGGAACTAAACCTTATTCACACTGGAGAGTAAGTGTTGGTTTTTGATTGTTGCACAATTTAATTTTAGCTGACAATAGTTTATTTTTCCCTCTTAAGAGTTTGGGTGTCAGCTATTCTGTGATGTCCTGGTTGTTTTTTTGTTGTTTTTAATCAATATGAAAATGTCTTACATTTTTGTTTTCCTTTAGAAGTACATTTTGGTTACCTATCTATGCCTTTGTTAAAACCAGACTATATAGTGGTGAACTTAGTATCTTTAAGGCCTTACTAAGTAAGGAGTCTTAGCAGAAGATGCCTCACTGCCTCTCCCAGGAGCCCAGAGTGCCAAGTTTTGTATTTCTCAGTGCCATTGTTTCTTTTGCTTACAGAAAATAATTGCTGTTCTTTTTATGCCCAGAAGTTTCTATTTATAAGCTGAAGTTAGACAAATAATTGTGTTAGAACAGTGGTTTTCAAACTTTTTGATTGGATCTAAAATAAGACATAATTTGCACTGAGATCTTGTGCATACATGAATGTATACACTGAAGCAAAGGTATTTTACTTTCTGATACTATGTGTAATATATTCTGATATATTCTATTCAAGTTCATTTTGTAAAACAAAACAAAAACCAAAAGAGCTGATTATCCTATCCCACTAAATTGATTTTATGATTCACTAAGGGTTGTTTCACTGAGGTTTGAAGATTTAAGACTTATGAGTTGCCATATTCCAGGATATGATCCCCAGTTTTGCTTATTTTGAAAATCAAATTATCACTCTATTCAGTTACCACAGCAACCAAATTTATTAGCAGTTTTTTTTAAGTTAATTTCTTTAACATGGGAGATGAAGACTTTTGATAATCAAAATGTGGTCTTTCCTCTCCAAAGCATTTCATGTGGATCAAAAGGAGCTGGCCATCCATATTGAGGAATGGATACTTATGTTTTTCCCCAGATTTTTTAGAAACTTAAGTAGAAAACACCCTTTTACCAGATTGTATATTTCTTCTTGGAAGAGCCCAATAGAAAATACTGCCATACTCTTATTTTTGGAGGGGAATGTTATTCCTCACTCTTTTTCCAGGTTTCACGAAGATAAGTCTCCATTATTAACACATTCTGTTTTCAGACACATAGCAATACATTTGATTAGTTCCATATTTCCCACTGTTTCATGGAGTACTAATAGGTTTGCCTGCAAAAAAAAGGGTTCTTTTCCTGATTAGGCTGAATTAAACTGGTCTTTGCTTACTATAGGACTTACAGTCTTTAATATGCTAACGTGCATTGGAAATCTTAAGCCATATATATATCTAAAATCTTAAATGTTTCAGGTTTGTTTGTTTTTTAGGCTCAATTTGGGGAAATGCATGGTTAGCTTCCCACTTCAATTATTACTTTCTAAAACTACCTCCTAGTGAAGCAAGCTGGATTTGGCAATTTCCCAAGTCTCTTCAGACACTTTAACATGATATTTCCCAGACTTAGGTTTCAGGGGACTATAATATTGCAAAAGCAATATTGGGATCCAACATTAGTTACCAGTTTTAAATTAGCCAAAGAAAGTCCTTTTTTAAACCCACCATTTATAATAATTATTTCAAAGAAAAAACTAAAGTTCAGCATTTGGGAAGCCTATCTTAATTATAGACCATCTCTTAGCACGTTTTACTATTAATTGTGTGCTTGCTGGTTTTTATTAATCTTACAAGTAGGAATAAACCTTACTTCAAGTTCTGGAACTACTTTACTGTATTCTTACCTATTGACTACAGTGATAAGGGTTTCAATGACTCAAGCTTTTAAAAATATTGCTTTGTTCGCTTTGACCTCACTGTAAACAGATAACCATTCTACTTTAATGTAAGAAAAAAAAACAACAAGCCAACTCTGTTATGTGCTGAGCAGTTGTAGAAGCTAAAAAAATGTGTCTGATTTAATGAGGTAGTCATGATGATTATGTAAAAGTGGCAGGTAGGTCACAGAACTAAATAACATTACTTATTTATGTTTTTGCTAGCCTGTTGGGTCTTTATGAGTTTGAATAGTGGCCATAACAGATGTTTTGTCATATTATGTACATTTTTATTTTTATGTCTACCATCCCACTTTCACATTTTAAGTAACTAAAAGTTCTTAAATCCAGCAGCCCCACATAAAATGCCCCCTCTGTCTTTTTTCATCGAGAGAAAGTGCTTCTTAGATACACTTGAATCCTTTAATTAATGATAGGGAGCATGGCCACCAGCTAACTGGTCTGCCTGGGTGTGATAATGCTATCAACTGGTTCTGCGAGTGGCAGGCCTAGCAAGGGCTTTTTGACTCTTCATCATGGAAGGGTCTCGGGGCAGAGAGGAGGAAGAAGGAGATTGAGGTTAGCAGTGTAGGGTGTTTGGAGGCAGTAACATACTGGGTAGATTTGAGTTTGAGCAGGGTAGATCTTTCTGTCCTTTGTACTTTGGAGCATTTGTTCGAGAAAGGCTGTATTTCCCCATGTGTAAGACACATTTATTTGAAAATTTGGGGGTTTAAAAACTGGATACATCTTATACAGTGGTTGCGGATAGTTTTACTTACATTTCCTGCTTTTTCGTGCTTGTTTTTGCGCTCATTGTTGAAGACAGTAATTTGTCATCAGACACAGAAGATGAGGACAAGCTAATGAATGGGAGTTTTGACAGTGATGAGGAATTATATGAATTTTATGATGAGTAAAACTTGAGTCCAGTAACTTTATGTAATACATTTTTTTTCTTCCAAATTTCGGGCCCCAAAATTAAGGTGCACCTTTATACATGGGGAAATATGGTAAGTTATTTACTTTCAGGCACTATAGTGCTAAGAATATTGTACAAAGAGAAAAAAAGACCTGACTTTTAGGGTAATATTCTTATTTTCCCTAGGCCTCTAGGGCACAATCACCACACCAGAACAGAAACCACAAATCCTCTCATGGTTAATTGTTTTTGTTTTTATTTTAGTGAGAGGAGGGGAGGCAGAGATACGACTTCTGCATGCACCTAACTGGGATCCACCCTCAAGCCCACCAGGCGGCACTGCTCTGCCCATCTGGGGCCATTGCTCTGTTGCAACCGGAGCCATTTTAGTGCCTGAGGCAGAGTCCATGGAACCATCCTCAGTGCCCAGGGCCAACTCACTCTAATTGAGCTTTGGCTGCAGGAGGGGAGGAGGAGAAGAGAGAGAGAAGTGAGAGGGTGAGGGGTGGAGAAGCAGATGGGTGCTTCTCCTGTGTTTCCTGACCAGGAATCAAACCCAAGACATCCATATGCTGGGCCAACGCTCTACCACTGAGTCAATGGGCCATGGCCGCGTCATGGTTAATTGTTGACTGTCAGCTATACTATACCTACAGATATGGGTATCCTGTACCCAAAGATAGTGTTTATTTTTTTTTAACTTTTTATCCAATCCCAGAGATTTCCCCTACTTTGCTTTCTCCCACCTTCCTAATCTATCAGCGAATTTCATATAACCTCCTTATAGTCTTTCCCTTTGATTTTGATGTATAAAATAGGTGATAAAACTGCCATTTTTTGGATAATTTTCTTCATCTATTGAGATTTTGCTTCCCAGAAACAGTTGGTTTGGCTTAAAAAACTCATTAAAAAATTTTAAGAACAAAATAAACTAACAAAATAGAAGCAGACACATAGTACAGAGAATGGACTGACGCTATCAGAGGAGATGGGTGTGGGGGACTGGGTAAAAATGTGAAGGGATTAAGCAAAGAAAAATTTACAGACAAGGCAGCAGTGTGAGGATTACAGGAGGGGGTCGGGGAGGGAGATGGTAGGGGAAATAGATGGTGATGGAGGGAGACTTGACATGGGGTGGTAAACAAACAATGCAGTATATAAATGATACATTGTACAATTGTACACCTGAGACCTGCATGATTCTATTAATCAATGTTACCCCAATAAATTTAATAAAAATTTAATTTAAAACTAAAATAAAATGGTCACCAGTAAAAAAAATTCTTACAGGTTTGAACATTTCTTTTTTTTTTTGAATGTTTTTTTTTTTTTAATTTTTTAAATTTATTCATTTTAGAGAGGAGGGAGGGAGAGGGAGAGAGAGAAAGAGAGAGAGAGAGAGAGAGAGAGAGAAGGGGGAGGAGCAGGAAGCATCAACTCCCATATGTGCCTTGACCAGGCAAGCCAGGGTTTTGAACCGGCAACCTCAGTGTTTCCAGGTTGACGCTTTATCCACTGCACCACCACAGGTCAGGTGGTTTGAACATTTCTTATGTTGACATAGTAAACTTTGGTTTTTCTCCTGTTTAAAAAACCTGACTTTTATTTTGGAACTCACGCGTAATGTGAATGGTCAGTGAAGCTGTCTGTAATAAAGATGGAAAGATGATACCAAGGGATCTGAGAGGGTGGGGAGAGAGAGGTCTAAGTCACTGGGGAAGTCTTCATCAAAGTGGAAGCATTTGAGCTGGGTCTTAACGGTAATTAGGAGTTGCTTGATGAAGGAGATGGTAATTAAATTAGGAGCAGTGTGGTATATAGTATACTGGTTAAAAACCAAGGTTCTGGCCTGACACATGGTTGCGCAGTGGTTAGAAGGTCAACCCAGAACACCAAGGTCACCAGCTCAAGCCCAAGGTCACCGGCTTGAACCCAAGGTCACCAGTTCAGTCTTCAGGCAAGACACATACGAGAAGCAATCAATGCACAACTAAATGGAGCAATGAACGCAAGGTCACCAGTTCAGTCTTCAGGCAAGACACATACGAGAAGCAATCAAAGCACAACTAAATGGAGCAATGAGTTGATGCTTCTCTCTCTCCTCTCTCTCTTTTACCCTTCTTCTTTCCTCTCTCTCTAAAAAGAAAAAAGAACCAAGGTTCTGAGGTCACAGCAGCCGTGTGGTTAGGTCAGCCCAGTGTGAGGCAAGTAATATCTGTGTCCCTCAGTTTCCTCACTGGGAAAATGGGGAATAACAATAGTACAGACCTCGAAGAATAATTAGGAGGATTGAGAATTTGTTTAAAGACTTTAGCATATTCTTAGGAGTCCATATAAGCTACTATTTTCATTATTTTTATTATTAGCATTTCAGGCAGAGGAGCTAACATAAGCAAAGGCAGGGAGTTAGGGAGTAGGAGAGTCTGGGAAATGGTGAGCTCTTAGTGGGCACAAGTGTAGGCTGTCCAGAGGAGAGTGGATAGGTTGATTGAAATTTGTACTTTTTTAAAAATTTTATTTATTTATTTTTTACAGAGACAGAGAGTGAGTCAGAGAGAGGGATAGACAGGGACAGACAGGAATGGAGAGAGATGAGAAGCATCAATCATTAGTTTTTCATTGCGTGTTGCAACACCTTAGTTGTTCATTGATTGCTTTCTCATATGAGCCTTGACCGTGGGCCTCCACCAGACCGAGCAACCCCTCGTTGGAGCCAGCAACCTTGGGTTCAAGCTGGTGGGCTCTTGCTCAAGCTGGTGACCTCGGGGTCTCGAACCTGGATCCTCTGCATCCCAGTCTGACGCTCTATCCACTGCACCACCGCCTGGTCAGGCTGGAATTTGTATTTTAAGAAATTTGGGATTTATCTTGTAGAAAGCAGTTTTTTAAAAAGCCAGCTTGCCAGGGGACGTAAACGGAACACAGAAAAAAGCAAGGGAACAAAGGAGGGTTATTGGGGACATGAAGGAATGACCCAGAACACGAGGAATACAGAATGAAAGATAGGAAGAGGAACAGAAAACAAGAGGGAATTCAATTATTGAAAAGTCAGTGGCCTCTCTTGTAGCTGAAGACCTAAGCATTCATTGCCCTGGGACAATAATAATAATAATATTGAACGCAATAATCAGATAGTATTTACTGAGGACTGACCACTTGCTCAACTTACTCACTGACTCCTCACTCCCTCCCACAAAGGGGAGCATTAACTTGCATATCAGGTCACTGACCACAGAGGCGAAGTTACTGGCCCAAGGTGACAAGTCCAGGCAGAAGCAATACTGAACCATCTACCCCACCACACCCAGTCACTTACAGGACCAGACAGAGAGTGATAAAGCCACAGACAAGGCACGGGAAAGGGCAGGGATCCCCAAACTACGGCCCACGGGCTGCATGCGGCCCTCTGAGGCCATTTATCCAGCCCCCGCCGCACTTCCTGAAGGGGCACCTCTTTCATTGGTGGTCATGAGAGGAGCGCATTGGCCATCTCATTAGCCAAAAGCAGGCCCATAGTTCCCATAGAAATACTGGTCAGTTTGTTGATTTAAATTTACTTGTTCTTTATTTTAAATATTGTATTTGTTCCCGTTTTGTTTTTTTACTTTAAAATAAGATATGTGCAATGTGTGTAGGGATTTGTTCATAGTTTTTTTTTATAGTCCGGCCCTCCAACGGTCTGAGGGACAGTGAACTGGCCCCTGTGTAAAAAGTTTGGGGACCCCTGGGAAAGGGGAATAAAATTTCTTCAGAGTGAAACTTTTCCATGTAGTGAAAGAAACAAAAAGACCTCAGTCTTGGTGCTGCTTGTAGACGTCAAGTTACTCTCTTTAGTTTGTAAGGGTACTGGGTTGCATGAGTGTGCTCATAACACCTTTAAGCACATTAAATTTAAAAGTATTAATAGTCACACAACATTTACAAATTTTCTTGTGGAATTTATCCTTTCAAATGTAGTTTCCATTGGAAATAAAAATTGTTGCATTCAAACACCTAAAAAAAAAAATCCAGCTTGTTTCATTTGGTTTCCATGTTGACGGACTGATGGGAGGGAGAGAGATTGGGGGCAGATAGTCAAAGCAAGAGGAGTGACTGGAAAAAGTAAATTAAGTCAGTGACAGTAAAAACGGAACAAAACAGATTTTGGGGACTTTGAAAGAGGAATTCATAGGCTATGATGAGAAAAAGAGAGGAGTTGTGGGTAGGCACCGGGCTGGGTGAATGGGTGATGCTATGAGTTAGGATAGGCATCCAGTGGGTGGAACATGGGAGTGGAATGTGTAGTAGGGTGAGGATGGGGGCTGAGAGACTTGTTTTGCTTGAGATATGTTTTAAATGTTTGCTAGATGTTTACTACAACTTGGCAGGTAGAAATAAGGGTATGGAACTCAAGAGAGAAATTTACATATAGAATTGGTCATCTAGTCCAGGGGAGTAACAGTGCTTCCTCAAGGAAATGGGTTGAAACAGGAAAAGGGTTGATGTAAGAGAAACCCAGATAGGAAGGAGTTTAGGGAAGTATGAAAGATAGTCATCAGGACCTTTGCCTCAGGGGGTCAGCTGAGATGAGTCCTGATGTGGACAGTTAAGTTCGGCCTTGACTGCTCAGTGAGGGTTTGGTCCATAGGTCTCCACTAGGGCCCAGTAACCCAGCACGTTGTTGTTCATCCTGTTTGTCATTGTCTGTCACATTGGGAATACTCTCCCTTGGTTCTTGGGTCTCTTTGTCACTACAGTGATTAGCTCTAAGACAGAATTTGTATTTTAATACAAATTTGTGCTCACCTCTGTAACCCCAGCCCCCCCTCCCCACACACACACACTGAGTGCTCTGAGCATGTGTTGGATGAATAACTCAATCAAGGATGACTTGAATTAACTCAACAGAATTTTTTGAGTGCCTTGTGTGTTCCAGAAGGTGTGCTAGTCTCTAGGAATAAAACAGTGAGCAAAATAGATAAAAATTTCTCCCCTTGTGGGACTTACATTCTAAACTATATATGAATCAGAAGGCTAAGGGGAAAGAGCAAGTAGAGGAGTAGTCATTGTAAGTACAAGGATAAGCTCTATGTTCTCAACATCTGTGAACTGAGCCTGACACCCTGAGTAGGCATTTGATACAGTTCGTTGTCTTGAACGTGGGAGAAAGGGTCCAAGATGAGAACTGAGGTGTGGGAATTTGCTGCATGGGTGACAAATTAACCTTGGAGAAGGGAGAGTAAATTTAGAAATGGAGAGAAGAATTATTTGAGAGTTCCTCAGGGAGGCATTCACCTCTGAATAGAAGGCCTTCCTCTCTATAAAATAGGAGATGAAATCTGAGTGAAAAGAAAGAGAAAACATTTAGAAAACTAAGCCTGCCCTCCCCCACCTTCAAAGGAAAAAAACACACCCCTACACGAAGAAGCATCTACCAGCTCTAAGGGCTTAGCTAGCTAAGAGAGGAGAGCCTTTATTTGTGATTGCAGTGAACTGTGGCTTTGTAGCCTTTCCCATAAAGTCAAGGTGAAGAACAATTAGTTGCTGAGTGAGGATTGGCCTAGGTAGGCAGTGTGGTATAACCAGGGGGTGGAGCCTTTGTGGAATGCTGGTGAGTGTTCAAAAAAGTACAGGCTGGATTGGAAATAAGATAAAACCAGGGTCAGGCAAATGATCTGAAAGAATAGGGAAAGAAAGTCTGGGTCGGAGATGAGAATTTATCTGTTAGAAGGGAAAAGTAATATTAGTTCCTATGTGCTTCCTATAATGAACACCAGGCACATTGTTCTAAGTGCCTTATATATGTTAATTCACTTAATCTTCATAATGAAGACTCTACAACTGCAGAGAGGTTAAGTATACTGCTCACAAAAATTGGGATATTTTATAGCTTTGTATTCATTTTTGAAATATCCCCTAATTTTTGTGAGCAGTATATCTTGCCCAAGGTTACACTGGTAGGAAGTGACCTGACAGACTTGGCTGCTGAGTTTGTGTGTTTGATCACTAAACTCTACTGCCTTGGGAAGAAACCAGACAGGAAAGCTTCTCCCAGGCCAACTACATAGGTTTGCAGTAGCTTCCTGAAGTTGCTGGGCCTCCCTTCCTTCTAGGTCTAGGAGAAATATTGGGATAGCATGGAAGGGAGCTGTGGACTCTCTGGTTCCCCAACCCTTAAATTAAGTATCTATATTTTAGGCAACAGTGTACTTTTTGAAAACTCAATTTTCATCACCTCCAAGCTCATGCCTGAATGTCCTTTAATAGGAGACAAAAACTATTGCACAATTAGAGAAGACTTTAAATGTAAATTATTCTGAATTCTCTGAGTTGCACACCTTCTCTGTTCATCTGTCCTCTTTCCCTCATTAAACAAAGAGCCAGAACAGCTGCCTGTACCACTTTGAGGGATGGAGAGACTGAAGAGAAGCAGGTCTAGTATGTAGTACCTAAAAGGAGGAAATCTTTCTCCAGAAATACTGGTAATGCCTGCAGTCTTTTGGGGGTTGGGGGTTCTGGTTACAGTTCCTAGTTTGACAAACAGGAATGTATTCTCTTCCTGGGGAGAGTCCCCTGTGTCTTAGGTTACATTAACTTTTCTGGATAACTAGTTACTGTATACTTATGTTTGGTGAGGAATTTAGTCCCTGGCTCTGTGCCCTCTACCTGTATCTGAAGCTTCTGACATATCACTCAGGGTCTAGCTCTTGGCATACCCAGGGGAGATACTCTGACCTTTGCTTGCAAGCCATTTGGAAGCTCAGAGGCTTTGCAAATAAAACATGTGGGCAACTTTATCCTTTATAAGGAAGATTATTTGCAGAGACAACATGTATATTCATGGCACCTCAGCATTTCATTCGTAGTCTTTTAATATCAGGCTTTGCTCTTGAAGAGGTTTGGAAAGAATGCCACTACATATCTTCCATCTCTTTGACGTAGACAAATTTTTATTATTTTTAAAGAAGCAATACACTAGCCTAACCTGTGGTGGTGCAGTGAATAAAATATTGACCTGGAATGCTGATGAAGTCGCTGGTTCAAAACCCAAGGCTTTCCTGGTAAAGGCACATACGACAAGCAACTACAATGAGTTGATATTTTCCGCTCCCCCACCCCTTTCTCTCTCTCTCTCTCTTTCCTCTCTCTAAAATCAATTAAAAAAAATCTTTAAAAAAAAGAGAAAAAAGAAGCAATACACCAAAACCACATAATTTTGCATGCCAACAAAGCTTAGATAGTTCAGATAATTGGAAATATAGAGCAAGTATAGGTCATCTGGCATTATTTGCTGGTAATTTTTAGATTCACTCCTGATCCCAGTGTTTTTTGTTGAGGCCCTGTGTTTGAAATGTCTTATTACCTGCTGGCAGTTTTGCAGATTTGATTGGTTCACTATTAGGGACTAGCATTTTGTCTTTGTCATTTTTAAAATTATTATTCATTTTAGAGGGGAGGGGGAGAGAAAAGCAGAGAGAGAGAGAGAGAGAGAGAGAGAGGAAGGGAGAGGGAGAGAAGTGCAAGGGGAGGAGCAGGATGCATCAACTCCCACATGTGACTTGACCAGGCAAACCTGGGGTTTTCGAGCCGGCCACCTCAGAGTTCCAGGTCGAGGCTCACTGTGCCACCACAGCTTCCTTTCCCTTCCCTTCCCTTCCCTCCCCTCCCCTCCCCTCCCCTTCCCCCGTTTCTTTCTTTCCTTCTTTCTTTCTTTGCACTGCAAGGATGGCCTATAATGCATCATTAACTTCTTTGGTTTTTAAAATTGCTTACCTCTAATGGATTTTTAATAGCATGGTCTTATTTTGTCAGATAATTTATGCTAATATTTAATAAGTGGTACTTGACAGAGTTGCTTAGACAAAAAAGCAAATAACTCACTACTGAGATAGTGCCTTTACTAGTCCCAGTGCCCCCAAGCCAGGATTAATTGGGGTCTCTAGGACTAGTTGGCACCTTTATTTGGAAGTCAAATAGAAATTATAGTCTATTTATTCCTCATTCTCTCCCCACCCCCCAAATACCGATACTTACTGTTCTCCTGGGTAGGGACAAAGTTGGTCACTCAGTTGTAGGTTATGGAACTTTGGTATATTTAAATCTTTCTCTTGATTTGTTCAGGGACAGTGATAGACAGAGTTTAAGCTGGCATGTTCTTCTGTGTGTTCCCTCTGAGGTTCTGTATGCCAACTTTTAAAATATTGAGCCGAATCATCCTGAATTTTCCCATGAGGTGGGGAAGTGAGGTTGGACATAAAATCATATTTATTAAGTCCTTGTTATATAGCGGGTTCTTCCCACTATTTCATTTAGTCCTCACCTGACCTGCTGAGAAGAATGGTTTGTCCTTCATTGGAAAGATGGAATTTCCAAAGCCTAGTAACTGATCTGAGGCCACATAAACAAGGATGTGGAGGAAGTAGGTGCTGTAACTCTAGAATGTGTTCTTTTCCCAAGCAAGCCTTCTTAAACGCAGTACAGAATAACTTGTTAATTGATTGGGTGAATCCCTGTTTTGTAAAGTAGAATGGCTTAAATAAAATACAGACTCAAATGACGGGGACTAATGGCTTTATGGGGCTCCTCAGCACTGCGTTCATAATAACAGGATGACAGTGAGACCAGAGTGATGGTGTGCTGAGTGGTGGAGCAGTTCTTTGGGGACAGGCCTGCATGGCCATTGAAAGACATTTTTCCTTTTGAGCAGCATGATAGGATAACTAAAAAGGAGAAATCGTTGAATGATTAAAAACTTTATTTTAGATGATTAATTGAAAAGCCAAATTGATTAATACAGAGATATTTTTAAAAGGATCTTAACTACATCAAATATAAGTAGTAATTCTTCCAGTAGAATCAAATAAAGGGTTATCAAAGCTATAATGAAGAAAATAGAAATTATTCATAATTAGGCAATAATTAAAGGCAAGTACATGCCCAGTGATTTTTAAAGTGCTTGAAAAACTTAGTTTTCTTAAGTAGGTTAAACAACTGGGTTGCAAGCTTGTTTACACTATTAATTTACTTAGCAAACCTGTTCTTCATAGATGATGCAAAAGTGAACTTTAGCTTGGCTGTCTGAATTATCACCAGTTCTAATTTAATGGATACTCTTTTTCTGTTATGTTTTTATTTCTTTTTACATTTAATATTTTAAAGTATTATTTTTCTCTTCCTATTCTCCTTTCTACACAGTTCTGTCAAAGCCTATTAGGTAGACA
Source organism: Saccopteryx leptura (assembly GCF_036850995.1). NCBI lineage: Eukaryota > Metazoa > Chordata > Mammalia > Chiroptera > Emballonuridae > Saccopteryx > Saccopteryx leptura. The sequence goes on from NC_089503.1 coordinate 312,098,648, forward strand.
GAGAAGGTAGCTGGCCTGCCCAGGGGAGTCAGCCATAGAGACTGAGGAGGCCTTCACATAAAGGGAATATTTGGTGTGGTTTATCAGAGCCAAAGAGAGGCCAGAAGGATGTCCATGTGGGACTGGGATGTCAGCAGCACTGAGAGATTGGTAAAATAAGGGGAACTGATCAAATAAGTATGTTAAAAATAATGGGAGCCAGCACCTCTCACTGTTGGAGAAGGAAGTTACGAATATTGAAGGAGAGAACGAGAGTGAATCCTGTGATGATAGGTGGTATCAGAAGTATTGGTGTGAATCATGGATTTTAATAAGTATTGACAAATATAGAAATAATGTAGGTGTAAAATGTATGCATGTGTGTGCATATATTAATATACACATATATGCATGCATTTCTCTGCTCTGTCCACAGAGGGTGGGTGCCTGGGAGCAGCAGTACCCCAACCACCATGAACACATCACGTGCTTAGATCTTGACTTCTAAATACCATTTTTTAACAAAAAGGGAACCTCAGTGTCTTGGAGGAATGACTGATTAAGGATTAGAGCAGGAAAGTTTATGATGAACCTGGAATATCTTGTGCTAAAAAAGGCAAAGAAGTCTTCAAAGAATGATGGACACGTGTTAAAAGGACGCCAAATCCAGTGTGAAGGTGTTCTCACTGGCCAAATCTGGAATTATTTGATCATCAGAATTTAAAAGTGATAGTCATGGATTAAGACCTGTTGAATAAAAGCTCTCTTTTATTCAACTAAGGGTTCCCACATAATGTCACCTACTTTGCAATAAAGCATATCTGTGGGCCCATGAATAAATTCAGTTTGAGGAATACCTATTTGAATTTAAAAATACCTCTTTGAAAAACACCTATCAAATACAAAGGGATGAAAAGAATGTATAGTGTGGGAGCTTGGCAGACACCACCTTAACTGTGAGTGATCACCAGCAGTGGAACAGATTGAAATTGTGTCACCTGATAGGTTGTAATGAGAACACAGCATCACTTTGGTGATATTCGGGTCAAGGTGCATGACCTGAATCAAATCATGAGGAAACAACAGACAAACCCAATTGGAGGCACATTCTACAAATTAAATGGCCTGTGATCAACTTCAAAAGTTTGAAGGTCATGAAGTCAAAGCACGACTGAAGAACTATTTCAAACTGAAGGAGACTGAAGAAACATGTCCACTAAATGCCACATGTGATTGTGACCTGGAGTCTTTTGCTCTCAAGACCATTTCTGGGACAAGTGGTAAAACTTGAATAGGACATGAGGATTAAATGGTAGTAATGTATCAGTGTTGATGTTGGGGTTTTGATAGTGTACTGTAGTTACATAGGAGGTTTTTATTTTAAGGGATATAGGTATACATTAAAATATTTGGGAAAAAAAATATTTGGGGTGATGAAGCATCAGATTGACAACTTACTCTCACTGGTTCTGGGAGAAGAGTTCTTTATACTATACCTGCAACTATTCTATAACTTTGAGATTGTTTCAGGATTTAAAAGGAATTTTAAAAGTAATGTTCTTGCCTAAAATTTTAAATCATGAAACATACATAAAATTTTCAGAGTTTCCCATTTCTTGTTTTAACTCACCCTGTTCTGCTTCATGGAGACATGACTGATAACAACTAAGGCATGTTCTTTCAGGCATTTCATTTATGTAGGTATGAATGTGTATATATTGCAGATTATAATGATATTTGTAGTGTGGTGGGCACTCTGTGTTCCTAGGAATTAGTGTTCAGCAGTTGAAAGGCACAGTGCGTGCCCCTCTGTATAGCTTCATGGCATTGTGTTTTGGAGGTGTCGTCTCTTTTTTTGTGTGACAGAGACAGGGACAGATAGGGACAGACAGGAAGGGAGAGAGATGAGAAGCATCAATCCTTTGTTACAACTCCTTAGTCTCCTTAGTTTATTCATTGATTGCTTTCTCATATGTGCCTTGACCAGGGGGCTACAGCAGAGTGAGTGACCCCTTGCTCAAGCCAGCAACCCCATGCTCAAGCTGGGTGAGCCTGCACTCAAGCCAGCAACCTTGGGTCCCCAGACCTGGGTCCTCTGTGTCTTGGTACAACGCTCTATCCACTGCACTACTGCCTGGTCAGCCGGAGGCGTCGTTCCTTTAAGCCCCCTCTCATGAGAGTTAGTGGAATATGGTGGTGGGAGCTCAAGCTATAAGTTCATATCCCAGCTCTGCCAGCAATATGAAATCTTTCCCAACTTCATTGTATCTTAGTTTCCTTATCTGTAGATTAGAGATGTTACTAGTCCCCATCTAACAGAAATGTTTTGAAACATATACAGTGCTTATTACACTGTGTGTGGCATATAGCAAACACTCAGTAAATATTAGCTATTGCCAAGGGACATTTAAGTTCATGGTTTTTGCTTTTATAAATAATCTGAAAATTGTCTTGTCCACATTTTCACATACTTACGCTTTAGGAGCTTTAAAAACTATTTGATTATTGCCTGACCAGGCAGTAGCGCAGTGGATAGAGTGTCTGACTGGGATGCGGAAGATCCAGGTTCAAGATCCTGAGGTCGCCAGCTTGGTCGTGGGCTCATCTGGTTTGAGCAAAGCTCACCAGCTTGGACCCAAGGTCGCTGGCTCGAGCAATGGGTTACTCGGTCTGCTGAAGGCCCGCGGTCAAGGCACATATGAGAGCAATCAAGGAACAACTAAGGTGTCACAACGAAAAACTGATGATTGATGCTTCTCATCTCTCTGTGTTCCTGTCTGTCTGTCCCTATCTATCCCTCTCTCTGACTCTCTGTCTCTGTAAAAAAAAACACACAAAACTATTTAATTATCTTACTATCATGAAGTTTTTTTTTCAGTGGATTTGTTAGCCTGTTAGAGTGATGTGGGAAACTATAGATAGAGAATGGGGAACATTTGTCTGAAATTCTGTCACATAACAGCTGGAACTTGAGTAATACAGAATATGAAATACTGGCTTAATTCCAGATTTGTGTTTGTTTAAGTTTGTCTACTAACACTGTGGTTTTTATCTGGAAATTTGCCAGTGCTCAAATAATACAATTTTAGAAGTAGTTAAATGAATTTTGCCCAAATTTGAAAGGATCATTTATGTAATGCTAATCACTACATATTGTCAGGTTACTTTGTTTGAAGTAATAGTATATGCCAAAAGAATATTGTATGGGTGGGTTTTAAAAACTTTGCATGGTGTATTGTAAAAGGTAGAGAATTCCTATTTTTTCAGCTTAAAGCCATTTAATTTGATGTTTATATTCTTGTATACCCTGCTTCAGACACTGCTTTAAACTCCAGAACAGGCTTTTAAACCTCTGAATGGCTTTTATTTTGTTTGCCTCTGGTATATCTGTTTTGGAAATGAGCAGCTTTCTATTATGAGTTTTAACAAGAATGTTTCCACTTTTGACCTTTCACATTTGAAAGAATCAAATGACTTATTTTTAGGGTATTGTAATTGCAAATAGATTGCAGTTTTCCTCTACTCCAGGTTAAACAAACCATTGCTAACTATGAGTGTATATATAAACTCTTGTAGGATGGGGAGATGCTTGAAAACTGAAGCAAAGGAGAGTCTATCTTTAAAAATGAGACGGTCCATTGATTCATCTGATTTATGTATTGCCTCAAGAGAGCCATTGACTTGTTTCCCAGTTTGGAGACACATAGCCCACAGTGTTGGATTAATGACTGTTAAAGCTTTGTGAAGACCAAAATGTTTCCTCCATTGTCACTGGTCCATTTAATCTTAAGTTCTTGAAGATGTTTTGGAGGACCTATGTATACATTGCCTGCTAGAATAGGAACAGGAGGGCACTGAATGAAGGGGATCACTGCAGGTGGGGGAAACACTACCCTTCCAATTATTGATTATCCCAATTATCAATGATTGGTCTGAGGTCTACGGGAAAGTTAAAGTTGGTTACTACCAGTTTTCATCTGTCTTTCCTACCCACTTTTACTGTCTTCTCTTGCTAGACTCTTTCTTCTTGCCCAGGTTTTCACTAATGTCTTTGATCTAAGACACTTGAATTCAATGAGGAAAACCAGGTCTGTTGCCATAGACTGTGAGAGGCCAAGGTCTGTGTTAAATGGGCTTCAGTGTTACAGGTTGGCATTACCTTACTAAGTTTCAAAAATGCTGGCCGCGGATAACCATCTTGTATTGTTGAGTTCAATAGAGAACTAATTATTGGTATTCACAATGGTGTTTAATAAATGTAACGGATAGCTCAAAACAAAACACGTTTGGTCCAAAGTTATTGTTGCTTCCCAGCCAAGTGTCAGGACACTCACTAGTGCATCACAAAGACCTTACATGTCACAACATGCCAAGTTTTCCCCACTCTACAGAGTCTGGCCTGCCCCCTTAATGGATTCCCATTGGGCTTGCTTTCTCTTTCCATCAATCTATGTCCCACCATTTGTCCTTCCATAACAGAAGTCAGCTCATGAGAGTGCTCTTTGCTTCTACTTTCATCTCTTCCAGGTATGTCATAAAAATGTACATGTGTGCAGTAAACAGATTGGAAAAATAGTCCAGTAAAATCTTTATGAATACTTTGATACAAAGGCCACTTACGGAGAATCTTTAAAGTAAATTCTATAGTTAAGATGAAATTCTGAGATCTGATATCTTCTCTCCTTCCTCCCTTCCTTCCTTTCTCCCTCCCTCTCTCCCTCTCTTCTTCTCTCCCTACTTTCCTTTCTTTATTCCTTCTCTCTGTTTCTTTTGCCTTAGATTCAATCATGAGAGCATTTTCATGTAGTGAGGCTTTCTGTTTCTGTGATTTAATGATTTGTTTTCATTTCCTGCCACATAGCAGGTGCAGCTGAGAAGTATCTTCAGAAACCTCTCATCTCTGCAGGATGCAGTGATCTAGAATTCAGATGGGCTGTTGCAGGGTGGGAGGCTAGTGACTAGCCTTGACTTGGACCTCTGTCTGGTCTCTTACTGCCTTTTATTATGTGGCACTCTCACTTTTACTTTCCTTCCTCAGTTACCTTCTTGCCCTCATTCCAACTAAATAGCATTCATTGCCTTCTTCAGCTCTCTACTTCTCATCCCTTCTAGCCCCTCATTAATGAAAGGGAATCAAAAAGAAAGAAAAGGGAAAGAAGAAGAAACATTTTATAATTTGAAGTTTTGAGCAAAATACTTTATTCTGTCTTTATATGTTGTCACATCTCTTTTAAATTTTTAGAGGATATGAATATTCTTTTCATAAGCTGTCTGTACTGGGTTTAGACTCTGGATTCTTTTATTACAAGAGAAGGAGGTATGGGGGCAGGATCTTTATGTACTTACAGAGTTCTTGCAGTCCTCTAAAACCTTAAAAGTCTAGTGTTTGTTCACAACCTTTAGGATGGACTGGGCAGGAAGGTTCAATTCTTTCCCTTCTTGTGGGGATGCTGTGTCTAGTGTCCAGGGCCAGCCCTTCCAGACTCTCCTACTACCACTTTGGTTCCCAGGGACTCTCAGAGACCAGGCTATTAACCTGCCCTTATACTGTTTCTGTCATACTATATTCAGAAAATGTTACCAAGTAACTAGCTTAAGTAAGTTTTATGTGTGGCAAAGCAATTTGTGGAACTTGGGTTTTAATGCTTGCACCACTCTTTGTAGGCATGATGTGTCTCTGCATGGTAACATGTAACTGAACCAAGGGCTGCCTGGCATCTGCTGCTATTCTGTGAGAATAATATAGATTGGTAACTGCAGAGCTGCCTGTGGCTATCAAGAAGCTATGCTATACATATGTCACCTGCTACTGTTCTCTCTCTTGGTGGCCACTGCTGCTGCTTTTTCTATTTTTAATAGTTGCCAGTTACTGGGTTTTTGTAGGATACCAACAGTTCACTGAAATTGGCTGAGGAAAAATGTAGTTGCTTTCTAGTTTTTATTTTTATTTACTCAGGGAAATTATTCATTCTAGAAGATTCTCAGCAGTTATTTTGAAAGTACTGATGCATTTTTGTCTTACTAAACACCACTGTTTAATTTTATCATTTTAAAAAAAGTGTACAAGCATGTAGCAAAAGACACTTCACCCAACATACACTATTTTTGATGATCATGTTAAGTTCAGGTATATTCCACTGATGAAGGCATATGTAGTATAGATGCAGAGCTAGGGATGGATCACAGTGGAAGTCCTAGACTCAGGTGACCATATGTACGTGGAATCTGGATACAACTGGCCTTAGCAGTCAGTCAGTGGGAAGAAGTGACAAATGACACTGCAGATTAGTAGGAAAAAGGTAGACTTTCAACAAATGGTGCTGTGATGCTCAGACTGGTTGTATTGATCTCCTGGGGCTGCCATAACAAAATACCACAAACTGGGTGAGAGGAGGGAAGGCAGAGACAGACTCCTGCATGCACCCCATCTGGGTTCTATCTGGCAAGCCCACTAAGGGGCAGTGCTCTGCCCACCTGGGGCATTGCTTCATTGCTCAGCAACCAAACTCTTCTTAGCACATGAGGCAGAGGTTATGGAGCCATCCTGTGCCCAGGACCAACTCGGGTGAACTCACTACAATCAAGCCATGGCTGCAGGAGGGGTGGAGAGAGAGAATGAGGGTTGGAGAAGCAGATGGGCGCTTCTCCTGTGTGCCCTGACTGGGAATCGAACTCAGGACATCCACACGTTGGGCCAACGCTCTACCACTGAACCAACTGGCCAGGGTCAAAACATCAGAAATTTATACTCTTACAGTTCTGGAGGCTAGAAGTCCAAACTCAAGGTGTCTACAAGACCAATTCCCTCTAAAAGGCACTAGTGAGGAATCTTTCCTTGTCTCTTCCTAGCTAACTATTGATAATCATTGGTGTTCCTTGGCTTATAGCCATATCACTTCAATTTCTGCCTTTGTCTTCACATGATCATTTTCCCTCTGTATAAGGATCAAGTCAGACACCTACACAAAAGTAATATCAAAATGATTCAGGTAAATATGAAAAGATTTAACACTTCTACAAATAAATGTAGGAGAATATTTATAACCTTGGGAGAGGAGTTCTTTTTTTGTTTTTTGTTTTTTTAAATTTTATTTATTGATTTTAGAGTGAGGGGAAAGGGGAAAGAGACAAACATTGATCTGTTCCTATATGGGCCCTGATTAAGGATCCAGCCTACAACTTTTAGGTATCAGGATGACACTCTGACCAACCAAGCTATCTTGCCAGGGCAGAGAGAGATGTTTTAAACATGATGCAAAAAGCACAAATCATTAATGAAAATTGATAAATTAATATTCATTAATATTAAAGACATCCTATGACCCAGCAGGTTGAGTTGTAGGCACAAACCTACTCCTCCGAAGAACTCTGTGTATGTGCTTGTATTGGAGACATGTAGTAGGATGTTTAGAGTAACACTGCAATATATTAGTATAAATTGGAACTCTGAATGTCCATCAGAAGGAGATTGGACACATACATGGTGGATATTAACAATGGAATGCTATCGCATTTATATAACACAACAAAGTGAATTTCATGAACAATGTTTAGTAAGAAAAGCAAGTCATAGAAAAATAAAATACGGTTGACCCTTGAACAAAATAGGTTTGAATTGCACAGATCCACTTACATACACACTTGTCTTTCAATTTCCTATTATGACTTTCTTAATAACATTTTCTTTTCTCTAGCTTACTTTATTATAAGAATACAGTATAGCATGACCAGGTGGTGATGGAGTAGATAGAGTTGACCTGGGATGCTGCAGACCCAGGTTTGAAACCCTGAGGTCACTGGCTTGGCTGGAGCCCCCACCCCTTACCCCCAGTCAAAGCACATATGAGAAGCAACCAATGAACGACTCAAGTGACTGAAGTGATGCAACTACAAGTTGATGCTTTTCATCTCCCTTCCTGTCTATCTGTCTCTGTATCTTTCTCTTGCTTAAAAAACAAAACAAAACCAAAAAAAACAATACAGTATATATAATACATATAGCCTGGTCCATGGTGACGCAGTAGATATAGTTCATTGACCTGGAACGCTGAAGTCACCAGTTCAAAACCCTAGGCTTGCCCAGTCAAGACACATAGACAAGCAACTATGAATTGATGCTTTTTGCTTCTTGCTTCTTGCTCCCCCCATCCTCTTTTCTCTCTGTAAAATCAATAAATAAAATCTTTACTATATATACATATATGTAATACATACAAACATACAAAAGTTTAAGTGCAGATTTTCGACTGTGCATGGGTTCCATACCCTGAACCCTCATGCTGTTCAAAGATAAACTATAGCATGATTCCATTTGTAAAATTCAAAATGTATGAAACAAAAGATAAGTTGTTTAGGTTACAAAGCATTGTGTGCTACAAAGCAAGGGGGCAATAAACATTCAGTTTAGGGGTAGTAAACTTGTAGGGTAGGAAAAGGTAGGATCACAGAGGGTGGAAGGGCGCTCTTGGTACTGGACATGTTCTCTCTCTCTTTTTTATTTATTCATTTTAGAGAAGGGGGGAGAGAGAGGAGGGGGAGGAGCAGGAAGCATCAACTCCCATATGTTCCTTGACTGGGCAAGCCCAGGATTTCGAACCTGCAACCTCAGCGTTCCAGGTTGACGCTTTATACACTGCGCCACAACAGGTCAGGCCTCTCTCTCTCTTTTAAAGATTTTATTCATTTTAGAGGAGAGAGAGAGAGAGAGAGAGTGAGAGTGAGGGGGTGGGGTAATTTTTAATTTATTGTGTTGACATGGATTCAAGTGTCCCACTGAATATAACTCCCTCACCCCCCACCGCTGTGTCCCTTTTTATACCCCCTTTGCCACCCCTCCCCATAACTTCCCCTTTCCCTCTAGGATTTGCTGTCCTGTTATCTGTATCTCTGTTATATATATATATATAGCTTCACTAATCCCTTTACCTTCTCTGATCTCTTCCCCTCTTCCTCCTGCCCTCTGACTGCTGTCCCTCTGGTCCCTGTGACCTCACCTCTGCCTCTATTCTGTTCCTCAGTTCACTTTGTTCATTAGATTCCACATATATGTGGGATCATATGATATTTTTCTTTATCTGCCTGGCTTATTTCACTTAGCATAATATTCTCCAGTTCCATCCATGCTGTCACAAAAGGTAAGATTTCCTTTTTCACAGCCATGTAGTATTCCATTGTGTATATGTTACCACAGCTTTTTATCCACTCATCCACTAACAGACACCTGGGCTGTTTCCAGATCTTGGCTATTGTAAACATTGCTGCAGTAAACATGGGGTTGCATTTCTCCTTTTGAATCAGTGATTTGGTATTCTTAGGATATATTCCTAAAGTGGGATAGCTAGGTCAAAAGACAGTTCCATTTTTAATTTTTTGAGGAAACCCCATACAGTTCTCCATAGTGGCTGCACAAGTCTTCATTCCCACCAGCAGTGCAGGAGGGTTCCCTTTTCTCCACATCCTCGCCAGCACTTATTCTGTGTTGTTTTGTTGATGAGCACCATTCTGACTGGTGTGAGGTGGTATCTCTTTGTGGTTTTAATTTGCATTTCTCTGATGATTAGTGACCTTAAACATTTTTTCATATGCCTATTGGCCATTTGTATGTCCTCTTTGGAGAAGTGTCTATTCCGTTCTTTTGCCCATTTTTTAATTGGACTGTTTACCTTCCTGGTGTTGAGTTTTAGAAGTTCTTTATAAATTTTGATTATTAACCCCTTATCAGATGTATTGACGAATATGTTCTCCCACTGTGTGGGTTGTCTTTTTATTTTGTTCATGGTGTCTTTTGCTGTGGAAAAGCTTTTTAGTTTGATATAGTCCCATTAGTTCATCCTGTCCTTTAATTCACTTGCCTATGGAGATAAATCAGCAAAAATATTGCTACGAGAGATATCGGAGAGTTCACTGCTTATGTTTTCTTCCAAGATGTTTATGGTTTCATGACTTCCATTTAAGTCTTTTATCCATTTTATTTTTGTGAATGGTGTAAGTTGGTGATCTAGTTTCATTTTTTTGCATGGACCTGTTCAGTTTTCCCAACACCATTTATTAAAGAGACTGTCTTTACTCTATTGTATGCTCTTACCTCCTTTGTCAAATATCAATTGACCATAAAGGCATGGGTTTATTTCTGGGCTCTCTGTTCTGTTACATTGATCTGTATGCTTGTTCTTATGCCAATACCAAGCTGTTTTGAGTACAATGGCCTCGTAGTATAACTTGATGTCAGGAAGTGTGATACCTCCCACTTTATTCTTCATTTTCAAGATTGCTAAGACTGTTTGTGTTCTTTTTTGGTTTCATATACATTTTTGGAATATATCTGTGAAGTATGCCACTGGTATTTTAATAGGAATTGCACTGAATATATAGATTGCTTTGGGTAATATAGACATTTTAATGATGTTTATTCTTCCAACCCATGAGCACGGTATATGCTTCCACTTGTTTGTATCTTCCTTGATTTCTTTTATCAGTGTTTTATAATAGTTTTCCGAGTACAAGTCCTTTACCTTCTTGGTTAAATTTACTCCTAGATACTTTATTTTTTGTTGTTGTTGCAATATGAAGGGGATTGTTTTCTTAATTTCTCTTTCAGACAGTTTATTGTTGGTGTATAAAAATGCCACTGATTTCTGAAGATTAATTTTATATTCTGCCACCTTGCCAAATTCATTTATCGGGTCTAGTAGTTTTTTAACTGGAACTGTTCTATATTTTAACTTAGTAGTAGGTACATGAAATCTTTTTTGTATGTACTAAATATTTAATAATAATAGCTTTTTAAAAATTATACCCAGAAGCTTTTATTGTTTTTGAGAGTGGAAAAATAACAGAAATGTCAAGTTTCCATCCAAAAAGTAATTTGAGCAGTGAATACTTATTTTTACATGTGTTTTGAATTCTTTGTAGATGAGAGGCTTGAAAAAGGGAGACAGGAAAGGCAGGCCCTTCTTTGTCCCATGACTTTGGCATTGAGAAGGCTTCTGCCCCTTCAGGCTTGACATTGTGTTTTAATTGCATGTGAAAGCATATTCAGATTTTTAGTGAAGCAACAGTATGCCCATCTCCTGTTCATTTTTTTTTCTTGGCATCTAAATAAGCCAGATGGAAGACATTTCCCACACTGGGTTCTCTTTCAACATGTCAGCTATTTAATTTTACTGCCCCTAATCTCCTGTTGATAAGACTTCAAAATGTTAGTGTTGACTTAGTCCAATTCATTCTCATCAAAGTTGATAGCAGCCTGTTCTTGGGGCAGCCTTCCCTTAGAACATTTACTTTTCCACTAAGTTCAGAAGCTTTTCATGATACCTCATACCTTCCCCTTTCTATTCAAATCATATGCCTAATAGTAGGAGCAAGTTGATTTCATCCAACCTTTCTGGATGAACTCATCTTGCTAGCAATTGAAAAAATCCAAACCTTTATCTCACCAAATCAAAATGGACAATTCAGTATTAAGCAAAAGAAAAAGAGTAAATTAAGAACATGGGTTTGCCTTGGCCGGTTGGCTCAGTGATAGAGTGTCGGCCCAGCATGTGGATGTCCCGGGTTCGATTGTCAGGGCACACAGGAAAAACCACCATCTGCTTCTCTACCCCTCCCCCTCCCTTTCTCTTTCTCCCTCTCCCTCTTTCTCCCCCTTCAGCAGCATGGCTCGATTGATGCCAGTGATTAGTGCCAGTGAGTAGGCCCCAGGTGCTGAGGATGGTTGGTGGCCTCCACCTCAGGTACTTTAAAAAATAAAATAAAAGAAATGGCTCAGTTGCTGAGCAACGAAGCGACAGCCCCAGATGGGGTAGAATATCACCCCCTAGGGGGCTTGCCAGGTGGATCTCAGTCGGTGCATATGTGGGAGTCTGTCTGCCTCCCCTTCTCTCACTAAAAAAACAACAACAAACCCAGAACATGGGCTTAAGCATCAGACAAACCTAGCCTTCAAGCCTCTGCTCCATCCATGACTATATATAAAAACTGTAATTTACTTAAAGTCTCTTTCTTTTTTTTTAAGTGAGAGGAGGGGAGATAGTGAGACAGACTCCTGCAAGCACCCCAAACAGGATTCACCCAGCAACCCCTTTCTGGAACCAATGCCCAAATCAACCGAGCTATCCTCAGCACCCCAGGCCAACTCTAGGACCAATCGAACCACTGGCTGTGAGTGAGAAAGAGAGGGAGAAGGAGGAGTGAGAAGGGAAGAGAAGCAGATGGTCACTTCTCTTGTGTGCCCTGACCAGGGATCGAACCTGGGACAACACTCTATCCACTGAGCCAACTGCCAGGGCCTCTATTTGAAAAATGTTTATTTTAATGATTTTAGAGAGAGTAAGGGAGAGAGTCAGAGAGAGACAGGAACGTAGATCTGTTCCTGTATATGCCCTGACTGGGAATCGAACTGGCAATCTCTGTGCTTTGGGACGATGCTCTAACCAACCAAACTATTGGGCCAGGGCTTAAAGTCTCTTTAACTTCACTTTTCTCACTTATCAGATGGGGATTGTAAATAGTTTCAGCTTCGTAGTTGAAAGACTAGAGGACTAATACATGTAAAAAGCACATGATCATTGTTGTTGTGATTCTTGGACCAGCCCTAATTTTTATACAAATAAGCAGGGGCAGGTGGGATCCTTTGGATATTTCTCCTGCCTCCTCTGTTCCCCTCCAGTTTCACTGGCACTTCATCTCTTCCCCACTATTTAACTAGTTGTGTGAGCACTGGCAAATCACAAATTCTTCGAAATTGTTTCTTCAGCTATAAAACAGATGGCAGTATCGATGTCACAGTTTTACTACACAGATCACATAGGTGAGATAAGACAGTGGACATGAACATGCTCTGTCCTCTGTAACACATGGTGGGAACATAGGCGTTGATGGCTGCTCCCTCACACCCAGCAACCAGCCCCTCCTCGGCAGGTTTGTTAATCTTTATTGAACATACACCCTGATCTTTATAAAATATGAAGGTATGTGGCTTGGATAGTCTTAAAATTGGTAAGAGTTTGTGAATCTACTTTCATTTTCAGACTCCTTGAGAACTATTACTCCTTTGGTCAAAATTATTTTTTCTAACGTTTTTATGCATTACTTTCAGTGATTAAAATGCGCAGATGAGTCCATTGTATACTAAGTATTCTTCTTTACTGGCAGTGGAGACAGTCTTAAAGGTGAGGATTAGAAACTCTTAACAGACTTGGTAACAAACCTTGTTTTGATGTCCATCTTTCCTAGAAACTTAGGTTATAAAGAAGCTGTAATTGTTTTTTTTATGTTGTAGTTTGCTTAGATTTATATTACCCTACATTTTGTCCTTTGCCACCCTCTCTTCATGCTACCTGGATAAAGTTCTTATTCCTAGGTCTTAGTACATCTCTGCACTCTAAGACTCCTGATTCTTGTCACTGGCTCAACTGTTCCTTTGATCAGTTTCCAAACCCTTATTCAACATCTTTATCTGAATGCCTTAAGGGCATACAAGTTTTACCACATCCAAAACTGAACTCATTATCTTCCTGTCCTCCTTCTAGCCCCAGACCTGTGTTCTTCCTCCTGTGTGCTTGGTCTTAATTAATACATTCTTTACCAGTCACCCTATCCCGGGCACCTGGAAATTATACTATATCAGTTTCTCATTCTCAGAACTGACATGTGAGGCTAGATAATTCTCTGTTGGGGGAGGGGGACTGTCCTGTATATTGTAGGGTGTTTAGCAGCATTTGTGGCTTCTGCTCACTGCCAGTAGGACTCTGCTCTCCTCAGTCATGATAATCAAATGTCTTCTTCACACATTATTCAATGGCCCCTTGATAGCAAATCATTCCTGTTGAAAATGACTGTGTTATACTTTTATTTTTCTCTTACCTCCGACATTTATTTAGTCAGTTACCAAGCCCTTTTAATGCTACTTCCTGAATATCTTTCTGGTACAGTATTTCATCTTTCCTTTTTATTCTCATTGCTCATATCTTACTTTAGGTTCTTTTCTCTTAGTACTACTAGACTAGTAGTACTAAGCACACCACCCGCCTGGTGGTGGCCCAGTCCTTGAAACCTGAGGTCTCCAGCTTGAGCGCAGGAGCGTCAATATGATCCCAAGGTCGCTGGCTTGAACCCAAGGTCTTTGGCTTGAACAAGGGGTCACTGGCTCAGCTTGAGCCTTCTTGTCAAGGCATGTATGAGAAAGCAATCAATGAACAACTAAAGTGAAGCAACTGAAAGCTTGCTTTTCATCTCTCTCCTCCCCCTATCCCTTCCTGTCTCTTTCTCTCTTAAAAAGAAAAAAGGAAAGAAGGAACACCACCTGTATACTGGCCTGTGTTACTACAAAGCCCAGGACTATTGCTAGGCTGTGCTTGCTTGTGCTTTGCTTAGTCTGACAAGCTGTCCCAGCAAAGCAGCCAGAGGAGGCCTGCAAGTTCCTAGCCTAATTTGTCCTTACAGCCCTCCATTTTAGAGAACAGGTGGGTGTCATCAGAACTCTGGCAGCTGTCCACAGAAAAGGTCAGTCCCTTACCTACAACAAAAGTATGTAGGAAGAAATTTCCATTTTACATGTAAGGAAACCAAGGCCCTGAGAGGGGAACCCTATACCCAAGATTATCTTGTGGGTGAAGCTGGGTAGTCTGACATGAAAGCCTGTTTCCCTTGCTGTGTGCTCAGACCTAATGCATCTGTGCTTTTGTCTACCTCTCCTCCTGCAAGATTGCTTTCACTTCACAGGTTAGCTTTCTAGAATGCAAATTTGGTTGTTTAATTACTTTGCTTAGTAGGTTTTTCAGTGGTTTCTCACCAAGATAAAGTCCGAATTTAGCCTGAAAGGCAAAGCCCTTTGTATTGGCTCTTGCTTATCTCAGACTTATCTTGCTTGGGCTTATCTCCTGTCATTTCCCTAGCTGTACTTAAGGCTCCAGCCACCACTGCTTCAAAAGGTAATGTGTTTGCAGTTTCATGGGTCTAGTAGAATGGTTCAGTATCATTGGGAAACAGACCTTGAATCTTGCACTACCACCAACTAGCTCTGTGACCTCAGACCCTGCCTGGAATGCCCTCCCTACCTTGTTCCCCTAACTGAAGTCTGTCTTTAAGACTGAATACTGCCTTAGTTGGAGAGGCCCTATTTGCCTCTTAATGCCTCTACCCTCTTAACCATTCCATTCTTTGCCTCTGTACAAACTGCAGTTAGCACTCTTATTAGTATTCTTATTGCCAGCACTTGTTATTTTTTAAAAGTATACCTTAGGGAACAGATTAGCTTGGAGTTTTTATGGCCTTTGGGTATGGACACAGGCCAAGGTTGTGGTCTCTGTGCTCTGGGTTTCTACATGCTTCCAGCATGCATCAGCTTCCCTTCCAGCTAGCTGCAGCTTTGCTCCCGAGTTTCCTTTCACTAGCTGGATATTTCTTCTTTTTCAAGTCTTAAGCAGTGTTGTACAGAACTTTCTGTGATGATAGAAACAGTCTAATACTGTGCTGTCTAATATGGTAGCCGGTAGCCACATGTGGCTATTGAACATTTGAAATGTGACTGGTGTAACTGAGGAACTAATTCTTTAATTTTACTTAATTTAAATTGCCACAGGTGACTAATAGCCACCACATTTTGGATCCTGTCATCTAGAGCATAACCTCTCCTACTAAATGAGATACTATGTCTTCTCTTAATTTGTTACATCTGATGTTCTTCCTCTCTTATGGAAAACTGTTCTGTACTTCAATGCCTGCTTCCTCTGGACTGAATAAAAGTACTTAATGCCACTGAACTGTACACTTTATAACAGTTAAAATGGTGAATTTCATGCCATGTGTATTTTACCACAATAAATAAAAAAGAGAGTGCCTGCACAGTGAAGGACATAAAACCTACAGTGAAGAGCCATCAGGGAGATTTTCACTGAGGTCGCAGCACCCTGAGTCTGGAAGGTAAGAGCAGTGGGCCCAAGGGAAAGAGATGACAAGTGCTTCCTGATTCTGGATCTGGAGAAGCTGGACAGCAAGTGGGTGCTGGGCCATGAAGAGCCCCTAATGGCAGGCTAAGGAAATGAGGCTTGGTCCAGAAAGCCATGGAGGGATTTTAAGCAAGCGAATGACATGTTTGGATTTTACTTTTATAAAGCTTATTCTGGCTGCTCTGTGGGAAAGGTATCAGAGGGTGGAAAAAATGGATCATGGGAGACATAATCAGGCTAATAACAACCACTCTGATAATAATAGCAGCTAACATTCAATGTTGCAGTGATTCAGGAGGAGGTGATGAGAGACTGAGAGTGCAGTGATGGGTTAGGAGAGATGCCGTCTGTTATTTGAAAAATAAGATGATCTTCTCTGGAGAGGTCTTTACCCGGTATAGGAAGAGCTAACCCAAAGCCAATTGAGATATCTTCTTTAATCACTCTTTAAATATGGGAAAAGAATGCTCGTTCATATGACAAATAACATTAGAATAAATATAAGCTCTTTTCCAGACAACATCAGTAGGTATTGGTGGGGGAGAGGGATGGCTATGGCTATCAATGGGTAGCTCAAAGTGTCCTTAAAATAGAACTGTTCAGTACATTTAACAGATGAAATATGGGTAAGATTGGTAGATTGTATGTATCACTGTCAATTTTTCCTGGTTATGAATAGTGTAGTACTGTAGTTATGTAAGATTGACCATTGGAGGAAACTGAGTAAAGAGTATACAGGACCTCTCTGTTATTTTTTTTAATTGATTTTAGAGAGAAAGGAAGGAAAGGAGAAAGAAAAACATTAACTTGTTTCATTTATTTATGCATTCATTAGTTGGTTCTTGTGTGTGCCCTGACTAGGGATTGAACCTGCAATTTTGGTATATCAGGATGATATCTAACCAACTGAGCTACGTGGCTAGGGCTCTGTGTTTTGTTTCTCTCTCTCTCTTTTGTGGCAGAGAGAGGGACAGATAGGGACAGACAGGAAGGGAAAAAGAGGAAAAACATCAATTCTTTGTTGCAGTTCCTTAGTTGTTCATTGATTGATTTCTCATATGTGCCTTGACGGGGGTGGGGGTGGGGCTACAGCAGACCGAGTGACCCCTTGTTTGAGCCAGCAACCTTGGGCTCAAACTGGTGAGCCTTGCTCAAACCCAATGAGCTCACACTCAAACTGGCGACCTCCGGGTTTTGAACCTGGGTCCTCCACATCCCAGTCCGACGCTCTATCCACTGCACCACCGCCTAGTCAGGCTCTCTCTCTCTCTTTTTCTCTTTCTCTTTTTCTTTCCTTTCTTTCTCTTCCTTTCCCTCCTCCCCTTCCCTCCTTCCTCCCTCCCTTCTTTTTTTCCCTCTCTTTCACACTCTCCTCCCTTTCCTTTCTCCATCCCTTCCTTTTTTTTCTTTTCTTTTTTTTTTTTTTTTTAGAGAAAGAGAGAGATGAAAACCATCAGTTCATATTTGGGGCACTTTAGTTGTTCATTGATTGCTTCTCATATGTGCCTTGACCAGGGACAGGTGTGGGGGCTCTAGCTGAGCCAGTGAACCTTTGCTCAAGCCAGACAAGCCCACACTCAACTCGGTGACCTTGGGGTTTTAAACTTGGGACCTCGGCATCCCCGGTCGATGTCCTATCCACTGCACCACTGCCAGATATCTGTGTTGTTTCTTATAACCACCAGTGAATATGTAGTTCCCTCAAAAATAAAAAGTTTAAAAATTTTTTTGATAAAGCAGCTCTCCATTAACTCTTGGTTTTTAGTATTTTCCTTTTATCTGAATGTATCTTGTAATAGTTTTTTTATAGACATCACTTGTTTTGGTTAAATTTGACACATTGCTAAAGAATATTTAGCTGTCTTGTCAATTCTGAGATATATATTTTTTCTTCACCTTTTAACATCTTTGAAACAAGAATGCATCTTATAATTCATGGAGACTTGGCATTGAATCATTTTAATTGGTTGCAGTTTTACTTAATGGCACCTAAAATGTAAGTGCATTTTACAGTTACTAGAACCCTAGATTTGATACATTTGATTAGTGAGTGGGTCATTTAGCCATGATAGAAAAGAACAATGGCTGGTGAAAGTTTTATTAGGCACATTTTTGTGTGTGATATATTGGTTATTAAGTGTTTGTTTTTTAGCTCCAAACCCACTGCTCTATACTCTTATTTTGTGATGTTAAAGCTGAGATTTCGCTTGACCAGACACTGGTGCAGTGTATTAGAGCAGTGTTAATCAACCTGGTCCCTACCGCCCACTAGTGGGCTTTCCAGCTTTCATGGTGGGCGGTAGCAGAGCAACCAAAGTATAAATAAAAAGATAGATTTAACTATAGTAAGTTGTTTTATAAATATTTATTCTGCCAAACTTAGCGAAAATCCGGCATAAAGTACTTGCTAAGTAATATTATATGCTTTAACTTGCTGTAACTCTGCTTTATAAATTTTATAAAGTTAAGTTACTTCCCTACTTTATAAATCATCATTACTGTGGAACTGGTGGGCGGTTAGAAAATTTTACTACTAACAGAGATACAAAAGTGGGTGGTAGGTATAAAAAGGTTGACTACCCCTGCTGTAGAGTGTCGCCTGGGACAGGGAGGACCCAGGTTCAAAACCTTGAGGTCACTGGCTTAAGTGTGGTATCGTAAACATAACCCCATGGTCGCTAGCTTGAGCCCAAAGGTCACTGGCTTGGCTGGAGCCCCCACCCTTCACCCCTAGTCAAAGCACATTTGAGAGAGAAAGCAATCAATGAACAACTAAGGTGCTGCAACTATGAGTTGATGCTTCTCATCTTTCTCCCTTCCTGTCTGTCTCTCTGTCTCTTTCTCTCTCTTTAAAAAAGAACAACTCTGGGATTCTACCAACCAAAATTCTGTTTGGCTGTCACCTGGCTCTTTGTTAGGCAGTGCCAACAGGGGTTAGAGAAGGTGACTGCAGAGCCAGGGAAGGGAAGAAGGAACTTGCTTCTTCCTGTCTGTTTCCTAATTCCATGAGAGTCACTTGAGCAATACTTCTTTGCTCCAACAGAAGCAGCCGCAGTTCCTTCTTACAGCAGCAGCTGAATCCATTTTCCAGTTTTTCCAATACAGTACTTGCAGGGACCGGCATCATTGCACCCCTGAGGCGTTGGCACCTGACCAAGCCTCCTGCTCAGAGGCCCTAGGCCCCTCTTTGGAGCCTCTTCCCTTTGTTCTCCAGCCCTAGGGCAGCTGCTGCCTCTGCAAAACATTAGTGTTTTCTCCTTCGCTCTCTCTCTTTCTCTCTTTTTGACTTTTCAGTAACTTTTGACTACTTAGTAACTTTATACCTAGTTACTGAGGCGGAATTTTTTTTTTTTCTTTTTTCTGAAGCTGGAAACGGGGAGAGACAGTCAGACTCCCGCATGCCCCCGACCGGGATCCACCCGGCTCGCCCACCAGGGGTGATGCTCTGCCCCTCTGGGGCGTCGCTCTGCCACGACCAGAGCCACTCTAGCACCTGGGGCAGAGGCCAAGGAGCCATCCCCAGCGCCCGGGCCATCTTTGCTCCAATGGAGCCTTGGCTGCGGGAGGGGAAGAGAGAGACAGAGAGGAAGGAGGGGGTGGAGGTGGAGAAGCAAATGGGCGCTTCTCCTATGTGCCCTGGCCGGGAATCAAACCCGGGTCCCCTGCACGCCAGGCCGACGCTCTACCGCTGAGCCAACCGGCCAGGGCCTGAGGCAGATTTAACGGCGGGCGCACCGGGCACATGCTCTGGGCCCCAACTTCTGAAGGGCTTTGCAAAACCCCAAGTTTACACTTTTTTCTAATGACAAAGGGCCCAATATTTTCTTCTGTGCCCAGGGCCTCAACTGACCTTAATCCACCTCTGCCTAGTTAGGAATTCTTTATATTAAAATTTCTGTTAAAATAAGTGTGGTTTGTGTCCTTTGAGGACCTTGCCTCTGATACCGATAAAGTCAACAGAACCAACTTTTCTCACATACGCTTTGTTTCTGCAGCCAGTGACCTTTTTGAAATAGAAATCTGATATTCTTCCTACTTAAACCTATGGATGAATGCTCATGTTCAGAGAGGGAAATGGAAAATTCTTCATGGGGCCTGCAGGGCCACCTACCCCAGGCTCAACTCTTACTTCACTTCCCAGGTCTCTGTGATCTGGCCACACATCTTATTTCATTTCCTCAACAGCCAGGGTTATTCCTGCTGGACAGCCTTTGCCCATGGGGTTTCTGCTGCTTGGAGTGCTTCTGCTGCTCCCACACAAGAGTTAGCTTTTCTTCCTTTAGTCTCAGTTTCATTGTAACCTTCCCTGCAACACCCTAATGCCCTCCCTGGCAGGTCCACCCACCACATGCACTGGTAACGCCTGCCCAATACAGCACTTAGTGCATGCAGCCTTAGTAGGCATTTTATATGGGTTTTTCTCTAATGACTGTCTCTTTCCCCAGCTATATTAGCTTCATAAAGATGGGGCTAAGTCAGTGTTTGGGTTTTTTCTTGTTCCTTTCTGTGTCCCCAGTGCCTGGCACATTGTATGTGCTAAATAAATACTTGAATGGACAGTAGGAAGGGATCAGTCAGTGATATCTTCATGGGATCAGTTCTTATTATAAGCTAAAATTTTTGAAGAAAGTCTCTCTTGCTGTATGTTAAATTGCTTTCGTAAAAATACTGACAACCAAACTATGAGGAAAAATGTTCACTTATTAAAGTGGAAGTTGTAGTATGTTACTCTTCTGTAGCAGTTAGATAAAGAAACAGAATATGAAAATCTGTGTACCCCAGTGAAGCCTAAGACGTTATCCTACTTTCTTTTTTTTTGAGTTGCCATCAGTCTCAAATTGGAGATTTTACTACATGAACCCACAATGTATGGATATTTCTCTTCTAAAACTTTTTCTCTTAATCCAGTACAGTGCCTTGTGCTTGGTGAAACTGTGCCTTTGCCTTCCTGTCCTCTGAGTATTCTCAGGTTCTTGGTAACATGGTCACAGTCCTAGGTTGTACCCCATGTATATCATCCTGGAGCTCATTACCATACTCTGAAAGTTCCTTCTGACCCTAGAAGCATTTCCTTCATTGCTTTTTGTCTTCCATCACTGCATTATTGGCATCAACCATTTGGTAATTAACAATTTAAAATGTTAGCTATTTGATACTTGTCCTACATGGTAATTCTCAAATTATTCTTTTGTTGAAATGGGATTTTACTAATTTTCTAAAGCCATCATTAAATGTAAAGGCTAATAGGAACTTGAAATCATCTAGTCTAATTCCCTCTTACATATGTGTGAGCCAGAGCAGATGAGTGGCCTACCTCAGGACTCCTGACACTTTGGCTTGTATGTTCATTGTCAGTAAGGGCCGCAAACATGCTGTGTATGAGGCAGTGTCAAGAAAGGATGCACAGTATGACTGTAATTTCTTTCTAGTCTAGTCCTCTAGAACTGATATATCCTTATCAAGTGTTGCTTTTTAAAAGCAGACTGCGGGCCTGACCTGTGGTGGAAGAGTGGATAAAGCGTCGACCTAGAATGCTGAGGTCCCTGGTTTGAAACCCTGGGCTAGTTCAGTCAAGGCATATGTGGAAAGCAACTACAAGCTGGTCCTTCCCACTCCTCCCCTCTGCCTTTCTCTGTCTCTCCTCTTTCTAACATCAGTATTTTTTATTTATTTATTTTTTAATTCATTTTAGAGAGGAGAGGGAGAGACAGAGAGAGAGAGAGAGGAGAGACAGAGAGAGAGAAGGGGAGGAGGAGCTGGAAGCATCAACTCCCATATGCACCTTGACCAGGCAAGCCCAGGGTTTCGAACCAGCAACCTCAGCATTTCCAGGTCAACGCTTTATTCACTGCACCACCACAGGTCAGGCAACATCAGTATTTTTAAAAAAAAAAAATTAAAAATAAATAAATAAAAGCAGGCTGTGGGCCTTGGCCAGTGGTTCAGTGGATAGAGCATCGGCCTGGCATATGGATGTCCTGGGTTCAATTCCTGGTCAGGGCATACAGGAGAAGCAATCATCTGCTTCTCACCCCTGTCCTATCCCCCTTATCTCCCTGTTCCCCTCCTGTGGCTCAACTGAGCATGTCCCTACATGGGGGTTGCTGGGTGGTTCCTGGTTGAGGCACATGCTGGAGTCTGTCTGTCTTCCCTCCTCTCACCTTAAAAAAAAAAGCACACTTTGGCCTGACCAGGCTGTGGCACAGTGGATAGAGCATCGGACTGGGATGCAGAGGACTCAGGTTCGAGACCCCAAGGTCGCCAGCTTGAGCGCGGGCTCATCTGGTTTGAGCAAAACTCACCAGCTTGAACCCAAGGTCGCTGGCTCGAGCAAGGGGTTACTCGGTCTGCTGAAGGCCCAAGGTCAAGGCACATATGAGAAAGCAATCAATGAACAACTAAGGTGTTGCAACGTGCAACGAAAAACTAATGATTGGTGCTTCTCATCTCTCCGTTCCTGTCTGTCTGTCCTTGTCTATCCCTCTCTCTGACTCTCTCTCTGTCTCTATAAAGAAAAAAGAGAAAAGCATACTTTGCAGATACTGAAAAGGGGCCCTTGGCACTGGTACATTCTAAAAGAGAACGTCCCAACCTGACCAGGCGGTGGCGCAGTGGATAGAGCGTCAGACTGGGATGTGGAAACACCCAGGTTCGAGACCCTGAGGTTGCCAGCTTGAGCGCGGGCTCATCTGGTTTGAGCAAGGCTCACCAGCTTGGACCCAAGGTCGCTGGCTCAAGCAGGGGGTTACTCGGTCTGCTGAAGGCCCATGGTCAAGGCACATATGAGAAAGCAATCAATGAACAACTAAGGTGTCTCAACGAAAAACTGATGATTGATGCTTCTCATCTCTCTCCATTCCTGTCTTTCTATCCCTCTCTCTGACTCTCTCTGTCCCTGTAAAAAAAAAAAAAAAAAGCTAAAAGAGGACGTCCCAGACTGAGCCAAGAAAATATGACTGGAATAAGCACATAACCCTTCAAAATAACTGCTTTGAAGGGGATGAAACTTTTTTGTCTCAGTGAATCGTGGTATGATTGTTAAAATATTGGGCTTATTTTTTAATAATATACCTATAGAGTTATGTCTACTCTTCCCAGCATGTGTGTAAATATTCTTAGAGATGATGACCTAATTAAATAATGCTAGAAGTAATTTTTAAAATCATATTATATAGCACCTTATTGATTAGTAAGTAAGTGGTACTGATGACTAGGAATTCTGAGTAGTAAGGGCATCCCAGGAAAGCTGCTGCAGTTGGACAGACATTATCTTGATTTCTTCGTTTTTGTTTGTTTGTTTGTTTGTTTTTTGTTTTTTTTTTGTATTTTTCTGAAGCTGGAAACGGGGAGAGACAGTCAGACAGACTCCCGCATGCGCCCGACCGGGATCCACCCGGCACACCCACCAGGGGCGAAGCTCTGCCCACCAGGGGGCGATGCTCTGCCCCTCTGGGGCGTCGCTCTGCTGAGACCAGAGCCACTGTAGCGCCTGGGGCAGAGGCCAAGGAGCCATCCCCAGCGCCCGGGCCATCTTTGCTCCAATGGAGCCTTGGCTGCGGGAGGGGAAGAGAGAGACAGAGAGGAAGGAGGGGGTGGGGGTGGAGAAGCAAATGGGCGCTTCTCCTATGTGCCCTGGCCGGGAATTGAACCCGGGTCCCCTGCACGCCAGGCCGACGCTCTACCGCTGAGCCAACCGGCCAGGGCCTTATTTCTTTGTTTTAACAAACATTTCTTGAGTGCCTTTCTTGGACTAAGCTTGGGTGATACATGTGACCAAAGAAAAGACAGAATGAC
This sequence comes from Saccopteryx leptura, assembly GCF_036850995.1. Lineage (NCBI taxonomy): Eukaryota > Metazoa > Chordata > Mammalia > Chiroptera > Emballonuridae > Saccopteryx > Saccopteryx leptura. Next base: position 312,122,368 of record NC_089503.1, read on the forward strand.
AGTGGGTTCTGTTAACAGCAGGTGGGGTAGAGAAGATGGGAAGGTAACTTGAGGCCACATCAATGGCTGGCTTAAAAAGCCAATTTTCAGGAGTGGAGTTTTGATCATGATGGATAAAATGAATTCATTTTCCATACCAGGACTACCTTTTGAGTAACAGGTAGAAACCAGGCTTTCTAGACATTGTAGGAAGAGGATCACCCGCCTTTTGAGTTTTTAGGCTGATTTGGGCAGATGACATCATATGTACCCACAAAAAAGTTAAGTTGCTATTCGAGGCAGTTTTCTGATTAAAAAAAAAAGTCAAATGAACCTTCATTGTTACAGTTATTCCATTGTGTAGAGAGTGTTTACCAAGTCCTCTCCCTGGGAGACTGGGCTGAGCCCCTTGAAAGTGGGACCTACATCTGTTCACCACCCTGTGCCCTGGATCAGGATGATACCTGGCCTGTAATAGGTAGATAGTAACTATTTGCTTAGAAAAAAATGAGTAAGTATTCTAGGCCTTCAGGAATCCTTCAGATTTAATGAGAACACTGTCAAGGAGATGAGATTTCAGTGGGGAAACTTCAGCTGGCTGGAAACAATAAAAGAAGGAGCAAGAAAGTCATTTCTGGAGGGGCAAATAACCTAAGGAAAGATCCAGGCTTAGGAATGTGGACAGGAGTAGACCCACAGGAGACCAGAGGTTCTTGGTTCTTCTATTGCCACAGAAGGAAAGGAAGAGTCCTGGACGCAAATGACAGGTGCTGTCCCCCAGCCAGCACCTATCTTCCATCATCTACCCTGCACTTTGACTTACACTCAGCAACTTGGTTCCCACCCTGTGCGTTTTAGACTGGGTCTTGCCTCTCCCTAAATAACTCTTCCTATGCTAGGCTTTTTCTCACCATTCGGCACTTACGTGTTACCTGCCCAGAAGCCTTCTCTCACCTGTCCAAAAAAAAAATCATTCTTTGCCCTTTTCACACTCTGCCCCATTACCCTGTCTAGTTTATTTTCTTCCTAGTATGGTCACTACTAAAATGATATTATTCATTAGTCTGCTGGTCTAATACTTTTTTTTCCCTTACTGAAAAACACTTTTTCTCTATCCTGAGTACCCAGAACAAGGAGGTATATATGGCCTGTAGGGGGCATTAAGTGAATGCATGGGGGGGAGGAGTGATCGAGTTTATTACAGAGGGAGACCTTTGTTTTAAACAAATTATTTGTAAACTTAGTAACTTTATTAGAAACAAATGATGATGTAGCTCACAACTGATCTTATTGAGAACTGCTGCTATGGTTAGATGGGGGATGGAGCTTTTATCTGGGAGCATTTTAGTATGTTCTAGCTTGAATGCTCTGGCCTTTTGAATTCTTTGAACTCTAAGTCTGTACTGGTTGGATGTGGAATTTGTAGTAGGGAATCCTTGTTGAAGGATCCCCAACTCTTGATATAGTGATGAGCAGACCTCAGTGGTCCTAGAGTCAAAGTCAAAATCCTGAGTGTGACCAGGAGCAAGAGGTTAGGGCATGGCAGTAGGTATACTCAGGTGCATTTTCCTCTCACTTTGAGGGAGGGGTGAAGGTTTTAGTCTCTTCCACTCCCCACCTACTAAGGAGCCTTTGTCATTGTCAGTCTTAGAGCAACTTAGAGGAGGGAGTGAGGAATGGTTTGAATCTACCTTGCTGCAGGCAATAAATATTTTTGTGAGTATGTGCATACACTATATTGTTCAAGTGTTTGCCTAACTCATTTTGTCTTAGATTTCTATTTTTTTTCCTTTGATTAGCACCTTTACAGTTTAATTTTGGTACACAGTGTTTTCATTTCTCTTCTCTTTTTATCTTTTTTTTAAGCAAAAAAAATGCATAGATACTGCTCACAAAAATTAGGGGATATTTTATAGCTTTATATTCATTTTGAAGTATCCCCTAATTACCGTGGCAAGCTTAACCATGGAAACCCCAAGTTGGCCAGAAGAATTGGCAGGCATTATGAATGTGCTTACTTTCTTCACTTTTCTTTCCCTTTTAAAGTCTTTGTTTTAGGGAGAAGGAAATTGGTGTGTTTAGAGAGCAGTTGTTAGCTTTTCAAGACTGGACTCGTTGGTCTAATTTGGTAAGGGCCCTGAGCATGTCAAATAAAATGAGTGAAAAGGTAAATCTAAAGCAGGCATGTAGGGGAAAGCAAACAATTGTAAATGTTAACCTCAAAGCCACACCTAATATGCTTTTAGTGAAGAGGCTTGGCCACTTCTGGGCATCTTTAGGTCTCCTGAAGATGGCAGCATCCTTCTAAGGCAGTATTTTTCAACCACGGGGATCTATAATCTTCATACCACATCAAGGTGGTTAACTCTTGCAGACTAGCACAGAATTTCTGGTGGACCAGCAACGGTCTGTGGACCAGCAATTGAAAACCACTGTTCTGAGGTATCCCATCTTCTGCCCTTCCCACCCTACTCCCACCCCCCAGTTCTGATACTGCAGCATTATTCTATATTGTCCCTAGACTCTTCAGCCAGACTGATATGTGAATGATTCCAGTTCTCCCCTCATTCCCTGTGACACAGTATAGCATGAGATTTCCTTTTTGTCAAGGCAATTGTTTCCTTCTTTTGGGTTTAGAAATTTTTTGACAACAGTACTTACCTGTACTTCTACGACCAAGTCTCTAGTGTCTAGTTGATGTTTCTTTAGTTTCTTTAATCATGTTCCTACAGCAGTTTTACTACTCAGGAAATAGAAATGGGCAAATTTGTTTAGTTGATTGTTTTCTCTCAGAGATAGTACAATCAGGTGAAGAGTATTGGCTACTTTGCTAATCCCTTTATTGACACCTGTCTACCTCCTGCTGCCCCTTGCTCCAGGATCCCACTGCACATTCTGCCCTAGCCTGTCCTTAGTCTAAGTGTCCTATGTACAAATATTGATCGACTTACGACCTATGCAACTTACGACCATTCAACTTTACGACCACAATCGCTAGCCACAACTGCTCTGCATCTGGCAGCGCAAGCGTTGCCCACCTGGGCGTACGACAGTGCGGACCAGCTTCCGGCAGCACTACCATCTCCGCGTGCACCATTTCAACTGTTATCCCAGACTCGGTACAGCAATTTGTGTTTTGTGTCTTGGATATTTTTCATCAAACCCCTCCCAAGATGTCTACCAAGAAGAAATTGTCTTTGCAAATATTAAACCAGTTGTACTGGTAATGCAGTGTTTTACTTATACCTGAAGAATGTAAAAATAAGAAACAAAATGGTGTAGAGATGATACAAATGGCATAAAATGAACAAAGAAAATTATGATATATAACAATAATGAAAGAAAATTATTATAAAATATGACTTAAAGATTTTTATAACATCATTTCACAGTACTGTATATATAGCCTACTCAACTTATGAGCGAATCGTGTTACGACCAGACTGTCAGAACCCATCATGGTCGTAAGTTGAGCACTAGCTGTATTAGAATTAGGTGGTTGTTTGGTGAGCATGGAATCCATATAAGGGGTGATTTAATGGGAAGATTTTAGTGGCTGGTGTTCTGAAGTTAGGATGTCCTGGCTTATCCATCTCTTTCCATTTTAAGGTGTAGCCAGGGGGCAGGGTGACTCATACCTAATAATAGGGACACTTTCTATTTCTGGGAGAAGTGGAGACAACATAAGTTCTTGCTCTTTGGGGGTCTCCCTTGATTATCTCTCATATGGTATTCTGTCTTTAAACCATCTCATAGCCCTTTCTTGGATGTGAAAGTAGGGAGTCTGAAACCTCGTAGGTGTTCATTGAGCTTATTTCTGAGGTGGGTTCATTCTATCCTGGAACTGCTCTGGACAGCCTTACATGTTCATGTTTGGTAGACCCTACAGTTCTGTCTGTGTATGTTATACAAAATGCTTAGGTTAAAAGGGGATGGAGAGATAACAAAGGGCATATTTTTTGACCGTGTAAAGGCCTAGAATGGAACCAAAAGAAAAGAGAGTATTTGCGTTACAGTTGTGGGGGACACAAGGGCCATAAAGGCAGAGAGGAATGGGGCTTGTCTGGGAAATAAAGGGTTCTCACAGGAATCAGGGCTCCTATGATTGAGGCCCAACAGTGGTTTTTCTCCTGAGCTCAGGATAGCATTACTACCTTGACCATGCTTTTGACTTCTAGATCCATTTTATATTGCTTATCAAATAAAGTTTTGAGTTATTTTTTATAAACTTTTTATTTTGAAGTAATTGTAGATTTATATGCAGCTGTAAGAAATAACAGTGAAAAATAATAAAGTATTAAGTATTAAGAAATGATCTTGTGTACCCTTTACTGTTTCCCCCAGTGGTAACATCTTGCGGTATTATCTTTACTAAAACTGAATTTATATGGTCAAAAGGGGTATTCTGTTGTCTTACAACCACCTAGCTTTTGCGTCTCTGCAGTAGTATTACTGGCTTATGTTTCTTTCCAGGGAATTTCTATTAATAAAGAATTACATAGAAGCCCCCTTTTTGTTACATACAGTAGCATAAAATACACTTTTTAAAATCTTGCTTTTTAAATTTAACAATAGATTTATCTTCATTAGTACATAAAGGCTTCCTTTTATAATTGCATAGTTTCCCTTGTGTGGATAAGCTATAATTTATTTAACCAGTCTCCTAATTGATGGACTGTTTCTAGTCTTTTGCCATTACAAACATGTTGCAATGAATATACTTTACGTACATAATTTCTCACATGTGTAATTATTTTCCTGTGGTATATTCCTAGAATAAGATAGCTGGATCAAAGACTTTTTAACACTTAATTTTGATGGTTGACTGTTTAATTGTCTTCTATAGAGATTGTACCAGTTTATAGTCTAATCAACAATATATGTGAATTTCTTTTCCCCAACAGCTTTGTTAGGCCTGTGTTTTTACAAATTTTGTCTTTGACATTTGGTCAGTGAAAGGTGGAGTCTCAGTATAGTTTTAACGCGCTGTTCCCTCACAGGGGATGCAAAGCTCATCTTTTCATGTTTTAGGACTCTTATTTCCTCCTCAGTGAACTGTCTGTTCATTTCCTTCACCCACATTCCTGTTGGATTGTTAGTCTTTTCTTACTGATTTGTAAGAGCTCTGTTTTATTATGGAACCTAGCTCTTTGTGATGTAAACTGTTAACATATTCCTGGGGTTTTTTTTTTCATAATAATTGGTTTAAAGTTTTTATCTATCTGTACTTTATACAGATATAGCAATCACTTGTTTATGGCTTCTGAGTTTTTGTCATAGTTAGGACGTCTTTGTTTACTCTGCAAATATGGAAAGAAAAATTAGCCAATTTCTTCAGGTACTTTAACAGTTCCCTCCCTCCCTCCTTTCCTTCTTTCCCTTTAAAATCTTTCCTCCATCTGAAGTTTATGTGCATGTATGATGTATGATTCAATTTTTATATAGATAGTCATGAAGATTCTTGAGTGCCTTCTCAGGAATAATGTGTGTCTCATACCACTATATTATCCATAGCTCCTTCTCTGGTGCTTCATGCATAATAAGTGCTTGATGTGGAGGAGGAAGTGGAGGAGGAGCACACTTCTGCCAGCAGCAGCAGCAACAGCAACCTTAGGCTGAATATTGCTATCTCTGATTATTTCCAGTCATTATCTCTAATTCACACAGCCACTTTTCAAGATAAGTAGTACAACCCTCATTTTATAGATACAGAAACTGACTTAGAAGCCAGATAATTTACCCAGGTTCCTACCATTAGTGTTCTGGGCCAGAGAAAAATACAGTTGGATCTTAAAGTAGTCAAACTTCGAAGACTCTGTGTTTTCTCTTTACCTGGTAATCTGCATAGAGCAGGGTTCCCCAAACTGCGGGCCGCATGCGGCCCCTGAGGCCATTTTTCCGGCCCCCGCCGCACTTCAGAAGGGGCACCTCTTTCATTGGTGGTCAGTGAGAGGAGCACAGGATGCACCCTCATCCTGTGCTCCTGGAGTACTGTATGTGGCGCCACCGCAAAGTATGGCGTCGCTCAAGTACAGTACTATTTCCGGTGACGTGGGACGCACGCGTCACGGGTCCAGAAGCACGTCATATCACTTGTTACGGCTAGCAGTGACAAATATGGAACTGGACATTGACCATCTCATTAGCCAAAAGCAGGCCCATAGTTCCCATTGAATTACTGGTCAGTTTGTTGATTTAAATTTACTTGTTCTTTATTTCAAATAAGATACGTGCAGTGTGCATAGGGATTCGTTCATAGTTTATTTTATAGTCCGGCCCTCCAATGGTCTTAGGGACAGTGAACTGGCCCCTTGTGTAAAAAGTTTGGGGACCCCTGGCATCGAGGGCTTGGCTTGTAGTTGACCATGCTTGGATATGGGATTGTGGGAGGTAGAACCAAAAGAACTGCCAAGCCTGACCAGGCGGTGGCTCAATAGAGTGTCGGACTGGGACGCAGAGGACCGAGATTCAAAACCCCAAGGTCTGCCAGCTTGAATGCAGGCTCATCTGGCTTGAGCACAGGCTCCCAACTTGAGTGCGGGTCACTGGCTTAGCGTGGGATCATAGACATGACCCCATGGTCGCAGGCCACAGGTTGCTGGCTTGAGCAAGGGGTCACTCATTCTGCTGTAGACCCCATATGAGAATGCAATCAATGAATAACTAAGGTGCCACAACAAAGAATTGATGCTTCTCATCTCTCTTCCTTCCTGTCTGTCTGCCCTGTCTCTCCCTCTCTCTGTCTCTCTGTCAAAAATAAATAAACTAATTAAAAGAATTGCCAAGTTGTTGGAAACTGAGGGTTCTGAAACACAAAGAAATAATGAAAATACTGCATGCATTCGTTAGGAGAGTTCCTAGGCTCAAATGATACAGAGAAAGCATAATTCTTAAGCAGAAGTGGGGAAAACAGATCTTCTTGATAAAGAGAAACTTAAGTGTTCTCAGAAAAACATATTTACACATAGCTATTACTGGGATTATTTATTAAAGATTACAGTGGTAGGTCATTCTCTAAAATTTTTCCTCAGGATACCTAAACAGAAATTAGGTACAAAATTGTATTATTATATAGAGACTTGAATATCATCTTAAATGGAGTTAGTATCCTGTTATCTGATCCCGAAGAGTTAAACACAGGTACGTGTTGATTTAGCTGTTACCAAAAGGCTGTATATAACTAATATTTTAAATTTTGAGTCATTTCCCCACTGGTGTATAATTTTAGTTGGAGAAATGGGTCGTGTAAGTTCATAAGTTAGCATTACTGTGTAGTTGATTACTTATTAACATTCAACATGCCTATCTTTCAAAAATACACATTTTCCTCAAAGTAATTCAATTATTATCATTCAACGTACTAAATGTAGGTACTGACTGCTGGCACACAGGAACATGACTTTCCATTTTTACTATTCTCTGAAAATAGAGCACAAATTTCAACCATTGAGAAGTAGGGGCCTGACCTGTGGTGGCACAGTGGATAAAGCGTCGACCTGGAAACACTGAGGTCGCTAGTTCGAAAACCTGAGCTCACCTGGTCAAGGCACATATGGGAGTTGATGCTTCCTGCTCCTCCCCTCCTTCTCTCTCTCTCTCTCTCTCTCTCTCTCTCTCTCTCTCTCCCCTCTCTAAAATGAATGAATAAAATAAAATAATAAAAGAGAAGTAGGGTACGACTGTCACCTGTGGAATTCTGAATTCAGAATTGATTTCCTTCTCTGCTAATTTTTTCAATATCAAGATAAGTGTCACAAATAGTACCATTTCTCTGAGGATTTCCAGAATTAAAATAACAGGCACAGGCCCTGGCCGGTTGGCTCAGCAGTAGAGCGTCGGCCTGGCGTGCGGGGGACCCGGGTTCGATTCCCAGCCAGGGCACATAGGAGAGGCGCCCATTTGCTTCTCCACCCCCCCTCCTTCCTCTCTGTCTCTCTCTTCCCCTCCCGCAGCCAAGGCTCCATTGGAGCGAGGATGGCCTGGGCGCTGGGGATGGCTCCTTGGCCTCTGCCCCAGGCGCTAGAGTGGCTCTAGTTGCGGCAGAGCGACGCCCCGGAGGGGCAGAGCATCGCCCCCTGGTGGGAAGAGCTTGGCCCCTGGTGGGCGTGCCCGGTGGATCCCGGTCTGGCGCATGCAAGAGTCTGTCTGACTGTCTCTCCCTGTTTCCAGCTTCAGAAAAATACAAAAACAAACAAACAAAAAAAAAACAGGCACAAACTTAATCACATAGTAGAGGTGCAGGTGAATCGGGGAGCTCGCACACTACCCATCATGTCACTGTCTGCAGGAGGTGCTGTGTGACCTAGGAAAGTCCGCATCACTTCCATTTAATTTTTTACATAAAGTGCCTGTTTTTTTGTTTTGTTTTTCTTAAGACACAGATCTAGAAAGGTGTGCAAAGAATTACTTTCCAGATGGGCCACATTATGACAATACTCTCTGACATTTCCTGCCTCTTTGTCAATGTGATATGTATCAACCCCATTGTAAGAGGAGAGCTAAATGCATTATTATTTGAATTATCTTCTTTTTTTGTTCCTTAGATTTAAGAATGGAATGGTTTTAAAGATTATTATGTATTATTTAGCCCCATTTTTTATGTGTGCAAGTGTAGCCCTGAGAGGGAAAGTGGCTTAGTCAGAAAGAAGGATCCAGAAATTGAGAGTAATGGTTCTCAGTTGAGGGCACACACTGCCCAACTCCCTTCCCCTGTGTTGGTGGGCACTAGACTTCCCAGAACCTTCCATACTTCTCCATTGGGAGTGTATACACAGGGATCTTGATCCTCAGACCAAGACTTCTGAATCATCCTCTTCAAAGATGAGGCACTGGCCTGACCAGACAGTAGTGCAGTGGATAAAGCATCGGACTCCTAGGATGTGTAGGAGCCAGGTTCGAGACCCCGAGGTCACCAGCTTGAGCACGGGCTCATCTAGTTTGAGCTAAAGCTCACCAGCTTGGACCCAAGGTCGCTGGCTTGAGCAAGGGATTACTCAGTCTGCTGAAGGCCCATGGTCAAGGCACATATGAGAAAGCAATCAATGAACAACTAAAGTGCCACAATGAAAAACTGATGACTGATGCTTCTCATCTCTCTCCATTCCTGTCTGTCTGTCCCTATCTATCCCTCTCTCTGACTCTTGCTCTATCTCTGTTTAAAAAAAAAAAAAGATGAGGCGCTGGTGTGGACAGACATGTTTTTAAGCCTCTGGGCACTTTGATATCATTGCTCCTGAATTATTCCTTGATGCACTTGGATATGTCATGCTTTAGTTGTTTTAAAATTGCCTTTTCATGGAGTTTCACCTTACAGTAATTTTGGCTGAATTACTAACAATCTTATTGATTTCACATGTCAATTATTATTATTTATTCTTTCAATATAATTAATAATTGTTTTGTACCATGCATGAAAGCAGTCAAAGGGGGGATAAGCCACATAAAAAAGAAAGCATCCCCATTACCTACCCTTAATAAGTTGTCAATTATTCTAAATAACACATGCCTCAACAGCTTTGGATTCTAATTGATAAACATTTTCATTTCTGCTGGGGAACCATAGTTTACCACTATTCTGAAATGATTTCCAAAGCTCTGGCTTAGACTATTATACCTACCTCCACCCTCACTTTCTTTGTTATTGTGTGTTAAGGGAAGAGTGCTTCTCTGGCTTTTGTGGGTTTGGCCCTTAAGGTTTAGACATAGTTTTTAATGGTTCCAGGGTATATAGAGTATGTGGTATAGCCCTCACCATGATGCTGTTCCTTGGCCTATTTGGATATTTATAAAACTACTCTTAATTTCAGAGTGTCTTTGGAACCTGGCATACTAAATGTCATGTGTGGGAAAGTGCTTCTAGGAGTAAGATGGGTGATGGTGTTAAAGATTCATTCACTAAATTTTAGCACAGAAAGAACTAGAGAGTCCTTTTAGCTTTCTGAATATTAGTATAAAGCAAATAAAACCACAAGAATAGTTGAAAAAATAGATTTGATTCAGTTACAACACAAACACGTTATGTAGCTGTTCCCAAGGAATGAAACTTTATGAGAAGAATCCGATTGAAGATGCCTGTAGCTTATCAGTATCCAGAATTTTAGAGAAATGAAATAGACAGGTAAAGGTCTAAAAATTCAGACATTTGACTTAGTAAAGCTTCTTTTACAGGAGACTTCTTGGCATTTAAAAATGAAACTGTACACTGTACGAATGTTATTTATACAGAAGCTCCGATTTAAAGATCTTGCCATCTTAGGGGACAGTGTGCACACCCTGGGTGAAATTTCAACTGATAAAGAGATCTCACTTGTACTGGTATATCAGTCAGAGCTCTGTCAGGAAAACAGAGGTCATTCTAGGTATTCCATGTTGGAAAGATCCCCCTCCTTCCTTTTTTGTGTTTATTTTAGCCCTTTATTGAGTCATAATAAACTGCTTATATTTGAAGTATTCAATAGGCACTAAATTTTGAACAAAAGATGTTTACAAAAGATAACACTGGGGCCCTGGCCGGTTGGCTCAGTGGTAGAGCATCGGCCTGGCGTGCAGGAGTCCCGGGTTCGATTCCCGGCCAGGGCACACAGGGGAAGCGCCCATCTGCTTCTCCACCCTTCCCCCTCTCCTTCCTCTCTGTCTCTTTCTTCCCCTCCTGCAGCCAAGGCTCCACTGGAGCAAAGTTGGCCCAGGCACTGAGGATGGCTCTGTGGCCTTTGCCTCAGGCGCTTGAATGGCTCTGGTTGCAGCAGAGCAATGCCCCAGATGGGCAGAGCATTGCCCCCTGGTGGGCGTGCCTGGGTGGATCCCGGTTGGGCACATGTGGGAGTCTGTCTGACTGCCTCACTGTTTCCAACTTCAGAAAAAAATACAAAAAAAAAATAATAATAACACTGGGGAACTTTTTTTTTCATTTTCTGTTGCATGAGATTTTAGAACTGTTTCTATATATATCTGCATCGCTGATTCTAAATCTGTTTTTTGGTGCATGCTCTAGTTTTTATGCAATTTTAATTTCTTTTTTTTCTTTATTTTTTTTTGTATTTTTCTGAAGCTGGAAACGGGGAGAGACAGTCAGACAGACTCCCGCATGCGCCCGACCGGGATCCACATCCCGGCATGCCCACCAGGGGCGATGCTCTGCCCACCAGGGGGCGATGCTCTGCCCCTCTGGGGCGTCGCTCTGCCGCAACCAGAGCCACTCCAGCGCCTGGGGCAGAGGCCAAGGAGCCATCCCCAGCGCCCGGGCCATCCCTTGCTCCAATGGAGCCTTGGCTGCGGGAGGGGAAGAGAGAAACAGAGAGGAAGGGGGGGGGTGGAGAAGCAAATGGGCGCTTCTCCTATGTGCCCTGGCCGGGAATCAAACCCGGGTCCCCTGCACGCCAGGCCGACGCTCTACCGCCGAGCCAACCGGCCAGGGCCTTAATTTCTTTTACAGTTAATTACATGCATTGGTTTTATTTTATATTTATTTATTTATTTATTTATTTATTTATGTAGTTTTCTGAAGCTGGAAACGGGGAGAGACAGTCAGACAGACTCCCGCATGCGCCCAACCGGGATCCACCCGGCACGCCCACCAGGGGCCACGCTCTGCCCACCAGGGGGCGATGCTCTGCCCCTCCGGGGCGTTGCTCTGCCGCGACCAGAGCCACTCTAGAGCCTGGGGCAGAGACCAAGGAGCCATCCCCAGCGCCCGGGCCATCTTTGCTCCAATGGAGCCTCGGCTGCAGGAGGGGAAGAGAGAGACAGAGAGGAAGGAGGGGATGGGGGTGGGGGTGGAGAAGCAAATGGGCGCTTCTCCTATGTGCCCTGGCCGGGAATCGAACCCGGGTCCCCCACACGCCAGGCCGACGCTCTACCGCTGAGCCAACCGGCCAGGGCCGGTTTTATTTTTTTTAAGGGATTTTTATTTTTATTTTTTGGCAGAGACAGAGAGTTAGAGAGAGGGACAGATAGGGACAGACACACAGGAAGGGAGAGAGATGAGATGCATCAATCCTTCTTTCATGCATTGGTTTTAAATTGGAGTTAAAGGGCAACGAACGACTCTTGGATTGAACATAACCACAAGGCAATTAATGTTTTACAAACATCACTTTTACATAATTGTAGTTGTTTTTAAATGTAAAAAATTATTTGATAAAAACACCCTCTTATTTTGTTCTAAGATTGAATCATGGCTTCTTTGAATAGGCGTAAATGTAAGAATAAGAATAGTCCTGACACCTTCTGTTATATATGTTCCACACTTTGATATCAAAGGCGCAATATTTCATCGTTTGTGACACGTGCATATATTGCCTATTTTCAAGTTCCCCTTGGCGATTAAGACAAGAATTGGGCTCCTCATTGTGTGTCATAATTGTGAGGAAATGTTTCATGACTGGACAAAAGGAAAACGCAAAGGAATGCCTTTTCCTATTCCCATGGTTTGGCGTGAACCTAAGGACCACAGCAGTGACTGTTACTTCTGTCTGATCCATACAAAGGGGATTGGCAAGAAAAAATGGCATATGATCGCATATCCTAATATTCCTTCAGCAATACGACCTACCCTACATTCTGAGACACTCCCAGTTCGGGTTTTCATTGGTTTTATTTCTTCTAAGGACGAAGAAAGTGAACATGGTGATCAAGTGTATTTTGATAAGATGCATGAGGAAAAATGTTTGTAGAATCTGAAGGGTCCTTTTCTGATGCCAAGCAGTCATTAACCCTTCAACAGTTTAGCCAACCTTAATTGAATGACTTAGTAAGAGATTTGGGCCTATCAAAGAAAGCAGCTGAGTTATTATCCTCCAGGCTTCAAGAAAAGAATGTACTTCACCAGTCAGCTAAAGTATCCCATTTCAGGAAGCGTGAACAAATTTTTGTGGACTTTTCCAAAGACAAACACTTTGTTTACTATCATGATATCAGCTGTCTTCTCAGCTTGCTAGGTGTTACCACTTACAGTCCAATAGAATGGCGGCTATTTCTTGACAGCTCTATACGGAGTCTGAAGTGTGTTCTCCTACACAACGGTAATGTTCATGCAGTGGTTCCAATTGGTTATTCATCTCATCTGCGAAAAAGTTATAATGACATAAAAATTTTCCTCGACTTTCTGAAGTATGAGGAGCATAACTGGATCATTTGTGTGTATCTTAAAGTGGTAAATTTCCTGCTAGGACAATAGAGAGGTTTCATGAAGTATCCTTGCTTTCTGTGTTTGTGGGACAGCTGAGCTCAGGAGAAACACTGGAGGAGTGGCCGAAACGTGAAGCTCTGGAGGTAGGGATGCAAAATATTGTGAATGAACCTGTAGTTAATCGAGACAGGATCATTTTCCGCCACTTCACATCAAACTTGGCTTAATGAAGCAGTTTGTTTGGGCTTTGAATAGAGAAAGTGAATGCTTTCAACATATTATTTCTGCTTTTCCTGCCTTGTCTTTCAAGAAGATAAAAGCAGGTGTATTCGGTGGACCTCAAATTCGAACCCTCATACGTGACAAAGAATTTGCCAAGAAGATGGATAAGGAGGAGAAAGCAGCATGGTAATCTTTTGTGGCAGTTACTTCCTTGGCAACAAAAAAGTTGAAAACTTTGAACTTCTGGTTCAAAGGATGCTATTGGCTTTCCGTGACATTGGATGTAACATGAGCGTTAAGATTCACTTCCTGGGCCCTGGCCAGTTGGCTCAGTGGTAGAGCGTCAGCCTGGTGTGCAGAAGTCCTGGGTTTGATTCCCGGCCAGGGCACACAGGAGAAGCGCCCATCTGCTTCTCCACCCCTCCCCCTCTCCTTCCTCTCTGTCTCTCTCTTCCCCTCCCACAGCCGAGGCTCCATTGGAGCAAAGATGGCCCGGGCTCTGGGGATGGCTCTGTGGCCTCTGCCTCAGGCTCTAGAATGGCTCTGGTCATGATGTAGCGACGCCCGCCCCGGATGGGCAGAGCATCGACCCCTGGTGGGCAGAGCGTCGCCCCCTGGTGGGCGTGCCGGGGTGGATCCTGGTCGGGCGCATGCGGTAGTCTGTCTGACTGTCTCTCCCTGTTTCCAGCTTCAGAAAAATAGAAAAAAAAAAAAAAAGATTCACTTCCTGCCTGACCAGGCAGTGACGCAGTGAATAGAGTGTCGGACTGGGATGCGGAGGACCCAGGTTCGAGACCCTGAAGTTACCAGCTTGAGTGCGGGCTCATCTGGTTTGAGCAAAAAATCTCACCAGCTTAGACTCAAGGTCGCTGGCTTGAGCAAGGGGTTACTCGGTCTGCTGTAGCCCCACAGTCAAGGCACACATGAGAAAGCAATCAATGAACTAAAGTGTCTCAACAAAAAACTGATGATTGATGTTTCTCATCTCTCTCTGTTCCTGTCTGTCTCTATCTATCCCTCTCTCTGACTCTCTCTGTCTCTGTAAAAGAAAAAAAAAAAAAGAGTTGTTGGCTATTCTAGATCCTTATGAATTTTAAAAGGAGCTTGTCAAATTCTACCCAAAAAAGTCATATTGAGATTTTGATAGGTATTGTTTTGAATCTATAAGTTCTTTTTGGGAGAATTAACATCTTTAACAATCTTGAGTCTTCCAATCCATTAATATGGTATATTTCTCAATTTACGTAGGTTTTTGAATTTGTCTCTAAGCAACATTTTAGTTTTCCTTGTGTGGGGATTGCATTTTTTTTGGTTAGATTTGTCCCTAAGTAGTTTATAATTTTGATGCTCCTTTAAATAAGATTAAAAATTTTTTTCCATTTCTGATTGTTCGTTGCTAGTACATAGAATTGGTTTTAAATGTGATTTTTCTCCTATAACCTTGATACAGTTATTTACTAATTTGAGTGGGTTTTTTTATTTTTTTGTAGAATCTATTGTACTTTTCAATAAGGAACAGTTTTAATGTAGGGAATTAAAAGTTCACATGACCATTAGAAAGTCGGGGGGGGGGGGGAATTCAAGGAGGTCTCTGTTATTGTTGATGAAATTAGAGTGCCATTTTCCCAGGAAAGCAGCAATCTCAGATGCCTGCAGTGCCAGTATAGCTTTCACTCATCTGGAAGCTACTGTAAAAATGGGAGGTCCTGTCTACCAATGGTCATGTTGTCTCCTTGCAACTGTTTTCAAAGAGTATTGACTTCTTTTCTGCCTTCCAAATGTCAAGTGGGTTCCTCTCACTGGCAACATCTAACAGAACAAATGGAGAATAGAATTCTGGGGAATGTAGTTCCAGGCCTTTTCCTGCAACACAAGGAAGACTAATAGGAAGGGGTTATCACAGAGGAAATTAATAGAGATGTATGTAAGATCCTGCACCTGATTGTAGAGAACTAACTTAGCAGTACTGTAAAACCTGTGGGGTTTGGTGATTTTAACTCAGTAAGATATATCCAAGAAGGCAAACTTGCTCTTTAACAGTATGGGCAGTGATAAGCTCTCTGGGACAAGGAAGTGGCAGACAGATACACTCTATGTGGCACTGCTTTGTCCAATAATTGGATGAGTGTAGACAAACAAACATGTTTAAGGGGACAATGACCCCCACTGGTGAGAGACTAGACAACCAAGTCACATATGGAATGTTTGACAGAATTGAGAATGCCTCAAGGATGCATGATGGTTGACTACAACAATTTAGAAGACTTGTTCTTTGCAGTCTGAAAAGGAAGGCTTAGGACCAGTGGGTGGAAGCTATATATAAGGAGCCAGTTTCTAAGGCAGTATAAAAGAAATTCCTGCCCTGGCCGTTGGCTCAGTGGTAGAGCTTCGGCCTGGCGTGCAGGAGTCCCGGGTTCGGTTTCCGGCCAGGGCACACAGGAGAGGCACCCGTCTTCTTCTCCACCCCTCCCCCTCTCCTTCCTCTCTGTTTCTCTCTTCCCCTCCCGCAGCCAGGGCTCCATTGGAGCAAAGATGGCCCAAGCGCTGAGAATGGCTCTGTGGCCTCTGCCTCAGGCGCTAGAATGGCTCTGGTTGCAACAGAGCGATGCCCCAGATGGGCGGAGCATCGCCCCCTGGTGGGCATGCCTGGTGGATCCCGGTCAGGTGCATGTGGGAGTCTGTCTGACTGCCTCCCCGTTTCCAACTTCAGAAAAATACAAAAAAAGAAAGAAAGAAAGAAAGAAATTCCTGTGCAGCTGCACTATGATTGAATAGGTCAGGAGCTTCCTTTCGATTGCTGGACTGCCTGGCAAGTATATGATAAAAGAATTGTGGTTTCAAAAAAATTAATAAAAATAAAAATAATTGTGGTTTCAAATGAGAGGTTCGTCAGGCACCATTGTAACCCTGAAATTCTTTGCAGGGAGAAATTTCCCAAGTTATTGGTTATAACTTTTGCCTCATGGAATTTCTAAAAGTGAAAACAAGTTCTAATATATTATTCTCTCAACTTTATTTGGTTTGAGTAATTCCAAATAAACTTATTCCTTGCATGTGCCTTGAAATATGGAAAATGGGAGTCAGTGGCTATGTATGCAAAAGTCTTATTGCCATATTTCATTGATTCTGAAAATTGCTTCTTTGACATCTGTATCAGTTGATGGTACCCTTCACTATTGATGCTTTATATTTGCTGTCATCCAGATTTTTTTCTAATGTATTGATATTACAGAGAGAGAAGGGGGGAGAGAGAGAGAGACAGAAGCATCAATCTGTTCCTGTATAAGCCCTGACTGGGCATCAAACCCGCAACTTTTGTGTATTGGGGGATGCTTTTAACCAACTGAGCTATCAGATTCTTTTTTCTTGTGTGTACAGATTTGGTCTTAGCTTTTTCTTTTTTGATTTTTTTATAGATGAGAGGGAGGAAGGGAGATAGGGGTAAAGGAGAGGGGGAGAGAGAGAGAATCATTAACTCCTTGCACTTAGTTGTTCCATTTAGTTGTGTACTCCTGGTTTGCTTCTTGTGTGTGCCCTGACTGGGGAGCGAACTGAACCTTCGGCCTCAGCACACCAGGACAGTGCTTTATCTATTGAGCCAACTGGCCAGGGTCGGTCCTAACCATTCTTTTATTTCTTTTTAAATTTTATTTATTTTATTTTGGAGAGAAGAGAGATAGAAAGGCGGCGGGGGGGGGGGGTCGGGGGGGCAGAAAGCATCAAGTTGTAGTTGCTTCCCATATGTGCCTTGACCTGGTAAGCCTGGAGTTTCGAACCAGTGACCTCAGCATTCCAGGTTGGCACTTTTTCCACTGTACCACCACAGGTCAGGCTGTCCTAAGTATTCTTAATGCTATCATTTCAGTGCAATTCCATACATATCTTATACAACCTTAGTTATTTAATTGTCTTTTAATATACAGAGGTTCGCAAAGTAGGTTTACAGTTATACAAACAAGGAATACAATAGTTAATGAATAATAATACAAGAAAAATCTGTTTCACCTACAACTGTAAACCAATTTTGCTTACCCCCATATCTTCATAAAGATTAAATGGCACTGAAACACAAATAGTAATAACAAAGCTTAAGCTTGATATTAGTGAGGTTATTTATTTTTGGAGAAATGACTACAATTCCCTATTTTCTTGGAAAGAAACAACTAAGTGCGTTACACCTGTGCAATTCCAGATAAGGTCTAGGGATCAATTAGAAATGGAGAATTGTAGGTCCCAGCCAACATCTACTAAAATAAAAATCTGCATTTAAACAAGATTCCCATTAAAAGTTTGAGAAACATTGCTTTATACAACCTCATATAGGATGGTAACCCATATGTAGAAGGAGCTGTGTTAAATTTTTTTTCCTGTGAGCCACTCAGTGTTAGAAAGATTTTTATGCCTCAGTACTCTTTGGCCTTGTCTACTAATTTAATATCATGTGCAAATTACATTAGCATTCTATTAAATTCTCTCATTCAGATCCAGCAAATGAAAATGTTAAGAACAAATTCAACACACTTATCTGGAGTATCCTACTATGTAATTTTCTCTGCCTGAATGGCTATATTCCAAAATGCTATCTTATTTTGTGCATCTTTAATTAAAAACACTAAAAATTGATACTTTGAGCACTTAACCCTTTTTGTTCTATTCCTTTGTTAATTTTCTTCACCTCAAATATGTGTACAGTATCATTAACTTAGTTATAGTTGTTAATGGTTTGGTGTCTAGTATATTTTCTTACTGTTTTATAAATTGCCAAGATTACCGATTGTCTTTTAAGCAAATAAATGTCTATTAAAGTCACCTATATTAGGTGTAGTTTGGAAACCATATGTAAATCTAGGTTGGACAGAGTTCTTAGTATTTAGATAGTAGAATTCACTGTCACTTGTGCCAGGGGTTTATTATATGGAGATACTATCTCACAGATTCTTGGGAACCACATAGAACTGGGGACCCCACAGGAACCTTTTCCTCTTTCTGTACATTCAGGAAATGACTGTTAACATGTGTTGGCTCTAGGACCAGGCCATCTCTGCCATGCTCCTTGAGAGCATAGATGCTCTGTATCCTGTCAGTACCCTGTTAAAGTCACACACAAGCACAACTTATTCGTGGAACATAAATGAATCTCAATTTTTAGTTAGAAGGGAGTCGGGAAGTAGACCAAAAGGGGCTTGGAATTAGAGTTGACTGAGCTAAGGCATGTGTCCTACAAAAAGTCAAATAATAGCTCCTATTATTATTATGTCACTGAAATTTTCAATTAAAGAATTATATTGTGAGTGACAGAGGAACATTTTAAATACCCCAGTGGTGTCATATTTATCATATAAGGAACTTACTACAAGAACTTTGATTGATAAAACTTTAACAGAGCATTTCTGTGAATGTCAGGACTAAATTTCTAAAATTCTTTTGGACTCTTATGTGACCTTCACAAAGAGCTATTTAAAAATGGTTTAAAGTTAGAAGTCCTTGAAAAAATTTTAAATAGATGACTAAAAGATGAGTCAATGTTGGAAGCATTTTTAAAAATTAAAATTTTGACCAGGCAGTGACGCAGTGGACATAGCGTTGGACTGGGACACAGAGGACCCAAGTTCAAAACCCCAAGGTTGCCAGCTTGAGCATGGGGTTGCTGGCTTGAACAAAGGGTCATTCATTTTGCCGGAGCCCCCCAGTCCAGGCACACATGAGAAGGCAATCAGTGAACAACTAAGGTGCTACAACGAAGAATGGATGCTTCTCATCTCTCTCCATTCCTGTCTGTCTATCCCTATCTGTCCTTCTCCCTGTCTCTCTCTCTGTCTCTGTCACACATACACAAGAAAAAAAAATTAAAATTTTTATTGAGATAATTGTAAATTCATGTGTACCTGTAAGAAATAACATAAGGATTCCATGTGCTCTATACCAATTTCCACCAGTAGATTCTTCTTGAAAAACTGTAATACAATATCATAACCGAGATACTGACATTGATAACAACTCATTTATCTTATTTACATTTTGTCAGTTTTACTTGTACTTACTTATTTGTGTATGTGTGTTTAGTTCTGTATGGGTTTTTTTTTTTGTTTTTTTTTTTGTATTTTTTCTGAAGCTGGAAACGGGGAGAGACAGTCAGACAGACTCCCGCATGCGCCCGACCGGCATCCACCCGGCATGCCCACCAGGGGCTACGCTCTGCCCACCAGGGGGCGATGCTCTGCCCCTCCGGGGCGTCGCTCCGCCGCGACCAGAGCCACTCTAGCGCCTGGGGCAGAGGCCAAGGAGCCATCCCCAGCGCCCGGGCCATCCTTGCTCCAATGGAGCCTTGGCTGCGGGAGGGAAAGAGAGAGACAGAGAGGAAGGAGGGGGTGGGGGGTGGAGAAGCAAATGGGCGCTTCTCCTATGTGCCCTGGCCGGGAATCGAACCCAGGTCCCCCGCACGCCAGGCCGACGCTCTACCGCTGAGCCAACTGGCCAGGGCCTAGTTCTGTATGGTTTTATCACATGTAGGCCCGTGTGTCCACCACCAGTATCAAGATACGGAATATTCGTTCTATCACCTCAAGGATCAGTAGTGTCACCCCCTTTTTTATAACCACACTTACTTGCCTCCACCTCACCCCTTGACAAATTCCACCTGTCATTTCAGAAATGTCATATAAAGTGGATCATATAGTATGTAATCTTTGGGATTGGCTTTTTTACTTATCATAATTTTCTGAAGATTCATCCAAGTTGTTGATGTCTTAATAGTTTGTTATTTTACTGTGTTAATTTGCTTCTGCACATTTCACATGTTGGATATCTGTTCAACTCTACAATTGTGTAGAGTTGGTTATAAACCGGGACCAAAGGCACCACCACTTTTACTGACCACAGAGCATCAGAGAGATCGGTTTTGATGCTGTGATAGCAAATTACCCACACCTTTAAAAAAAAAAGTCTTTTTTTGTGTGACAGAGACAGAGAGAGGGATAGATAGGGACAGACAGGAAGGGAGAGAGATGAGAAGCATCAGCTCTTCATTGCGGCACCTTAGTTGTTCATTGATTGCTTTCTCATATGTGCCTTGACCAGGGGCTACAGCAGACCAAGTGACCCCTTGCTCAAACCAGCAACCCTGGGTTCAAGCTGGTGAGCTTTGCTCAAACCAGATGAGCACGCACTCAAGCCGGCAACCTTGGGGCTTTGGACCTGGGTCCTCTGTGTCCTAATCCAACACTCTATCCGCTGTACCATGCCTGGTCGGGCAAGAAAATTCTCTTTATACCTAAAGTTCTTTTCTTGTCAAGATGAGTCCTAGTTGTTTAGCTGAATCGATGGCCTTAAGATCTTTTCACTCCAGTCAACAAATCGGTGATCACCACTTTCAAGTAAGAAATTGTCAGCCCTGCCTCTACTTGATGTTTGAGGCATGATGAGCTGGGGTACATAAATTCAAAAACCTTTGGTCATCGTTCTAGTTTGTGGAAAAGTTAATCTGTTACCTGGATTTTCCCAAGCCATGAATTTCACATATCCAAGGTTCTGTATCCCCCCCCCCCCCCTTTTTGCATTTTCTGAAGTTGGAAATGGAGAGGCAGTCAGACAGACTCCGGCATGCGCCCAACCGGAATCCGCCCGGCATGCCCACCAGGGGGCGACGCTCCGCCCATCCGGGGCGTTGCTCTGCTGCAACCAGAGCCATTCCAGCGCCTGAGGCAGAGGCCATGGAGCCATCCTCAGCGCCCCGGCCAACCTTGCTCCAGTGGAGCCGTGGCTGCGGGAGGGGAAGAGAGAGACAGAGAGGAAGGAGAAGGGGAGGGGTGAAGAAGCAGATGGGCGCTTCTCCTGTGTGCCCTGGCCGGGAATCGAACCCGGGACTCCTGCTCGCCAGGCCAACGCTCTACCATTGAGCCAACTGGCCAGGGCCGGTTCTGGTATTTTCAAAATACCAAAGGCACTACAAGTTGTCTTCAGAGCAAGAAGAGCAGAGGTTGATGCAGTGAAGCTGTTATATCCATGTTATTAGGCGAGATACAGTCATAAAGAGTTAAACTAAGAGCTCCAGGAATACAGGCATTATCTCGTTTTGTTTGTTACTGAGTTTTCTGCCTCTGGTACAGTGCCTATTAACATCAAGCAGGCACTGAAATAATGACCAGAAGGAGGAAAGGAGAAGGGGAGCTTTCAAGAAATATGATGCCAGCTTTACTGGTGGTGGCTCAGTGGATAGAGTATGAACCTGGTATATTAAGGTCCCAGGTTCTAAACCCCAAGGTTGCCAGCTGGAGTGCAGGATTACCAGTTTGAGTGTGGGATTATCAACATGATCCCATTGTCTCTGGCTTGAGCCCCAAGGTTGCTGGTTTGAGCAAGGGCTCACTGGCTTGGCTTGAGATCCCAGCTTCCCCCCCATCAAGGCACCTACGAGAAGCAATCGATGAACAACTGAAGTGACATAACTACGAGTTGATGCTTTTCATCACTTTCCCTTCCTGTCTGTCTGTCTCTTTCTCTCTCAAAAAAAGAAATGTGATGCCCAGTTCTTTTGGTATGAGTGCAAACTATTACAAAGTAAGTACAGAAAACTCGGAAGGGTGTAAGTGTGGGGGGGGAGTTGCTATGGAAGGAGGTGAGGGAAAGTTGGGAGTATACCACCCTTCACCCAGAAAAAAAATACAGCTCTGAATTCACACCAAGCACTTTCCATTCAGCAGCCTTGTACTTATTCCCTCTCTGTGGGCAGTCACTCATTCCCTGATGGTTTTGTTCATTTAGGTCTCCAGTCAGATATAAACACCTCATAGAGGCCTTTGGTGAACATCTTGTGTACTGTAACCCACCCTCTTCCCTCTTCTCTGTCCCTTCCTTCCCTCTTGGTCACTCTCTATTCTCTTTCTCTGCTGTATTTTCTTCATGGCATTTGCGATTTCCTGGAACCCTCTGTTTGTTTGTCTCTCATCTAGACTGTCAACTCCCAGAGGGCAGGGACTGTCTCTCCACAATTCATTGTTATATCCCCATGGCTTATGTCAATTTGTGACACAAAGTAGTAACTTTTTGGCAAACAAATATTCTGACGTGTGTGTGTGTGTGTGTGTGTGTGTGTGTGTGTGTGTGTGTGTGTGTGTGTTTTGAGAGAGAGGGAAAGAAAGGTGGGTGGGGGAAGGGACAGACAGAGAAGCATCAACTTCTTCCACTCAGTTGTGCCATTGATTGCTTCTCATATGTACCCTTACTGGTGCTCAAAACTCAAACCAGCACCCTCGGGGATTGAGTCTGCAACCCCAGGATCGAACCAATGACTTTGGCATTCTAGGATGACAGTCTATTATTACCTGTGCCACTGGTCACGGCCCTTGGCTTATTTTGTACTTTCCTTGCCCTAGCCCCCAGGTTAGCTCTTTTTCCAAAGAACTGGATTTTTTTAGTGAAGTAGTAGTATTTAAAAGCCACAATCTGGGTGCTGTGTTCATTGGTATTTGGGTGTTGTTTGTTCCTCAAGCCCTCTCAATAATAGAGGTATGTGTGTGTGCATATTAGTCCCCCTTAATGTACAAGGGATATGTTCCAAGACCCCCAGTGGATTCCTAAAACCACAGATAGTGCCAAACCCTGTATATGCTATGTTTTTTCCTGTACATGTCTTTTCACTTCAGGGCTTCTGTTTCATATATCCGAACTACCAGCATCACTGCTCTGCTGGCACTTTGGGTCCATTATTATTTTTATTTATTTATTTATTGACAGACAGAAAAGGAGAGTGATGAGAAGCATCATTTCCTCATTGCAGCTCCTTAGTTATTCAGTAATTGCTTTCTCATATGTGCCTTGACGGGGATGGGGGGTGGGGGTACAGCAGAGTGAGTGACGCCTTGCTCAAGTCAGTGACCTTGGGCTTCAAGCCAGTGACCCCTCACTCAAGGTGATGAGCCTGTCCTCAAGCTGGATGAGCCCGTGCTCAAGCCGGTGACCTCGGGGTTTCGAACCTGGGTTCTCCATGTCACAGTCTGAAGCTCTTATCAACTGTGCAACCGTCTGGTCAGGCTGGGTCCGTTATTAAGTAAAATAGGGGTTACTTGAACACAAGCGCTGTGATACAACAGCAGACAAACTGATTACTGAGGCAGCTATTAATGGGCAGGTAGCTTAATTCTTCCAAAGGAAGTGGAATTTAAAGAGAAGGCTCAATTCTACCAATATACACAGTAAAAGATCACAGTGAAAGCACAGCCTGTCTCCTGGAAAGCTTTGAAAAATATTTGTTTTGGAAGTAAATCTGCTTATAGTGAACATGAATTTCAGTCCCTTTCCCTGAATTACCTGTTTATGGAAAAAATATTTGAAAAGGTTAGTTGTTTTTTAAGAATGTGTCTCATTAAAGACTTACTGCTTTTTTATGTTGCATTTTAAAAATAAACTTTCAATTTTAGAGTAGTTTTAGGGAGAAAAAAAAACTTAATGCTTTTTTAAAGGCATTGAATATTTATAAAGGAGATATTCCTGCTCTGTTTGCTCGCTTTTTGTGATCCAGAAAATATGAAGACTAAGATACAATAAGTGGGTCATGAGGAACCAGAGGAACCATCTTCTTCCATTTGCATCTAGAGGAAGCGAGAGGCTCTAAGAGCCAAATATAACAGGATCTGTGGTCAACCTTCCTTAGATGGTCAACATTCATCTTGCCAGTTTTTGTAAATTCTTTTTTTTTTTTTACAGGGACAGAGAGAGAGTCAGAGGAATAGACAGAGACAGACAGGAACGGACAGAGATGAGAAACATCAATCATCAATTTTTCGTTGTGAGACCTTAGTTGTTGATTGATTGCTTTCTCATGTGTGCCTTGACTGCGGGCCTTCAGCAGACCGAGTAACCCCTTGTTTGAGCCAGCGACCTTGAGTCCAAGCTGGTGAGCTTTTTGCTCAAACCAGATGAGCCCGTGCTCAAGCTGGCAACCTCGGGGTCTCGAACCTGGATTCTCTGCATCCCAGTTCGATGCTCTATCCACTGCACCACCGCCTGGTCAGGCTGTAAATTCATTTTCTTAGTGCACAGATATAAGTGGAATTTTACCAAGAGCTCCATGTTGAGTCTTATGTACACATGATCTGACTCCAAAGAAGTCCAGCTCTAAACCAGGAAAGTTCAGTAGTGCCTCTATCATGACTGTACAGTGTGTCCATCAAGTAATGGTGCACTTTTGACCGGTCACAGGAAAGCAACAAAAGATGATAGAAATGTGAAATCTGCACCAAATAAAAGGAAAACTCTTCCAGTTTTATACCTATTCAGAAGTGCAGTTCGATGTGGGCTCACGCACAGATTTTTTTTTTTTTTTTTAGGGCTCCTTAGGTAGCTATCCCGTATAGCCTCTACAGACTCGTCACTGACTGATTGATGGCCTACCAGAATGGGGTTTCCCCACCAAACTGCTGGTTTCCTTCAACTGCTTATCCCATCGAGTAATGTTATTCCTATGTGGTGGCGCTTCATTATAAACGTGCCAATATTCACGTTGCACTTTGGTCACCGATTCAAATTTAGCGAGCCACAGAACACACTGAACTTTCCTCTGTACCGTCCACATCTCGACTGGCATGGCCGTGGGCTGCTCCGCTGTATACATAGTGTTATGTCATCATCTGCGCATGTGCACATGCTGCCACATCATCCTACAGAAACTGGGAGGGTTTTCCTTTTATTTGGTGCAGATTTCACATTTCTATCGTCTTTTGTTGCTTTCCTGTGACCAGTCAAAAGTGCACCATGACTTTACGGACACACTGTATTTTTAAAGTTTTCATGAAAGCTACCTTCAGAGTGTGTATTGTGCACTTTAGGCTTTTATATATTTATGCCCAGAGGGTACAAAAGTAGAAAATGTGAGTATGGACAGATCCACTGAAAACTTGACATGTAGGTCAACTCTTGGCTGTGTGTGTGTGTTTAGTTCTTGGTTTTTGTAATTGCAGCATTAATTACCTGTTTGTGAGAGCTTGCCTCAGTGTTGGTCTTCAGTTCCTTCTGTATAGGTTAAGTCAGTGGTCCCCAACCATTTTTGGGCCACGGACCAGTTTAATGTCAGAAAATATTTTCATGGACCGGCCTTTAGGGTGGGACGGATAAATGCATAAAATTAAATTATGCGACCAGCATAAAAACTGTGGTATTTTTAAATATAATTGTCGAACTTATGAGACAAGCATCAAGAGTGAGTCTTGACGGATGTAACAGAAGGAATCTGGTCATTTTTTAAAAATAAAACATCGTTCAGACTTAAATATAAATAAAACGGAAATAATGTAAGTCATTTATTCTTTCTCTGTGGACCTGTACCAAATGGCCCACGGACCGGTACCTGGGACCGTACTGGGTTAAGTGATTTCCACTCCTCAAACTTGAGTCCTTCAGGAACCATCTTTGTGATTTTTGCTACATCTGCAAATCTTTACCTTAATGTTTGTCTTTAATATGTCTGACTTTTAGCCTTTTTCTAGATAATATCTGTGAAACTGTGTATCTGATGTATTGATCCCCTACAGTCACAAGTACTATAGGCAGTGTATATTCAGCACTTGGGGACCTGGGAACTAGAGCTCCAACTATCCTTTAAGTTCTGAAATTCCATAAGCAAAGCTCCTGCCTTGAGCTTTGAAGTTGTGTCAGTTATGTGTTTTTCCCAGTTGACACATAGTGCAAGTTGGCAGCTTTTTATATATATTAGAATACATCTTATATTCTGTAATAATAGAGAATAAACATTAAATTTTAAAATTATTTTTCAAATGTGAGGTGTAAATTATCATACATTATTTTAGTTTTTTGATAACCTGAAAAATTGCTTTTATTTATACTTTTTTTGAGAGAGAGAAGCATCAACTCATTGTTCCACTTACTTTGTGCACCCCATTGATGGCTTCTCATATGTGCGCTGACTAGGACTTGTACCAGTAACCTTGGGATCAAGCCAGTGACCTCAGTGCTTAGGGATGATGCTCTATCCACTATACTACCAGCCAGGGCCACATTATCTTAGTTTCTTAAGATTCAGCATATTTCTTCAACTAGAATGTTTATTATTGTGTATCATTTTTATTTTAATCTGATTGTCCTGATTCAGGTGTGCCAGAAAAATGTAGTGGTAAACTCATCCAATAAAATAATAACCTGATATGTAGGACACTCAGTACCTGCCTTAAAAAACACAAGATATAGAACATAGAGTATTATGTTACTCACTGTGAAAGTGTTGTGGGGAAATATCTAAATTATGATAAGTACCTGTGTACCATCATTGAATTAATATATTCTGAGTTATTTGTGAAGAATAATGCCAGAAGCCAACTGGATGTTGTCATATAGTATATTTATTCATATTAAATTCTTTGATGAGTGGGAAATACACTAATTTGTATGTGTGCATTAGGAAGACCTCATAAAAATTCACTTTAATGGACTTCTTTAAAACTAAACTTGATGTCATATTTTGCAAAAGGGGTGATGAACTGAAATATGAGTATAACTAAACGTGAGTTTTTGCATTCTTTTAGTTTAAGTAAAATACTTTGTTCTGCTCAGTCACAGACATAAAATGTTACCTAGCACACCATCCACAAAACATTTGATTTGCTACAAATAAAATACAACACAATACAAATAAATACAAATATAATAACCTTCTGGTGTGACATTATCTTAACAGAGAGAAGGAGCAAGAAAGGGAAGAACAGTTAATGGAAGACAAGAAAAGGAAGAAAGAGGATAAAAAGAAAAAAGAAGCCACTCAGAAGGTGGGTTTAATCAATTAAGTCTTTTAATAATGCTGCAGCTGATTTCATGAAAAGAACAATAAACAATATTGAGAAATGCAAGACTTTTACCAACACTTGAACTTTTGTCATATTTCATTATTTGAATCATAATTAATCTCCATTTTCTTAAGCAAACTTATTGAATAACTTGAGTTGCCACAGTTTGCCCTGCTATTCTCCTTTTGGTTCACTTCCAGCATTGTCATTTATATGAGTCTGCCTTTTGATAATTTCATAAAGAAATCTCCCTTGCAGAGGGTCTTTTGGGCCTTCACAGTGATTTGAGAAAGAAAGCATTGCATGGCTTTGAGATTTTGCCTAAGGTAGAAGAGGTGCTAAAAAAAGGGCAGATAGATAGCTGTCAGTTGTGAAGTCTTAGTTGAATTGTTTGTGTGATGGGGCTGTTGGAGCAAGCAGAGATAGTCAGAGCCCCTTGTCTGTTTCCCTTTGCTGTAGAGCAAAGTTCCCTTTGCTGTATCAACCTGTGGGTCGCGACCCAGGCGGGGGTTGAACGACCAAAACACAGGGGTCGCCTATGGCTTTAGGCGACCCACAGGTTGAGAACTGCTGCTGTAGAGCATGCCCCTCTGCCCTGGACATTGTCTGAGCTCATTTCCCCCACCTTGCCACCCCTCTTAGCATTGCCTGACATGGGCTTTGGCTCAACAGTGTTGCTTTGATCCTTTTTTAGAGGCAATTTGATTTTCTTCCAGTTCTTGTTATCACTATCTGAAGCTCTTGGGAAGCAGGGCCTCGCTGTGAGAGGCAGGTTCCTGGGTCCCTGCTGTGGTCCCAGGTTGAAGATAAGTTTAGGGAGGTGGAAACTGTTAAAAGGTTCAGAGGAAGCTCTAGATTTTGAACAGACTCAAGGCAATCAAACACAGCCAGGGCAAGGTAAAAGGGACACTGCAGGTTCCCCAGTATTGTTGTATATAGTTCAGCTTTCTGAATTACTGAAATTTGATTATGAGTGCCAGCATTAAAAACAATACTGGAAATACTGTCTGAATGAGTTGCCTGTGGCCCTGCCACATTAAACCTATAAAATGTGATTTATCTTTTTTTCATGACTTAATTAAAAGGAATATTCATTATTATTTGGTGCTGTAATAGACTACTGTGCTCTTTAAGATTTTGTCTGCTTTTAACTTTTGTTTCTGGGCTCACCATCAAATCTTTATGCTTTTAGGATACCTGCTTCTAATGTGTTCCTTCTAACCTGAGCTTGTTGTAATTGTCTAAAATAGCAGTAAAGGATTTGACAAAGTTATCAGATAATGACCCAGATACTTAAAAAAATTTTTTTTTTTGAAATGAGACTTTTTTATTGATTTTTTTATATTGACATCAGTTCCTCTGAATTTTATTTATTTATTTTTTTTGCATTTTTCTGAAGCTGGAAATGGGGAGGCAGTCAGACAGACTCCCGCATGCGCCCGACCAGGATCCACCCGGCATGCCCACCAGGGGGCGATGCTCTGCCCATCTGGGGCATCGCTCTGTTGCATCCAGAGCTATTCTAGCGCCTGAGGCAGAGGCCACAAAGCCATCCTCAGCGCCCGGGCCATCTTTGCTCCAATGGAGCCCTGGCTGCGGGAGGGGAAGAGAGAGACAGAGAGGAAGGAGAAGGGGAGGGATGGAGAAGCAGATGGGCGCTTCTCCTGTGTGCCCTGGCCGGGAATCGAACCCGGGACTCCTGCACGCCAGGCCGACGCTCTACCATTGCCAACCTGCCAGGGCCTTAAAATATTTTTTTTAAGATTTTTATTTACTGATTTTTACAGAGGGCAGGTGGAGGAACATGAGGTATCAACTTATAGAGTCTCCACTTTAGTTGTTCATTGATTGCTTGTCATCTGTGGCTTGACTGGGCAAGCCCACGGTTTCAAACTGGTGACCTCAGTGTTCCAGGTTATGCTCTGTCTACTGCGCAACCACAGGCCAGGAACCCACTTTTTTTACACTTTCTTTTGGGTATGCAGCCACATTCCATGCCATTGAGGTTGCAAATAAGCTGGTCTACCAGCCATACAATGTTGTACCCCACACACACTGACCCTCCAGCTGAAATGATGGGAGAGTAAAGCTCAGGGAAGGCTTGTTTTTCCTTTAGGGCAGTGGTTTTCAACCACTGGTCTGGTGCCAATCCACCAGAACTTTCGTGCCAATCCATGAAAGAATTAACCACCTTGATGTTGTATGAAGATTATAGACCCAATGATGATAGGCACGGACATCCTGGCAGAGTGGCGGTTGAAACCTCTGCCTGGGGGCATTCACACGGTTCATTTAGTAAGTTGGTACAGCAGTTGGATTCTGCAGTCTGTGAGAATAGACGGTTAACAGGCTGGACACTGGGGTACTTGAGCTAAGGCTAGGAACAAGATGGTGCCAGATAGAACAGTTGACTAGTATACATGCAGTCCATTCTCATTCTTTAGAGCAAGACAGTAGACAACAGTGTTCTCTTAACCTGAAAATGTCAGTGTCTAGAAATGAGTAATACAGCATGCATCTGTAAACTTTCATTGTGGATCCTACTAATAGAAAAATTATTAACAGTAAAGATGGTATGGGTTTATTCAAGAGTGCATTGGGATTATTTATGTAGAGTATGTAGTTTAGTCAGCTGGATGATCTCTGGGTGCTGGCCTCTGCGTCAAGAATTGGTTGAGAAGTTTTGGTAAAGAGAAAAATCACCATGAACAAAATTTCAAATGGTTAATTATGAACAATAAAAATTCAGTCATTTTGTTCAAAAATGTTCTAGATTGGCTGACACAGGGTCTAGGCCAACACAAGGCCTCTGGTATTGTTTTATCATACTGAACTATTGTGAAATTTCAGAATGAAATTGTGATTTAGCAGTTTTAAGGAGAGAACACAAAGCTTATCATGTGATTGTCTTAGTGGTTTTCAGCTTTATGTAGAGATGGCACTCCAGCTAGGGGGCACAAAATGTGCTGTGATGCAAAGAATTGTCTAGAACATGCCAGAGGTTCTAGTATGCAGTTCTTCAGTCAGTCAGCAGACGTTTGTGGTGCTTCTTAGTCCTTCCACATCTTTCTTGCGGCCTGGCCCACTGCTTTATAATCATCTCTTTGCTTCTGTCTTCCCCATTGGACTAACTGTAAGTTTTTCAAGGTTTTATTCATATTTATATTTCCAGTAACTAGGATAGTGAATACCTGGTGCATAAAAGTCACTCAAAAAATGTTTGTTTAGTAAGTGAATGGTCACTTAGTAAGAATGAGTGCTAGCAACATAATTTTCTTGACAAATTGACTTATTTAAATCTTAATTAAATTATTTCCACACCAAAATTAAACACGAGCATTTCCCCTTGTGTTCAATGGTTGTGGCAGTTTGCTCTTTCTAGAGCCATCACTAAGTAAACTGTTAGATTTCCATTCATTAGAGAGGTGTCAAAGAAGGATTCTATTAACATTCATTAGGCTGATGCTGCTAAAGGATCATTGTTTAGTGTTGGCAGAACACATGCTTTGATCATCCAGCTTTTAACTGTCTGGGGGACAGATCTTTTAACAGAACCCACATTATAAGACACATTGACATTTGGAATTGTTACTTACAATTGGAGAAGACATTGACTTTCTGTATAACTGATCATAATGGCATCCTAAGAAATATTTACAATGGTGTATAGCCTTAAATTGCCTTACGGAATTGGTATGTATGTGAGTACAAATTTGTTTATTCTTGGATAAGCAGGGTTATACAAAAAGTATACAGTTGAATTGAGCTCTGTAACAATTAGTACTGGGAAACACTGTCTACCAGAAATTCAATACAGTAGAATTAGCTTGTCTTTTAATGCAGGAAGGTAGGAAATACTCCAGGAGATCACACAAATGGATTGTTTAATTCAGATTCAGTCTTGATACCGGTTTGC
Organism: Saccopteryx leptura; assembly: GCF_036850995.1. NCBI lineage: Eukaryota > Metazoa > Chordata > Mammalia > Chiroptera > Emballonuridae > Saccopteryx > Saccopteryx leptura. The sequence goes on from NC_089503.1 coordinate 312,153,401, forward strand.
TGGAATCCATTGTGAAATGGGCTGGTTAGCTACAGGACATAACCTTCCAAAGATGAGCATGTTTTTTGAAATACCCATAACAGTAACTTAGTATGATTAGTAGTCACAAATAAACTCCTTTTTTTTTTTTTTTTAATTTAATTTTATTTTTTTTGACAAAGTGAGAGTCAGAGAGAGGAACAGACAGGGACAGATAGACAGGAAGGGAGAGAGATGAAAAGCATCCATTATTCATTGCAGCTCCTTAGTTGTTCAGTGATTGCTTTCTCATATGTGCCTTGACTGGGGGAGGGGGGGGGGCTACAGCAGAGTGAGTGACCCCTTGCTCAAGCCAGTGATGTTGGGCTCAAGCCAGTAATCATGGGGTCACATCTCTCTTGCCACGCTCAAGCTGGCGACCTTGGGGTTTTGAACCTGGGTCCTCTGTTTCCCAGTTCAACGCTTTATTCACTGGGCTACCGCCTGGTCAGGCTCAAACCTCTTTTTTTCTATATGGATATTTTTATTACAAAATCAGATAACCAATATAAAAATTTTTTGGAAGATTAACAGTTGAGAAAAGAGTTTAAAATTACCTATGATCTCAATAATGTTATATAACCCCTATTGGAATTCTGGAAGGTTTTTTATTTTCTTTTTTGCATTTTCTTTTGGATGTTTTATTTATGCCCTTTTGTGGTTTTGTTTTAATATTATAGCGTGCATAATTAGGTATTCTCCTTTATTTTCCCTCTTATTAGCAGAAACAGTTTTCCATGTGTCTCCTAACCATCATTTTCAAACTCTCTAAAAACCTATTATTACAGCCTGACCAGGCAGTGGCGCAGTGGATAGAGTGTTGGACTGGATTGCAGAGGACCCAGGTTTGAAGCCCCGAGGTTGCCAGCTTGAGTAAGGTGTCGCTGGCTTGAGTGTGGGATCATAGACATGACCCCATAGTCGCTGGCTTGAACAACGGGTCACTTACTTTGCTGCAGCCCTCCGTCAAAGGACATATAAGAAAGCAATCAATGAACAAATAAGGTGCTGCAATGGAGAATTGATGCTTCTCATCTCTCTCCCTTCCTGTCTGTCTATCCCTATCTGGCCCTTTCTCTGACTGTCTCTGTCAAAAATACCCCCCCCTGACCAGGCAGTGGCACAGTGCATAGAGCGTCGAACTGGGATGCAGAGGACCCAGGTTCGAGACCCCAAGATCTCCAGCTTGAGCATGGGCTCATCTGGTTTGAGCAAAAGCTCACCAGCTTGGACCCAAGGTCGCTGGCTTGAGCAAGGGGTTACTTGTCTGCTGAAGGCCCACGGTCAAGGCACATATGAGAAAGCAATCAATGAACAACTAAGGTATCGCAATGAAAAACTGATGATTGATGCTTCTCATCTCTCCGTTCCTGTCTGTCTGTCCCTATCTATCTCTCTCTCTGACTCTCCCTCTGTCTCTGTAAAAAAAAAAAACAAAAAACATTATTACATTTAGCCTTTCCAATCTTTTTTTTTTTTTTTTGTATTTTTCTGAAGCTAGAAACGGGGAGAGACAGTCAGACAGACTCCCGCATGCGCCCGACCGGGATCCACCTGGCACGCCCACCAGGGGGTGACGCTCTGCCCCTCCGGGACGTCGCTCTGTCGCGACCAGAGCCACTCTAGCGCCTGGGGCAGAGGCCAAGGAGCCATCCCCAGTGCCCGGGCCTTCTTTGCTCCAATGGAGCCTCGGCTGCGGGAGGGGAAGAGAGAGACAGAGAGGAAGGAGAGGGGGAGGGGTGGAGAAGCAGATGGGTGCTTCTCCTGTGTGCCCTGGCCGGGAATCGAACCCGGGACTCCTGCACGCCAGGCCGACACTCTACCACTGAGCCAACCGACCAGGGCCAGCCTTTCCGATCTTTTAGGTTAATCACGTCCATAGATATATTAGTTACTATACTGCTCACAAAAATTAGGGGATATTTCAAAATGAATATGAAGTGATAAAATATCCCCTAATTTTGTGAGCAGTATATATAAAGAAACAATACTTTTAACAAAGCAATCTTTATTGGTTCAAAATTTACATATTTCATGCTGTTTCCTATAAACTTTGATAAAAGTAGCAAACTTTTGAGTATTAGCATAGGATATCTGTTTAATCTTTGTAACAATCCTTTTTGGGGAGATGCTATTACTGTTTCCAGTTAACAGGTAAACAGAAAACTTAGACCCCACACAGCCAGGAAGTGGCACAGCTTGATCCAGAATCCTGTTCTCCTACTATGACTTCTGATGCCTGTGAGGATGGGCCCCTGAACTTTTGGTTTCTAGATCTAAGATCAGATATTTGAGTCGATACTCACAGGGGAATCTTTTTGTCTCTGTGGCTAATTTAGTTGCCACATCCATTTGCTTTTCTCTAGTCATAACAATCAAAATGGCAAATAACATTTCTGGTACAAGAACTTCATCACTTAATGAGAGTGGAATACTTTTTGTTTCAATTTTTAATATCCTTCATAATGATGGTCATGTAAGTTATGATGGCTGTTGTCTTTAGAAGAATGTCTGAACTGACTCCCAGCTTCTTTTTCTGGATTTTAACTATGCCTATGTATCTGATAGCTGGAATTACTTGAGTTATTGGAATTAAAGGAGTCTTATAATACCGAATTAGAAAGCAAATCTCATTTACTTATATCTGTTCATTTATTTTGCAGGTCACGGAACAAAAAACCAAAGGTAAATTGTTTGTTCATTTTTTTCCTTTTTAATTCATTGGAACCTTTTATGTTTACATTTTACATCCTTGCTGACTCAGCCTCCAGTCCACTTAATAAATGAGAGTGGATAGAGATTGATTAAGATAGGGTGTTTGCAGTCACTAAAAGAATGGTAATGACAAATAAAAAGTACTTGTCATGGTGCTTGTAGTGACCTTTCATGTTTTTAGGAAGCAAAATGGTTAGAAAAAGTAATACCTGTTTTGAAAGTATATGGGTCATGATTTTGAACTGAACCCTTTCAAAACTTTTCTTTCATTGTCTTTTAAAAAAAAAGTGAAAATTCTGGAGAGGGACAGGACAGGAATTTCAATTGGAGGTTATATGAAGGCATGGACTAGAGTTGGTCCTGCTGCCCAGGTAACAAATAATAAAAAGCACTTCAGCTAAAATCTAATATACCCCTTTGTTGGGTATTAGACTTCAAATTGGGTTTGTGGGATTGATTTAATAGATGAGATTTAACAAGTATGAATGATAAGATTAGAATTAAAATGATAGATTATGTAATGGGAGAATTTGGACATAGCAATTTAGCTTTGTTAAAAAACTATGTAGATGATGGTTGTATTCATGGGAGTTATCAGTATGAAATGATTGATTTATAAAAATTAACCTGCGTTAGTAAAATACAGTATCTAGAAAGGGATGTATATAGTTCATGTAATAGACACCACGCTATGGAAAGGACAGAGAGAAACTTCTGTAGACCATGCGGCATTTGGGCCAGGTTGGTTAAGAAATGTAAACTTGTGTCGCCTCTAGGAAGATTATACAAGCAGTAATTCATAACCTATATCCCCCTGGGACATAGCTGAGCACCTTTCATCAGCACATCTAGGGTGATGGACCATTGCAGTGCATTGGCCACAACTCTGTCTTTTAAGGCCCTTCCAGAGGGCATATTATAGTATAGGCGTGGCCAACAGTTTTTGCCCCTGGGCCAGATTAGAAAGAAAACTTTTTTCACAGGCCAGACGAAATATTAAAATTAAAAAATGTTAAACACAAAAATGATTCATTTAAGTTAACAAAATTTTATTATGTAATTTGTTTATGAATAAATTAAAAAATTAATATACAGTACTATTTTAATAAAAATATATTTTAATAAAAATATAATTACATACTATATAAATATCCAAACTATCACAATCATTCGAAACAATTTTTAATTAATAGAATAAGCTTGAAGGGGTTATATCACAAATAAAACAATTATTTTGTATTACAAACAGCCTGGACACATTTTCAGTTATCAACTGCAGCTATTGTCTATGCTACAATGCCACTTGATTCAGCACACTTGACCACAAAAATAACGAATTGTTTGACCTTGGGTGCGCACTGGCAAACTCCTAAAAGAATGTGGGTTTCACATCACTGCTAAATGTCAAACAGTTCATATCAAGTACAGATGAGTACAAAAGTTGTAAATCTTTATAATGGAATTTTTTTAAAAGTAAAGAAGTATCGCAAATCCATTCAACCAGTTATTGGAAGTTAACCCTAGATGAGTCACACGCGGAATTCTTTTCCGCGTATCACTATCTTCTTAAATATCTCTATTTCCAATAATCAAAGACGCTTCCACTTCTGAGTAGCTGAGATTTTAAAGAAGTGGAGAATAGTAAAAATTTAACTGCAAGCCACATAAACTCATTACACAGGTGGGATCTGGCCTGTGGGCCATATGTTGGCCATGCCTATTATAGTGAGTGCATGTGTTGATTGGTATAAATTTTGAGTCCACTCTAATATATTAATATATGAGTTGAGGTTGTTTTACAAAGTAAATAATTTACCAACTAAATTGCTTGAAGTATCCCTCACACCTAGTAGAGACCCCCCCCCCCTGTGTTTTTTAATCCTCTGGTAAGGAGCCATTTGTTCAGAGATGAAGCTGGCTTTCACTAGAGCAGAGATTTTCAACCAGTGTGCTGCAAGAATTTTTAAAACAGGCAATATCTGGCTATAGTCAGCTTATCTTTTCCCTTCGATTGTCAAATTAAAAAATGACAAGAGCCTGACTGGTGGTGGCACAGTGAAGAGAGTGTCAACTTGGGATTTTGAGGTCCAAGGTTTGAAACCCTGAAATTGCCTGCTTGAACACAGGATCATCAACATGATCCCAAGGTCCCTGCTCAGCTTGAGTACCATCCGCCTCCACATCCCACCCTGTCAAGGCATGAATGAGAAAAAAAATCAGTGAACAACTAAAGTGATGCAACTGTGAGTTGGTGCTTCTCTCCCTTCCTATCTCCCCCTCCTCCAGTAAATGACAAGAGCTAACACAAAAGCCATCTGGTGTGAATGAACCAAAATTATGCCTTTTTTTGGTCAAATTGGCAAAAACTATAATATATTTTTTGGTGTGCGGCAGAATTTTATTAATTAGCTTATATGTGCCATGAGATGAAAAAGGTTGAAAATCATTGCTCTTGCCTCCGGTGCTGAAATAGCTTGGTTGTTGAGCAATGGATGAGTGGCCCCCAGACAGGGCTTGCCAGGTGGATCCTGGTCAGTGTGCATGCAGGAGTCTATCTCTTTGCCTCCCTGCCTCCCCACCTCTCACTTAATAAAAAAGAAGGAGGGAGGGATGGAGAGAGAGAGAGAGAAAGAAAAGGAGGAAAGAGAAATGGAGACAGTACTTAGAGGTTACCAAAAATTGTTCATTGTGCATGGTCATTAATTGTTGAGATTTTGTTGTACTACATTGTAACTGATTATTCTTCACAGGAAAATTTCAGTCTAAAATAATGTCTTTTCTAGTGCTTGTTTGTATTTAACTCATACTTCTAAACATTTTCTAGATTTTTGTTTGGTACCATCAAAGCATTTAAAGAAAATAGTTTGGGGCCCTGGCTGGTTGGCTCAGTGGTAGAGCGTCAGCCTGGCGTGCAGGAGTCCTGGGTTCGATTCCCAGCCAGGGCACAGAGGAGAAGCGCCCATCTGCTTCTCCAACCCTCCCCCTCTCCTTCCTCTCTGTCTCTCTTCCCCTCCCACAGCCAAGGCTCCATTGGAGCAAAGTTTGCCCGGGTGCTGAGGATGGCTCTGTGGCCTCTGCCTCAGGCGCTAGAATGGCTCTGATTGTGGTAGAGCGACACCCCAAGATGGGCAGAGCATCGCCCCCTGGTGGGCATGCCGGGTGGATCCCGGTCGGGCGCATGCGGGAGTCTGTCTGACTGCCTCCTCGTTTCCAACTTCGGAAAAATACAAAAAAAAAAAAAAAAAAAAAGAAAATAGTTTGTATTGGTCTTGCCTATATCTCAGTTTTCTTAATATTTTTATCTGAAAAAGTAACATCTTATTGAAGTTTTTCAGAAATAGAGGCAATCAGAAGTTTAGACTGTGAGATGAGAATGGTGTAAGATAAGTAAGGCAACAGAGAAGGGGAAAAGATTCAATCCTTAGAGTAAATAAATGGTTTGGGAGAATAAATGAATGATTTATGATCCACTCTATCTCTGATGTGATGGTGGGAAAATGCCCCGAGGAGCATTAGCAGGGAATCTTGCACAATGTATGATACCCACCAGATTTCTTTGGTTGTGCTGTGAGTATTGTGGAGATAGTCAAACTGGTGTTCACACCTCAGTTCAGTAAGCTGGTCTCTAGGCATGTTAACATAAAGTAAAGACTGTAGCCTTTTTATAGAAGAGCAGCCTCACAGGAACATAGCTCCTTACATCCTAAAAACACTTGGGAAGAATCCTCCTCCCCTTTGCCAGCTTCCTGTTTATTCTCATCATATGGAAAGGAGATTGAGAATGCCATGTGGTATTGAATCTTCCAGGCACAGATAAACAATGGATCATTAAATAATTCATCTTTATTCATCCATTTATTATTTACCCATTGGCTATTATAGCTCATGCAGAGGGTACTGTTTGAAAATATTAGACAATGACCAGTTTATTTTCTTAAGTCATATGTTTATTCTGCTCCTCAGATTATGGATCCTCTGACATCTTTTTCTTACTGGGAGGCTCAGTACAGCCTCCTGATGGTCTCTAAGGTTAGACCCAAGGGTTGCCTTGAAGTTACTTCAGGCATTTACTCATTTCTCCTGTTACTCACAGTACTCACCAATGTCCAGTGGGTATAGATTGGAACCCTTGATTTCTGATGATTTGTTTCTCTCCTTATAAAGGAGGCAGTTCAGCCGGCAACATACTGGCCCAGGCACATTTCAGTGATCAGAGCGCTACTGCCATAACATTAGTCTGGATATCAGGGATTTTGGCTTTAGAATCATCTGAATTATCAGACTCAGTGATTGTTTCTGTATCCCTGCCAGCCTCTATTTGAGAGGTAACTTGTCCTGGAAAGGGCAGCAGTCTGTTGGTAGTATGAAGCAAGGGAGGTACAGGTTCAGAAGAAGAGCTTCTGTAGGGCAAGCCAGAGGGCCCTGCAGAGTGTAACTTAACTGTCGCCCAGCAGATCCCCACACTTCTTTTGCCATTTTTAAAAGTAAGCAAAAACATGAATTATTATTAAAGTCAATAGGAAAATTACTTACATTTTGAAATTTTTATTTTAAAGGAAGAGTTGGAAAAATCACACAGTACACTGAAATGGGGGAGGGGAACAAAAGCAAAAATATTTATAATGTTTATAATATTTACACACAGTACCAAGCAAGAGTCTTTGAGTTCAGGTGTCTGTAGTAACCAACAAGCTGATTCTGTGATTCTTTAGATTGAAGTTCCCTGTGGCAGGCCTTAAGAAAAAACAATAAAAATGTGTCTCAGCCTCTGTGGAACTTATGGCCTGGTGAGGGAAAGGGGCCAATAAAGGGAGAATTTCAATATATATGACAAATTCAGTGGTAAGGAGAGATAGGACAGCATGTTCTAGGAGTACAGGTGAAAGGTGCGTAGCCTACTTGGTCCTGGGACTTTTAGAATCTCAGTTTCTCAGAGGTAGGTCTTTAAGAATATGGATGAGGCCCTTGGGCTGAGAGCCTTGCACTTTTACCAAGGACTTTGCCTGGGAACTATATGTGCCCTTAGATGTGCTAGGCAGCCCTTTAGGGAATTTCACTGTTGAGTTAGGGGAGTGAATAAGGATTGCTTCCTCCTTCTCCTTAGTCAGTGGAATGGAATTTTACGATATTGCTCTCTTTGAATTCTTGTCACCATCACTCCCCACCTCCACCCTACCTTCAGTAAACTGAAGGTGCTGACAATTTGTAAAGACCATGTCCATCAGAATAGGATGAAAGAAGGGTTGTCTTATTGCAAATGGTCCCATGTAAGCATTCTTTAAAATTGTCTTTAGAAAAATGTATTGAATTTCAAAGGTTGTTTCCCAATTTCTCTCTTTCAGTGCCCGAAGTGACGAAACCAAGTTTAAGCCAACCAACGGCCGCCAGCCCAATTGGCAGCTCTCCATCGCCACCAGTCAATGGTGGCAACAATGCCAAAAGGGTGGCAGTGCCGAACGGACAACCGCCAAGCGCCGCCCGCTACATGCCTCGGGAGGTGCCGCCGCGATTCCGTTGCCAGCAGGACCACAAAGTGTTACTAAAACGTGGGCAGCCCCCTCCACCGTCCTGCATGCTCCTCGGGGGTGGGTCAGGGCCTCCTCCCTCCACAGCACCCGGAGCAAACCCAAACAACGCACAAGTGACAGGAACGCTGCTGCAGAGTGAGAGTGGGACTGCGCCAGGTAAGGAATTGGGGTTGGTGACTGGAATTCACTCCAGCTTGGGAGAGACAGAGAGAGAAGGAGAGAGAGCACTTCTTTCGTATTGCCTGGTGTAAAATGCACACACAAAAAACATTAATTATTAAGACTGTTATGCTCACAAAATGTTAGGCAGGTAGAGAATAGTCTCTTATATTACTCTATAGAACTTTGGGAGGATTTCAGATAGCATCATTCCATAATCTTTTATTAGATATACGTTTATTTATTTTTCCATTGATTTTAAGGGGGCTGGGGGAGAAAAAGAGAAAGAGAAAGGGAGAGAGGGAAGCGTTAATAAACTTTATACCTACAAGGGTCTTTAGCTAAAGGGTTCTACTAGAAGTTTTGAACTTTTTTTCAATGTGTAAATAAGTCAGTTAACAGCTAAGAACTTACAAATACCTTTTTCTTTTTAGCTTATTAACAGATTTCAACTTATCTCTTGAAATGTTATTTTGAGACTGTTTTCAAAATTCAGTGCTTGAGTGCCATTAAGCTTTGGCAAGGACACTGAATTGTGGTTGCTAACAATAGGATGCTTTATTCTAGTCTAAGTTTAAATGTAGACTTACCTGAAAAATGCTCTCACTGTCTTGTGTGCAGAGTAAGGGTGGAAAGAAACCTGGTGTGACATAGGCTTCATGCAGAGATAAGCCCTATGCATGAGGCTTCCCTGTGGTGACCACCAGGCCAGGCCCAAAGCTAGCAGGGAAAGACCTCTTGGCCCTTCCTTCCTAGCTCCTTGTAACCAGATACAAGACATAAAGTATATGAGGGGCAGTTGTGTTGGCCATTTCTGCAGCCCTTTCTAGGCAGGCCTGGATGTGGACATGGGTCCACTGTGAGCCAGAATCTCCTATGTACATTCTTAAATGAGATTTAGGGAGGCCCCTAAATCTCAAATATTTCTGTGCTTCCTTGCTTTTTAAAATGGCTTTAGGTAACTTTATTTTTCAACTTTATATTGATTTTAAGCTGCTTGGTTAAAGAAGCTAAATAAGTTTAGCAGAAATTATTGGATTTAAAACATGTCATTCCCCCACACACACCAAATATGGTAAATTCCACCAAAATATGTGCTGAACCAGACTAATTCATCAGATTAAGTTCCTTGGCCGTGCAAACTGATTCATTTTTGTCTGCTCCTGCCATCCATCATTCATCCAGTGCTCACTGAGCCACGATGTACTGGACACTGTGGAATTCAAATGTTAACAGTATAGGATCTTTGCCTAACAAGCGCCAACAATAAGGGAGGGAAGACATGAAGACAGTATTCTAGCACTGGGAAAAATGTCTTTAGACAGGGAAAGACTATTTTGGGCGATGAGCTCAAAAAAAAACATCTTCATAGAAAAAAATAGTACTTGAACTAGACCCAGAAAAGGGTGCAAATTTTAGTGTATGAATTCAGGAGGGAAAAACAGTAAGTGCTCATGTGTAACGGTGCCAGGGTGAGAAAGCACAAGTTGTGGAATGTCAAGTAGTGTGGAATGTAGACGTCTACAGAGAAAATAGTGGAAAATGAGACTAGAACAGTCACTTGGTTTCATGGAGTATCTTGATCAAACTCCAAACCAGGAAGTTTAGCTTTATTCTTGTGTACTAAGGAACTGTTGAAGTTATATAATCAAAGGTGTCCTTTAGAAAATCTTCTCCAGCCAGGAGTGTTTACTGTAGAGTAGAGATACAGAACAAGCCAGGTGTTACATGAAGGCCCTTCTCCATCAGAAGGAATGGCAAAAGGATATGGCTTTGAGAAATGTTGTGGAGTTAGACTTAGCAAGTAATACCAGCCAGGTAAGACGAAAGAGAAGAAATGACTAAAGCAGGTGTGATACAGTTCACCAAGACCAACACCTGGGTGGAAAAGTTAGTTTGAGGGAAATGTGATGAGTTCTCTTGGAGCCGGTTTGAGCTTGAGATGTTAATAGATTATGCATATGTATCTGTGATTGATAAGACACTCTCTTTCCCAGAGTCAACTCTTGGAGGTGCTGCTGCTTCAAATTATGCAAATTCCACTTGGGGCCCGGGAGCCTCCTCCAACAACGGCGCCTCCCCCAACCCAATTCACATCTGGGACAAGGTGATTGTAGACCGGTCTGACATGGAAGAGTGGCCTTGTATTGCCAGCAAAGACACTGAGTCTTCTTCCGAAAACACCACCGATAACAACAGTGCCTCGAACCCTGGCTCTGAGAAGAGCACTCTGCCAGGAAGCACCACTAGTAACAAAGGAAAAGGGAGCCAGTGCCAGTCTGCAAGTTCTGGGAATGAATGTAACCTTGGGGTCTGGAAATCTGACCCTAAGGCTAAATCTGTTCAATCTTCCAACCCTACTGCAGAAAGCAACAATGGACTAGGAAATTGGAGGAATGCAAGTGGTCAGGATAGAATTGGTCCTGGTTCTGGCTTCAGCAACTTTAACCCAAATAGCAACCCATCTGCCTGGCCAGCACTGGTCCAAGAAGGAAATTCTAGGAAAGGGGCATTGGAAACAGACACTAGTAATTCCAGTGCACAAGTTAACACAGTAGGTCAGGCATCCAGGGAACAGCAGTCAAAGATGGAAAATGCGGGTGTTAATTTTGTTGTCTCTGGCAGAGAACAGGCTCAAATTCATAACACTGATGGACCAAAAAATGGAAACACTAACTCCTTGAACTTAAGTTCACCAAACCCCATGGAGAATAAGGGAATGCCCTTTGGAATGGGCTTGGGGAACGCCTCCAGGAGCACTGATGCCCCTTCACAAAGCACTGGAGATCGAAAGACTGGGAGTGTTGGATCTTGGGGTGCAGCTAGGGGGCCTTCTGGAACTGACACAGCCTCTGGACAAAGCAATTCTGGAAACAATGGGAACAATGGAAAGGATAGAGAAGACTCCTGGAAAGCAGCTTCTGTTCAGAAGTCAACTGGGTCAAAAAATGACTCTTGGGAAAATAACAGGTCTACGGGTGGGTCCTGGAACTTTGGCCCTCAGGACTCTGATGACAACAAATGGGGTGAAGGGAACAAAATGACATCTGGGGTCTCTCAGGGAGAATGGAAACAGCCGACTGGGTCTGATGAGTTGAAAATTGGAGAATGGAGTGGTCCAAACCAACCAAATTCTAGCACTGGAGCATGGGACAATCAAAAGGGCCACCCCCTCCCTGAAAACCAAGGCAATGCCCAGGCTCCCTGTTGGGGAAGATCTTCCAGCTCTACAGGAAGTGAAGTTGGAGGTCAAAGCACTGGAAGCAACCACAAAGCAGGAAGTAGTGACAGTCATAATTCTGGCCGTCGGTCATATAGGCCCACACATCCTGATTGTCAGGCTGTCCTGCAGACTCTTTTGAGCCGAACTGATTTGGATCCCAGGGTGCTCTCAAACACTGGCTGGGGCCAAACTCAAATTAAGCAGGACACGGTATGGGATATTGAAGAGGTGCCAAGGCCTGAGGGGAAATCTGACAAAGGAACTGAGGGGTGGGAGAGCGCTGCCACACAGACCAAGAACTCAGGGGGCTGGGGAGACGCACCCAGCCAAAGCAATCAAATGAAGTCTGGATGGGGGGAGCTCTCAGCCTCTACAGAGTGGAAAGACCCTAAGAACACAGGAGGCTGGAATGACTATAAGAACAATAACTCTTCCAATTGGGGAGGACGACCAGATGAAAAGACATCTTCCTCTTGGAATGAGAATTCTAGCAAGGATCAGGGGTGGGGAGGTGGACGCCAGCCCAATCAAGGATGGACTTCTGGAAAGAATGGTTGGGGAGACGAAGTTGATCAAGCAAAAAACAGCAATTGGGAAAGTTCTGCAAGTAAAACTGTGTCTGGATGGGGCGAAGGAGGGCAGAATGAAATTGGTACTTGGGGAAGTGGTGGGAATGCAAGCCTAGCTTCCAAAGGTGGGTGGGAAGATTGTAAAAGATCTCCAGCATGGACTGAGACAGGCAGACAGCCCAATTCCTGGAATAAACAGCAGCAGCAGTCACAACAGCCACCGCCACCACAACCAGAGGCTTCTGGTTCATGGGGAGGCCCACCCCCACCACCTCCAGGCAATGGACGACCTTCCAATTCCAATTGGAGCAGTGGGCCGCAGCCAGTAACCCCTAAGGACGAGGAACCTAGTGGTTGGGAAGAGCCATCCCCACAGTCAATTAGTCGTAAAATGGACATTGATGATGGCACTTCAGCATGGGGAGACCCCAACAGTTATAACTACAAGAATGTGAATCTGTGGGACAAGAATTCCCAAGGGGGCCCAGCACCACGAGAACCAAACTTGCCTACCCCGATGACCGGTAAATCAGCATCAGGTAGGCAGTGGTTTTTCTTGCAGGTTTTGATGATGAAAAGATCCTAAACCAAGGTGCTTTTATTAAGCTGCGTATATTCAACTTAGCTGTCTTCTGGGAACCTTTCCTACATTAACAGAGCTCTCTTTTTATAAAATCATAGTGATAACAGATGCTGGTAGTACATTTTAATGTTCTTTCTTGGCAAAAAAAAAAGGTAGTATCCCTCTGTTAGTTTCCTAAAAAAAATTTTTTTTTTGTAATTGTATTGGTTTGCAGAATCCAAAAGACTTCCATCTTACAAAACAAACTATGCTCTAGATTTCAAAATAAAGAATTAAAATAGTAGCAAAAATAGACCTGATTTTCCATTCTTGTTCTGCCCATGGCCACATCTGCTGTGTTTCTTTTTCCCCCGCGAAAGGAAGTATTGTGTGTTGTTTTCGCAGAGGCCATCAGAAGCTGGGGTCTGGAAGATAGATGTTGGTCACTTTGCAGACAATATTAATGATCACCTTTGAAAGTAGAGTACTTTGCCCTGGCCGGTTGGCTCAGCGGTAGAGCGGCGGCCTGGTGTGCGGGGGACCCGGGTTTGATTCCCGGCCAGGGCACATAGGAGAAGCGCCCATTTGCTTCTCCACCCCCCCCCCCTTCCTCCCTTCCTCTCTGTCTCTCTCTTCCCCTCCCGCAGCCAAGGCTCCATTGGAGCAAAGATGGCCTGGGCGCTGGGGATGGCTCCTTGGCCTCTGCCCCAGGCGCTAGAGTGGCTCTGGTTGTGGCAGAGCGACACCCCCTGGTGGGCAGAGCGTCGCCCCCTGGTGGGCGTGCCGGGTAGATCCCGGTTGGGCGCATGCGGGAGTCTGTCTGACTGTCTCTCCCCGTTTCCAGCTTCAGAAAAATACAAAAAAAAGAAAAAAAAAGAAAGTAGAGTACTTTGAGTAACAGATTATCTCATGATAATTAGTTGTCCAGAATTTAAAATTTTCCCATCTTATTTGAACAGGAAATCATTACCTTACCTAGTAAGTTAAAATAGTGCTGGTAATGTCATTCTTAGTTTGGCATTGTCAACTTGAATGCCCCCATAAAGCCTATAGTTCAACAAGCGAAGGGGATGTACTGTGCAAGTGTTTTTTCCCCTTCCCTTTGGGTTGTTGTTGTTGTTGTTTTTAATTAAAATTAATCATAATATTCAGTTTTCTACTCCCCAAAGCAAGCCTAATGTTCAGTGGATGTAATTATGGCCGCTTAGAAAATCATTACTTAGAACTTTTTCCCCCTTCAAATATTGAAAAGAATAAAGAAGGAAATGAATGTTGTTCACTGATTTCTTATCTAGAGTAAAACTGCTAACAAGTAAAAAAAATTTTATTCATATAGTTGGCCCTCTGGATCCACAGGTTCCCCATCCACAGATTCAACCAACTGCGGACCTGAAATATTTTGGAAAAACAAATATACAGATTTACATTATTGTATACTATGTAGTTAGGCCTACAGTGAGTGGTTGCATCTATACTGAACATGTACAAATTTTTTTGGTTATTATTCCCTAAACAATACAGTATAACAACTATTTATGTAGTATTTACATTGTATTAGGTATTATAATTAATCTGGAGATGATTTAAAGAACACTGGAGGATGTACATAGGCTATATGTGAATACTGCTACATTCTACGTAAAGAACTAGTGCATCTGTGGGTTTTGGTCCTGGAGCCAGTCTCCCTCAGATACCAAGGGATGACTGTATAGTAAAAACCTTCAAACTGTACAGAAAAGCAAAAGGTAATAAATAAAAGAATCTTAGCCTCTAGGGTCTCTCCTCACAGGTTATCTCTTAAAATTTTTCATTCAAAGATTTTATTCATACCTATAGCAAAATATATTTAATAATCTTACATAGAAGGGATTATAGTATATACACTGTATTTTACCTTGCTTTTTTCATTATATTTAAAAACTTTCCATATCATCACATATATTTTTGTCTTAATTGCTTTGTATATAGTATTCATTTCATGGGTGATCCTTGACTGGTCTAGCCAGTGCTCCCCCCCCTCTTTTTTTTAAGTGAGAGGAAGGAAGGCAGAGACAGACTCCTGCATGTGCCCAGACCGGGATCTACCCAGCAAAGCCACTGGAGGGCTATGCTCTGCCCATCTGGTTGGGCCCTTGCTCTGTTGCAACCGGAGCCATTTTTTTAGTGCCTGAGGTGGAGGCCACAGACAGAGCCATACTCAGCACCCAGGGCCAACTCGCTCTAATTGAGCCATGGCTGCAGGAGGGGAAGAGAAGTGAGAGGGGGAGGGTTGGAGAAGCAGATGGACACTTCTCCTGTGTGCCCCAACTGGGAATTGAACCTGGGACATCCACATGCCAGGCCGATGCTCTACCACTGAGCCAGCTGGCGAGGGCCGTAGTCCCTTCTTGATAGATACTGTATTTCCCCATGTATAAGACGTACTCCTTTTCGAAAAAATTGGGGTCTAAAAACTGGGTGTGTCTTATACAGTGGTTATCATTTTTTTTACTTGGCTTTCCCACTATTTCACTTGGCAATGTATGAAGACAGTGATTCATCATCAGACACAGATGAGGACAAACTAATGGATGAGAGTTTTGACAGTGATAAGGAGTTGTATAAATTTTATGATGAATAAAACTTGAGTTTAATAACTTTAATACTTTTTTTTCCCCTTCAAATTTCAGGCCCCAAAATTAAGGTGGTTCTTATGCATGGGGTGTCTTATACATGGAGCCATAACAGTATTTGGGTTGCTCCCAGATATTTTTCAATAGTGATGCAGTTGACATTGTTGTACATGTAATTTCATCTGTTTTTGTTAAGTTTAACTATGGTATGATTGATTTCTTGGCGGTGGAATTACTGGGCCAAATGTGATAGTGCCAAATGCCCTCCGTGAAAATGGAACCTACTTCTGGTTCTCAGTGTGCCTGTTCCTCCCTCCACTGCTACTGGATGTGATGGTGTTTCATTTAACACATCATTCTTAGAGACGTATTTCCTATCTTTACAGTCTGGAGCAAAAGCACACCACCTGCTCCAGATAATGGTACTTCAGCTTGGGGTGAACCAAATGAGAGCAGTCCTGGGTGGGGTGAAATGGATGACACAGGAACATCAACCACAGGCTGGGGGAATGCACCTTCCAATGCTCCAAATGCCATGAAACCTAGTAAGTAGACAGTGTTATTTTTGACAGATTCTCTGTTGATTTGGGGATCAGACATTTTGGAAGGGCTGTTTAGTGTTGAAAGTGTTACTGCAGTGAGATTCAGGATGATGGACCTTTAATAAATGGTTAGTAGCAAATGGTGGTGGTTTGAATTGGCATATGTTAAATTGTTTACAGTGAACTAAAAGTCTCAAGTTAATTTTGTTGATTTTATTTTAAGTTAAGCTTAATATCTGGCCAGAATTGAAATTTTGATGTGGTGCTTTTTTTGCCCAGTAACTGAAATACAGATCTTAACATCTATTTTGCATTTCTACTCTTTTGCTAGGATAATTTAGAAAGTTTCCTGGCTTTTAATGTGGGATGTAGTTTCTGCTGCCCAGTGACTTCATCCTTCTGTTCCTTCCTTTTCTCTTTGTCTCTCTTTTTGTACATCCACCCACATAGGAACATTTAAGATTTCTTGAACCTGACAAAGAATTTCTTCATTTGAATTTTAAACAAAGCACATCATACTTATTCTTAGTCGTTGAAAAGCTAAGCTATACTTGATCCAGCTGGCAATGCATAGTCACAGTAATTTGCAAAACTTTATAAACCGAAGCTTTGGAATGTCTCCATAGATGTTCCTCAATTGAAAAATTCAATTTCAAATGCCTGTTTCTACTTGTTTATAATTTTTCTAAAAAATACTCCCAACATCTCTTTTCTAACAGATTTCAGACTTAAGGAATTGTTTTTTAATTTAAAAGTGTGGTCATACTGAATACTCAAAATTTGAACAAGAATAAAAAATTTTATCGTCATTTATTGTATGGTATTTAGAACTGTTAAAGTGCTACAGGAAGAATTATGATCTTAGGTATATTCTATATATAACTTGAATTCATTTTTTAAATTACAAATCTTCTCAATTTCACTGAAATAGCTTTATAAAGACTGATTTTCATTGTTAAATTGGTTGTATTGTCATGGGAACTACCATCCTGTAGATTTGAAATAGATCCAAAAAGCTGTGGGAAGACATTAAGATACCGTTGGCACAAGGGGGCACTTTAGCAGTACTTCAAGGATTTTTATGTCTTACCCCAACCTCAGAATCACCTTTCTTTCATCATAAAAACATCACTTTTCTCCAGATTTTAAAAATGTTTTCTATTCTTCAGGATCATCTGTAGTTGTAGCTATAGTTATAGTCACCCTTTCTCTGGATACTTTGAATGTGTAACACTCAGAAGGAGGAGTTTAGATCATCACAGCCTACCAATTGATGCTAGTGATTAACCTGTTATCTTCTCTAGACTGCAGATATCTGACTAAAAATAAGTTTTGTTATCTTTTCCATAAGATGACATTATTGAAAGTTCAAATTTTTTTTTAAAAAAGAAGGGTTATATGGACATCTTTGTTTTTATAAATGGGTCAGTATGTTATTTATATTGGGCTTTTAATTCCTATTGCTTGTCAGAGGATGATATAAAGCCTATGCTTACATAATAATGAATTCTCTCATACGCAGAAGGAACCATCCTGGTTATCAGTGGCATTTCCAGTGGCAGGGAGATTAGCCCCCAAACTCTGCCTCTTGCTGTTCATTCAGAAAACCCTTCATGTAAGGCTGGATGAACCCCATGGAGTGTGTGTCAGGTTTACTTAGGCCATGTGTATGTGTGGGGGAATTGAGGGGCAGTGCCACAATTAGAAGAAACCAACCGCCTTGTGTTCTGTGTATTTCATGAGTGTCTTCATGGCTGTCTTAGATGTGGTCCTAGGAGATGGCAGCAGTCATTCAAGGAAAGAGCCACTTTTTGGCTTGAAACTATCTAAATCTAATAACTACCCCTTCCATAACTGATGGAGGTTTTTCTAGGCAAGATAGTGCATTTTCCCTTCTTCCATTATTTTATGGAGTCTCATTACCACAAAATGTATCTTTAATTCTATACAGTATTTTTAGAGGGAAATTAAGAATTTATTCCAATCTCCGAACTAAAGATCTTTGTTTAAAAGGGGATGCTGGTAGAGTAGACTGTGAACACTGGCATCCTACTTTCTTGAACATTAGAGCTCTCATCTCTGATTTCTTTGACTCCCCTCCCCTCTCCTCCCCTCCCCTCCCCTCCCCTCCCTCCCCTCCCCTCTCCCCCCTCCCTTCCCCTCCCTTCCTTCCTTCCTTCCCCATTCTCTGTCTTCCAATTTCCTCCACCTATCTTTTTGTGTGTGTGACAGACAGAGAGAGGGACAGATAGGGACAGACAGACAGGAAGGGAGAGAATAGAAATGCATCCATTCTTCGTTGCGACACCTTAGTTGTTCATTGATTGCTTTCTCATATGTCCTTGACCAGGGGGCTACAGCAGACCGAGTGACCTCTTGCTCAAGCCAGTGACCTTGGGCTCAAGCTGGTGAGCCTTGCTCAAACCATACGAGCCTGCGCTCAGGCTGGCAACCTCGAGGTTTCGAACCTGGGTCCTCCACTTCCCAGTCTGACACTCTATCCTCTGTGCCACTGCCTGGTCAGGCTCTGCCTTTTTAAAAACTAGTGCTTACACCTTTGCCTTTAACTAGGATTATTTTTAGTGTGTGTTATATTTCAAGTATATAACTTGATTAATTTAATTTTTATGGTTATCTGTGAATTTCTCTTTCACCATAATATTGATATTAAAAAATCTAACAAAATTTTTTTTCATGATTTTTTCTTAACTTTACCCCAGACTAGGTAGACAGATGTTCTTTATCATACCTCATATTTTAAATGTCCATTATAAATGACACAATGTACTTTTGGAAAGGTAAAACTCTGAGAAATAGAGTTAACTGTGCTTACTAAGAGAAACAGATTTCTCTTGAGATGTAAAATTTTTTATAAGTGTTGATAGGTTGTTTTCAATTTTTGGAAAAGCTGTCAATTTTATATAAGGGGAACGTCATTGAACCAGAAGTCAGGAGGTCTTAATTCTGTGGTGTATTAACTTACTTTATGGGTTTCCTGTTCTCTAAAATAGGAATATTTAGCTGGTCATATAGATATATTACATAAAATTATAGTATGTATTAACAAGGAATTATTATTGTGATTATTTTTATATAACTATTGCATACAGTTCTTTCATTCTTTTTTTAAAGATTCCAAATCTATGCAAGACGGCTGGGGGGAGAGTGACGGGCCAGTGACAGGAACTCGCCATCCCAGCTGGGAAGAGGATGATGATGGAGGAGTCTGGAACACCGCTGGCTCTCAGGGAAGTGCTTCCTCCCACAACTCAGCAAGCTGGGGACAAGGAGGAAAGAAACAAATGAAGGTAGTTTGCTTTCTGAATATTTGAGCTTGTTTATTCATTCTCAGAAGACAGAAGTGAGAATTTTTTAATGGAAAAAGTTAGGGCAGCTGGAGTCCCTGAGGTCCTAAGTAAGAAAGAAAAATAATTTTCTTGGGAACAAATAACTACTTCCTCTTTACCCTTCTGTTTCTTTCCCCATGGCTTAGAAACAATGGACTACAGAACTGTTGCTATGGGTAAAAGGGAATTTTCAAAAATGGGAGATTTTTTTTTTTTTACTTTTAGTTTCCACATTGTACTTATTCTTTGGAAGCTTTCAAGGCACACTTTATATTTTTATGCTTTTTTTTCTAAAGCCAAGGAAGTTCTTAGAAAAATCCCAGTGAATATGTATATAAACCAAATTAACTCTAGTGGCACATAGCGTGGCTGGTTTTTATCTAAGTCAGGAAATTCTAAGTTCCAGAGCCCTTTTCCCAACGAAATGAAGTGCCAGTGTGTAACCCTGCTGCAGCAACGAGATGGAACATAACCCTTTAGCGCAGGTTATGTTATAAACTTTTCACTCTCCCTGTCTTAGGAACGCTCAGTTTCTTATTGGATTTGCATAGTGTGATGAAGACTTTGGTTTTTAGCCTAGAGTACCAGTCTTTGAACCTGAACCACTCTCTCAGCAGAAGCACTCTTTTTTCATTCTAGTCTTTCATTGCACAAATAAAGTATTTTAAAAGATTTTATTTAGGCTCTGGCCAGTTAGCTCAATTAAGAGTGTCATCCCAAAGCAAGAAGGTTGCGGGTTTAATCCCCAGTCAGGGCACACACTGGAAGCAACCAGTGAGTGCATGACTGAGTGGAACAACAAAAGAATGTTTTCCTTTCCCCTCCCCTTTCTTTCCCTTTCTTCTGTTTCTCTGAAATCAATAAAAAAAATTAAGCCCTGGCCAATAGCTTGGTTGATTGGAACATCGTACTGGAGTATGGAGGTTTCCAGTGCATTTCCCTGGTCAGGGCACATAGAGGAGCAGCTCCATATTTCTGTCTCTGCCTGCCTCTCTCAAAAATAAAATAATAATAATAAAAAGATTTTATTTATTGATGATAGAGAAAGAGAAAGGCAGGGGGAGGAGTAGGAGGCATCAGCTTATAATTGTTTCTCATATGTGCCTTTACCAGGTAAGCACTGGGTTTCAAACCAGTGATTTCAGCATTACAGGTAGCCGCTCTATCCACTGCTCCAACACAGGTCAGGCTCCACAAATACCTTGATAGAAATAAGAAATGAGCAGCCATATATTTACTTTCAACTTGGGAAGCTTGTTACTCTATGAAACACTTCAGAACTAATATCTTCCCAGGTTTCAAATACTTCATGCCGCCTAAGAAGCTCTTCAGCTGGCTAAGGGGCTGCGCTTTCATCCCCTTTGCATATGGAATATTAATTTTGTTCTTCATACAGCAGCTCTTATAGCACAAGAATACAGGTCGTTGCTATTAGACATTTTGTTTAAACATCAATTCACAGTGTCTCTTTTTTAAAGACTTTTATTTCTTACTCTGGTCACAAAGGAACTATTCAACATTCTTTTGCACTCAATTTTTTTGAGTATGCTGAGGCTTTTTTGTTATTTACGAATAACAACAAAACCAAATTAGAAAACAGTTCAGAAGACTGCTGATTGAAAGAATGCAACTGAAAACTGAGTGGAAGTTATTAGCCCACTCAGGTAACCACCGAGACTTAATTAAGTTAATTGGGAATTAAATGTTTCTGCTCCATGACTAATGATTCTGACTTTTCATATTTGAGAGCTTTTTTCTTTTTTAATTGTGGTCAAATACAGTTGACATAAAATTTACTATGTTAACCATTTTTAAGTGTATAGTTCAGTGGCACTAAATACAGTACATTGTTGTATTGCTATCACCTCCATCTATCCACAAAACTTTCTTTATCTTGCAAAACAAATTCTGTACCCATTAAATGCTCCCCTCCCTACAGTGAGGGTTTTCTTTTAACCTTAAAATGTGTAACTGAACTTAAGTACCTTATTACTTTCAAGAATAATAAAATTGATATGACAGGTATCATCAGAACACAAACAGATCTTTATTTTATTTTATTTTTTAGTGAGGGAAGAGAGCAAGGGAGAGAGATGAGAAGCATCAACTCATAGTTGCAGCACCTTAGTTGTTCATTCCTTTTTCATATGTGCCTTGACTGGGGGGAGCTGAACCAAGGAGCTTGAGCTCCTTGCTCAAGCCAGTGACCATGGGGTCATGTCTATGATCCCACACTCAAGCAGGCAACATTGGGGTTTCAAATCTGGGCCCTCTGCCTCCCAGGCTGACCCTCTATCCACTGTGCCACCGCCTGGTCAGGCCAGATTTTTTTCTTTTTAACAGACAGAATTTTTTAATTGCAGAGTGTACAAGTTCCCAAAGCACCATCACCCCTTTCCCCAGCAAGTCCTCATCATAGTTCCACCTGCTTTCTCTATAGTAGTGAAAGGGGAGCTGGTGATCAATGTTTTGTTCAGGGGAGAAACTAGCTTATCTCTTTAAAAAACAAACAAAAACCCACATCTGCCTTATTTTGCAGTAAGATCAGTGATGGTATTCTCTGCTAGGCTTTTTTTTTTCCATTGGGGGCCCATGTCTTATACTGTGAAGCAAACAGATGAAAGTATGACAGGGATGAGTTCTTCCTTGTATGCACACAGAGAATAATGATGAGTGCAATTGTGCTTCCTTTCAGATAGCACACACTAGCATCAAACTTTTTTTTTCTCCTGATACTGACTGGCTTTGGTTACAAGGAGATACAAGTACTAGCATACAAACATTGAAATTTACAAAATCTGATATTGACTGTATTTTTCCAGTTATATTTCTAATTCAGTGTGACAAAATAAGAATGAAAACATATATTTAAAGCTTGTTACTCTTTTAGACAAATATCTAAAATAACAAAATAAACAGTTAAAGAGGAATAATTAGGGTTCAAAAGGTTTGGTTCTTCCTTTTCTATCAGTACTTATGTAACTCAGATATGAAGTTGAAAAAAATAATTTGGTTCTGAGGTTACATATTTCTTTTCTGTAGTGCTCACTAAAAGGAGGAAACAATGATTCATGGATGAATCCTCTTGCCAAACAGTTTTCAAATATGGGATTGCTGGTAAGTTTTATTTTTTCATATGTGTAATGTATGTTGACTTCTAGTACAAATTTTAAGATCACTGCCACATTTAGTACAAAATTTAGTACTACCGATTTACAAACTAAACAGTGTTCATGATTTGGATTCAACAATATTTGTTCTGTAATTATTTAAAAGTTATTTTATTTTTTATTAGTAGTCCATGTATCATTTTCTTTAGGCAGCTAGGAAAGAAAGAGACAGGCACTTATAATTTATATTTTTCCCTAACTACTGTTTCAGTTTTAATAGTACCATTTAAAAAAAAAAAACAACAACAGTAAAATAACTAAAGAAACTATTTGTGACTAATTATAGAGGGAATTATTGTAGATCTTTTTTGGAGGCAGGGGGTTTCTCAGTAACATTAGTGGGACACCCTGTACCTGGTGCCAAAAGACAAATGACTTTGACTTGGCTGCACATTTCAAGATTTGATGACTTGACAAGTCACAAGAAGAAGTTGTCATCATTTGGCTGCTACTCATGAAATTTGATCCTGAGCTGACTGGAACTTGAGAACAGGGGTTTGTTTCTAGAAGCAGTTGTTTAGCCATTGCTTTATCCATAGATTTACTGAAGCTAATTCTACTTAAAACTCAAGTTTAGGAATATAGGCACCAGCAGGAATCAAATTAGTTATATTAACCCTTTGAGTAGTACAAACATTCATGTCCGTCCTCGTGCCTCCTGACCATCCAGAGTACAATTGATTTATTTTAAAAATGTGTAAGGCAACATTAAAAAAAGGCAAATGTATGTTGTTCTTGTTTTCATAAATTAGTTAACATGATTTTAAGTTAATAAAACTGTACTGGAACTAATTTCATTTTTGGGAAAAAAAAAAAAAACTCACTCCCCGGGGTCAGCGAGCATGAAAAAAACTCACTACTCAAAGGGTTAAAAATGTTACTGCCTTCATTCCAAAGGCCCTTTATAGTGCCAGTTGTCAGATGTGACTCTTACGTGAATAATGCCATTTCTTCTTTGATTCAAACTTTTAATTTTCCCTCACTGTTCTTTACTTTTCAGAGTCAAACTGAAGATAATCCAAGCAGCAAAATGGACTTGTCTGTAGGTGTGTATCATCCCACTAACATGAATGAAATATTGTTAACAACATCCTCCTGGGATCCCCTGCCCAGTTTGAATTGTGATGAGTGCAGTTCTGTAGACACATATTAAACACTTACTCTGTGAAAGGTACCATGCCAGACACTAGATAGAGGCTGAAAACTCAAATGACTGCAAGAACCAAGAAAGCAATGTAAATAAGTGGTGCATGCCACGTGTAAGAAACTGCGACTTGGAGGCCATTGGTTAGCTGCGGAGAGCATATGTGCCACTGAAGGAATCTGCCTTGCTCAGCTCCTAGCAGGTGTTGCCATGGAGGAGCTCAGGCTCAGCTTTGCCAGATTTCCGGTTTTTGAAGAGATGCCAGAAGAAATTTAGATGTATATTGATATCCTGATTCTTAAATATTAGAAGCTAATTCAGATTTTTTAAAATGCTGTGTGTGTAGCCAAACGAAGTATGTCTGTGGCCCTGCCAGACTCAGCTCTCAGGTTGCCAGTCCTGCCTGCCCTGGGATGTTTTGTTATTGACAGACCATCCCATTATAACTGGAGCAGATGCAGGGTCAGCCCTTCGTCTGTGGGATCTTCAAAAGGATGCTGTTGCTTACCCTGAGGGACTTAAAATGAATCCAACCAAGAAAATAAAATAGTCCTGGGTGATGTTTATCATCTCTGATATTTTAAATATGATAACTAAGAAATAAGCTTCCCAAGACACTAATTGTGCCAGTGTACAATAGCAAATTTATAGAGCTGTGAAAGGAAAGTGGAAATAATCATTGCACCTGGGAAACTGCATTGCACGAGTAATGTGGCACACTGTTTCCTGTGTTCAGGGTCTAAATTTTAGAGGCAAAGGTTATGCCTCTTTGACCTTTTTCTTCCTAATAACTGTGTTTCACAATCTCAACCATTTATCTTTAACAGATGCTATATAAGAGCAACAAGAAACATATTCTTTCATTAGGACATTTGAATTTGAGCAAGGCGTATGCATCAAGCATATGAATAACCAGTCTAAAATGATTTTTAAGTCAGATTTTTACCAGGTTAGCCATAAGACTCTCTTTCAGTCTTCCACAGAAAACAAACTACAACTGATACATGTTGGGTTTGTTTGTTTTTTTTAATGTAGAAAAAAGGACTCACTTGTGTTTTAGGGAGGATCACCAGCAGCTTGAACCATTGAGAGCTCTTCTGGTCTTATACCCAGCACCCCAGGGAAGAGAGTGGGGCAGATCACTTGGTCATGAGGGAGACACTGATTCTTGAAATTTTTACTTCTTCTGTGGTCCTTTCAGGGAGCCTCACAGATAAAAAGTTTGATGTGGACAAGCGAGCAATGAATCTCGGGGATTTTAATGATATCATGAGGAAGGATCGATCTGGGTTCCGTCCACCTAATTCCAAAGACATGGGAACCACAGATAGTGGGCCTTATTTTGAGAAGGTGAGTCAAATCCTTTCTTTAAGATAGTAATTTATGAGAACCACTTTGGTTTCTATTTGTCTTTTGATAGTTTATTCCAGGAAGAAGCATAGTATTACTGAGCAAAATTAATGAAAAAAAATACAGACATCACCTGATTTAACTGGTGACATGAAAACAGTTGATGCCAACAGGTGATTAGGCAGGCTATAGAACCATCTGTCTTTAGGATGTGGATGTGAGTGAGTATTGTGAAGAAGGTGTAAGTTTTGGAAAATTTATGAAGTTTGGTGGGGGGAAATTGTCTAACTTTATAGTGAGAGAAATACACACTCAAAACACGTAGAGGAAATTTAAGAGACAAATTTATTCTAAACTTTGTTTCTGCCACTTTGTATAGTTACAAATTAAATTTCAGACCTTGTACAAATACTCTGTCTCCTAAGGCCTTGCCTTCTGTCAAGATAAGCCAAAACTTTCTCCTTTGCTGTTTCTAGGAGAGTTCTTTTGTGATCTTTCTCCATTTCTCTAGTGATTTACTTAGTTACAATGATATAATTTCAAATTCTCAACTACCTAATTTAAGTCATGTATAACATTGCTTTTTAATATTTCTAATGGAGGAGATTATTCCTTGATTCAGAATACCAATTTTTATATCTGGCACATTTTTGACACCATTGATGCTGGTCCAGACAGCAACATATTTGCAAGAAGATTACTCTGGCTTCTATTTCAACAGCTGCAAAGAGTAATCAATATTAGATGCATAAAAAATAAAGTGTCTGGCAATTTTTGTCTTAGTGCAACGGACAGAATGTGTTACTAACTTAGAGGATAAGAAAAATATATATCAAAGAGAATGACAGATGGTGTCTGTTGGGCAAAGTGTGATGATTATTATCAGATCCAAATTCTATCCTGGTTTATTGCTAATATACTCTAACTTTGTTTATTCCTACTTTTCTGTCTTTTTTCTTCTTGCATTCTGTTGCTTCACTAACCAACACTCACTGTGATTGGCTAACTACTACTTTTCAGCTGACTTTGCCTTTCTCCAATCAAGATGGGTGCCTTGGGGATGAGGCTCCCTGCTCTCCCTTCTCCCCTTCTCCCAGCTACAAGCTGTCTCCCTCTGGTTCCACACTACCCAACGTCAGCCTTGGAGCAATCGGCACAGGGCTCAACCCCCAAAACTTCGCTGCTAGACAAGTAAGGAGGCCTCTCAGATTTATAACTGCTTGGCTGTGGCCTCACGTTGGCCTTGGTCTGCAGTTTATTGCATTATTTGTCTGTCTTGGGAAATTTGTTGATTACTGAATGCACAGAATGATACTAAGTATAGGCTTTAGATCTTTCAGCCCATAGAACCCATCTGTCTTCATGTTTTTTAACATGGATTTTATTTTAAATATGTTTCTGTCTTCTCATTTTTGGTCGTAAGTTCACATTTGGGGATGAGGCTCCCTGCCCTCTACTTAACTAACTAATAACTGCCTTACGAAAATGTTAAAGGGGCTACGTAGTTATCTTGTGTCATCTAATATAACAACATATTTGCCATTTTTTAACATTAGATTAAAAGTCAAGTACTAATAATTTTGAGGTCTTTTCATTTTAATAAAACTTCTAATTGGAAAATAGCAAAACTAGTAAGATTAAGTATTGCAAGGGTATATAGCATCTTAAAATGTAGTGCATTCAAGTACAAAATAAAATAATTACCAAGAGAAAGATAATTTTATTAGATAACTAACCTTAGAGAAAACTAGATGCTGCTCAGATGAAGCAGTGTTTCATTCAGCCTGGAGCGGCCCCTTTCCTAGGGTCTGATTTGTCTTCTGAGCAGGGGCCATGCCACAGAAACAAGACTGGCAGGGCTGGCATGGTGATGCCTACTGGCTTTCGCAGGACCAAGGAGACGCAGTAGACCTCTCTGTATCCCCACAGGAGCTCTGCTGTAGTTTTTGTGGAGAAAACCAAGAATGTAGCCACAGTTCCTTTGTGACAGTGACTCCAATGATGATATTTTCCTAGTCATGGTTCTGTGAGTATGTACTTGTCACTGTGACTTTCACCTCAGAATGTCAGGGAAGAACATTTAATTTTTAGTTGTATTTACTTTGTTTCCACATGATGGCTTTCACATATAAATTAGAGAATGATATAAAACCTTTTACACCGTAGTCCTCAGGATGCATATAGGTTGTTGATAAGCTTTTTAATTGCCTTAGCACATTTTTAAAAAAATGAATTATATTATATCCCCCATGTGTTCAGATCGGTTATCTCTGGATTAGAAGTTACAATTTTTTTTCTTCCTTTGTATTTCACTGTTTCTCTGAATGTTTCCACCAAGGACATGGATATGTATTACTTACATGAACACAGAAGAAACAATTATACCAATATTTGGGGGCAGCTTTTTTGTTCTGGGCCATGGCATAGAAAATATAAAGTAGTCAGAACATTCTTGGTTAATAGTTATTATAAGTATGCTTCCAGGATCACATCATTATCAAATGTTGTTAGTACATAAATGTTAGTACAACAGACCAGCCAAAATGGCTATGCACTGGACTCTAAGGAAGGGTCCTTCCTCTCTGCCTTTTTTGTCTGTGGACTGCTACAAAGTCTATCATGAACCAGGTTGATACACATATTCTAGCTAAATGTAGTCATGGTTTTTTCAGTGTTTTTTTAATTCAGACTTCAAAGTTTTTCTCTTCAAATCACAGAAGATTTCAATCAGCTTGGTAACTTTAATTTTAATTTATATAGTATATAGCTTTCTAAGTTAAACACTGTAGTTGAGGCAAATTTCACCAGTAACTGTTAGGACTTAGGTCATCATGAAAGCCTCACATATAACATTAAAGTATTAGAAATAGCCAGATAAATCACCATTAACACATGCACATCCTTCTGATGACCATTTTTCTAATTTATAAATATAACCCTTGAAAAAAAGACTCAGCCAGTATGATTGCCACTAAATATATTGCTGTGCAAAAATTAGCTACTTCTGAGCCAAGGAAATGACCAGCTTGTGGTGCCAAGGTTCCATATTAGAAAAATACAGAAGAAAAAAAATAGAGAAGTTACTTTTGACAGACCATTGTTGTCTTCTCTATAATACTAAGTGCACCAGATACATCAAAGTGCTTGGTATGGCTTTAGAGACATTTGATATTGAAAACCTGCAATCTTTGAAGGAAGCAGGTTGAATCTGTCTACTGGAATTAGGAAAGTAGGGCTTGATTTAAAAAAAAACACACAAAAAAACTACAAAGAGCAAGATTTTTTAATACTTCTTACCAGAAGAGAGACTCGAAGAGGTTTAAAATGAACCTCTCAATGTAATGGTAAGATTATTACTTTGATAGTAAAGTGTAAGTAAGAAAGATCTTAGTAAAATATTCTG
This sequence comes from Saccopteryx leptura, assembly GCF_036850995.1. Taxonomy (NCBI): domain Eukaryota; kingdom Metazoa; phylum Chordata; class Mammalia; order Chiroptera; family Emballonuridae; genus Saccopteryx; species Saccopteryx leptura. The sequence continues at coordinate 312,181,743 of NC_089503.1, forward strand.
CACATGGTGTCTTAGACCACTGAGCAATCCTGATTTTGTAGAATTTTCTTAGCAAAATAAATGTTTTCTATTTTCCTGGGAACAATTAGTAGCTAAGCTACTACCATGATCACAGAAAAGTTCTCACGTAAGCCATTTCACCTTATGGGGACAGTTTGATTAGTAAGATAGGAGAAGCAACAGATGTATACTGGAACATTCTTGGTTAATAGTTATTATAAGTATGCTTCCAGGATCACATCAGAATTTTTAAAATTAAAGTTCTTTTTACGTTTAAACAATCTTTTGGGTGATTTAAAATTTATGGTGGATCTTGATTTATTTTGAGATAAACATATTTTTGATTGCCATTTCTACTTTATGTTCATAATCATTTTTATTTTCAATGCTTTTAACTTTATTTCCCTGTAGCAGTCCCGTAATCTATTTTGAATCATTAAGTCATTAAATGTCTTCAGTGTTCTAGAACTTAATGGTGCCATTACAATTTTTTTTTTAAATACCTTCCCCATGATTCCAGGAATAAGATGATGGTGGTGCCTTCACTTCGTTGTACACATACTTGGTGTAAGCAATGGTATAGCCGTCTTTCACCGATGATGTTCAGTGGGACATTTTCAAGTATAAGAAATCAGTGGGTTGTGTATATTTGTAAATGAAATGATGTGCTCATCCTACAGAGCAGGGCTTAATACTGAGCTCTGGGAATACAAAGAAGGAATTATTAAGCTGGTAATAGAAAGACAGCATGGAGAATAACTATAATGTGACTTGATGATGGATGTTAACAAAGAGTTTTGAAGTGTTTTGAGAACATAGAGGTAGGCTTAGTTAATTTGAGTATAAAATGAGGAAGAAGGTTTTGGGGAAAACTTTCTTGATGCAGATGACCCTTAAACTGGGCCTTGAAGAGGCCAAATGAAGTTGGTGTAGAAAATGACCTCAGTCAGAGGGAATACAGTGTTGAGTATCACATATGATATCTTTGCTAAAGGACTTTTCTCAGAAAGGAAGGGCCATAATGTAGCCCTGCTTTCTGTAGCTTTTTGATTGGAATAGTCTGAAAGTGCTCCAGTGAGTTGATCCTCCAAAAATCAGGGAGTTAATTTGGTTTTTAGCTAGACCAGGGGTAGTCAACCTTTTTATACCTACCGCCCACTTTTGTATCTCTGTTAGTAGTAAAATTTTCTAACCGCCTACCAGTTCCACAGTTATGGTGATTTATAAAGTAGGGAAGTAACTTTACACTATGAAATTTATAAAGCAGAGTTACAGCAAGTTAAAGCATATAATAATAATTACTTACCAAGTACTTTATGTCGGATTTTTGCTAAGTTTGGCAGAATAAATCTTTATAAAACAACTTACTATAGTTAAATCTTTTTATTTAGGCCCTGGCTGGTTGGCTCAGCGGTAGAGCGTCGGCCTGGCGTGCGGGGGACCCGGGTTCGATTTCCGGCCAGGGCACATAGGAGAAGCGCCCATTTGCTTCTCCACCCCCCCCCCTTCCTCTCTGTCTCTCTCTTCCCCTCCCGCAGCCAAGGCTCCATTGGAGCAAAGATGGCCCGGGCGCTGGGGATGGCTCCTTGGCCTCTGCCCCAGGTGCTAGAGTGGCTCTGGTCACGGCAGAGCGACACCCCGGAGGGGCAGAGCATCGCCCCCTGGTGGGCAGAGCGTCGCCCCTGGTGGGCATGCCGGGTGGATCCCGGTCGGGCGCATGCGGGAGTCTGTCTGACTGTCTCTCCCCGTTTCCAGCTTCAGGAAAAAAAAAATCTTTTTATTTATACTTTGGTTGCTCTGCTACTGCCCATCATGAAAGCTGGAACGCCCACTAGTGGGTGGTAGGGACCAGGTTGACTACCACTGAACTAGACTAATAGTCATACATTTAAATAAGAAGTTACAGGTGAGTAATGTTTGTTTTGATGTCCCTGTAATAAGTTTCTTTCTCCTTTTCCCATTATTTTAATCTCGCTCTGTGATTGATTCAGATTTCCTCATCTAGCAAAGAAAGGACCAAGCAGACCCAAAACAGGGAAGGGTGTTCAGATCTGGAGTTAGGGTCTTCATGGATCTAAGCTTATAATCAGGTAGCATTGATTTTGTGATTGAACTAACCCAGTGGTTGGCAAACCGCGGCTCACAAGCCACATGCGGCTCTTTGGCCCCTTGACTGTGGCTCTTCCACAAAATACCACATGCAGGCGCTACCTCGATAAGGAATGTACCTACCTATATAGTTTAAGTTTGAAAAATTTGGCACTCAAAAGAAGTTTCAGTTGTTGTACTGTTGATATTTGGCTCTGTTGACTAATGAGTTTGCCTACCACTGAACTAATCAATGCAGAGAAATAATATCATGTGCTGGTTTACAATATTATTCATAAGCCTGCATTTTTACTCAGGTGCCTTTCAAGATGGATCTCAGATTATAAGGCTTGAGAGTAAATTTGGTAAACCCAGTCTTAAGAAAGTTGAAACAAATGTTACATTGCCTATACCTTTCTGTTACAATAAAAAAAAATGAGTGCCCTTTTATAACATTTGACTAAGTTTAACCCTTTTGGTTTGTAGAGTTAAACAGACTATAGGGGTAGTAATAATGATATGCCCATGATCAAATTTGGATAATTTTTCTGAGCATTCCAAGATCAGGAATTCTTCAGGTATAAAATTCTGTGATTCCATGGAACAGAGAGTATGATTCTTCTGAGGGATAGAAAACCTGAACTGTTTCTTATTTGCATTTTCTTATATTAACAAAAAGCCTTACAATTGCTGTTATGTTTGCAGGGTGGCAATCATGGTTTGTTTGGAAATAGCACAGCACAATCGAGAGGTATGCACACCCCAGTGCAGCCAATAAATTCTTCTCCTAGTCTCCGGGCGCAAGTGCCTCCCCAGTTTATTTCCCCCCAGGTAAGCAGTTGTGTGTTTCCACAGTGCAAAAGTAAATCCCATCCAGGTGGTTACCAGTTAACTGACTGGTTTTGTGGGCATAAAAGAAATAGTAGTAGGCTATTAAATTTGAAAAACCCATATGCCAAGGACCAAAAATTTTAAAACAAAATATCACTTCTTTTTTATTGTATTGTGCATATAAAGTAGATGTTTTTGTATGAAAAGCATTATGGTTATATTCCTTTTATATCTATGTTTTATAATACTGTGTTGATTTTTTAATTGAATATGGTTAAAACTACTTTATAAATTCTGTTCTGTCAACATTCAGAAGTTGGTTACCCTCAAGGATTCACCCACAAATGAACCATAGAATTGCCAGGTTCTTGATTATTCTCAAAAGTTAGGAGGAATGATCTGCTAAAATAAAGGCTAGGTGCTCTGGGTGGAGTTTTAGAACTAAAGAAGTGGTGGAGACTTATTCATAGAGCAGCTCTGTAAGACATAGTCTTTGGATACCACGGGAACCTTTTTGGTCTATTTCTTAGTAGGAGATATGGAATGAATTGTTTGGGGAATACAGGTGAGAAATTTGTCCCAGTCCACCACATACTGTTCCTCGTGCCTTTTTGTGAAAAAAAAAAAGGGGCTCAGGTGCAAGTAAAAGTGAATGAGCTTGTGTAAGGATTCAGTTTGTAACCTTGGTCTCCTTAGAATGTTTAATGAACTAAATAAGAGCAAGAGCTTTGAGTCCCATCATATAAAAGGTGGTGGGGCACTTACTAGATCCAGCCAACAGGTTGTAAAGGGTCAAGTTTTGTTTAGTTTTTTGTTTTTGTTTTCTTAAATGAGAAGCGAGGAGGCAGAGACTGACTCCCACATGTGCCCTGACTGGGATCCACCTGGCAAGCACCCAATGGGGCAATGTTCTGTACATCTGGGGCTCTTGCTCTATTGCTTTGTAACCCAGCTATTTTAGCACCTGAGGCGAGGCCATGGAGTTTTCCTCAGCACCCGGGGCCAGCTTGCTCCAACCAAGCCATGGCTGCAGAAGGAAGAGAGGGGGAGAGGTGGAGGAGAAGCAAAATGATCACTTCTCCTGTGTGCCCTAACCAGGAATCGAACCTGGGACATCCACAGGCAGGCTGACGCTCTACCACTGAGCCAACTGGCCAGGGCCAGTTTAGTTTTTTGAAATGCCTTTTAAGACAAAAGCTTAAAGTAATTTATTTGAAACCATAATCTATACATTTCAAATCCTGTTTGTGACATTGAATCCACGTCTGTCTTAGTAGAGAATAAATGCTCATTATGCGCCTCCCATTCCCCATCTTTATGGTCCAGATGTCTTTCTTTCTCTTCATGCTAAGTTCTAGTCATACTTCAAGTCCCAGGTAGTGGTATGCCTTCCAGACAGATCTGTTCCTGACTTCCCCAGCACTTACAGTGGGAGCATCTTAACTCTTGGAGCACTTTCCAGTATGCCTTAGTACTAAATCAGCAGTCGTCCATAGTTGTGGAATGTCTGCAGAATGCCAGGTAGTTTACTGACAGTGTACAGATGAAGAAAATATCATGTCTCCCATTGCTGCTTCCCACAGTTGGTGGTAGTGATAGAAGAAGAGTCAGCAAATAATGTGATAAATGTATAGAAATGTTGAACGAGTTTGGGGAGCTGGGTGCGGCTGCACATTAGCAGTGACATTTACGCTGGGTCTTGAAGAATGAGTCAGTTTGCTGGGCATGGCCAGGTTAAAGATGCCTTCTAGACAGCAAAAGAAGCTTATGCAAGAGGCAGTTATATCTGGAAGAACATAGCACGTTCGGGGAAATGTCTCTAGTTTGAATAATTAGTTTGAGCTTCTGGAAGCATATAGATGCTTTGTAGAGTGGAATAGGAAGAAACTAGTCAATAAATTTGGAACCAAATTTGGAAAATCTGTTTGCCTTGCTAAGGAATTTGGACTTAGTTCTTTGGCCTGCATGGTTTATAACCATTATTTGGGCTCTTACTGAAAAATATTTAAGTTCCAAGGTCTCAGTGTATTGAGTCAGAATCATAGGTGTTGGAGTCTATTCCTCTCCGCCCCAGGTGATATCTGTATGTACCCTAAAGTTTGGCTGCTACTGCTATAGATTGTATAGTATTAGTCAAGACTTTTTTTAGCTGAGTGGCAATATAGGAAAATTTATGTTTTGAAAAGCTAACACTGACAGTGATTAGAGGACATGTTTGAATGGCAGAATTACTAGAGCAAAGGAGATCTATCATGAGGCTAATACAGGAAGGAGTCCAGGAGTTTAGTGGCAGTGGGAATTAGACCTTGTGAAGGTCACCAGTGATCTTTGTGTTGTGGAATACAATGGTTTGTTCTCCAGTTGCTTTTTTTTTTTTTGTATTTTTCTGAAGCTGGAAACGGGGAGAGACAGTCAGACAGACTCCCGCATGCGCCCGACCAGGATCCACCCGGCACGCCCACCAGGGGCGATGCTCTGCCCACCAGGGGGCGATGCTCTGCCGCGACCAGAGCCACTCTAGCGCCTGGGGCAGAGGCCAAGGAGCCATCCCCAGCGCCCGGGCCATCTTTGCTCCAATGGAGCCTTGGCTGCGGGAGGGGAAGAGAGAGACAGAGAGGAAGGGGCGGGGGCGGAGAAGCAAATGGGCGCTTCTCCTATGAGCCCTGGCCGGAAATCGAACCCGGGTCCCCCGCACGCCAGGCCGACGCTCTGCCGCTGAGCCAACCGGCCAGGGCCCCTATCTCCTTTTTAAATTCCTTCTCACTCCCCAACCTTTAAACATCAGAATGCCCCAGTCTCAATACTCAAACTCTTCTTACCATCTTCAGCGACTGCTATGGTAGAAGTGGAATGACTTGAAATACTTACAGTTCCAGTATCGTGTTTTTAGCCTAGATCTCTGTTCATAATTCCACCGACTCTGGGGAATCTCTACTAGGATGCTGTAGGTATCTCAAGTTAACATATCTGAAACAGAACTTCTAACTTCATCCCACACTCTCTCCAAAAATACCCTCTTCCTCCAAGTAAATAATACTCTCATGTTGCAAGTGCCCAGGTCACAGACCTCAGAGCTAAATGTAAGTCTTCTCATAGTCCACATCCAGCCCATGAACAGATCCTTCCTTCACAACTTTATGTAGAATGTGACCAATTTTTTCTGTATTTTTCCAAAGTGAGAAGTGTGTGTGTGTGGGGGGGGGGCAGACAGACTCCTGCATGCGCCCAACCGGGATCCACCCAACATGCCCACCAGGGGGTGATGCTCAGCCTCTCTGGGGCATTGCTCCACTGTATTAGAGCCATTCTAGTGCCTGAGGCGGAGGACATGGAGCCTCATCAGCGCCCAGGCCAACTTTGCTCCAGTGAAGCCTTAGCTGGGGGAGGGGAAGAGAAGAGGAAGAGAGAAAGGAGAAGGGAAAGGGTGGAAAAGCAGATGAGCGATTCTCTTGTGTGCCCTGGCCGGGAATCAAACCTGGGACTTGGCTGATGCTCTACCGCTGAGCCAGCCAGCCAGGGCCTGAATCTGACTATTTCTTATCACCCTGCTTATATGATCCCTGGCCTAGCCAACACCATTTCTTTCCTAAAATTGGCCTCCTGACTGGTCCCTGCCCTACTTCATTCGACACTTGCTTGCCTTGAGCCTGTTTTCCACCCAGCATTCAGACTGATCCTCAAAAACTGTGCTGTCCAATGCAGCCATTAGTCCTGTGAGCACTTGAAATGTGACTAATCAAATAGAAGAACTGAATTTTTAATTTTAATTAATTTCAATTTAAATAGCCACAACTGGTTAGTGGCTACAGTATGGACAATACAGATAAGGAACATTTCTATCAGTGTAGAAAGTTAAGGTAAATCATGTTACTCACACCTTCCTGGGGATCCCCGCGTAGCTTTCTCTCTCTCACTGAGAACACAAAACTAACTCATAAACTGGGGTCTTTGAGGCTCTTGGTGATCCTCCACCCTTTCCTGCCACTGGCCCCAGCACACTGAGGATGCTCCTGGATCACTCTTCTCCCATTGACACATGATTCCATCTTTATTTCCTTCGGATCTGCACTTTGGTGCCCCCTTATCAGAGACGCTTTCCCAGGCTGCCATGACCACTATTACTCTCCCTCCCTGTTACAGTCCCCCCAACCCCCACCAGCAGTATAATAAGCTTAATAATGCCAGGATATGTGTCTGCTTTGTTCACGGCTGGATCCTGAACACCCACAACTGTACAGAGCATGGATTTTGAGCTCAGTAAGTTTATTTCGAGTCATGGGAAGGTGCGTTTCTGAATGATTTATAAAGTGGAATTGTTAGGAAAGCACAGTTAACTTCGTCTAAGAGACTTAGGGGCTGCAACTCCGTAGTACTTCTTTGAAAAAGAAAAACACTTGTCTTCTACATTTTTGAAATTTGTTTGTTTAGCAAAACTGGTTAACATTTACTTAATGCATAATGAGGGCAGAGTATTAAACAATAGAATATTAATTTTTCCCTAACATTTTTATATTTTAAAAGAGTTGTGTGGTGTGTGTGTGTGTGTGTGTGTGTGTGTGTGTAGGGAATATAATAGCAACACTGAAGCGGATATGGAAAAAAAACTTCCAGAAACCTCCCCACTCACCTATAATGATAGGTATTATTTCTAAAAGTCCCCTATTCAGATTTTGTTCTGTGTACATGCATGCTTTTCACATAATTGCATTTATGGTTACTATATCCTGCAGTTTTCGTCAGCATTGTGTTGTGTTTTTCTCTGTTATTATATAGTCTTCACATTGATCATTCTTAATGAAGAAGGCATAATGTTCTAACAGGTAGATTTACTTTGATTTCCCTTCCCCTGTTATTAGATATTAATAGTTTCTAAAATTTTATTGTTATAAATAGTGCTATAGAGAAATCCTTACACATAGAACTTTGCTCATATTCTAAATTTAGTTGCTCAAATGAAATTCCTTTGTCAAAGCATATAAACACATAAAGTGTTTGATGGCTATTTTAAAATTTTACATCCAAGTTAACTACTTAATACTTAATAGGGGCAGTCAGTATTTATTTTATTTTATTTATTTATTTTTTTTTACAGAGACAGAGAGAGGGATAGATAGGGACAGACAGGAACGGAGAGAGATGAGAAGCATCAATCATCAGTTTTTCATTGCAACACCTTAGTTCATTGATTGCGTTCTCATATGAGCCTTGACCGTGGGCCTTCAGCAGACTGAGTAACCCCTTGCTCAAGCCAGTGACCTTGGGTCCAAGCTGGTGAGCTTTTGCTCAAACCAGATGAACCCGTGCTAAAGCTGGTGACCTCGGGGTCTCGAACCCAGGTCCTCCACATCCCAGTCCAATGCTCTATCCACTGTGCCACTGCCATTTTTTTCTTAATACAACAAGGATTTATTTTTTTTGTTGTTGGTGATTGATTTTTAGAGATGAAAGAAGGGAGAGAAAGAGAGGAGAAAAATTGCTTTGATGTTTCACTTATTTATGCATTCATTGGTTGATTCTTGTATGTGCCCTGATATGGTGTATCAGGATGATTCTCTAACCAAATGAGCTGCCTGACTAGGGCAGGGGCAGTCAAAAAAAAAAAAAAAAAAAAAATATATATATATATATATATATAGAGAGAGAGAGAGAGAGAGAGAGAGAGATTTTTTTAAGTGAGAGGTGGGGAGGGGCAGGCTCCCACATGTGCCCCAACCAGATCCACCTGGCAAGTCCCCTACACGGTAATTCTCTGATCATCTGGGGCTGCTGATTTCAGTGCCTGAAGTGAGGTCATGGAGCTATCCTCAGCACCACCCAGGGCCAACTTGCTCGAACCATTTAAACCATGGCTGCAGGAGAAAGGGGAGAGGTGTAGAGAAGCAGATGGTCATTTCCCCTGTGTGCCTTTACTGTGAATCGAACCTGGCACTTCCACACACTGGGTGATGCTCTACTGCTGAGTAAACTGGCCAGGGCCAGCAGTCAATATTTAATGTAAAAGTAGAAAGAAGACATTGAAACTAATCTTTAAGATTTATTACTACCAATGTGCCAGGCCTTGGGTTTTTCTACCTTGCCTTCTTCATCCTTATTCAAATATTCAGAAAGTAACATATTCTAGCAGGCTTTTGTCTTGCTTTTAACTTGCTGTCATTTTGCACCTGCAATGCCTTGTTAAATGCCATATTGGCTCCAGCTAGAGCTTCACTTTCTCCAGCCCAGCTGGAAATTGATGGCTTAAGCCAGAATAATTAACTCCCTGCTATGGGAATGTGCAAACCTGTGTTTTAATTACTCTGCAATCAGGTATGAATAGCCATTTGCCAGGAGCTAGAGGTGCTTCTTTCTGGTTCTTCCATATTCATTGGAGAAGGACAGTACATGTGCAGTCTGAAGAAAGGAAAGGCTGAGCAAAGCTAGATTAGAAATCCTCAAAGGGCAAACTTTATAGTTTTTGAAGCTATTTGTGGACCATATAAAATGCTGGCATTTAAATTAAATTATTATATTCCCCCATGTATAAGACGCACCTTTTCCCGAAAAATTTGGGGTCTAAAAACTGAGTGTGTCTTATACAATGGTTGTTCTTGGCTCTGCACTGAGAAATTAAATGAAATACAAGTCAAAAATCTGATCATGTGCCTGACCAAGCAGTGAAGCAATGAATAGAGCGTCGGACTGGGATGTGGAGGACCCAGGTTCAAGACCCCGAGGTTGCCAGCTTGAGCACGGGCTCATATGGCTTGAGCAGAAAGCTCACCAACTTGGACCCAAAGTCGCTGGCTCGAGCAAGGTGTTACTCGGTCTGCTGAAGGCCCATGGTCAAGGCACATATGAGAAAGCAATCAATGAACAACTAAGGTGTCACAACGAAAAACTAATGATTGATGCTTCTCATTTCTCTCCGTTCCTGTCTGTCTGTTCCTATCTATCCCTCTCTCTGACTCTCTCTGTCCCTGTAAAAAAATAAAATAAAATAAATAAATCTGATCATGTTTAGCCTGAAGATGAGGTGCAAGAGAACTTTTAATCATTGTCTCTAGACATTTTGAAAAACCATCTTGTGGAATAAAAACACTTGTGGAATGCATTTCCAAGCATTTGACATGGATTAACTCATAAAATAATTCCTGAAATTAGTAATTTTCCAATTTTGGAGGTAAGGAAAATGAAGCTCAGAAACATTAAATAAGTAACTTGCCCTGAGTCACACATGTAAGAAATGGCAGACCCATGCAGTCTACCTGTAGAACTAAACTTTGTGCTGCTTGCTACTCATGGAAGGGGGATTAAGTTTGTTGTCCTTGCACCAGCTGATTGAATGGGTTCTTTGAAAGAAAGTGCAGAGAAACTCAATTGAGGTCAGATAAAACATCTTAAATGAGTGGTCAAAATATGAGAGGAAGTCCTTTCTCTATCTGGAAGATCCTGCGGCCCAGTCTAGCTCACTCCTGAAAACCATGGAGAAGGAACTAGCTGAGCCATTTGACCTTCTTGACTCTTCTCTGCCTCTCTGTGACTCTGTTTGGTGTGAGAAGCGATGAGTCAGTGTCTCATTTTCAAGTTTGTATTATAGAAGTACTTTAAGCATTTATTTAGTAGCTTATGCAGTATGGTATGTTCTTTTTTATGGCACATTTTGAGTAATAATTTCACTGACAAAAGTCATACTGCCATTAAATATTTCTAGTCTTGCAGATGGCATCCTAATTGTAAAATTTATAACTTGTAGAAAAATTGGAAAGTCTAACAAAAGAATATAAAAGTTTATACATCACTCAGAGATAACCATTGTTTAACACTTTGGTGTATTTCTCCCAGTCGTTTATTATTTTCCATAAATATTTTTCAAGGGAAAAAATGACTCTTACATTAGATCTATTAAGATTCTTTTCACACAAAAATAATTTATTTTGGTAAATTCTGACAGGTCTTTTGTTTATTTGTTTTTTGGTTTTTTTGCTAGGTTTCTGCCTCAATGCTCAAGCAGTTTCCCAACAGTGGCCTGAATCCAGGTCTTTTCAATGTGGGGCCCCAGTTATCTCCTCAACAAATTGCCATGCTGAGCCAGCTTCCACAGATTCCCCAGTTTCAGTTGGTAAGTAGCACATTTTCCTCCTATAACTACAAATATTGTGCTTTTTATTTTTATTTAACTTGATTTGCTGAATTTTATGTGTGCTCCACTGCGGATAATGTGACCAGTAGACTGGGAACTTGGTGGTCCTTTCCTCATGGACACTTGACTCAGTGCACTAGCCCTCTCAGCACCCTCAAAGAGCCCGCCTCAGGGAGACCTCTCTCTTTCTTTCCCATAGGCCTGTCAGCTTCTCTTGCAGCAGCAGCAGCAGCAGCAGTTGTTACAGAACCAGAGAAAGATTTCTCAAGCTGTGCGCCAGCAGCAGGAGCAGCAGGTACAGTCCCTCTAGTATTCTTTTTGAGAAGTACATCTTTGCTTAACCTTTGAGAGGAAAAAAAAATCATATTTAGTCTTTTCCTGTGAAGTTCAGGACGTTGGCTTATCGTGTGTCCATTTTCCCCTGGGCCTGCCAATGTGGACTGCCCCCACAGCTGGCTCGAATGGTGAGTGCTCTCCAGCAGCAGCAGCAGCAGCAGAGGCAGCCTAGCATGAAGCATTCGCCATCTCATCCTGTTGGGCCCAAGCCACATCTGGACAACATGGTGCCCAACACACTGAATGTGGGACTCCCAGATCTTCAAACCAAAGGGCCAATACCTGGATATGGTTCTGGTAAGTTGTCAGTAATGAAAACCACTTTTTTAAAGCCTGCAGTAAAGATTAGATCTGTATTACACTCTGTTTTCACAATAGTCATACAGAGTAGATGGTCATATCCTGTCTTACAGATGAGGTGCCTGAGTTATCAACATCCTGGAGTTCCTATGGTTTTCGGACGCTTACCATACAATCAGTTAATAGCAGAGACAGGGCTCCAACTTCTGACCTCCAAGCAGTCTTTTAGTACTTGTAAGTGGCAATCTGCTCCTCCAGAACTAGGATTTTTAAAAGCCAGGTTAAATACAGGTATTTGAGCATACTGTGAGTGCTACAGGTGCCTGAGGTTATAATCAGCTAAAATATATACAAGTTAAAGTGTTGAGTTCTAATAAAAATTACCTTCTCTTGAAAAAATAGACAACTACAATTAAAATTATAAGGTAAATTAATAAAAATTTTTCTGATATTTGTATTCTGATTTGAATAGAATTAGCACAAGTAAGTTTAAACCTTTGACATTCATCAAGAATTTGTTGGCAGGCAAATCGTAGCTCCTTCAGAACCAGGGAACATGCTGTGAGCAGAATCCAATCAGTGAGGCAACAGTGACTTAAAAATAAAATTTAAGAATTAAAAGGTACCACAGCAAGTTTCTTCTCATTGACATTTAGATTTTATTTTGGTAAAGAAATAATCTGCTTTCCCAACTCAAAAATAAGAGTTGTGGAGACCTGAAATCCATGCTGCTAAGTGAAAAAGTGAACCTGGACAAATGGCCCTGCTCTCTGTGCTCTAGTTCTGTGAGGTGCCCACTTACTACTGGAGTGTCCACATTGCAAGGAAGAGCAAAGACCTCAAGGGCACACCTTGATCCTGAATAGTGTGTTTGTTAGTTAGTTAGTTAGTTTTATTTTTGCAACAGAGACAGAGAGGGACAGACGGACAGGAAGGGAGAGAGATGAGAAGCATCAATTCTTTGTTGTAGCACCTTTGTTGTTCATTGATTGCTTTCTCATATGTGCCTTGACTGGGGGGCTACAGCAGAGCAAGTGACCCTTTGCTCAAGTCAGTGGCCTTTGGGCATAAGCCAGCAACCATGAGGTTATGTCTATGATCTCATGCTCAAGCGAGCTCAAGCCAGCGACCTCAGTGTTTCGCACCTGAGTCCTCCCCATCCCAGTCTGATGCTCTATCCACTGTGCCACCACCTGGTCAGTAGATCCTGAATAGTTTTAAGGGAGTTAATTTCCAGATTTTCAACTTCCATCAACTATACTCTTAAAAATGATCCACTTGAGAACTGACTTCAATTTAATATAACCTTTCTACCACTTCACATAAAAGAAGGGGCAAACTCTCCACCATCCCGAGCATCAAATAAGGAGGAAGCTTACCATAATGACTAATGAAGTTGTCATTATCCCCAGGTTTTCAGTTTTTATCTTCTTCATCATGTTTTCCGTGAAGGATGAAGCTTGACATTTTTTTGATATGTGGTTAGTTGTTCTGAATTTAGACACCATATGTGATTCTAAAGCAAGGCAATGTTGCTTCTTCCATCCCTTTTTGTCAGAGTACATAGTTCTCAAAGTCGAGTCCAGTCAGTTCAAAGCAAAGAGAGCATCTGGAATCTGCAAGCAACTTTTCCACTAGTTTAAATGCAAATAGTTCTTTTCAGCTCTTCTCATTACTCATCCCTAGAGCGTGTCTTAGGTGGAAAGAAAAGCACCCTCAAACAGCTTGAGCATATACAATAGTGACACTTAAATACATATTTTTCACAATGAATCAGGTAAGGCCTGTGGGTAAACTGTTACGTGGTTTCCTTTAGGTGGTGTATATGTTAGTCACTTAATGGTTAAAGGCCTAAAGTCATGATATATTCTAGTGACAGTCAATCCTTACAATATCTTTTATATTTTCTACCTCCTATTAAAAAGTAAAATTTTTTAATAGGCAGTGGCAAGGTGGATGGAGCGTCAGACTGGGACTTGGAGGACCCAGGTTCAAAACCCCAAGGTTGCTGGCTTGAGCAAGGGCTCATCTGGCTTGAGCAAGGGGTTACTTGCTCTGCTGCAGCCCCCTAGTCAAGGCACAAATGAGAAAGCAGTCAAACAACTAAGGAGCCACAATGAAGAATTGATGCTTCTCATCTCTTTTCCTTCCTGTCTGTCCCTATCTGCCCCTCTCTCTGTCTCTGACACAAAAAGAAGTAAAATTAAATGTTTTTTATGAACCTAGTAGTTTTTAGCAGCATATATCTTTCTTATTTACTAAATATATAAAAAAAAATTTCATCATGATGTCTTATTAGATTATTGGTATTATTTGTGGTTATTGTTCTTGTCTTAACTATTCCTAATGACTGAAGGATCAGAGTTGAGTAGACACACATATATACATTTACTAAAGAAATTTTTCATCTTTTATCATACTCCTGCTTCGTAAAAAACTTACAAATTTAGCTATGTATCATAATCCAAATGAAGTAAGGAGAAAGAACATATTGACTTATTAACTTGTCTACATTTGTTAATAGTAAACAAGAGCTAAATTAATTTATTAGATCTTTATTATATTAATTGTAATCTAACCAGTTATCTTCCTTGCCAGATGCATATTATATAACTTTTCTTAATGTATATTACCTCATTTGTTTGAACTGAAAAATAGATTTTGGGACTGAAAGTCTGATTTGGCTGCCTGTTTTAAATAAACTAAATCTGTAGCTATAAAATTTTGATAAAAATATATTTAAAGCTTATGCAGAGATTCAGTTTCTTTCACAAAAAGATTATATGGCAAAGATGTAATAGAATGAATACCATATTTCCCCACGATAAGATGCTTCCATGTATAATGCACACCTTAATTTTGGGGCCTGAAATTTTGGGGGAAAATATATTGCATAATGTTATTGAACTCAAGTTTTTGTTCATCATAAAATTCATACAATACCTCATCACTGTCAAAACTCCCATCCATTAGCTTATCCTCATCTGTGTCTGATGACAAATCACTGTCTTCATATATTGCCTTGTCCTCAGTTCCATCTATGGCATTTGAAATGCCACACTTCTTAAATGACTTGACAGCAGTCTCAATTTTTATATTATCCCAGAATCTTTTCACCCAGGTACAAACTTCTCCTATAGTTGGTTTCTTCACTCTTCCTGCTGGTGTCAAATTGTCTACAACAAGGAACGGGAAAACAAGCGCAAGTAAAAAAAAAATCTGCAACCACTGTATAAGATGTACCCAATTTTTAGACCCAAAATATTTCAGAAAAGGGTGCGTCTTATACGTGGGGAAACATGGTAGTATTTCAGTTTTCCTAACACTGAGTGTATTGAACTAAAAAGGACACCTGTGGAAGTAGCAGGAATACTTAAAAGTTTCTTAAGTCTTGATAAAGCCTCTTTTGGTATATATTCTCAAAATCCATAATGACTTTCTCAAAATTGAATGACTAAACTTTTTTTTTTCACTTAACTCATTTTTAACTGATGGTTTTTATAAAATAGGTGGTTTTCTAATTCTCTGCTTGTAGCAAAATTGGAAAATATACCTAATTAATTTGTCAGGTGATAATGACCTATCTATAAAGTTATGTTTTAGTATCTATGTTTTTAACCCTGGTGAGGAAGGAATACATATGCTTTAAAAGGAATTCAAAGAAATGTGATGTTATAACAAGGCTCCTTCTTTTCCAATTTGCTTATTTATATAAGGTTTTTTAGTGCATTATGTCTACAAAAATTTGTAAAAAAGCATAGAGTAGCGTGAATTTGATCATTTTATTAATAATTACTCGTCATTCACAGTAGCTGAACTAATTGGGAAATATCACTCATCTTATTAGAAATTGCATTTCCAATAAAATCATACTATATATATTTAAAATATATCAAAATTTAAATATTTATGCATGATATACCCAGTGAACCCAGTGAGTTATTGATTATTATAGATTATTAAAATAGGAGAATAATTTGCATCTGTCCTGGAATTATGAATATGGCCATAGCATGTACCTGTAGACACGGTTTAGAACTGTTGTGTTAAATGGCAACTGTGGGTGATTTGTTTCTTTTTTTTTTTATTCATTTTTAGAGAGGAGAGAGAGAGGGAGAGAGAGAGACAGAGAGGGAGAGAGAGACTGAGAGAGAGGCAGAGAGAGAGAAGGGGGGAGGAGCTGGAAGCATCAACTCCCATATGTGCCTTGACCAGGCAAGCCCAGGGTTTCGAACCGGCAATCTCAGCATTTCCAGGTCGATGCTTTATCTACTGCGCCACCACAGGTCAAGCCTGCTTTGTTTCTTTTATAATTTATTTTTTATTAAAATTATTTCAAAAGCATTAGTTTGTTTTTTAATCTACAACAAAAGGAGTAGCAGAAAATAGAGAACTATTGACAAAGGGAGTGATGGAGTGATCTATTAAGGACAAGTTGATTTGAGACAGTTTCCTTCAGATGGTAAGCACTGAACCAAGTGGTAGTGATGAGTAGATGATGTATTAGGGTACTGGAAGCAGGAGAAAGGACAGATAAGAGATGCAAAGGGTTGTTTTTGTAAGAATGATAAGGTAGATAAAAGGGATATACTGGTGAAATGCGTCCCTGGGAAGGTAAGGGGTATGTCTTATCTCCATTTGTACTTCAGCTGCCAACACAGAACCTGGCACAAATTAGGCTCTCCATAAATATTCATTAAACTGAACTAAATGGTTTGTTTGATTTGAGTTCAAGTATTGGTGAGCTAAAAAATTACAGGGAGGCCACTTGGTGGACTGAGCAAGTTTGGTTTTAATGAAATAGCAAGTATAATAAAGTCAGTGTTTTCCTGGGTTTAGAGGTATGATAGCTCATAAATAGCCCAGAGATCACAAGTGGCATGCTTCTCTGTTTTCTGTTAATGCAGCCATGAGCATACAGTGCTCCAGAATCCCTTCCCTCCAGATGTTGAGTGCGTTCTGTTTCCTAATGTTGTGCCAATTGCTACATGACATAGAGAAAGACAGAGTTATGTACAACGTTGCACTGATTTTTTTCCTTTCATAGTTTTGGATTTGTAGGTGAACCTTTCAAGGCAGTTTTATTTTTTGTCTTCTTCTAATTCCTTTTAATTTTTTTTTCTTACCAAACCTTGTTATTTAATTATGATGCCGCCACATTTAATGGCATTTGGTCCCCAAGTTTCTAATAAGAAAAATGCCCACTTACTTTGCATAAGGTTGAGGTGGATGTTCAAACTCTCCCCTCTCCTTTTTTTATTTTTATTTTTATTTTTATTTTTGAGAGAGAGAGAATAGCATCAACTTATTCCGTTTAGTTGTGCCATTGATTGCTTACTATATGTGTCCTTAACAGGACTCAAACTGGTGACTTTGGAGCTCATGGACATGCTCTATTCACTGTGCCACTGGCCAGGGCTCTCCCCTCTCCTAAGATTTATTATTCGAGCCCTGGCCAGATAGCTCAATTGGTTAGAGCTTCATTTTGAAATGCAGAGGTTGCCAGTTCGATCCCTGATCAGGGCACATACAGGGAAAAATGATATTCCTGTCTCTCCTTCTCCATTCCTCTCTTAAAATCAATAAATTAAAGAAAGTTTTTTAAGTTGTTAAACTCTTTGTTAAAAAAGATAACACTTGCCTGGCCAGGTGGTGATGCAGCAGATAGAGCATCAGTCAGACTGGGACGCAGAGGACCCAGGTTCGAAACCCCAAGGTCGCCAGCTTGAGTGTGGGGTCACTGGCTTGAGCGTGGGATCATAGACGTGACCCCATTGTTGCTGGCTTGAGCCCAAAGGTTGCTGGCTTAAGCAAGGGGTCACTCGCTCTGCTGTAGGGCCCCCCCCCACCCCCATCAGGGCACATATGAGAAGCAATCAATGAACAACTAAGGTGCTGCAACAAAGAATTGATGCTTCTCATCTCTCTCCCTTACGGTCTGTCCCTATCTGTCCCCCTCTCTGTCTCTCTCTCTGTTTCTATCACACACAAAAATAATAACTTACTAATTTCTATATTTCATGTCACAAAAGACTAAACAGATGAAATTTAATATCTTTAATTCACTATGAGTTTTAGAGAAATTTTACAGCAACTTCAAAGAAAAATTAATAGGCAGTAAATGGTTCCTTATCCTCTTACTAATCTCTACATTTCTGTTTTTAATCTTTACCAGAATTCTGGGTTATTTTCAAAAGCTCTTTCTCAGTGTCTGGAATCAGCTTTCAGAGAGGCTGAACTCCAGGCACCTTGGGCTGGTTTTCTCTGTCACATGTAGATGTATAATTTGCCCAAGGAACAACACACTTGAGCCATTAAAGTTTATGTCAGAGAAAGCCCTTGTTCCTTTCAACTTCCCTGCCCTCCAGTCTCATTTCAAGAAGAAAATATCTTAAACTCTTTTTAAGAAAAAAACAAAAAACAAAACATTGTTTTATTAGCAGTATTTCTAGCTCATATCAAAGATTTCTGCTCTCAACCCTTCAATCATTTGGACTAGTGAAGTCAGTTCCAATGTGAAGGAAGTATCCTTTATATTTATAGCAACATTTTAAATATAGGTCAAGAATGTGTTAGAAATTACTTGAACCTGATTTATTATGCATTTATAAAATTATCCCTGACAACTAGGAGACGCACAGGGGAGGAAATACATGACCTGGACCCTCAGAGGGATTGGATAAATGGTAGTTAGGGGCCAATAAGACACCAGCAGACAGATGGTAGGTGAGTAAAATGAATACAGCATGGAGTCTGGCCTGGCCAGAGCCACACATTCTAGAGTAAGAATAGATTGGTATTTGACTTCTACAGGCTACCTGAGCATTGGCATGGTGGGAACCCTGATCGCTTCTCTGGCTCCAAATGGTCTCTCTAGTTATTCATTGTTCTCCCCCTTCCCTGTTTCATTTCTTTATTTTAGTCCTTTATTTTACTTTTGTGAGAGTCAGTTTGAAAGAAATATTAAGGACATTCTTATCCAAAATGGACGGTGGACCTTGTGAGACTCCATCAACAAGCCTCTAACTTTGCCTTTCATGTGTCCCTTCCTGTTGAGTGGGAAAATGTTACCCATCAAAACTTCTGTTGAAAGCCTGGTATCCAGGCTTACCTGGGGGCTCACGACAAAGAAAACTCTAAACCTCTTACTAATGACCTATTCAGGCTTTCAGGTTGTCATCACTGCATAAAAACTTCTTTCAAATTGATCTCTCAGATTCTGTCTTGATCTTCATCTACCCTGTTCTCACATTGCCATTTCTCTTTCTAAAATACAAATCTAGTTATCTCTCTCTCACTTACTTAAAATTTTTCATTATCTTAGAGGGGAAAAAGTCCAAACTCCTTAACTTAATATATAAAGACCCTATCTGACCTGATTCTTCATTTCACCCCATCTCCTGCCACTTTGCCTCACTTTATCTGTAGTCAAGCATCAGAGTTACATTGGACTCTTATTAGTCCTTAAATATTACTTATTTTCATAAATTAGAGCTTTGTATTTGGTTTCCTTGACTTAGTTGCATACCTAGTTTAGGCCTTAGATAAAATTTTCCTTCTTTTCAAAGCCTTTCCTCCGTCAGAACCCTTACCACAACCTTGTAGCTGCTCTTAATTCTGTATTAGTTTGATATGTGGACACCTCCATTTTAGCTGAATTACTGGCCCCAACATTCTCTCAGGCACAAATGTTAACTAAATTAACCAGTGAGTGAGATGGTCTTAATTACATGGCAGCCATACACACGTTTTCATACCTTAACAGAGGCATGTTTTTTAGCAAGTAAGGGCCAACATCAGCATTTTGAATCAAAACACCTGTTTCTGAGTGAAACTCCTTGTGAATTAGTCTTTAAGTTAAAAATGAAGCTATTCATGGGTTCTGCCTCAGAATTCTTTTTACTAATACTAGAAATTTATAGAAAGACATAAAATGTGGTTCTCTGTTTTAGGCTTCAGCTCTGGCGGCATGGACTATGGCATGGTTGGTGGGAAGGAGGCTGGAACAGAGTCTCGCTTTAAACAGTGGACCTCCATGATGGAGGGACTGCCCTCTGTAGCCACACAGGAAGCCAGTATGCACAAAAATGGTAAGGGCAAGCAAAGCATTATGAGTTGGAGCTCTTTGAACCTTCAGCAGGCCTTGATGAAGTGTCCTGTAAAATTATTTTAAAGCACAGATCTATAGCTTTTTCTTAGTGAGTCTCTTTGATTCTTTTTCTCCCCCAACCCCCACCCCACAGCCCCGGTCTTATGATCACCTATGAAGGAAGATTGTGTTTATTTCAACTTATGAGAAACTTAAAATGCTATTTCTGATTAAAGGGAGCAAAATTTCTCACCTGCAGTGGGGATGGATGGGATTAAAGGTAGTAGAAGTGAACTTGAGTACCCATTAAGGTAAAATCCTAATGAATTGGCTGAGAGAACAGAATCAGGTTTTTTGTTTTTAATTTAACATGTAAGAGATCACAACAAATACCTATCGTGTTGATTTTGAACCCTTCAATCTCCAAAGATGACTAACAGATCAATACGTGAGACTTGAAGTTTCCACAAAGCTTTCTTTATGAGTTACAGGGTTTGCTGGACAGCAATTGAGGGCTTTCCAGGCTTTGGTTATAAATGTGGGTCGGCCCTTCTTCTTCAGAATCTCTATAGGAACTTGTCCTTTTCCCTGTTAAGACAGATAAAAGGTCTCTGACTCTTCCTACAGCCTTTGTTTCAATTGACAGTAATTCACATGGATTCAACGTAGCTATGAGAACCAAGTATAAACAAATAGGTGTGGGACTGCTCCTGGTGCAGCTCCCTCACAGGCCTCAGCCCCATCAGTCTAAAGCCTTCCAGGGTTTCTTTATAAGCCACTCTTAAAAATGTGCCTATCTGGAGACTGCTGAAGTGGCTGTGTGGACCTCTCTGCTGCTATCCCAAAGCATCGTCATTTGATTTTGTGGCACAAAATCAAGAATGATTTTTAAAAACTATGTGATCTGTTTCTGAACTGAATAATCCAAGCCCAACATCTATAGCTTTGGGCACTTAACACTGCTTCCTTCCCCAGAGACATAATAGGTGCATGACAGTAAGTACGAAATGGCACGTGAGAGGGTATCTCAGTAGTAAGGTAGCCACTTGCCTTTTTAGAGATTACAGTTAGTATTTTCCCCAAATCTTTAGCAATCCCCAAGGGAATTGAGCTTTTCATGTTCTATTACTTCATTATAATGTGCCCTTGAATCAAATTTCTTTCAGTAGCTCCAGAAAATCAATGACATCTTAGCTGAGCATGGAGATGGTTTTATGGTTTTGATGATACTCCTACTAGGCCAAACCAGATCCTTTAAAAAAAAATTTTATTTATTTATTTATTTATTTATTTATTTATTTAGGACAGACAGGAATAGAAAGAGTTGAGAAGCATCAACGAATAGTTACGGCATCTTAGTAGTTCATTGATTGCTTTTTTATATGTACCTTGACCAGGAGGCTCCAGCTGAGCCAGTGACCCTTTGCTCAAGCCAGTGACTTTGGGGTCATGTCTGTGGTCCCACACTCAAGCAGGTGACCTCAGGGTTTCAAACCTGGGTCCTCAGTATCCCAGGCGTTGCTTTATCTACTGCACCACGACCTGGTCAGGCCAAACCAAAATAAAATTTATTTTTTAAATTTTTTTTCATGGGCGAGGGGAGAGACATCAGTTTGTTGTTCCACTTAGTTGGTTCATTCAGTTTTGTACTCGTTGATTGCTTCTCATATATGCCCTGACTGGGGATTGAACCTGCAACTTCAGTGTGCTAGGATGATGCTTTATCCACTGAGCCACCCATCCAGGGCCTGAACCTTTTGATCAATATCTTTACAAATATTTTAACACATTACCTTGGAAATAATTGTATCAGTTTATAAATAGGATGCTAAGAATAGATCAAGTGACACTGTGCAGCATGTACAATTTGTTTGAGAGGTAGAATGATATTTCATAGAGGCTGAAAATATTATTTAAAGTGAAGCTCATTTTTTGTTAAAGAGAATTTTAAATTTTTAAGCTTTTAAATTTTTCCCTGCCCCATGGCATATAAAATACATGAAGGGTGCACTGACAAAACTGCTGAAATGCTCTCAGGAAGGCAGTTACAAAGGATTTGCTGTTCTTCATGTGTGGGGCCATGGATCTCAGCGCTGCAGAGCTTACTGCTGGTCTTGTGCTGGCAAAGACCGTAGGCAGGAATTCCATCTCATTGCTTTGGAATTTAAAGCAATTGCAGATGCTTTTCTCTTCAGTGAACTACCCTCCATTTATATTGCTTCTTCCAGTGAAATTAGGCCTGCTCAGCACTGAAGAACTTGGGTGGGTATTGTCAGTACAAATGTAGTTAAAAACCTTATATCAGGGGTCCCCAAACTTTTTACACAGGGGGCCAGTTCACTGTCCCTCAGAACGTTGGAGGGCTGGACTATAAAAAAAACTATGAACAAATCCCTATGCACACTGCACATATCTTATTTTAAAGTAAAAAAACAAAACGGGAACAAATACAATATTTAAAATAAAGAACAAGTAAATTTAAATCAACAAACTGACTCGTATTTCAGTGGGAACTATGCTCCTCTCACTGACCACCAATGAAAGAGGTGCCCCTTCTGGAAGTGCGGCGGGGGCCGGATAAATGGCCTCAGGGGGCCGCATGCAGCCCGCGGGCCGTAGTTTGGGGACCCCTGCCTTATATACTGTGAATTGTTTAGAATTTTTATTATTTCTCACTCTCGAGTCATTAGTGTAGAAACTGGGGATAATGGCATGATTTGTAGTTTATTAAAGTTCAGTTAATTTCATAAGACCATCAAATTTTAAAACTGAAAGGCTCAGAAAGGTGAAATGAACTAACTGTTCAAGATCATCCTGCTTATTAATTATATATGGGTACTAAAGTATGACCTCTCACTTTAGTATTCTTTCTACTGCATAAGCTTCAGAATACTGTATTTGTTTGAGTTTCTCTGACTAAAAGATTGACAAGTTCTGTTCACAGTACTCCTTTCCAAGGTGAATTAATTTCCTTTCTCTCTCATCAGGCGCTATAGTGGCCCCTGGTAAGACCCGAGGAGGGTCACCATACAACCAGTTCGATATCATCCCGGGTGACACACTGGGTGGCCATACGGGTCCTGCTGGTGATAGCTGGTTACCTGCCAAATCTCCACCAACAAATAAAATCGGAAGTAAATCCAGCAATGCCAGTTGGCCTCCAGGTATTGTCCAGAAAGTGTTTTTTTCTGAGATATCATTTGTTTTTTTGTAGGTTTGTTTGTTTGTTTGTTTAGAGAGACAGGAAGGGAGAGGGATGAGAATCATCAACTTGTAGTTGCTTCACTTCAGTTGTTCATTGATTGCTTCTCATACGTGCCTTGACTGGGGGTTCCAGACAAGCCTGTGACCTTGGGCTTCAAGCCAGCAGCCTTAGGGTTCAGGCCAGTGACCATGGGATCATGTCAATGATCCCACACTTAAGATGAAGACCTTGGGATTTCAAAACTTGGACCTCAGCATCCCAGATCAGTGCTCTTATCCACTGTGCCATCCCTGGTCCAGCAGATATCATTTGTTTTTTAATTGTTAATTTCAAGTTCTGAACAGATTGTTTTGCCACCAACTTGACTAAGGCACCCACTTTAATTTTTTTCATTCAGTAATTATTGTCTGATAAAAACAAGACATGTGCTATGCTGTGGGAAGATGAAGATAGAAAGTTTTCATTAAATAGTATCTCTGCTCTATAGTGTTCAGTCAAGAAAAAATAAGGTATTTACATTAAAAGTAAGTTACAGTGTGGTAAATATTGCATGGACTTGGATAAGCTGAAGGAAGTCAGGAGAGAAGAATCTGAGGACAAAAGAAGGTGACGTTGGAACCAGGACTTGGCATACATCTGTCATAGGGGATGCTTTGTAACCTGGGTTCTTCTGAAATGTCCATGATTTGATTTTTTTTTTCCTTGGGGAGGGGAGGGAGGGAGGAAGAGAGAGACATGAGAAGTATCAACTTATAGTTGCATCACTTCAGTTGTTCATTGATTGCCTCTCATTCATGCCTTGACCAGGGGGCTCAGGCGGAGCCAGTGACCTCGGGATTTTGAACCTGGGTCCTCAGCATCCCAGGTTGATGCTCTATCCACTGTGCTACCACCAGTCAGGCTGATTTATTTTTTTAAACAAGTATTTATTACCAGTTATCTCCCAGGTTTGCAGCACTGAGTGCAATGAGAATATTTATTACTTCTCTCTCTCTCTTTCTTTCTCTCTGTTTTGGTATAAATAAACTATTTTCATTGTAGAAAAAAATTTAAATGTAGGAAAGTAAAAATAAAAAATTTGGTATATGTCCTTCTATATAATTTTATTTGTGATACAAATATGTAAGAGTTTCATTCTATTAGAGTAGGCTCATATAGTACCTGCTGTTCATATGTAATGCATATTGCTTTTCCTCATCATGATTAGAAAATAAAAGTTTATTAATACTATCACATACCTTTGAATATGACTTAAATTTGCCGATAAAAAATTATAAACATTTAATTGTATATATTCCAGGTTTTCTCATGATAAGCCAAATTATTCCTGCCAGTTGTCCCTGCTCAGTTTCTTTAGTAGTGGTCATTTGTATTGTGTTTTCGTTTGTGCATCTGAGCAAGTTTCTGGTAAGATAGATGGAAGAAGTTACTGATTGCCAACCTAGATTTTCTTCTTCCAGTTCTTTTTTTTTTTTTTTTAGTTTTTATTTGATGGTTTTAGAGGAAGGGAGAGAGAAAGACACAAACATCTACCTGTTTCTGTATGTTCCCTGACCAGGGACTAAACCGGCAACCTCTGTGTGTCAGAACAATGCTCTGCCAACTGAACCATCTGGTTAGGGCATTCTTCCAGTTCTTGTCCTAGATGCCTGAACAGTTCTCATGAGCACCAGGCTGCTAATCCTGCTTCCCTGCCTTCAGGCCTGAATTTCCCTGGGAGTAGGAAGAGAGGTTCTGGGGCCAGGCACTGATGAATTCTAGCGTCAAGTTCACAACCATAGAGAAGATTGACATGTTGTGATGACACAAAGGTGGTGCTGGAAGAGTATATGTTGAAGCTGACTTTTTTTTCTTTTTTTTTTCTTTTATGATGAATATCTGAAATAAAATAGATTGAATATTTAGACTTTTTACATACCTATTTTTTATATCAAAACATAACTTTGGCTCTGGCTGGTTAGCTCAGTCTGTTAAGAGCATCATCCTGAAACAAGGTTGTAAGTTCAGTCCCCAGTCAGGGCACACAGAGGAAGCAACCAAAAAATGCATGACTGAGTGGAACAACAAATGCTCTCCCCCACCCTTCCTCTCTGTCTTTCTAATAATCAATAAAAGTTAAGCCCTGGCCAGATAGCTCTGGAGTGTCATCCCAAAGCGCTGAGGTTGCCAATTCAATTCCCCAGTTGGGGCACATACAGGAGTTGCTTGATGTTCCTGTCTCTCTTTCTCTCTCCCTTTCTTTCCCCCAGCCTCTCTCAAAAACAAAAAACAAAACAAAAAGCTTTATTTTACCATTTTTGAACAACCTTCTACCTCTAATACTTCTTCTCTCAGAATTCCAACCAGGAGTGCCATGGAAAGGTATCCAAAACATTGACCCTGAATCTGATCCCTATGTCACCCCAGGAAGCGTGCTGGGGGGTTCAGCCACATCTCCCATTGTAGATACTGACCACCAACTTCTGCGGGATAATACCACAGGTAAATCAGTCAAATGTCCCTTGTGTTGATTCAGCACCCAACATTTTTAAATTTTTCAATCTGTAGCTTCATTTATACTTGCTATTATCTATTAATTTAACTAGAAAACATAAGAATGTAAAGCTTTTCACATCATTTTTTAGATATATTTTGTTTCTTCTTCTATTGCAAGTTAAATAAAATATTTCAAGGTTTCACTTGTACTGACATTTATCTGCAATATTTTTATCTTGTTTTTCATTTGTCACTCAAAGGGTCTAATTCTTCCCTCAACACCTCGCTGCCTTCACCTGGTGCCTGGCCCTACAGTGCCTCTGACAACTCCTTTACCAACGTTCATAGCACTTCAGGTATGAGTGTGACCTGTTTGTTTCCTTTTGGTTAGCTCTTTTCAGGTTCTTTTTTACAAAGGAAGTTGGCATTTATTTCTGAAGGAATACTTTTATAGAAGTTGAGTAGCATGTATCAGCATAGGTGGAGGCACCACTCTTGTATTGGCCATGTCCTCGGGGAGCTTTCAGTCTCAGAGAGTCAGGACAAGACTTAGGACAAAGTAGATGGTGATATAAATGCAGGAAGCTGTTATGTTAAGAGGTTACACTTGTGTCACTTAACACAGTGCCTTACAGATTGGTAGACAGTTTAGTTAATTGTCACTTTGGTCTTGTAAAAGTTGTACCTTAAGCCATTAAAGTCGTTAAGGATTCTATTAGAAAGTAAGACAAATTCTTAGCTGCTTGCTAAGACATGACAAATTAATGGCCATATAAATTGTATTTAATATTTTTTCTTTCTACCTCTGTGTCCTTTCAGCAGTGCAACAATAACCTATCCTTTATTGAGTGCCCTTGCAAACCAGGTAGCATGCTAAGCCTTTAGCATGCATTCTTATCTTACCTTTGTCAAAGTGTATGGGGGGAGTCTTGATGTTATCCCATTTTGTAGATGAAGAGGTTCAAAGAGTTGATGTAATTTGCTACAGGTCTGAGTAAGTGTGCTAAGGAACTCAGTATTTTATGTTTCTAACCACAATCCTACAGTATACTTTTACAGAACTTTTTTCTTTACATATAAAAACTCATTTTAATCTAACTCTTTTATTCTTGTGACTGCTCATATCTCAGGTTGAACAGTGTTATCTTTTATCCACAATTGGATAGTCACCCGAGAGATGACCCAAGAATCATCCCAAATATTTTCTCAAATTGAGTATTTACTGTCCCACCTCCAAAATTATCTTTCCTTTTTAAATAAACTGTATTTTTCTTAGTGATGCTCACGTGTCAACTGAGTCACAAAATCTCAGTATTTTCTTGCTCTTCATTTCTCTCTTGCTCACTGAAAACAGGCAGTGATGATGTCTCTGAGTGGTTTAGTCTGCTGTCGTATCTCTCTTACCCATGTCTTCCATTCCGTTCTATTTACTGTCACCCAGATTTTAAATCCTACTTTAAACACTAAATGCTGAAATCTGCGGAATCTTCTAATAGTATTTAATCAATCTCCAGCCTACCTTTATGGACTCCTTTACCTGTCTGCCCCCTGAAATGTTGTTCAGCCAGAATTGGGGGGAAACATTTGGTACAGAAAGTGTTTAAATTGAACCTTGGTTTATGTTTTCCAGTCTGTCGGAGCCCACCTATTTATGTAAATCCTTCAAGACCTATCTTTGCAAAGCCCTTTGCTCATAGCCCAATGTTGTCTTTCTCCTTTGTGTTGAACATACAGAACATTGCCTGGGACTACCAATTTTGTTTTTCATCCCATCTGAACTTGAAGTTCTTGAGAATAACTTTTTATATTACCCATACACTTTTAGTGCCTTAAAGCATAGGAAGCCCTCAGTGAATATTTGTTGATTGTATTTTAAAAGTGTTTGAAAATCAGTATCTAATATTCTGAATCAAGAAAAGTGGCTGAATGGCTCGATTGGTTAGAGCATTGTCCCAATTCACAAAAGTTGCTGGTTCAATCCCCAGTCAGGACATACAGAAACAGAATGATGTTTCTGTCTGTCTGTCTCTCTCTCCCCTTTCCTCTCTCTTTAAAATCAGTAAGTAGGCCCTGGCCAGTTGGCTCAGTGGTAGAGCGTCGGCCTGGCGTTCAGGAGTCCTGGGTTCGATTCCTGGCCAGGGCACACAGGAGAGGTGCCCATCTGCTTCTCCACCCCTCCCCTCTTTCTCTTCCCCTCCCCCTCTCCTTTCTTTCTCTCTCCTCCCCTCCCCCTCTCCTTCCTTTCTCTCTCTTCCCATCCCGCAGCCAAGGCTCCATTGCAAAGTTGGCCCGGGCACTGAGGATGGCTGTGTGGCCTCTGCCTCAGGCGCTAGAATGGCTCTGGTTGCAACAGAGCGACGCCCCAGATGGGCAGAGCATCACCCCCTGGTGGGCATGCCGGGTGGATCCCAGTCGGGCGCATGCGGGAGTCTGTCTGACTGCCTCCCGTTTCCAATTTCAGAAAAATATAAAATCAGTTAATTTAAAAAAAAAGAAAAGTTTAATTTTCTAATGTACTTTCTATTAAGTCAGTAAATGTTTATAGAACATTTTAGTTCCACTAGATTTCACATGCTGTAAGATTGATGGTTTCAGAAATACTCTCCTTGAATTCATCTTCCCTTTCAGCTTATGTTTAGCTAAGAAAGTGAGAATTAGTTATCTTATTAAACCTTTAGTCCATTTGTAAACTTGTCGATTCAGAGTAGTTGTTATTGAAAATGTAATATTTAATAAGCTCAAAGAACAATGTTATT
The DNA here is from genome assembly GCF_036850995.1 of Saccopteryx leptura. Classification (NCBI taxonomy): domain Eukaryota; kingdom Metazoa; phylum Chordata; class Mammalia; order Chiroptera; family Emballonuridae; genus Saccopteryx; species Saccopteryx leptura. Next base: position 312,209,942 of record NC_089503.1, read on the forward strand.
TTGTATTGCTGCTTTTAAAATGCTTGCTTTCTATTTTTATAATTTTTTTTTTTAATTTTTATTTTTCTGAAGCTGGAAACGGGGAGAGACAGTCAGACAGACAGACTCCCGCATGCGCCCGACCGGGATCCACCCGGCACGCCCACCAGGGGGCGATGCTCTGCCCCTCCGGGGCGTCGCTCTGCCCACCAGGGGGCGATGCTCTGCCCCTCCGGGGCTTCGCTCTGCCACGACCAGAGCCACTCCTGGGGCAGAGGCCAAGGAGCCATCCCCAGCGCCCGGGCCATCTCCGCTCCAATGGAGCCTTGGCTGCGGGAGGGGAAGAGAGAGACAGAGAGGAAGGAGTGGTGGGGGTGGAGAAGCAAATGGGCGCCTCTCCTATGTGCCCTGGCCGGGAATCGAACCCGGGTCCCTCACACGCCAGGCCAACGCTCTACCGCTGAGCCAGCCGGCCAGGGCCTATTTTTATAATTTAAATGTGTGCATGTATATGCAAAATTTATGTGTATTTGGTGACAAAGGTGACCTATATAACTTTATTCCTTCCTCAATTTTTTTATAGCAAAGTTCCCTGATTACAAATCAACATGGTCCCCAGATCCCATAGGACACAACCCCACTCATCTCTCCAACAAGATGTGGAAAAACCATATTTCCTCAAGGAACACTACACCGCTGCCCCGCCCACCTCCTGGTCTGACCAACCCCAAACCATCATCTCCCTGGAGCAGCACAGCACCCCGATCAGTCAGGGGGTGGGGGACACAGGACTCACGGCTTGCCTCTGGTAAGAAGGATCTGCCTAAAGCAGCATCATTGTTCAAACACAGAGGTCTTATGTTAACAGAAATGATAAAGACATGATGATGTCTTCAAAGAAGAGAAAAGTACAGTTGGCTGGTAGAGGGAAAAGTATCTCTTGAATAGAAAATTGTAGTCAGTGTAAAGCATAGGGACCCAAGAACTGCCGAGGTGCTGGTCGAGTAAAGTGGCCAACAGCAGAGTGAGAGCAGTAGAGGGAAAACCTTGTCTTGTAGAGAATGCATAAGAGTGCATAGGGATCCAGGGCTAGGAGAAGAGAGCTGGCTATTTGGTGATGAGGTAAAGGTCAGAATGAGGTAAAAAAGAGACAGTGATTTATAGAAAGAGAGAAGAAGGATGTGGGCCAAAGAAAAATGTTTCTCATTCATGCCTTTTAAAATTTTTTGATGACTGTTCTTAATCTTTTTTCTGATTCCCTACAGCCTCTACCTGGAGTGATGGTGGTTCAGTTCGTCCTAGTTACTGGTTGGTTCTTCACAATCTCACTCCACAGGTAATCATGCTTCCTTGTGATTTTTCTAAATAGGACTTAATTGTGTTAAAAGAGAGAAAACTAGGAGATGTGGGCAGAAATGAAAGCTCATTTATTTCCTAGTCACTGCAGAGGGGTCCAGCCCGCAAGAGTTTCCCCACCCAAGGCTTGAAGCTACTGCTGAATGGGGGATGTTGGCCATGCAGCTTCACGCCTGCCTTCATGGTGATGTTAATACATGTAGTTTATAAAATAATAATTTATCTGGTGAATTCTGTCCAGCAGAGATAACTTGCTGTGTAGCTCTGCCTGTCAGAATCTAGAACCAAGTGGGAAATGGATGTTTAAGTATTTTAACCACCTGCCAAGAAAATTACTTGTTGTTTTTTTTTTTATTTAAGACTTTTGAGGCTCACTATTAACCATATTTCTGCTTCATAAATAATTAACCATCTATCTCTGCAGAAGGAATGTGTCTCTTATAGCTTAAATGCCCCATAGGTACTTGTGATTTTTCTCTGTTACACTCTTCTGTGTAGATGGCATCACTAATTTTTGTCATCAGAACATGCTCTCTGAGTTGTTTACCCTATAGGGGGACTTCATTTGGACCAGACTGTCTTCCCCTTCCCATTGGTTGCTTGATAACTGACGTATTTGCAGCAGCATTATGTTGAGCGTTCAAACTAGGTTAAATGAACCATCGAAACAGAGCCCATACCTTCATTTGGACTTGACAGCACAACTTTTACAACACCTTGTTAGAAGGGATCAGTTATACCTCCCTGCCTTTGACACACAGAATGATTTGTCTACCATTTGATTCATAAATGGATTTGGGTGCACCTTACTAAGCTAGTACTAGTACTTTCTATAGTGGTTCCTAGGGGTATATTTGTAGGTGACTGACCTAATATGTTTGGAATGTATATTTGATTAAACAAAATCAAGTAGGTTTCCCCACTGTGAGACTTCTTAGATCCTTTAATATGCTAACATGTATTACAAGTCTCTATGGAGAAATACAGCTTCTCCTAAATTTATTTACCCAGTGAACCCATTTTGTGGGAAGTAATCCAGGGCTTGTATTTCATGGTACCTGTTGAGAAAGGCAGTTTCCTAAATACAGTTTAAATAAGGGAGAGTCTGGATTGGCTTTTAGTCCCTATATCTAGTAATTCAGCTAACAGCCCCAGGTTATTTATTTAGCTAATAATAGTTGATTGAAGCATGAAGATTTTATATAGCCATCCTCAAAACGATATTCTCCTCATTATTTCTAAGTAGTCCCACAGTGTGGTGGGTGTAATGTGGTCAGGATGAGAGAAGAGGTACACTGTGTTGAAATGAGCCTAGGCAAACTAACCAGCTGTTTACTTCTGTTTTATAATATGAAAACTGGTAAGTGCATCTGTGTATTTATACAAAATGAATATAGGGATTGGCTGTGTTTATATTAGAAATAATTGATTAATTTTAGTCTACGGCCATACCACTCTGAATGCACTTGATTTCGTATGATTTTGGAAGCTAAGCAGGATCAGACCTGGTTAATACTTGGATGAGAGAAAGAATTGATTAATTTAAAAAATTAACACCATTTAATAGCAAACTAATCTCAATTGTAGCTTAAAAGCCTATGAGGTCAAATCTTTGATATCTGGATAAATTTACTTTTTAATCAACTAAAGTTTGTTTAAAAGACATCTCTTCTGAAAAATCACTAGTGGCAAACACTGATATGTTTCTATAATCAGTTGTCACTTTAAAGACGATGCTAAGAGCTGTTTCTCCAATCATTTTCTTTTTTTTTTTTTTTTAGCAAGAGAGAGACAGAACAGCAGATAGGGACAGCCAGACTGAAAGGGAGAAAGATGAGAAGCATTAATTCTTCATTAAAGGACCTTAGTTGTTCATTGATTGCTTTTTCATAGGTGCCTTGACAGTGGGGCTCTAGCCTAACCAGTGACCCCTTGCTCAAGCCAGCAACTATGGGATCATGTCTATGAGCCCGCACTCAAGCTGGTGACCTTGGGGTTTCGAACCTGGGTCCTCTGTGTCTCAGGCCACCACTCTGTCCACAATGTCACTGCCTGGTCTGGTTCTCCAGTCATTTTCTAACACAAATTATGGTGAAACTGCCAGTTTCATCCTGCTGTTTCCATGGTAAAACCACAGAATATTTCTACTGCCGCCAACAGCAGTATAACTTTTGAAGTCTATTCCAATAGAAATCTGTTTCACTTCCAAAGAAATGAACTGAAATATTGGACTGAGCAGCTTAAATAAACATAGTTAAGATCTTGATGCAAATCAATTAATCAGAGTGAATAAATAGACTTGTTCATTTGAGTCATAGATGAGGGCAGTTATCCTCTGTCACTGGACATCTTATTGATGAGAGTCTGACTAAAGTGAGTGACTACAGTTTTTGGTCCCATCAGCTGCGGGCAGCAGAGGACAGAGAGTAGGTAGAAATAGTCTCACCTTGTGATGGCCAAAGTAGGAGTAAGAGGACATCCGAATAATCTATGAGCTGAGACAGCCATCAACATTCTAAATCGGGGGTAGTCAACCTTTTTGTATCTGTTAGTAGTAAAATTTTCTAACCTCCCACCGGTTCCACAGTAATGGTGATTTATAAAGTAGGGAAGTAACTTAACTTTATAAAATTTATAAAGCAGAGTTACAGCAAGTTAAAGCATATAATAATAACTACTTACCAAGTACTTTATGTCAGATTTTTGCTGTTTGGCAGAATAAATCTTTATAAAACATCTTACTATAGTTAAATCTATCTTTTTCTTTATACTTTGGTTGCTCTGCTACCGCCCATCATGAAAGCTGGAACGCCCACTAGTGGGCTGTAGGGACCAGGTTGACTACCACTGTTCTAAATCATCAGATGGTTAGCCATGCTTTTCTTGTTGGTGGCTTCCTCTTTACCTCTTTTTTAGATTGTTAACTTGGGAAGTGGAGGAATACTACATGAGTTATGATGCTAAGAACTTTGCACATTTTCTTAAACTTCTATAAAGTACCATATTATTTTCTTTTTTTAAAGCCCTACAAATTAGCATGTGTTCACTTGTTTGCCTCTTAAAGAATATAGACCACAAGTCGAATCATATGCTTTTATTTGGAGCTACATTTGTTTAAACTTTGTGTGTGTGAGAGAGAGAGAGAGAAGAAGGAAGGGTGGGGGGAGAAAGAAAAAAGCATCAACTCATTGCTCCACCTAGTTGTGTACCTGTTGATTGCTTCTCAGATAAACTCTGACCAGGGCTCATACCTGCAACTTTGGCGTCAAGCTGGCAACTCTAGTGCTCCAGAACAACACTCTGTTTACTGCACTGCACCACCAGCCAGGCTGTGCACACTTTTTATTTGCAAAATGGGCAGGTTAGATTTCAGCTCAGTGCTTTAAATATCTTAAAATTTCACTTGAAGACTTCTATATTCAGTACACTCACTCTTTGTCTTGAGTTCTTCATTCATCCCTGCAAGACTTATTTAGTACTGATGCTATTATTTATCAATTGCACTGAAGCCCTCTCATTCTCATATGTAAGATCACATGACTTTCTTTCATACCTCACTTCCAGTTTTTATCTCACAAATGTCTTACTCCTTAGATTGATGGGTCAACCTTGAGAACCATCTGCATGCAGCACGGCCCACTGCTGACATTCCATCTGAACCTAACCCAGGGCACTGCCCTGATTCGATACAGCACCAAACAGGAGGCGGCCAAGGCCCAAACTGCACTGCACATGTGAGTACCCATCCTGTACTTACTGAGACAAGCACGCATGAAGATGTACACCTTCCTGTTCTGGCACGTGCCTAATTAAAGATGCATGAGAACATGCCCCAAACGATGTCATCACATAAGCCGTTTTGGGGTACTAAGGTGGCTGATCTTAATCTGCCAAAGTGTGGATTGTCCTGTGTATATCATAGTTCAATAATCGGAATTCCACAAATGAAGAACTTGTGAAGTAGTGAATACATTTTAAGTACCATAAAACAAACCCACTATTTATGAAAATGTGAAACCATAATTACTGTCACTTTTCATAAGAGCATCTAACCACTTATTTGGCTTCATTGTGGGTGATGATGAAATATTCTGGTGGGTAGCAGGGATTTTGTGTGAAGTAGATGGGACTGGATTAGACTGACCATCCCTTCCCTGTCACTCTCAAACTGGTGGACAGGAAAGAGCTGACTCCCTGTGCCTGCAGATGCCATGACAAAAAGCTACACACAGGAACAAGAGGGTGAGGCTTAGGCAGTGAGCCCACCCCTGAGATGGAGCAGCATTTCCAGGTGTATGAAGCTGGGTCAGCTTGATGGTGTGTGATCTTTTTACCTCCTATAGGGGAAAAAAAGATGACATTATCCGTTTTAAAATTTTTTGACTACTTTTTTTTTCTTTTTTAAAATTTTTATTTATTCATTTTAGAGAGAGAGAGAAAGGTGGAGGGAACAGGAAGTATCAACTTATAGTAGTTGCTTCTCATATGTGCCTTGACTGAGCAAGCCCTGGTTTGCCGTGGGTTTAAGCCCAGCAACCTTAGTATTCCAGGTTGACACTTTATCTATTGCACCACAACAGGTCAGGCCAACATTATTCTTTTTTATTTATTTATTTTTTTAAGTAAGAGAAGGGAAAATAGACTCCTGTATGCACCCCAACCGGAATCTACCTGGAAAACCCCATCTGGGGATGATGCTCAAACCAGTCGAGCCACTGACTGCAAGAGGGGAAGAGAAGCAGATGCTCACTTCTCATGTGTGCCCTGACTGGAGATCAAGCCTTGGACTTCCGCATGCCAGGCTGATGCTCTATCCACTGGGCCATCTGGCCAGAGTCCAACGTTAGTCTTGACATACAAATTTCACATAAATGGGATATCTATACTATACTCCAGTAGTCTTTGTGTGTTTTGAGATTTAGTGATACCTTATTGCTTTAAATCAGCATCTGATGGCCTGGTTGAAATGTAGGTTCTGATCCTGTGATTCTGCATTTTAAAAAGCATCGAGGGAATGTGGAAGCTTCTAGTCAAAGGAGTGCACTTTAAATACTCAATCTCTGTGTGTGCTCTAGGATTCTTATCAAATCCATAGTTCTTCCCTTTCTTTTTTTTTCCAGGTGTGTGTTGGGAAACACTACCATCCTGGCTGAGTTTGCTACCGATGATGAAGTTAGCCGCTTTCTGGCACAAGCTCAGCCCCCTACACCTGCTGCAACCCCGAGTGCACCTGCAGCAGGTTGGCAGTCGCTGGAGACCGGCCAGACCCAGGCAGATCCCGTCGGACCTGCTCTGAATCTTTTCGGTGGGTCCACAGGGCTCGGGCAATGGAGCAGCAGTGCTGGTGGCAGCAGTGGGGCCGATCTTGCTGGCGCCTCATTGTGGGGGCCCCCAAACTATTCTTCTAGCTTGTGGGGAGTCCCAGCTGTGGAAGATCCCCATAGGATGGGCAGCCCTGCTCCTTTACTACCTGGTGACCTTCTGGGAGGAGGGTCGGATTCAATCTGAACTTAGAACTTTCAACTCTGACCTCGTGACCTTTTTTGGAACAGCAGCAGCACTAACTTGACCTTTTCGTTTTTTTTTTCAACTTGCAATAAATACATTTTTAAAAGGAAAAAAGAAAACGGAGAGAGAAAAAAAGGTGGGTCATTGACAGACTGTCTGAGCACATAGTTGCCTCCCTTATAACTTCAGTTTTTTCGTTTGGAATATGAATCCAAAAAGAGAACATATCACTCTTGAAATACTTGAATCATGAACGCCAACCTAGAAAGACAATGTGAAGCAAGTACACATACCATTTAAATTTAAACACAAAAAAATTAAAAAAATTAGTTTCTAGTTTTTCACTTTTTTCATGTTATATGGAAGTTGTTGCTAAGAAACATATATACTGAAAAAAAATAGCTTTTTAACTTTGTTTGCACTGGGTGTGTTTCCGTCCTTAGGTCTACCATGTTTGGGAGGGAGGGGAATTCAAAAGAATTGTTGGGGTGGGGGGAGGGAAGACTTGACGGAGCCTCACTTTAAAAACAAAAATGTAAAAAACCTAAAAAAAAAAAGGAAAAAATTTGTGATTGGCTGGTTGATAAATACCAGTGTGTTCTGGCACATGTAACTGCCCAGGCATGCTCGTTCTGGTATGTGTGTGCACGTGTGTTCATGTATATTTGCGTGCATCCTTCTCTGTCTCTGTGTGTGTGTGTATGCCTGTGTCCTCTGCCGCCTCCTCCTCCTCCTCCTCCTCCTCCTCCTCCTCCTCCTCCTCTTCCTCCTCCTCTTCTTCTTCCTCCTCCTCCTCTCTGACCCTGATTGCTCAGAAAGCTGCATTGCTGACAGTCCGCAGGCTGGCTGGCCGGCCATCTGCTTTTTACTTTTATTATTATTTTTTTAACTATGAAAACACACAAGCATGGGGAGCCACTGCTACTAAAGTAGCTCCTTTGGGCTGTGTTAAGATGAACAGAGTGCTTTTTTTAATGAGGAAAGTGGGAGCTCCATTACATCTGCAAATTAGCCTGAGTATGAATTTTCTCCAGCTTTTCTCTTGACCTAGTAGTAGAATGGAGCACTGCCAAGTCCAAAAATTAGGAGAGCAGGAGGTACTCTTGCTCCTCTTGGAGCAACTGTGTGTTTACTTATTTTCTTTCTTGTTTTTTTTTTGTTGTTGTTGTTGTTTTTCAAATAGTGGCCACTAGGCACTTCTGAATATCTGTTAAGTTTTTTGCCGGCCTTTTTGTTACTTTGAATGGGAACAGATGCTGAGATAAGTCTTTAATTATGTGATGTCTCAAAAGCAGAAAAACTGTGTTCCCCCTTCCTTGTGTAATCAGGTATGAGAAATTCATCAGAAAGTCAGGTAATGCTGAATTCAATATTTCTATTCTCTTTTTCATTTTATGAAAACAGAAAAGAGTAAGTTGTGAGCAGCCTCCTGAAAGCATCTGCAGCTCCTCCCTCTCTGCTCCTCTCTTGCTGAGCGTTACCTGTGCCAGGCCGTGGCGTGTTACAGCACCAGGCCATCACTGACAGAAACGTTTACTTAACGAATGTTCTTAAACCAGTGTGTACTTCAAGCGTTTCCTTTTGTTTCTCTATGTTGTGTATTTCCTGTGTATGTGGTTTTGCTTAGGCAGGTATAACTTAGCAAAGATTTTTAAGTATTGCACCTTTTTTTGGTTTTGACCTCTTACTTTTTTTTCCTATAATGTTGCTTTTTTTATTTTGATATTTAAAGACTTTTTTTTTTAAGCATCAATGTAGTAGTACTCTGGGCCGAATAGGAGGCAACTTTTAATCCACAGTTATCACCAACATGTATGTACTTACGTTGGAATCAAAATGTATCAAACTGCTTTTTGTGAAGAGAGTTATAGCAGCCCTGAAGGGGTACCCCTCTATACAAAGCAGATGGTGTGCGGGTGGGGGGAGGGGGGCATATGCCGGTAATGTGCTAGCACTTGTGTGGACATCCCAATCTGCATTATACTGTTTAACATAAAGTGCCGACATTCTGTACCAGCAAATACCTGCCCATTCCAACCCTTGGTGGGAGCAGACCTCTACTGTCCTCCATAACTTGCTGCTAGTGAGGACAAAGGAGTTTTTCTTTCTTTAGCATCTTCAGTGAAGGATATAACAATGCCTAATGTATTTGACTTTTAGCTTGTGTCTGTGTGTAGGTGAGTGGGTGGGTGTGTATAGGAAAAGGCAAAAAAGCATTTAAGTGGTTTTGTGAGACAAAGAATGGGAATTCTGTAGTCCACTTGGCTTGCCCTGTTGATTATAAACCTAGCCTCAAAAGAGACTGACATGCATAATTCAAGTGAGCATTTGCTTACACAAGTCTTTATTACGTGGGTAGATGGTCAAACTTGAGTTTCTATTGTTGGTTTGGTCCCGTTGGATGCCTTGTAGAAAACTGACTGTGCCCTCCTGCTTTCCGGATTTCATTACCACCATGCCCCTTCCACCTCTTCCCACATACACAATGTCTCCTCCCAGCCCCCACTGACTGTTCTCTCTGTGTGGAGCAAAACCCTGTAATGTTTGACCTCCAGGTGAAGAGCAGCTGTTTTCAGATATCTACAGAAAGCTAAATCTTCGTGTCCCTGGGCTAGGAGCATGTCCAAGGCTCCCAAGAGCCAGTGACAACTCGGCCACTCTTGATTCCCTGCCGTGTCCTGCCCCACCCTCCACCCTACCTGCCTGTTGGTTCCTTGACCTGCACTATGGGTTAGTTGAGTTCCTTATGATACTACGGTGAAAGCCGGGTGCTAGAGCCCCTCTTGTTTACAAGACATAATGAGGGATTTGAAATATGTAAAAATAAACATGAGAAGCTAAAATGTTCTTCCATCATAAGCTTAAAGGGAAAAAAATTAAAAACTTTAAAAAAAGACCAAAAAAGTGCATATATATATATACACACACACACACACACACACACACACATATACATACATATAAATATATATTTTAGATGAAGACTAACTCTGGGAGCATTTAACAGTGTTTTTTGTTTTCGTTTTTAACATTTATTTTCCTGCTTTAAAATTTGCAAGCATTCTCAGGAATTCTAGGGTAGGAAGCCAGTTTTTTGAAGATGGTTTATTTAACCGTATCTTATCCTAGATAGACGGCTGTTTCTTTCCTGTTAATAAACTTTTACAAGTTCCTGAAACTTCAAAAAGTTTAAACAATTTTTACTTAAAAAATGTAAAAAGAAAAGTCTCCAAACGCTATTATCATACTGGGGATCACACATTTTAAAACATGTAGAAAGAAATATTTTTTAAAAATGATCAATTTAGCAGCAAGAGGTAAATTCATTATCTTAAAAAATATGGGAGAAGGATTGAGCTTTATAAGAGCTCTATAATGGATTCATTTGAAATTCGTGTGTAATTTAATGGGAAACTGGTTGTATGTATATGGGAATTCTATCACTTTGTTACTTTCCATTTAAGACAACTCAAAATCTCCCCTACTAATTTTAATTTTTTTTTAAAGGAACCCTTCTCCCTGTCGCCCAGCCCTACCAGTAAAAGAAAGGAAGAAAGAAACAACAGCTTAAAATAAAAAGTAACTAATCTATAAAGTAGTACAGTTGGATTGCTGAGAATCTATGTAAAGAGTTAGGAGATATAGGTTAATAATTTTTGGAACAAATTTTAAATATAGGCATTACTAGAGGAAATATATCTGTGGAATGTTCTATTAATGAAGAATGTCTGTCTTACCTCCATTTGTTATGGCAGGAGGAGAAAATAATACATAGAAGAATCTAATAAGGAACAAGTGATTTTACTTTTTTTGCTCCCAGCTACTGTTGTGCTCATTTTAATTGCTATTTTGAAGATCTGCTGCTTAATTATCCCCATCCCTCAGCCAGAGATGTGGAGTGTTTCCTTTCAGTTTTTGGTGATGTCAAATTCTCCTTTTGTATCCCTCCTGGGGCCAGGGGTCAGAATTCCCAAATATGACCACAGCTTCTTTTAAACATCTAAGCTTCCCAGTGGGAAAGAAACTCCTGCTCCACAAGTAAAGGGAGTGGGTGGGGTTGCTGCCTGCAATTTCTCTAAAACCGCTTTAGTGCCTTCATACATACACCCAGACATCCTAAGCAAGGGGAACACATGTGTATGTGCATGTGGTCCAGTCACCCCACAGGCATTAAGACACTTGCCCATTAAGGAAATTTGAGTGGTTCTGGACAGGCCCCCAAAAGCAGTGGGCTAAATTTAAAATACATAAGCAGAAATAAAGGAGGTTAAATATGACTTTATGTCTCAATGTAGAATGCCAAGATCAAGATCCTTCCTTGTGTTGTCGTTCTGTTACTGTGCGTTGACTTCTCTGGGTGTGTCAGCATGGCACCTACAGTGATTTGGAAAGTCTCTTTATGTTGGGCCAATAGAAAGGGGTTCGTATTTTTCTGTTCTTGTCCTTTGTTTCCTCCCTTACATCCCCCCCCCTTTTTGTCAACTTGCTGAAAGCTTTGCTCTGTTGGTTGGCAGTGACCTAAGAACAGATACAGTGAGATGTCATGGAAGAGAAAAACGCTTCTTTCCGTGGTTTTCTTTGGCAAGAGCCATGTCTGCTGAGCGGTTAGGTGGCTTCAAGAACTTGGAAAATTTGGTGGAGCATCTTCTCTTCCACATTCTGGCATGTATACAGAGGCTTGCTGGTCACCTCTCATTACATTGATTGATTTTGCTTTCCAGTTTTTTCTAGTTTCCCTTTTTTTCTTTAAACACTTGATTACTAGTGACTAGAGGTGTCCCATTTCTCAAACATCATGAACTTGGTTTCTGTCTAGCACATGAGTAGCCAAAAGAAGAAGCACTAGTAAGGGAAGGGATGTCTTCCATCAGACTGAGGACCTCTAATGGCAATTGATATCCAGTGCCATGACCTAATTTTAGGTGTTTTTTAGGGGGGGAAACCAACAAAGTTCATCTCCGAGACACTGTGAAAAAGTGGGTATGGCATCTCTGACCCCTTCGTCCCTGGCCCTTGATATTTTTCATTTATAACATTCACAGAAGTTCACCTAATCAGCAGTGCTGCAAGTTAAGATTTCAAACCAAATTCTTTCATCAGTGTCCCCCAGTAAATCCAAATTATCCATTGGCTGCCATTCAATTTGTTTTATCTATCTACAGCAGTGTGATTTTCTGTTACTACAGCTCCTGTTGTAAGAATTCCCACCACTTCTGACATGACTGTAGCATAAATTAATAGTTGGTTCTTCCAAGTTCCTGTGGGTTGAATGTGGTAATATAAGATATGCAACAAAAAAAGAAAGGAAAAGAAATTCCTGCCCAAGAATTTGGAAGAGCTTTTACAAATATATCTAGCAGAAACTAAAATTTCACAGGCTATTAACTTGTTGCAGATATTCACTCTCGCTTTTACCACTTTGGGGGAGGTGAGGGAGCAGTTTTGTAGTTAACAGCCAGATTCCATATCGACCTCAGATGCTGTGTACTTTTTAGTTTTATTTTTTATATTCTGGCATCTTGACTCTTAAACAGAATGCAGATGTCTGTGTGCTGATCAAAATGCTAAGCCAGGCCTGTTTTCCTTTGCAGTGTAAACAGGATGTTTTCAGCATACTTGGCTGTAACAGCCATCTCCAAGAATAGGGAACAATTGAGTCTTTATGTAGAAAAGGTACCCTTTGCCCTCTCCCCCATCCATCCTCAGAGTTCAGATTCAACACATGACATTTTGTAGGTTATTATTTTGGGTTTGGGTTTCTTTTTGTTTTACTTATCTATATAGGTCTTCATTTAGGAGTAGAGATACATTTTTAGCTGGTTAAAAAAAAGAATCAACTTTTTCTTCAATGCTTTTGCCAAGTTTTGTCACACTTCATATCTATGCATTAACTACATTTCTTAATGTTACTGCAAAAATAAATCATTTTTTGTTTTCCTTCCTGTGAGTGTACAACAACAGCAGGGCTGCATGTGGTAGTGCAAATGAATATACATAATGTTGTCAAGGACATCATCAATCTATTCAAAAAACTATATCGTTCCAGAGTTAGAGCACACCCTATAGTATGGTCTGTAGGTTTATGGCCAGTGCCAAAGGTGTGTATTTTCAGAGGTGGTCCCCATTTTTCAGTGACGGTGTTGTTTTCTTGAACTTAAATTTGACAAAGTAGGTGCTGGCATCATATTCTTTAGATTTGAAGTAATGATCAACTTCAAAATCTATGAACATCATAGTAACTTAAAATTTGAACATTGGCCCTCCCTGCGCTACCCAGAATGCCTCCTCTCCACCCACACTGCCAAGGAAAAGAGGCCATGAGCATCTACAGGATGGTGAAGGGAACACTGGTCAGGAAACAGCTACTAACCCACCAGCTGGGCATCTGTGCTGTTCTCAAACTAGATGTGGATAATTTACCAAGTATGCTAACATTTGAGTGGTTTTTAAACTGTCAGGCTCTTGTAATAACCTGCTAAGTGAATGAAACGTCCAGTGTTTGCCTTGCAGAATTTGAATAGTTCCGTTTTCAGTTAGCTATACACCTGAATTTGTTTTTAATGAGAAACTACAGCGGGAAAAATAGTACTGCCCTAGTCAAAGGGTTTCTGTAATACTCAGACATTGGTTCTTCATTCTGCCAACACTTTTTTTTATTATAGGAGGGCAAAGGCAAGAAATGTTGTTTTAAATTTTAAAGTGTTTCCTTAAAGCACTTTGTGCCTCCATTTTTATTTCAAACTGTTAAGTCATTGCTTTGGAAATAAAAGCCCACTTGTAGTTGACCCATTTCAAGGCAATATTAATAAGCTGGGATTGTGTTTTTAAAAAGTGAATTACTTTTTACAGCAAATGGTGAATAGCAAAAGACAAGTTCTGAGGGTAGCTTACAATATTATAACAGACATAAAATGAAGTACTTTTCTTTCCCTTCTCCCCTGCTTTCTTGGACCTCTTGATGAAGTTGACAGTCCTTCTCCTTTGGGCTACTGAAAGGTGTGCACAGCTCTCAGGGCTGGGTTGTGAGAGTACACCGAAGGCAAGGTGGAGTAGCTATGCTGCAGGATTAACCTTATAGCAGAGCTTTATGGAGAGGAAGATAGCTATCCTACATGTGTTCGCCAAAATGAAAAGGGAGGAGGGTAAATTATACAAAACCAAGAGAAAAATACCTTTGGAACTGTTCAAGAAGTTACATACCTTTTAAAGGTAGTATAGTTTCTCACTAAGTGATGCATTCAGCATACACTTCTTGCCAGAAATTTCGGGATGTTAGAATAAATATGCTTAAAACACCACCTCTACCCCCCTTTTTTATTTTGTCCAAGGAATTACTTAAGTGTAGTATTTCTGAATGTGCCTTTGTGAGTACAGAGACCGTCTATGTTAGGAAGAAGCTATCCACTAGGATAAAACAGAAAGATGGTCAGCCTAGTCTTTGGGGAAGTCAGTGTTTCTCCTGGCAGTCTCCAGGGGCAGCTGTGGAATTTTCATTAGCATCAATATTGCACGGTGTAGAATTGTGTGTAAGAGGTTCTGGGACTTGGGAGAGGGGGCAATGAGGTGATGTTGCACAGGTAATAGAGACCCAGATTAGTCCAAGAGTGCAGGTTGAATTGTCTGCATTATCTAGTTTTCTTTGTGTATGTGTGTGAGTGCATGTGTGGTTTTACTTTTTGTTTTTCTGTAAGCACTGGAGAGCTGATATACGGTGATATTTGTGACGCATTCATGCATGTCCAGAAGGCGTTTTCTAGCTTCTGTGTGCAGAGCGGGCAGTGCATTTCCACCCTCTGAGTCTGTGTCCTGAGAAGGCAATTATTTTCCCAAACGGAAGTCACTTCATGTTGCTGTTTATGCAAACAGGGTATTACACACTAGAAGAATGCTTTTGAAAGAATAAGATGGAAGTGTTTGAGAAAGAAAAAAGTCTGAAATAATTTTATTTCTTTAGAACTATCTATCATAGTTAAGCATAGCAAGCCTCAATGTCTCTTCATTTGTTTTTGTTTTAAATGATTCCACCTCTTCTCCCCACTCCCAATCTTCTAAAGAAATATCAAGTGAATGCTAAGGGCCATTTCCGTAATTCCTCAGAACTCCCCAAAGAGGAAACTGATCCCTCCCACAAGATTCCTTCAGCTTCATTCAGGAAGACAAAGGGAGGAGAGATGCTGCCGCTTCACTCTCATTCCTCTCTAATGGCCTTGAAATGTATTATTATGCAAATGTGAATTTTGATACTGAATTTAAGAAGAGGTTATTGGATTTTTTTTTCTTTTTTCAAAAACAAAAAGGTCCCATATGTGGTCATCATTGCTTCTTTATTTTGTAACGTGAATTGTAACTATGCATTCTGCAAAAGGGGGGAGGAGAGGGTAGAAAGGGGAAGGAAGTAGCATTGCATCTTGTTCTATGGTTTCTGTGTCCATGGTATCCCATGTCCTGGCGAGGAAGGCGGGTGAGAGCAAGAAGTGGTAAGGTCAGCACAGTGAGGTGCATGCAGAGCCCTCTGGGTCCTCCCACAATCGCTGGCAGGCCTGATGGCCCAGCAAAATCAATATGGTACAGGATTCCCCATCCTAGCCGTGCAGTGTTAACCCAGTGCAACAGTGGGGCCCCAACGGCTCCAGTGTTCTCTGGGAAAAAGTACTCATCCTTTCCTGAAGTCAGAACCCTTTCAAGCTCAGGAAACTATGCCTCACTCCTGCTGACCTTAAAGTTCATCTTTATGTCAACTTCAAAAACCTCCTCCTCCTCCTCCCTCTTCCTCCCACTCCTTTTTAATTTTTCACTTTTCCTTAATTGTTTTTAAGTGAACTTAATTATAAGGAAACTGTCTTGTTCTAGGGGGAAGAGGACTGTTGCTTGGCAGGCAAAATAGGATTGTCTTCCCCTATTTTGTCTTCCCACTACTACACCTCAGCCAAATGTAGTCTCTCTGCTTCCCTGGCATTTACTAAGCTGTGTATAGCTAGCGAGCAGTGAGGTGTTTAACACAGGAAAACCTGCAGCCTTCTCTTTGTCCTACAGAATTCCTCTGTGGATCTTGCCTGTGGTGAATCATGGCACCTGTATTGCTCTGGTTTAGGCATTATTTGCAACACACAGTATCGTACACAAGAGGATGTTCTGCCTGTGTTCAGTGTTTCCACGCAGCAGCTCTTGTCCACAGTACTGTAATGAGTCACAGACTTGACCACAGTCTCCTTGTGCCCAGGCAAGCCTGAACGGGCACAATCTTATCAGGGTTCCAATCTGTTAGATTGCCTTTAGACAAAAAACAAAACCAACAAAAAAATTAAAATCCTGATGTTTCAACTGTCTCACACAAAACAATACCTCGAGGTACGTTTCCCCTGCAGTGTAGACCTTGACTCCCCTCTCCTTTTCTGACAACAATGGGTTATCCTTTTGAAAATATGAACATGTAAATAGCAGGATAACTTTTATAATTTTTTTTTTTTTTTTTGCTGTGAAAGTAACCCTAAAATATGATATTTCTCTCTCTCTTTTAAAAGCCATCAGAAGTTTTAAATCTTATTCTTTCATGTTTGAGAAAAGCAGAACAGGTCAGGGTTTGGACTTGCATTTGTGGGCTGGTGTTCTCTCTGTTGCCTCCTGTTCACAGTGATAGCAGGCCAGTGTCTGAAGTCTGTTTTAAATAGATGCCATCTATTCCAGCCTTCTAGCTCCAGGGTGGAGAGGGTCTAAATTTCTCTCTTCTGGAAGATTCATCCCTCCAGGATTCCAGAATGTTTTCCACGGGAGACCTTGAGTTCTCAACCTTTCTTGATTCAAACAGGCACACACACGCACACAGTAACTGAGTAGCATTCTGTAGTTCACAAAGGGAATCAGTCCATGGCATTGCAGTTTGGCGCTGTAGAGTTTATAGCTTTGTCACTTTGCGATACTCTGGAAGTGGACTGATTTCTTACTTACAAAGAAACTAAGATGTGCAAACAACTGCCCTGAAAGGCGTGTGTACCGAGCCCCCTCCATGAGGCTTGGCTGACATTAAGTAGAGGGACATAAGTTTAACAAATGCTGCTTGTAGGGATCTGTCAGCTACTGCTCTCCTAGATTTGGCCACTTATGAGGCAGGGTCAGAATGGGTCGTTTTGAATAGCTTCATCACAAACACCCCTTTCCTCCATCTTAATGATAAACCCTAGATCTGCCAAGAAGCCCTCTGTAGTTTTGACTTGTATAGTGACGACTTCCTTTGAGGGGAAGAAGCTTGATTATAAAATGCATGTATACTCACTATCCACCTTCTGATTTGGGCCCTGTCGACCTTGGGATTTCATTTCTTTTTGTTTAGAGACCCCTTTTCTATCAGTTTCTTCCCTTTGGTCCCTCAAAAGTTCTTCCCACCCTTATTCCTCTATGATCCTCCCAAAGGGCTTTGTTGATCTCTGCACTTCTTTCTTGAGACACTCACTCCCCCACCACCACCCTTTGCACACATACCGGTGACCAAAGTGTGTCCAGTGATCTCACAGAAGACATCAAAAATGGTGCATGCACCGTGAATGTGCTCACAGAGACACGTGCACAAGGATCCTGCACCCTTGGCCTTAACCTCAGTATGACTTAAGGTGCAGGAACATTTTTAACAGGTTTTAAAAAAAAAATCTAGGAGGGGGATAAAAAGCAGTCACAAGAGCTCAGCTGTGCCAGCTCCTAACTCTCCACTATTTGCTTACAACTTTGAATTCTGTGCCCACCCCACCCCATCCCTGTTTTGAGTAACCAAAAACAGACAAGATTTCTGAGGAGAGATTTCTGGACTATTTTGTCTTTCTCCATTTAGATGGAGATGTAAATGCTGCTTTGGGTTCCATAATCCTAGGGGGCTATGTTTACAGAGTAAAATACATCCTACCAAATCAGGAAACTGAATAATGGAACCTCTGCAGTGAGAGTTAGGTCACTGACTGCGAACAAGAGAAGCAGGGGGCTTGGCAGGGAGGGTATGGAGGAGGAGAACCAGAAGTCCCATTTTAATGACTTGTGACATGTTGCTCCCTTCCTCCGTCTCTTCCCTTCACTTCTCTCCTTGCCCCCTTTGGACAGAAGATGCAGAGAAAGGCGGGAGTTTTCAAAGGCAGCTTCCCAACTTTGCACACAAACAGGTAACAGGAAGGTACAGTAAAAATCCTCTCATCTGAAACACTGTCAACAGAAACAAAACCTGTAAATGACTAAATAGCTGCACATGTTGATGCTCTCTGCAGGTTACCTAGAAGTGTTTTGTTTTTCTTATACTTGAAATAGCTTTTACAATATTATTTTGGTGACTTTCTTCCTCTCTTCCTGTGGGCAATAGAGAAAATGGATGATGGGATTTAAGGAAGTTTGAGGGGAGAAAAGGAAGGATATGGCATTGCTTTTTTTTTTCCTTAAACATAGAGGTTTAATCAAACTCCATATTTTGAAATTGCTCCTCATATTAATGGTTTTACATGGACACAGAAACTAGGCACTTTAGAGGTGCACTTGCATGGCAGGCTGGGCCCCCCTTTTCTATATTTTATTTTACTTTTTTAGTATAGTGGTACTTAAAATCACTGGTTCACTTAAAAAAACAAACAATAAAATGTTAAACTCTACTAATGTACAAATAAGCTGAAAAGTTGCATTTTATGTGTATTTTTTGCCATAGCAGGTACTGTATTTCTCATGCTGGATTTCAAAAAAAAAAAATCAAAAACAAAAAAAACTAAAGGGTGGTGTTTTATTGGATTGTGACAGGTTGAGTAATACGGAATTAAGTCTTCGTCATTTCATTAAAACTGAGAGATGATGTAATGCATACATAAGAGTTTTCTGAAGGGTTTTTTTGGGGGGCTTTTAAACAGCTTATTTTTGTTTTTGTTTAGTTTTTTATTTTATTTTGGAAAGATATGATTGTATTATGTGCAACTCAGTTGCTTACATTATAACTACAAAATATTTTTGGGTTCCTGGAAAAAAAGAAAAAAGACTAATAAATGTGTTTGGCTGCTAAGCATTTATTGTGGTTTCCTGTTTTATTCTGCCAATTTAATTTGCTCGTTTGTTTGAATGTTTATTTTTATTTTTTTATACTCTTTTGCTCCACACCTAAAAGATACCCAAAATTCAGCATCTAAATTGTCTATCTTGTGGTGGAATGTTTTTGCTTTTGGGGTGGGCAGGTTGGCCTGTTGGTGCTGGGTTTGTGCTCTTTGCTCTTGCTGCCTGCCAAAGTGCAGGGTTCAAATTCTCTAAAAGAAATTGATGTTTTCCTCTGCCTTTTGTTGTCTTCTTTAATCCTTACTTGAATTTGGAGTGAGAGCACTAGAGTTAAGGAGAGAAGAGAGAAGACTGTCTAGGGCTCTGCTGTATCCCACCTCTCCTGCTCCCAGGGAAGAGAACCAGCCAGCTTTGTCCAGAAAACACCTGCCTAGTGCTCCCTACCCCACTTTGAGTGCTGCCAGGCTGCTGAGGAGCATCAGAGCCTTCCCCTAAAGGCGAGGTTTCCCCCATCTAAACAGCTTTTTATTTTTTGTTGGCTGTTAAAATAAGACTTGTTGAGACATGTGATTATGAAATACCTCTAGAATGGCCAAGGGGAGGAAGGGAGGGAAATTAATACTAACTCCCAGGTATTGTTGTATTCAACTTAATTCTCAGAATGCTGTGTGAACAGATAGCAAACCCATTTCATGAGGAAACTGCAGCTCAGGATAATTTAATTAGCTAATAGGTAACATTGATTGATTGATTACTATAAACTAGGCTCTGCTCTAAGCATGCCATATATATTCATTCATTGAATTGAAACCTTACTAGGAACCCAGATAGGATTCAAAAGTTAACCATGTCAAAATGCCTCTGCTGCAGAGCACCTGGGTTTTTGAGACAGTGGTCTTAAAACAAGTCTGTTGTACAAAGTGGTAGGCCATATACCATCTAATTCTTTTATCATAAAATAAGTAAATACTGGGAAATCAGAAGTGAGAAGTAAACTCTTCAAAAAATCTTGAGGGTTGGTCTATTATAAATAACTGCTTTTTTTTTTTTTAAATAACTGCAAAGACCTTTATCAACAAATACTTTGGATATTGTAAAAATGCATCAATGGTGCCTGACCTGTGGTGGTGCAGTGGATAAAGCATCAACCTGCAACTCTGAGGTCACCAGTTCGAAACCCTGGGTTTGCCTAGTCAAGGCACACATGGGGGTTGATGCTTCCTGCTCCTCCCCCCCCTAAAATAAATAAAATATTAAAAAAATAAAAATTAAAAACTCAGTGGCTAAAGGGGGATGTGTTGTAGAATTAAAAGTAGTTGTTAAGACTTTAGTATCTTGCTCAGCCTTCCTCACTGCCGTGCCCTGCCATCATCTTAGGTGACTTCAGAGTATGCATGGAAATCCCATGCTAAGCCAAACTTCCACACTCCTTCCTCCAGTCTACCCCAGCCATACACTCACCCAAAGTGGCTCCTTTCCAGAATCATTAATTTCAGCATTTTTGACCTTGACTTCCTGTTCTCTCAATCATCTGGTTCCCACTCTAGCTTTGTTGTGACCTCATCAGCCACTCCAGGACACTGACCTATTTCCTTTCTCCCGATCCGTCAGCCCTCTCCTTTTTCTCATTTTCTTACTAATTTGGTTTAAATTTTATATCCCATAATTTCATTAACATGATTGCAAATACTTATAAGTTATATCTCCCTTCAATTTTCTTGACACTTGTGTGTAATAAAATCCCCAACTTTGGAAAAACCTATATTCTATGTCCCACCAGTACCCAAAAGCAGCATTGCTGTGGCGGGGTAGAGGCCACTACAAGGCAAATAAGGGCTCCTATAAAAATGTGCTCACCAGCAGTGAGACTTTGACAATACCCAGCAGGTGGTGTCCTATGTACACTAATACATGGAGAATGTTGCAGAAATCAGAAAAATTTATCCAGATTCCCACTTCCCAACCATAAGCAGAGAGAGGTGCTTCCTTTATGAGTGTCACAGTTCTTCAGTGTTTGGGATCTTTTTCCTGCCCCTTGGGTACTTTTAACTCGCCATTATCCATTCTCTCTTCTCATGTTCAGCTGGGGCCCTTACCAGTCAACATACTTTAATCCATTGCATGTCAAAAACCCTCCTTTGGATTTATATATTTTTTGGGGGTTGCTTTTTCTTACAGAGACAGAGACAGACAGACAGGAAGGGAGAGATGAGAAGCACCAATTTTTTGTTGTGGTTCCTTAGTTGTTCATTGATTGCTTTCTCATTTGTGCCTTGATGGGGGGGGGGGGGCTACAGCAGAGCAAGTCACCCCTTGCTCAAGCCAGAGACCATGCGGTCATGTGTATGATTCCCACACTCAAGCCAGCAACCCCACACTCAAGCTGGTGAGGCTGAGCTGAAGCTGGATGAGCCTGTGCTCAAGCCAGCAACCTCGGGTTTTAAACCTGGGTCCTCCACCATCCCAGTCCAATGCTCTATCCACTGTGCCTCTGTCTGGTCAGGCTGGACTCATATTTTGTTTCCTGCCTTGCCAGCTACTGTCCCATTTTTCCCCTGGAGAAATGTTCTCTCCTCTCCCTCCAGAGTCTCTTCCAGTCTATCTTCTGCTCCTGTCATTCCCCTAGAAGAGCTGTTTCTGAGGTCACTGACAACCTCCCTAGTCCAGTGGACATGACCATTTTGCCTCTTGATACCACAACTGGATTTCCTTTTCTGTTTTAGCGTGTTGGATTTCATCACTGCTCACACTAGGCCCTCCTTTGTTGCATGCTAAAATCCTAGACAGTGTCATCCACCTCACTGGCCTTCTTTTTTTTACTCTTTTTTTCCTTTGAGCTCTAAATTTTGGAATGCCGCTGGGCTCAGTCCTGAATTTTGTTTTCTAGTCATGTGCCACACACACACACACACCACACGAGTTCAGTCAACCCCATGTTTTTTAAAAACATGCCCTCCCCATCCTGCCCAAATTATATCTCCAACCCTGGCCTTCCTCCTAACCCCAGAAAGAGAGACAAACATCAATCAGTTTCTATATGTGCCCTGACCAGTGATCAAACCAGCAGCCTTTTGTGTATTAGGACAATGTGGTCTAACCAACCCTGGTCTTTCTGATTTCCTAATTGCCTACCCACCTCTTAAGTCTAATGAATAAATCCCCCACCTTCCTTGTTAAATCTACTTCCTCAGTCTTTCCCAACTCAGTAAATTACACCACCGTTCACCCAGTTGATTAAACCCATAGCTGTTTCACATCACTGATTTAGTCCATCATGAAGTCCTGTCAGTTCTGTACTAAACATGTATCCACAAACTGTCCACATCTCTTACATCTCACCACAACCAATGTTTAGGTCCATCCACCCTAAGTGCTCACCTGGACCACTGCAGTAGCTTCCTGGCAGTCTACAATCTTTTCCTTAACTTCACCCTCAGACTTCTTCACTTGTTCATGTCACTACCCTCCAGTAGTTTCTCTTTACAATTAAAATCCAAACTCCGGCCTGACCTGTGGTGACGCAGTGGATAAAGCATCGATCTGGAAATGTTGAGGTCGCCGGGTCAAAACCCTGGGCTTGCCTGGTCAAGGCACATATGGGGGAGTTGATGCTTCCAGCTCCTCCCCCCTTCTCTCTCTCTCTGTCTCTCTCTCCTCTCTCTCCCTCTCTGTCTCTCTCTCTCTCTCTCTCCTCTCTAAAAATGAATAAATAAAATTTAAAAAAAAATCCAAACTCCATACCATGGCCCATAAACCCTACACAAATCCCACATGTGCTCTTTTTCCTCTGACTCCTGATCTAAGTCTTATATTAGCCCTATTAGCTTTCCGTTTTCTTAATCCCACTAAGCTCATGTCCACTTCAAGTCCATTATTTTTCCATTGCCTGGAATGCTCTTTCCCTGCATCTTCATGTAGTCATTGATGAAATGTGGGGTCTTACCTGAATATTCTATCAAAAATAGCTGTCACCCCACCCCCACTTCAAGCTATTCCATGCTCTTGGCTGTATATTTTCTTCATAGAACTTACACTTTATAAAATTACCTTGTTTATTCTTTATTATCCATCTCCCTCACTGGAATGTAAGGACAAAAATTTTTTTTCTATGTTGCTCACCAGCTCCAGGGCCTAACCTCATGACTTTAATCATCCATATGTTAAGGATTGCTCAATTTATATTTCCAACCCTCACCATTGAGCTCCACGCTTCTATATATAATTGTCTATGCAACATTTTGAAACACCTATCTTGATGGCACTGCAAACTTGATAAACCCCAAACAGAAGTCCATCTCGCCCCTCCTCTCACCCTATTGGTAAATGGCATTACCATCTATTCAATGAGAAAACCTGGAAACCTAGGAACATCCTTGATTCTACCCCCTCCTTTACTCCCCATAACTAACATCACTTGGCTAATGTGGGCTTTACTTCCCTTTCTGGGCTAGGCTCCTTTGGACATTATTCATCCAGGAAACATTTATTGAAGACCCATACTATGCTAGATCCTGAACTAGGTGCCAGGGATATGGGTGACCAAAACAGACTTGATCTCTGCCCATGCTGAGTTCACCATCAATGAGAAAGGCAAATTATCTGGTAAGACTTATTAGAGAGAGGCCTATAGAAGCCAAGAGGTCATTCATCATTTATGATATACTAGAGGTGGACAGGGAGAACATTACAAGGCTGATCTATAAGTTTTTGAATGAATCTGGAATAAATGAAAGCAGAAATGGACAGATGACAGGAAAAGAAGTTATCAAAGACAAGATCTTGAAGACGAGGTCTAATCAGCAGTGTTTAATATCCCTAAAATAAGGTTATTGGGAAAGGGGAGTTCACCTCACCAAACAAGGTGAGGAATTCAAAGTGGAATTCCTCTGGGAGGTCTTGTTTTTAGTAAAGAGATCAGAAATAGGTATTTTTAAAGCAGCTTGGTACCATTGGAGTACCAAAGAAAGGGTACATTTGGAGCTGCTAAGGACCAAGTGTCTGTCTGGCCTGAGATAGCTCAGTGGATCGAGTGTGGACCTGGAACACTGAGGTCCCCGTTTGAAACCCTGGGCTTTGCCCTTTCAAGGAACATACCCAAGCAACAACTAACGTGAAGTAACTATGAGTTGATACTTCTCCCTCCCCCTACCCCTCCTCTCTCTGTAAAATCAATTAAAAATAAAAACACCAAGTGTCTGGAGCCTATACACCTACAGTTAACCCTTAGCTCTCCCCTTCTACATGAGCAAACTAAAGACAACCTGCCCATGCCTTTATTTTGTCATCTGCAAAATGGGATCATAATACATAATAGCTAGCATTTATTGAGCATTTACTGTGTGCATTGCACCAAGAGCTTTACTTGTAATATTCCGTTTAATAATACCTGAACAACTCAGGAACACAAAGATTAAATGAGATCATTTTGTAAAGCACCTAGTAAGACCTCCATAGACGTCAGGGGCTTTTATTATTATTGGCCAACCAGAGGAGAGTGGGGCCATCAGGGAACATTCTCTGGACTGGGCCTTCAGTAGTGATAAAAAGAGAGGTGTTCCAGAACGGGGGAATACCTTCACCAAGCCGTTGTGTAACCCGGCATGGTATGTGCTGGGAAGCATACTGCTTAATGACTAAAAGTGCAGAATCTCAAGTGGGGCGGCTCCCCTTAGCTGCGTGACCCTCAGCATGTCACTCCGCTAAAGTCAGTTTTAGCTCTTGCTGAAGTCTATTTTCACTGCAGTTTCGTGCGAAGGGATCATTTGGAACTCAGTAAGTGCCGATTTTCCTTTAACACTTTCATTTCTCCTCAGAACCTCTCAGTGCCAGGCAGGCAGTAGGAGTGGGGGAGGGGTGGGTGATAAAAATAATGGCAAACAAAGGACTTTCTATGTGTCCTAGACGTCTGATACTCAGTCCTCACAGCAGTCTTTCAGATGAGGAAATGAGGCACAGAGTGGGTCGGTAATTTATGAAGTGCTAATCACGTTTCTTATAAACGACGAGAAATCCGTTAACCCTAAACTGCGAGCGATGCGAGCTAGCTGAACTACTCAACCTTGAACGCCCGGGTTTTCCAGAGCCCCGGGGGCGGGATCAAGTGGAGGAAGTCCCGCCCCCAGCGGAGGAAGTCCCGGCTTCAGGTTTCCGCTCCCGCCCTCGCTGTCCTGTCGGCTCTAGTTGGGTTGTTTGTCAGGGATGGCTGAGGGAGGCGACTGTGCTGGGCAGCAGGCGGTTTGCGGGTACGACAGCTACCGCTCGCCGCTGGCCTCCCGCTACGCCAGCCCGGAGATGTGTTTCATGTTTAGCGACAAGTATAAGTTCCGGACCTGGAGGCAGCTCTGGCTGTGGCTGGCAGAGGCTGAGCAGGTAACGGGCAGCAGAGCTGAAGGAGCCGGCGGAGGGAGGCGAACCCGCCCCAGCACGTGCCGGGCTCCGCGCCCATGGTGGGTCTAGCCGCCTAGGGACAGCTGCCCCGCTATTTTCGGCCGGGTGTTCCCTTTCAAGATGAGCTTCGGCCCCAGCACAGGCCGGGTCAGGATGCCAGGGAGCCGCCACCTGTTGCCTCACATGCTTTTAGTCACAGAGAGTAGGAGACGTGGAGGCGGCGGCAAGAAGTGTGATCTGTGGTTAAGTTACTAAATCTTGTCCATTCCTGCAGGAGTACACCGCGGGCCACTGAGCTCTCTCTCTTTTTTTTTTTTTTTTTTAATTTTTATTTTATTTTTTTACAGAGACAGAGAGAGAGTCAGAGTGAGGGATAGACAGGGACAGACAGACAGGAATGGAGAGAAATGAGAAGCATCAATCATTAGTTTTTCGTTGCGCATTGCGACACCTTAGTTGTTCATTGATTGCTTTCTCACATGTGCCTTGACCATGGGCCTTCAGCAGACGGAGTAACCCCTTGCTTGAGCCAGCGACCTTGGGTCCAAGCTGGTGAATTTTTGCTCAAACCAGATGAGCCCAGGTTCAAGCTGGCGACCTCGGGGTCTCTAACCTGGATCTTCCGCATCCCAGTCCGATGCTCTATCCAGTGTGCCACCTCCTGGTCAGGCCCACTGAGCTCTCTTGATGTGTAGCTGTGCTGATTTCTGTACACATCTTTTCTCGTTTAACCCACCTTGCAAAGTAGGTGATGTTCTTCCCACATTAGAGGGAAAAAAACCAAGCCTGGATTATAACCAAGCGCGCTGTATGCTCTCGGCCACCCACCTGTCGATATCGGGACGGGGATGTAAACCTGGCTGGGTTGAGTGCAGAGCCTGAGCGCCTAGCCACTTCGTCTTCTACCGTGCCTCTGTAGTGACCGTAGTGTTTCCTAGGCCACTGTTTTGCCTCGAAGGAGGGAGAAACAAGTAGAGGTTTATTAGATGGGATTTATGGTTTGTTTGATAAGAACTGCATATAGAGCTATTCAGCACAACTGTTTCAGATAAGGCTCCAGGGGAGTGGAAGGAAATTGAAGGTGATCCAGAGAGCTATAAAGTTTCAGAGGAAAATGCCACAAGGAAGATGGCAATGTCCTCTGAAATGGCATGAGTAAATATGGCAACAGTCTTGAGTAGGTACTAGGACAGTGTACAGTGGAACTGCCCAAAAAGGAAGCGTTCACACTAGATCACTCCGTCCATAGCACTGTGCTCAAAAAAATAGTGAAATAATAATAATATAAGCATTTCTATAGTCCTACTATGTGTCGGGCACTATTTTAAGACTTTACACATTAATAGCTCATTAATCTGCATATTTAAGGTAAGTACTACATATTTTGCAGAGGTTTTACAAATAATGGAATGGAGGTCAGACAAGTACTGTAAACTATTAGCTCAGATAACAGTAGTGGATGGTAAAAGAGGACATTAATAGTGTGTTGTGGTTCGTTATGTACCTGCATGCACTCTATTTTCTTTTTTCTTTTTCTTTTTTTTTTTTTCTGAAGCTGGAAACGGGGAGAGACAGTCAGACTCCCGCATGCGCCCTACCGGGATCCACCCAGCACGCCCACCAGGGGGCGATGCTCTGCCCCTCCGGGGCCTGGTGCAGAGGCCAAGGAGCCATCCCCAGCGCCCGGGCCATCTTTGCTCCAATGGAGCCTTGGCTGCAGGAGGGGAAGAGAGAGACAGAGAGGAAGGGGGGGGGGGGTGGAGAAGCAAATGGGCGCTTCTCCTATGTGCCCTGGCCGGGAATCGAACCCGGGTCCCCCGCACGCCAGGCCGACGCTCTACCCCTGAGCCAACTGGCCAGGGCCTGCACTCTATTTTCTATTTCTTTTTTTTAAAATAAATTTTATTTTATTTTTATATATTTTTTAAGATTTTATTTATTGATTTTACAAAGCGAGAGGAGAGAGGGATGAGAGAATGAGAAGTATCAATTCACCGGCTTCACTTCAATTGTTCATTGACTGGTTGTTGTATCTGCCTTGACTGTGCAAACCCAGGGTTTCAAACTGATGACCTCAGCATTTCAGGTCTATGCCTTACCGATGGAGCCGCCACAGGCCAGGCTCTTTTCTATATCATTTAAGACTTTATTATATAGGTTAGGATAGTGGCATTCAAAGACTTTGCAGGGTTGCCATAGCTAGTACATGGCTTCAGGCTGGAATTGTAGTGTCATCTGAATATGTGTCCTCTGCACAGTCGCATATTGCCTGAGATGCATACAATTTTGATATGATCTCCTACATTTGGATTATCTATTAGTTAGGGCAGTGGTTCTCAAAGTGTGCGCCAGGGTACACTGGTGCACCCTAGAAGATTTCCAGGTGCGCCCTATGGTATTTCAGAGAAATATGTGCCTGTTGGGGACCAAAAACCCAACAGGGTTTTTGGAGTTTAGATTTTTTTTTTTTTTTTTTTTACAGGGACAGAGAGAGAGAGAGTCAGATAGAGGGATAGATAGGGACAGACAGACAGGAATGGAGAGAGGTGAGAAGCATCAATCATCAGTTTTTTGTTGCGACACCTTAGTTATTCATTGATTGCTTTTTCATATGTGCCATGACCGCGGGCCTTCAGCAGACTGAGTAACTCCTTGCTCAAGCCAGTGACCTTGGGTCCATGCTAGTGAGCTTTTTTTTTGCTCAAACCAGATGAGCCCGTGCTCAAGCTGGCAACCTTGGGGTCTCGAACCTGGGTCCTTCCGCATCCCAGTCCGACACTATCCACTGCGCTACCGCCTGGTCAGGCTGGAGTTTAGATTTTTGGGGCACAGAGGTATGGGGAATTGGCTGTAAGCTGACAGTCTGCACAAACCCCCACCTCACTTACCTGGTTAGGTTACAAAAGGCTTTTAAGCTGTGGTGCTGGATTGTTCACACTACCCCTGTTCCCAGGAAAAACTGGAAGCAAGTTTTTTCCATCCTTTTTTTGGTGTGAGGTTAAGATGATATGTATGGTGGGGGTTTTCTGCACTCAACACAATTAGGAATAAAAAGAGAGGAATTCTTCAATGTATTGACAAGGAAATGAGAGTTTGCCTTTCAAATATATGCCCAAACATTGAATAAATCACGAGGACACATCAGACTCATGTTTCTCATAAACACAAGAATGAAAAAACTTAACACATTATTATAACATTTTTCAGAAATTTGTTTATAGTGCGCCTACAATTATTTGTAGGATTTTAATTGTTTTTATTATTCATTTTACAAGAGAAAGAGAGAAGGGAGGAGGGGCAGGAAGCGTCACCTCCCATATGTGCCTTTACCCAGCAAGTCCAGGGTTTTGAACTGGCAACCTCAGCATTCCAGTATTTGTAGGATTTTAAATGCGCCCCGACTTCAAAAAGTTTGAGAACCACTGAGTTAGGGTGTCAAAATTAGCAGCATAAATTACATAATTTGATAGTTAAGAAAAAAAATTGAATGAGCAATTAAGGGGAGTGTAGAAAATGAGGAACCTGGAATGAAATTTTGAGATTTATTGCTTGGGGAAAAAGTTTGATTGTAGGAAAAAGTTTGATCACGCTGCCCCATTGCTTTGCTTTGGGAGGAGCCCTGAGATATCACAAATACTGGCTAAAACTCCAAGGCAGTTCAGGCCACATGTGGTTACTGAGCACTTGAAATGTGGCTATGAGGAACTGAATTTTTACTTTTACTTTTGTATTTTTCTGAAGTGAAAAGGGGGATGGGGGGGTGGCAGACAGACAGACTCAACTCCCACATGCACCCCACTGGGATCCACCTGGCATGCCCACCAGGGGGCGTTGCTCTGCTGCAACCAAAGCCATTCTAGTACCTGAGGTGGAAGCCTTGGAGCCATCCTCAGCGCCCGGGCCAACTTTGCTCCCATGTAGCTTTGACTGTGTGAGGGGAAGAGATAGTGCGAAAGGAGAAGGGGAAGGGTGGAGAAGCAAATGGGTGCTTCTCCTGTGTGCCCTGGCTGGGGATCGAACCCAGGACTTCCACACGCTGGGCCGATGCTCTACCACTGAACCAACCTGCCAGGGCCCTGAATTTTTACTTTTTAATCAGCTTAAATGTAAACAGCCATATCTGGCCAGTAATTACCTTCTTAGATAAGATAGTTCTAAGATGTAAGATCATCTGGGCCAGGGTATGGGAGTTTGAAGTGAAGTTTAAATAAACTTCACCAATGTACATATTCACCACTTGGATCCAGGATTCTGAGCTGCCTTCGGGTAGTCAGCTGATTTTTCCAATGATGGATGAATGGAAGATGTTGGTGTGGTTTTCTTTTTTTTTAAAGTATTTATTTTAGAGAGAGAAAGAGAGGCAGCGTGGGAGGAGCGGGAAGCATCAACCCATAGTAGTTCCTTCTCGTGTGTGCCTTAACAGAGCAAGCCCAGGGTTTCAAATCAGTGATTGCAGCATTCCAGGTCAACGAGGCTCTACTCACTGTACCACCCCAGGGCAGGCGGTGTGTTTATTTTCTCATCAATATCTCCTGGAATTGCTTTCAGTTGCACTGAATTTCTATACCTAATTTATTGGCAGAACTACAGCATTCCTAATTATGATTTCCCTAAGTAAATCCATCTGGGTCAAATGTAAAGCTGTGGCTTGGATCCCACACATTGGGTGCTTATGTGCCAAGCACTAAAGAGTAAGCCATAAATACATCAATGCTCTCCTCATGGGATATACATTCTAAAGGGTGAGATGGGCCTGACCAGGTGGCGCATTGGATAGAGAATCGATCTGGGACACTGAGGACCCAGATTTAAAACCCCAAGGTTGCTGGCTTGAGCACAGGCTCACCAGCTTGAGCAAGGGGTCGCTACCTCCGCTGGAGCCCCTGGTTAAGGCAACCATGAGAAAGCAATCAATGAACTAAAGTACCACAACAACAAGTTGATACTTCCCCTCTCCCTGTCTGTCTAGTCCCCCCCCCTCTCTTTTTCTTTCTTTCTCTCTTTCTCCCTTTCTCATGCATGCAACTAAAAAAAAGGTGCAATAAACTAATACATTTATTAAAAATGTCATGTGATGAGTGCTGTAAGTAAAACCAAGCTAAAGGGATATGAGAAGGATGTCTCACATTAAGTCAGAAAAAAGATATCTCTGAAGAGATGACAGTTGAGCCCAGAGATAAAGCACAGGATGGAAAAACAATCAGAATTACATTGTTGTATTGTATATACAGGTTTTTACTTAGAATGTAGTTTGCCAACATTCATTGAGAAAGCCATCCTCTCCTCACCATGTACTTGAAGATACATCAAATCTTAATTTAAGTATTGGGAGATAGAACATAAATGCTAACAGGAACCGCTATTTTCTCAGTGTCATCTCAGTTCAAATAGTTGTGACACCTGAAGTTATGTTTTTTTATCTTGTGTTTCTACAGACATTGGGTTTGCCTATCACAGATGAACAAATCCAGGAGATGAAATCAAACCTGGACAACATCGACTTCAAGATGGCAGCTGAGGAAGAGAAACGATTACGACATGATGTGATGGCTCATGTGCACACATTTGGCCACTGCTGTCCAAAAGCCGCTGGCATTATACATCTTGGGGCCACCTCCTGCTACGTTGGAGACAATACAGTAGGAGCCCATTTGTTTTGTTTCCACTTAGGACTCAGTCTTTATAATACATTTATGAGTTGTATTTTATTTTATCCAGTTTTAGAAAGTGATTCCATAAAGCTTTAGTTTTAGGAGTATCTTTTTAATATAATCTTTTTTACTTCTTTTTTATTTATTGGTTTTAGAGAGAGAAGAAGGGAGAGAGGGAAAGAGAGCTACATCGATTTGTTGTTCCACTTATGCATTCATTGCTTGCACCTTATATGTATGTGCCTTGACTGGAGATTGAACGCACAACCTTGGCATGTTGGAACAACACTCCAAACAGCTGAGCTACTTGGCCAGGGCCTTAGGGGTATCTTAATGCTCAGAATTTTCCACTTTTGGTATTTCTCATATCTAAACTATAAACTCTTTTTTTTTTTTTAAAGATTTTATTGATTGATTTTACAGAGAGAGGAGGGGGGAGCAGAGCGAGAACTATCAACTCATAGTTGCTTCACTTTAGTTCTTTCCTTGCTTGTCATACGCTCCTTGACCAAGCAAGTCCAGGGTTTCAAACCAATGACCTCAGCATTCCAGGTCGACGTCCCATCCCCTGCACCACCACAGGCCAGGCTAAACTATAAGCTCTTAATCATCTCCATAGAATAAGACCTCCAGATACTACTTATGTTATTGGTATGTTGGACATAGGCCAAGCTCTTAGCATTTTCATGGCCTATGTAATTTTCCAGAGGGGTATTTCTTTCCCAAGTCCCCTATAATTCTTTGCTGTGACTTCTCAAAAGAAGAAAGGATTGCATTATAATTCTTAAACAAAACCTTTAATTAGAAAAAGCATCGGCATGTCTTTTCCTAAGAGTTTACTAGGTGTCTGGCACTATTCTGAACACTTTATATATTTATTCTTCATGACAATCATAAGAGATAGATGCTACTATATCCATTTTTAAACAGCTTTATTGAGTTATAGTTTACATACCATAAATTTACTCATTTTAAATGTGCAGTTCAATGCATTTTAGTAAATGTATACAATTGTTAGCCTTCACCATACTCCTGTTTTAGAGCACATCCCTCACTCCAAGAAATTCTCTTGTGCCTTTTTTTTTTTTTTTTCATTTTTCCGAAGCTGGAAATGGGGAGGCAGTCAGATAGACTCCCGCATGCGCCCGACCAGGATCCACCTGGCATGCCCACCAGGGGGCGATGCTTTGCCCCTCTGGGGCTTCATTCTGTTGCGTCCAGAACCATTCTAGCACCTGAGGCAGAGGCCACAGAGCCATCCCCAGTGCCCAGGCCATCTTTGCTCCAATGGAGCCTCGCTGCGGGAGGGGAAGAGAGAGACAGAGAAGAAGGAGAGGGGGAGGGGTGGAGAAGCAAATGGGCGCCTCTCCTGTGTGCCCTGGCCGGGAATCGAACCTGGGACTCCTGCATGCCAGGCCGACGCTCTACCGCTGAGCCAACCGGCCAGGGCCTCTCTTGTGCCTATTTGAAGTCAGTTCCCACTCCTGCTTTCAGATCCAGAAAAACAGTGGTCTGCTTTCTATCTTCATAGTTTTGCGTTTTCTAGAAATTTTAAATGAATCAGAACATATAGTCTTTGGAATCTGGCTTGCTTTCTTTTTTATTTCTTATTTTTCCAAGTGAGAGGAGGGGAGATAGAGAAACAGACTTCTGTGTGTGCCTGATTCACTCATACCAATCAAGCCACGGCTGAGGGAGGGCAAGAGAGAGAGAGAAAGAGAGAGATGAATGAAGGAGAGGGGTGAAGAAGAAGATGGTCACTTCTCCTGTGTGCCAGACATCAAACCTGGGACATCCACTCACTGGGCTGACACTCAACCACTGACCCAACCGGCCAGGGCCTAGAAATCTGGCTTTGTTATTTCTATCTCTATAGCAGAAGAAACTTAAAGAGAGGTTGAAGAACTTACCTAAGGTTACACTACTAGAAATGATACAAACCCAGCTAGAATGAATGCCTCCAAAGCTGTGCTCTTAAACATAGGTGCACTCATGTGACCAGAAGTTAGATTCTAGATACACTTCCAATATAGAAGGAAGCCACTAATTTTTAAGTTGCCCCAAATACTTTTCCAGTCTTAAGTGATACATAACTAAAGGCATCTATGCACTGGTCAGGTAGCTCAGTTGGTTAGAGCATTGTCCAGATAGGCCAAGGTTGCAGGTTCGGTCACCAATCAGCACATAGAAGCATCAGTGGATACATGAATAAAAGAATAAAAAATTAATATCTTTGTCTTTATTTTTCTCTCTCTCATTCTCTCTCCTTTCCTCTCTCTCTAAAATCAATTTTAAAAAATTTAAAAAGGTGTCTGTGTGTAATTGGTGAGTCAAACAGTGGAAGAAAAATACTCCTCTCTTACCTGATCTGTGGTGACACAGTGGATAGAGCATAGGTTTGGAACGCTGTAGTTGCTGGTTTGAAACCCTGGGCTTGCCTGATCAAGGCACATATGAGAAGCAACTACTACCAATTGATGCTTGCTCCTCCCCCACTTTCCCTCTCTCTTCTTTCTCTCTCCCCTCTCTCCTCTCTCTAAAAATCATTAAATTCTTAAAGAAAGAAATGAAAAAAAAAGAAAGAACAATCCTCTTACTTGGATTGTTCCAAGTTTAGGAAAGTACCCAATGTGGCCTGGCCTGTCGTGGCACATTGGACATAGCATCGACCTGGAATGCTGAGGTCACTGGTTTGAAACCCTGAGCTTGCCCAGCCAAGGCACATATGACAATCAATGAACAACTAAACTGAAGCAACTATGAGTTGATATTTCTCATTCCTTTGCCCTCTCTGTAAAATCAGTTAATCAGTCAATAAATGTGCCTAGTGTAGGCCCTGGTTGGTTTGCTCAGTAGTAGAGCGTCGGCCCGGTATGTGGATATCCCAGGTTTGATTCCTGGTCAGGTCACACAGGGGAAGCAACTATCTGCTTCTCCATCCCTCCCCCTCCCTTTCTCTCTCCCTCTCTCTCTCCCTCTCTCTCTCTTCCTCTTCTTCTTCCCCTCCCACAGTCCTGGTTTAATTGATTCAAGCGCATAGGCCCCAGTTGCTGAGGAGGCTCTGTGGAGCCTCTGCCTCAGATGCCAAAAATAGCTCAGTTGGGAGTATGACCCCAGATGGGAGTTGCTGGGTGGATCCTGATCGGGGCACACGCAGGAGTCTTAGCTACTCTCCTCTCACTTGGAAAAGAAAAATTAAAAAAAAAAAAAGTACCCTGTGTGTATTAGGGCTCAGCAATTACTATCTTATATAAGCATGTCTCAGAGTTGCCTGAAATACATCTTTTATCTCTCTCAAAAGCAGCTTCTATTTCCTAAACCTTGATCTGGTGCATGTCTTTTTTGTTGTTGTTGTTGTTGTTGTTAGCAATGATAGACATGAAAAAAGGGAGAGGAAACTAATGACATGCATTGTGGAAGCTTCACGAGACTTAAGCACTTATTTATGGGAAAATAGAAACCTTGTTGACCTGGGCGTATTTGCTGTATTCAGCATGAGAATTAGTCCTTAACTATTTTCCAGTCATTTTAATACCACATACATTGGGTTTGCAGGCGTCCCCAAACTACGGCAAACTACCGCCCAGGCTGCAGGCCGCATGCAGCCCCCTGAGGCCATTTATCTGGCCCCCCACCGCACTTCCGGAAGGGCCACCTCTTTCATTGGTGGTCAGTGAGAGGAGCACTGTATGTGGCAGCCCTCCAATGGTCTGAGGGACAGTGAACTGGCTCTCTGTGTAAAAAGTTTGGGGACCCCTGTAAGGGTTTGTCCTTTATAGATTCCAACAGTACCACTCTCTAAGTTTGTGTGCTTTTTTTTTTTTTTTTAATTTTTTTTTTTTTCCGGAAGCTGGAAACGGGGAGGCAGTCAGACTCCTGCATGCGCCCGACAGGGATCCACCCCGCATGTCCACCAGGGGGCGATGTTCTGCCCCTCTGGGGCATCCCTCTGTTGCATCCAGAGCCATTCTAGCGCCGGAAGCAGAGGCCACAGAGCCATCCCCAGCGCCGGGGCCATCTTTGCTCCAATGGAGCCTCGGCTGCGGGAGGGGAAGAGAGAGATAGAGAGGAAGGGGAGGGGGAGGGGTGGAGAAGCAGATGGGCACTTCTCCTGTGTGCCCTGACCGGGAATCGAACCCGGGACTCCTGCACACCAGGCTGACGCTCTACCGCTGAGCCAACCGGCCAGGGCCTAAGTTTGTGTGCTTTTAAAACAGTAATCAGAAAAGAATGACTTCTCTTAGAGTCTTCTGACTTGCAGAGTGGGTTTCTAATATGAGGTAGGCAACTAGCTGAGACACCTAGTTAGGATGGCCAGAAAGTGTTATGTAATCATGTTTGGGCAAAGCTGTTTAATATGAGACCATTGCATTTTCCTTCACAGGACCTGATTATTCTTAGAAATGCATTTGACCTGCTTTTGCCAAAGGTAAGGAGTTGGTGGAAAGTTCCTACCAGCCCTGGATTTTCTGTGATATAGAAGTAAATAAACACAATATAAATCTAAATAGATGATCATTGACTGAGGCGAATGATCCTATATCTAATCTGTAGAACTATCTTAATTGTCTCTTCTTGGGTTAAAACACTGTAAGGGAATACTTTTTAAAGCCTAGCCTCTTAAATGAGAGAAGCATAACCAGTGGCATTTTGCTGGAATATGCATGTCAGTGTTCCTAAAATTGTGCAGAAAATGTTCATGGCTTTAGGTAGTCAATTCTGTTGTCAAGCATTTGTTGCTATGAATTCTTAAGGCACTTGAGGATACGAAAATGAAAAAATAGGGACTCTGCTTTCCATGAGCTGGAGGTCTAATTCTATATTAAATTGTATAAAAGTGCAGTTCCTGATTATGTGATGTGTTCAACCTGAATTCACCCTCTTTCTCCACGTGGTCTTTCTTACAGCTTGCCAGAGTGGTCTCTCGGCTCGCTGACTTTGCTGAGGAACGAGCCGATCTTCCCACCTTAGGTTTCACACATTTCCAGTAAGTGATACGATTACTTCTTGGGAATGGGGCTTGTTTACGTGCACCTGGCTTTCATTTATTTTTTTCAGTTCTTCTGCAGGGAAACCTTGAGATGAATAATCTCAAGACATAGCTTAAGCAGATACCTTTAAATACTTAGGAGAGATGAACCTGATACGCTAAAAGCTGTACTGGTGAGACAGTAAATCTAATAGTTCATTTGGGAAACATTGTGAAATCTGTATCAAGAGCCTTAGAATGTATTTGTACTCCTTGATTTAATGATGTCATGCTAGAGAATCTAGACCAAAGAAGTAATCCAAATTATGGGGAAAGCTCTTTGTTAAAGAGCTATAGGTATAAAGATCTTTGTTAAAAAAACTATTTATAGTAGTGAGCACTGGAAACAATCTAAATGCCCCACGATAAGAATAATTAGTCCTGGCCAGGTTGTTCAGTGGATAGAACATCATCTCAGCACGCTGAGGTGGTGGGTTTGATCCCTGGTCAGGGCACATATGAGAAGTGACAGATGAATGCACAACTAAGTGGAAGAACAAGTCAATGCTTATGTCTCTGTCTCTCCGTCTCCTCTCCCTCTCCCCCCTCCCTTCTCCTCACCTTCCCCTTCTACCTTTCTCCCCTTTTCCCTATCTTGCTCTCTTCTCCCTTCCTTCCTCTCTCTCTCTCTCTCTCACTCTCAAATCAATGGGGGGAAAATAAGAGAATAATTAAATAAGGTATGTACCGTATTACCCCATGTATAAGACGCTCCCACGTATAAGATGCACCTTAATTTTGGGACCTGAAATTTGGGGGGAAAATGTATTACATAAAGTTATTGATCTCAGGTCTTATTCATCATGAATTTCATACAACTCTTCATCCGCACAAAACAGAAATGCAAGTGAAAAAGGAAAAAAAAATCTATGAGCGTCAGTCCCGGCTCTGGCTTTGCCCTATAGCTATGAGGCTGTGACGTAGGCAGGTTCTGGTCAATTCAAGCTCCAGACGGGATGATCGAGGTTGTTTGCAGCGACCATCTGGGGAAGAAGGTCCACATGAAGTGCAACACTGATGACACCGTTGGGCTGTAAGAAGCTGATAGCAGGCCAGACGGGCACCCACTGGAACAAGATAGTACCTGAAGAAGTGGTACATGACTTTTAAGGATCACATTTCTCTGGGGTACTATGAAATCCACGATGGGATGAACCTGGAGCTTTATTACTAATACAGCAGAATTCCTTCCTTTCTTCTTCCACCTTCACCCCTCACACTGGTATGGATGCTTGTTTTTAAAAAGTCATGTTAGGCGGCGGTGCTGCGGGATGGCAGGAGCAGGAGCCAAAGCTCGCGGCAGAGCGGCGGCGGGAGTCGAGGCCCAGCGCGAGACCCGCCACCGCACACAGCGCACAACCGCGCCACCCTCCCCACAGGATGGACGGCGCGTCGAGGGGCTTGTGTTCCCGGGACAACGCCCAACCACCAAGGCTCTTTTCATGGCACTGGGCGCCGGCATGACTGCGCTCAGCCATCCGCTGCTCTAGGTGAAGCTGCTTATCCAGGTGGGTCATGAGCCGATGCCCCCCACCATTGGGACCAATGTGCTGGGGAGGAAGGTCCTTTATCTGCCAAGCTTCTTTACCTATGCCAAGTACATTGTGCAAGTGGACAGGAAGATCGGGCTGTTCCGAGGCCTGACCCCCTGGCTGAGTCCAACGCCCTCTCCACTGTGACCCAGGGCAGCATGAAGAAGGTCTTCCCTCCGGATGAGATCAAGCAGGTTTCCAAGCAGGTTTCCCTGAGGAAAGTGGTGAAGGAATCCTCCTACAAGATGATGATGATGCAGTGCATGTCCCGGATGCTGGCCCACCCTCTGCACATCATCTCAGTGCGCTGTATGGTTCAGTTTGTGGGACGGGAGGCCAAATACAGAGGGGTGCTGAGCAGCTTAATTCCTCACCTCCTGGGAGATGTGGTTTTCTTGTGGGGCTGTAACCTGCTGGCCCACTTCATCAATGCCTATCTGGTGGATGACAGCGTGAGTGACACCCCAGGGGGGCTGGGAAACAACCAGAATCCAGGTTCCCAGTTCAGCCAGGCCCTGGCTATCAGGAGCTATACCAAATTTGTGATGGGGATTGCAGTGAGCATGCTGACCTACCCCTTCCTGCTGGTCGGTGATCTCATGGCTGTGAACAACTGTGGGCTGCAGGCCGGGCTCCCCCCCTACTCCCCAGTGTTCAAATCCTGGATTCACTGCTGGAAGTACCTGAGAGTGCAGGGCCAGCTCTAGCACGGCTCCAGCCTCCTCTTCTGCCAGGTGTCCTGAGGATCGTGCTTTGCCCTCGAGTAGCCCAAGCTACCGACATGCTGTCTCTCCTGGCCGCTGCAGGGGAGGCCCGGTCCTCTCGGCTCCTGTGAGGCGACTCCTACCCAGCAGTACCTAGGTGTGCCCCAACCAGCTGGGCACTGTATCCGTTTGCCATGTGTCTGTCTGGAAGCAGGGGCTGGGAGGAGGGTGAGGCTGCACCCGGTGATTGTCACCTGTTAGATCTGGGGATGGTGGGGTGGGCTGGGGATTAGAACAGGACCCCCTTCACACATCTGTCAAGCCTGCCTGTGTGGGGCGCCAGGAATGGCCTGGGGCAGCCCTGGTTGGATGGGAAACGGGTCATGGTGTTCTATCCACCCTACCCCCATCTGGTCAGCAGCTCTGCCTCTGCAGCTCAGCCAGGAGCCGCTCTCCTGCTATAAATAGGGCGCCCCCCTCCCGCGAGGCCCTCCACGCCCAGGCCCTTGCGGGAAGCTAGCGCTGGTGCTGCTGCGTTTTCCACAACACTACTTTCTGGTACGAAGGCAGCACCTTCTGAATGGGAAATCATGTGACCACTCAGAATGTGTCCCCCCCCACCCCCAACTGCTCAGCGGGCTGTTGGTGATGTGGCGTGTGCAGGGTCTGGTTGCCTGTGTGGCTGTGAACACCCAGAAGTTGGGCAGATCATAGTCTCTAGTCCTACCCTGTTTAAACGTTCCTGATGAGAATGACCCTCCCTCCCTCAAATAAATGTACTAGTGGTGATTTGGAGGGGGGGGGAAGTCATGTTAATAAAATCTTAGAAGCAGCAAAAACACACACACACACACACACACACACACACACAAAACAAAAACTACAACCACTGTGTAAGATGCACCCAGTTTTTAGACCCCAAATTTGGGGTGGTGCGTCTTATACATGGGGAAATATGGAAGTATATCCACAGACTGGATAGAATAATATTCAGCCATTAAAATGATACTGGTAAGACTAATATCACAGAAATGTTCTTAGGTTAATGTTAGAGGATAAAGACTGCACATAGCCTGACCAATGGTAGCGCAGTGGATAGCACATCAACCTGAGATGCTGAAGTCCTAGGTTCGAAACCCCAAGGTCACCAGCTTGAGTATGGGGTCATCAATATGATCCCAAGGTCCTGGCTTGAGCAAGGAGTCACTGGCTTGGCTTGAGTTCCCTGGTCAAGGCACATATGAGAAGTAATCAGTGAACAATTAAAGTGATGCAACTACAAGTTGCTGCTTCTCATCTCTCCCTTCCTGTCTCTCTCCTGCCTCCCCCAAAAAAGAAAGACAATATATAAATTGCACAAACATTGGAAGAAATTATACTGACTGTAAATATTGATTGCTCTGGTTTATGAGATAAAGGAAGATTCCTTTTTCTCTACTACTTTTTGAATTTTTCACTTTTAAAATGTGCATGTATTTTTGTGATTACCAAGAACAACACCTTTTTAAAAGCTGATATCATTTTTGAAATGCTAGTAGGTTTCAGGTGACGATATTTGAGTAGTGGTATACTAGCATGTGCCTTATGTTTTGATGGGGTATTGCCGAGGTAACAAGATATCTTCTATATCATCAATTTAGGAAAGCCTAAGTTGAGTTTAATCTTCCTAAAAGTTAGGGTTTGTATTGGTGAAAACCTGAAGAAATGGCTCATGCAAAGGAGTCAGTACTCAGTGTGTGTGTGTGTGTGTGTGTGTGTGTGTGTGTGTGTGTGTCTTGGCTGTGACATATGTTTCCTTCTGCCTCCTTCCACATTTAGCATTACCTCTAATTGCAGCTCCTCTTCCTCTCCTGTCTGTTGGAGAGTGCTCAGGAAATGCAGGCATTTCAGTTTCCTCTGGGGATTGCCTAATGAGAGGTGCCCACTGCCACAGTGAGCAGGCACTGAGAACTCGGAAGGTGGTGCGGCTGTGTGGGCATCACTCAGTATGTGTCAGCCCCTGCAGTGAAAAAGAAACAACTTTATTGAGATATAATTCAGATACTATAAAATTCACCCCTTTTAAGTATATAATTGGGTGGGTTTTAGTATATTTCCAGACTTGTACAGTTACCACCAGTATATAATTTCAGAATATTTTCATCACCCCACAAAACCCCCACACATTAGCAGTCACTCTTATTCCCCCATTCCATAGCTCCTGGCAACTACTAATCTGTTATCTCTGTGGATTTGCCTCTTGTGGACATTTCATTTAAATAGAGATACAATATTCATCTCTTTTGACTGATTTCTTTTAACTTAGGACAGTGTTTTCAGTGTTCATTCATATTGTAGTATGTATCAGTACTTCATTTCCTTTTATGGCTGAATAAGAATGCCATTATATGGATATACCACATTTTGTCCATTCATAAGTTAGTAGATAATTTGAGTTGTTTCTACTTGTGGCTATTGTATATATATATATAATGCTGCTGTGAACAGATCCATGCAAACTTATTTATTTCTTTGCTTATAACAGTAATCTGTTAGCAGAAGTTTGGAAGGAAAACTACCATGAGATTAATTTTGGGATGTCTTGTATCATGTGGTTTGCCTACTATAGCTATTGCTAGTGGTGTTGGTTGATTTCTTCAGCCATCAGTATCATTAGCCTAATAGGAAATGCCACCCATCTGGGATATGCTAGGTCATCTACTAGAACGCCAGCATTATTGCAACCTATTCATAATTATATTTTATGTTCAGAAACAGACCTGAAATTGTTTGGTTTAGACTTTGGACTAAAAACAAAGGCATTAATTGTTATGTTAGAGTCTTTAATTACCCTGTTTACTTGTTTACACTACAATGTGAACTCCATTGGACCGGGACCTTGTCTGATTTGTTCATTGTTGTATTTCTAAAATCAAGAGCACATTAGCCTGATCGGTGGTGGTGCAATGGATAGAGCAGGGGTCCCCAAACTTTTTACACAGGGTGCCAGTTCACTGTCCCTCAGACCGTTGGAAGGCCAGACTATAAAAAACCTATGGAGACAGAAGACAAGATGGTGCTGGAGTAGGCGGATGTACCAACATCCACCTCCCAGAACCAAAGTGGATTACAGAATAATTTTAAGAACTATCATCTGGAAAAACCAACTTTGGACTAAACTAAGAGGACTCTTCAACCAAGGAACACTGAAGAAGCCACACCAAGACTGGTAGGAAAAGCGGAAACGCGGAGAGGGCTGCCCAGCTCCCCAGAGCAAACGGCAGCCGGGAGAGACTCACATAGTAGGAACTTAGTGTATCCCAAGGTTCTCTTTATCAAGCCACAGTCACAGAGCTCCAGGGAAAAGCAACCTGGTCTCATCTCTCCAGGCAGAGGAGAACAGAAGCTCCATCTCCACACATGCTGCAGATGGCTTTTCCAGTCTACCTGAATCATTACCAGCTAGAAGCAGCGGTCATTGGGACTTGGACGTGAGCTGCAAAGTATAGAGTTGTGACAACAGTTCCAGTGCCATGCGGACTTTTCCTGGAGGTGGACTTGTCCTGGACTCCTGCTCCTTGTGACAGTTCCTAACAGACTGAACTGGGGTTGGGTTGCATTTTTCAGGGATTTGGCATGGTGTTGGGGCCACCTTGGACTTGGTGAACATGTTAAGGACACTACTCTTTATGGATTCTTGCTGTATTGGCCAAGAGTTTGCTTAAAGGCTTTAATCACTGTAAAAAAAATAGAGGACTGGATAAAGAAGATGTGGCACATATACACCGTGGTATACTATTCAGCCATAAGAAATGATGACGTCGGATCACTTGCGGTAAAATGGTGGGATATTGATAACATTATACGAAGTGAAATAAGTAAATCAGAAAAAAACAAGAACTGCGGGATTCCATACATTGGTGGGACATAAAAACGAGACTAAGAGACATGGACAGGAGAGTGGTGGTTACGGGGGGGGGGGGGGGGGGGGGGGGGGGGGGGGGGGGGGGGGGGGGGGGGGGGAGGAGGGAGAGGGGGAGGGGGAAGGGGAGGGGCACAAAGAAAACTAGATAGAAGGTGACGGAGGAAATCTGACTTTGGGTGATGGGTATGCAACAGAATTGAATGACAAGATAACCTGGACATGTTTTCTTTGAATATATGTACCCTGATTTATTGATGTCATCCTATTAAAATTAATAAAAATTTATTTATTAAAAAAATACGGTAGATTGTTTTCTCTAGAATTTATAAAAATGCAGTCTGTAAATTCAGAAGGTGATTGGTACAAAACAGGCATGCTCTATATTAGTAGGATAAAAAGAATGTTCTATGTTATACAGTATTACCATTTCTTCTCATCAATAAGTTGTACAATAGAATGGCATTTAACAGGTTTAAAAAAAAAACAAAAAAAACCTATGAACAAATTCCTATGCACACTGCACACATCTTATTTTAAAGTAAAAAAACAAAATGGGAACAAATACAATATTTAAAATAAAGAACAAGTAAATTTAAATCAAACTGACCAGTATTTCATTTTTTTTTTTTAATTTATTAATTTTAGAGAGGAGAGGGAGAGAGAGAGAGAGTGAGAGAGAGAAGGGGGGAGGAGCTGGAAGCATCAACTCCCATATGTGCCTTGACCAGGCAAGCCCAGGGTTTTGAACCGGCGACCTCAGCATTTCCAGGTCGATGCTTTATCCCACTGCGCCACCACAGGTCAGGCTGACCAGTATTTCAGTGGGAACTATGGGCCTGCTTTTGGCTAATGAGATGGTCAATGTCTGCTTCCATATTTGTCACTGCTAGCCGTAACAAGTGATATGACGGCTTCCGGAGCTGTGACGCGTGCATCCCGCGTCACCGGAAGTAGTACTGTACGTGAGCGATGCTGCGCTTTGCAGCACCACCACATACAGTACTCCTCTCACTGACCACCAATGAAAGAGGTGCCCTTTCCGGAAGTGCGGCAGGGGCCGGATAAATGGCCTCAGGGGGCCACATGCGGCCCGCAGGCCGTAATTTGGGGACCCTTGGGAAGAGCATCCACCCGGAACGCTGAGGTTGCCAATTTGAAACCCTAGGTTGCAGGCTTGAACACAGGCTA
This sequence comes from Saccopteryx leptura, assembly GCF_036850995.1. Lineage (NCBI taxonomy): Eukaryota > Metazoa > Chordata > Mammalia > Chiroptera > Emballonuridae > Saccopteryx > Saccopteryx leptura. The sequence continues at coordinate 312,253,183 of NC_089503.1, forward strand.
AAGGTTCCCAGCTTGAGCAAAAGGTCACTGGCTTGGCTTGAGCCATCACCGGTCTGATCCCTAGTCAAGGCACATATGAGAAGCAATCAATGCACAACTAAAGTGAAGCAACTATGAGTTGATGCTTCTCTTTCTCCCTTTCTGTCTCTCTCTTTTTCTCTCTCGCTCATTCAAAGAAAAAAAAAAACATATTGGCTACTTGGCAAATGTTTGTTTCATGTTATATTTCTTACCAAAGTCTAGAGATGAACAAAGTAGACATTGTCTCTGCCCTTATGTTATATTTGCTCTTGATCATGAAGAAAGAACTATGTTAAGAGCCCTTTAGCTTTATAATCTTCGAATATTTAGGAATGACATAGACTTCCTTAACTATTACTTGCTCAAACATTTTAGCTCCTGTCTTGTCTATACTGGTTTCTCTATCTCTTACTTTAATTATTCCTAGGCTAACAGTGATGACTGGTGTAAGCAATGAAGCTTTATGAAAGTCAGTTCTTGGTTTGAAACTGCCTGTGTTCTCTTTGGGTTACTTTCAGGCCTGCTCAGCTGACCACAGTTGGGAAACGTTGCTGTCTTTGGATTCAAGATCTTTGCATAGATCTCCAGAACTTGAAGCGTGTCCGAGATGACCTGCGCTTCCGAGGAGTGAAAGGCACCACTGGCACTCAGGCCAGCTTCCTGCAGCTCTTTGAGGGAGATCACCAAAAGGTATTCTGAAAGTGACCTGGGGGACACAGAAACATAGTGGTGGAGCACCAGAGACAAAGTTGACCTCCAGGACCATAGGAGATTGATCTCGGGATGAGTAGAGTCTTTGGACTGGAAGGGGTATGGGTGGAACGCAATCGGGGCAGGATGTTGAGAGAATCTCATGCTAGACACACCTACATTACTATAGGGATGTCTTTTCTTTCCAAGGTAGAGCAGCTTGACAAGATGGTGACAGAAAAGGCAGGATTTAAGAGGTACGTAAATGGGAAAAGTGTCGGCCTCCCTGTTAAGTAATGAAAGGCATGTGTTCAGTATACCTAACTTTGTGTCTTTGTGTGTGTGTGTGTGTGTGTGTGTGAGAGAGAGAGAGAGAGACAGAGACAGAGACAGAGACAGAGACAGAGATAGAGAGAGGGACAGATAGGGACAGACAGACAGGAAGGGAGAGAAATGAGAAACATCAATTCTTTGTTGCGGCATCTTAGTTGTTCATTGATTGCTTTCTCATACGTGCCTTGACCAGTACGCTACAGCAAACCGAGTGACCCCTTGCTCAAGCCAGCAACCCAAGGCTCAAACCAGCAACCCAAGGCTCAAGCTGGTGAGCTTTGCTCAATCCAGATGAGCTCATGCACAAGCTGGCGACCTCGGGGTTTTGAACCTGGGTTCTCTGCGTCCCAGTCCGATTCTCTGTATCCACTGCGCCACCGCCTGGTCAGGCCAGCATACCTAACTTTCGGTTTGGCATTTTTCTTTATTCTTTCATCCATTTCCTGGCATCTTTTGACTGGGTTGTATTTTCTTATAGCCTCAATTCTATTTTTTTAGAATCTAAGTGAGAGAGGGAGGGAGAGAGATAAGAAACATCAACTCATAGTTGTGTCACTTTAGAGTTCATTGATTGCTTCTCATATGTGCCTTGACCAGGGGAGCTCCAGCTGAGCCAGTCACCTTAGGCTCAAACCAGTGACCATGGGGTCATGTCTATGATCCCACGCTCAAGGTGGAAACCCTGTGCTCAAGCCAGCGACCTTGGGGTTTCGAACCTGGGTCATTAGCATCCCAGCCAACACTCTATCCACTGCGCCACCACCTGGTCAGGCACTTCTATGATTTTTAGAACAACCTCACCCATGTTGCTATTTTTGTTTATTTACTGACATCCTTCAATGGATTCGTCTAAATCTCGCCATTTCCATTTAGGGTCACCAGGCCCCACTGTAGCTCCTCCCAGACACTTCTGTCAGGCTGCAGCAGAATATGGGCACATGGACCGTATTTCCTTCTTGGATCAGGACAGCTGCCTGGTTATTAGTAAAAAGGATAAAACAGTTTGTTCCAGGAACCAGTTATCAGTGAGGTCCTCTGGGCTGACTGTGACTTATCATACCAATGAGACCAAACTTTTGCTTAGGGTGTTTTTTGCTCATTTGTTTGATACAGTGACATATTTTGAAATGTTTCCATTTAAGGCTCTTTTATTTTTAGGGCTTTCACCATCACTGGGCAGACCTATACACGGAAAGTGGATATTGAGGTGCTGTCTGTGCTGGCTAGCTTGGGGGCATCTGTGCACAAGGTGAGTGGTGGTAGCTTGTGGGGATGAGAGCTTTGGACACCACAGACAAACCAGATCAGTCTCAGATTTTTATTTCATCTTGTCACTCAACAAGTGTCAGATGTCAGATATCATTTGTAACAATTTGGGGCCTGTAAATGCAGGGTTTTTTTCTTTTAATTGATTTTAGAGGGGAGCAGGAGAGAAAGAAAAACATCGATTTGTTGTTTCTCCTGTTTATGCATTTATTGGTTGGTTCTTATATGTGCCCTGACTAGGGAATTGAACCTACAACCTTGGCATATCAGGACTGTGTTCTAACCAACTGAGCTACCCAGCCAGGGCATGAAGCCTCTTAGTTAAGGAGTGTTGAAGGAAAAGACTAGCTTTGGCGTTCTCGTTAAAGTTTACCTTGCCATTGTCCTTTCCATGATACCTTATGCAGTGTTTCACAAAAACCCTTTCCATGCTCCCTGAGCTTGTCATCCCAGGTCTTCAGGAGGCAAGAGAAGTCCTGATCAGATTCTCTAGTCTACAGGATCTCTTGGGGAGGACGTGCTGATGAAGGAGATGAGGTCTTTAGGTTTGGCAACAGCATAGAAAGCTGTCTCCTTCATCAGTCCTGTCCCTACCCCCAGATTCTTGCATTCAAGAGTATGGGGTGATGCCTCTACCCCTGCTTTTCCTCAGATTTGTACCGACATACGACTCCTGGCAAACCTTAAGGAGATGGAGGAACCCTTTGAAAAACAACAGATTGGTGAGTGTGTGTGAAGACCTAAGCACACCACAGAGGTGCTGAGAGCCTTACAGGGGTGTGTTAATAGTTCACCTACCAGCATGCTCAGGGTCTCACTGTCCTCTGAAGTCTTTCTGCCTTTGCTTCTTGTCCTTGTACATGGGCAGGCTCCAGTGCGATGCCATACAAGCGGAACCCTATGCGCTCAGAGCGGTGCTGCAGTCTTGCTCGTCACCTCATGGCCCTTATCATGGACCCACTGCAGACGGCATCTGTGCAGTGGTTTGAACGCACCCTGGATGATAGTGCCAATCGGTCAGTTGGAGTGGGGATGTCACAGAAGGCTGTTTGGAGTTTCTTTCCATTTTCTCATTGTCCCCAAGGAGCCTGGAGTCTAGCAGGGAAGCAAGAACATAGAACAGTACGATAACTGTTAGGATTAAAGTATGTACAAGGAACTCTTTGTGAGGATTCAGGTGATACTTAAGACTTAAGAAATAGCCTGACCAGGCGGTGGTGCAGTGGATAGAGAGTTGGACTGGTATGTGGAGGGCCCAGGTTTGAGACCCCCGAGGTCGCCAGCTTGAGCGCAGGTCATCTGGTTTGAGCAAAGCTCACCAGCTTGGACCCAAGGTCGCTGGCTCGAGCAAGGGGTTACTCAGTCTGCTGTGGCCCCCCGGTCAAGGCACATATGAGAAAGCAATCAATGAACAACTAAGGTGTCGCAACAAAAAACTAATAATTGATGCTTCTCATCTCTTTCTGTTCCTGTCTGTCTGTCCCTATCTACCCCTCTCTCTGACTCTCTGTCTCTGTAAAAAAAAAAGAAAAGAAAAAAGAAATAGATTTTTGTTTTAGTAGGAATCTGTAGGCTTTGTGTGTGTGTGCATGTGTGAAAGAGAGAAAGAGAGAGAGAGAAGCATCAACTCACTGATCCACTTTAGTTGTTCACCCATTGCTTGCTTCTCATACATGCCCTTACCAGAGCTTTAACCGGTGACCTCAGGGTTGAACCAACTACTTCGGTGCTCTGTGGTGATGCTCTATCTACTGTACCACTGGCCAGGGCAAACAGACAAAATAGGGAGCATGTATAAAGGCCCAAAGGCAGGAGAAGGACAGTTTACAGTTTCTTATAGTCAGGTAGCACAGTGGAATGAAGTCTATATGTGGCAAGATATGAGATGGGATATGATGGGAAGTCAAAGCAAGTTTATGAAGGGCGTTATAAGCCTGAAAAGGAGTTTAAATAATGTTCTGAAGGCAAGTAGATGTCAGCTATGGTGTCTGGCACAGTGACATGTTAATGAGTTATGAGGTGGGTCAGAAGTAATTTTTAGCTGTGACTAAGGTACTGACATGCATATGGTTTTCTACTTTATGTATATACTTATTTAAAGCAGATTCACATTATACTGGTTTGCCTGCATTGTACTGGGATTTCTTTTCTTTTTTTATCCCTAGCAAGATAGGAAAGGAGAGAATAGGAGAGAGACAGGAACATGTGTTCCTATATATGCCCTGACTGGGGATCGAACCAGCCACCTTCGTGCTCCAGGATGGTGCTCTAACCATCTGAGCGATCTGGCCAGGGCACATACTGGGATTTCTTGAGGGGTAGATACATAGATAAAGCTAGCTCTCTGGGATCTGTGTGTAACCCAGGGTTTATCTGGAAATAAAACATGTGAACTCATTCAGAAATCAGTTTTTGAATACTTTTTAGCAGAGTGTGACCAAGTGAGATGTGCCCATTAAAACACCCTGAAACAATTTGGGTCAGTTATCAAGGGACATTGATCTAGTCAGACAATCAGGAGGCTACTTTGAAAATACAAGTCCACACTGGCACAGTGGTCATGTGAATGGAGAGGAAGGCTGTGGCTATAAGCACAGTGGCAGGTGGGCCAGCCTTCGTGGTTGACTGGAGTAAGTGTTAAGATGGGTGATGGAGCATTAGTGCCATTTACTAAGCCAGGGGTCACAAGGAGAGACAGGATTGAGATGGTGAGCAGGAGGCAATGGAAAAGTAACTGAGTTCAGTTTGTGGTTTGAGGTAACTATGAGGTACCTATTGAGATGTAGCTCTCTGATTGGGTATGTGGCCTGGACAAGAGGCAGTAGATTTGAGGATCATCAGGATATTGGGATAGTTGAAGTCAGAGAATGAAGGAAATTGTCCAGATAGCACAGATGACATGAGAAGTCAATAGGACTGCTTCTTGGTACAACCCTACCTCTCATAGAAATTCTTAATTGTATAAAGAGAAAACTGAATTGGCTATTTGTTTTCTAGACGTATCTGTTTGGCTGAAGCATTTCTCACTGCAGATACTATATTGAGTACGTTGCAGAACATTTGTGAAGGATTGGTGGTGTACCCCAAAGTAAGAGACCTCAATTAAAAAGCAAACTATTAAGGAGGGGTTGGAATGTGGGAAGGGAATTATGTAATTTTCCTGCTCTGGAGTGGTTCTGTTGGAGAGCTACATTCTGGTTCTTCAGGTTGACATAAGCTCTAGGGAAAGAACATATAGCATTTATAGACATGTTTCTAGAAAAAGGGATAAAGTACTTTGAATTGGCTTAAACTACCCACCAGCAAGAATCATCAGGTCTGGTCTGGCTGGCAAAATAAACTGTTCCCTTTGCCTGTTTTTAAGTACCTGAGGCAGATGGGTTCATTTCCATCATATACTCAGCTCCTGCAATGGGCACTAAAATTTAACACCTTGAAGTTTTAGGACTTGTTTTCAATGAAGCACTTTTAAAAATTTGCTTAAATCAGTTTTTTGTTTTTTTTTGAGAGGAAGTTTAATAAAGCTGGTGACAGTGAAACAAGGAAGGGCCTAGAATAGAAGAAGCAACAGGCGATCCTAAGCATGGCTGCTTTGGCTCACTGGGAAGTCAGAGAAAAGGGGGCCTTGGAGACAGGATCAGAGGATTAGCCTTAGACAAGCTGTGCTGTCCACTGCTCCCCTGGTTGCAAGTCTCGTGGGGACCCTTAGAGTTTAGGAAATGCACACCTGTGGGGGAAGAAGAGGGGAAGGGAAAGGCACAGGCATGCTCTCAGAAGGGAGAGTGTCAGTATTTTGTTGTTGTTTTTTTAATCAAAATACTCTGGATTACTAAGAAAAATTAAAAATATGGTGTAAAATAAAACAATTCACTCTACTCTCTATCTTCATAGATATGGTAGTTGATGTCCCTAACATGGCATTTTGCTGGTCATAGTTGATATCTTACTGTGTATATGACTTTGTAACTTTGAGGCATCTTTCTTACCCCTTCATTCATTCTTCTAGGTAATTGAGCGGCGCATTCGGCAAGAGCTGCCTTTCATGGCCACAGAGAACATCATCATGGCCATGGTGAAAGCTGGAGGTAACCGCCAGGTTTGTAACTCCTTGCACTCCTGAATAAATTAGTCCTGAAGAAGAATGGATGAAGGAAGGAGTTTCTGTCATGACCTTTAGTAAAAGTATTGGTACAGAATAGTAACCATATTCTACCATAGAATAGGCTTATTCTGGAGGGTGATTGTGGTAAACTCAGTTTATTAAAAGTGAATCACTTAATCACTAATAGAAAGGTCTACTCTTAAGGAATTAGGTATGAATTTCCATAGGAAATGGGAAGTAGGTAGGACACAAGTTCAAGAGGCTTTAGATTTAAAATTTTTTCTTAATTTATTCATTTTAGAGAGGAGAGAGTGTGAGAGAGAGAGAGAGAGAGAAAGAGAGAGAAGGGGGAGGAGCAGGAAGCATCAACTCCCATATGTGCCTTGACCAGACAAGTGCAGGGTTTTGAACAGGTGACCTCAGCGTTCCAGGTCGACGCTTTATCCACTGTGCCACCACAGGTCAGGCGAGGCTTTAGATTTAAAGGAGCCTACATGAGGTGGACATCCACTGCAGATCTGTCCTAGGCTGTGGCTACAGAGTCAAGATCTTGATGGTCAGACTATGAGGGAGCCACCTCAGCCTGAAGGTTTTGTGTACCAGCCAGAGACAATATGGGTGTGAAGTGCCAGCCAATTTATCAAGACATTAAATGCCCCATTAATAGTGAACCAACAATATACCCCCTTGTCTTTCCAGGATTGCCATGAGAAAATTAGAGTGCTCTCTCAGCAGGCAGCTGCTGTGGTCAAGCAGGAAGGGGGTGACAATGACCTCATAGAGCGTATCCTTGCTGATGACTACTTCAGTCCCATTCATTCCCAGTTGGACCGTTTACTGGATCCTTCTTCTTTCACTGGGCGTGCATCTCAACAGGTAAGCACCAGAACACTTCCATGGAGCTGCAGTGTCATTGTCATCGTCCCCCCCCCCCCCCGCCACATCCTCTTTTTACACTGCTGAGCAACAGAACTTGGAATATTGTAATATTTCCACTTTGTAGGAGGTGTGATGAGAATGGAGCTAGTTAGAATTCAGAGCAAGTTGCTGGCTAAACTATAAAGTTTTTGTTGTTTTAAGCTACCTTAAGTGTTTTCTTAGTGTATTTATTTATTTACAGTGTGTCCGTAAAGTCATGGTGCACTTTTTTTTTTAAATTTATTTTTATTTTTTGTATTTTTCTGAAGTTGGAAACAGGGAAGCAGTCAGACAGATTCCCGCATGTGCCCAACCGGGATCCACCCGGCACGCCCACCAGGGGGTGATGCTCTGTTGCAACCAGAGCCATTCTAGTGCCTGAGGCAGAGGCCATATAGCCATCCCCAGTGCCAGGGCCAACTTTGCTCCAATGGAGCCTTGGCTGCGGGAGGGGAAGAGAGAGACAGAGAGGAAGGAAAGGGGGAGGGGTGGAGAAGCAGATGGGCGCTTCTCCTATGTACCCTGGCCGGGTTGTTTTTTTTTTGTTTTTTTTTGTGTTTTTTTTTATGGTGCACTTTTGACCGGTCACAGGAAAGCAACAAAAGACGATAGAAATGTGAAATCTGCACCAAATAAAAGGAAAGCCCTCCCAGTTTCTGTAGGATGATGTGGAAGCATGTGTGCATGCGCAGATGATGACGTAACACCGTGTATCGTGTATACAGTGGAGCAGCCCACGACCATGCCAGTCGAGATGTGGACGGTACAGAGGAAAGTTCAGTGTGTTCTGTGGCTCACTAAATTCAAATCCGTGACCAAAGCGCAACGTGAATATCGGCACATTTATAACAAAGCGCCACCACATAGAAATAACATTACTTGGCGGGATAAGCAGTTGAAGGAAACCGGCAGTTTGGTGGAGAAACCCCGTTCTGGTAGGCCACCAGTCAGTGACGAGTCTGTAGAGGCTATATGGGATAGCTACCTAAGGAGCCCTAAAAAACTCTGTGCGTGAGCCCACATCGAACTGCACTGAATAGGTATGAAACTGGGGGAGTTTTCCTTTTATTTGGTGCAGATTTCACATTTCTATCATCTTTTGTTGCTTTCCTGTGACTGGTCAAAAGTGCACCATGACTTTACGGACACATTGTATTTTTATTCATTTTAGAGAGGAGAGAAAGAGAAAGGGGGAAGGAGCAGGAAGCTTCAACTCCCATATGTGCCTTGACCAGGCAAGCCAGGGTTTTGAACTGCTGACTTCAGCATTCCAGGTCAACAGTTTATCCACTGTGCCACCACAGGTCAGGCCTGGTGGATTTCTTTTAATTCTTTTTTGGTCTAGAGCAGGGGTAGTCAACCTTTTTATACCTACCGCCCACTTTTGTATCTCTATTAGTAGTAAAATTTTCTAACTGCCCACCAGTTCCACAGTAATGGTGATTTATAAAGTAGGGAAGTAACTTTACTTTATAAAATTTATAAAGCAGAGTTACAGCAAGTTAAAGCATATAATAATAATTACTTACCAAGTACTTTATGTCAGATTTTCACTAAGTTTGACAGAATAAATCTTTATAAAACAACTTTCTATAGTTAAATCTATCTTTTTATTTATACTTTGGTTGCTCCGCTACCGCCCACCATGAAAGTTGGAACGCCCACTAGTGGCCTGTTGACTACCACTGGCCTAGATGGTACTTGGAACATTAAGTATTCAGTCAGCCTGACCAGGCAGTGGCACAGTGGATAGAGCGTCAGACTGGGACGCGGAGGACCCAGGTTCTTGACCCCGAGGTTGCCAGCTTGAGCGCGGGCTCATCTGGTTTGAGCAAAGCTCACCAGCTTGGACCCAAGGTCGCTGGCTTGAGCAAGGGGTTACTCAGTCTGCTGTAGCCCCACGGTCAAGGCACATATGAGAGAGCAATGAATGAACAACAAAAGTGCCACAACGAAAAACTGATGATTGATGCTTCTCATCTCTCTGCGTTCCTGTCTGTCTATCCCTCTCTCTGACTCTCGCTCCGTCTCTGTAAAAATAAATAAATTAATTAAAATTGTTAAAAAAAAAAGTATTCAGTCAGCGTTCATCACTTTTCCTCTTGGTCTTTTGGGGACTATAAGAGTTCATTCGAAAGCATTTATCAGTTGCAGACTAAGTGCTCAGTATCTGTTGAAATATTGTATTTAATTCTGGGGCTTTAAAGATGTGTGGATAGCCTGACCAGGCGGTGGCGCAGTGGATCGAGTGTCGGACTGGGATGCAGAGGACCCAGGTTCAAGACCCTGAGGTCGCCAACTTGAGCACAGGCTCATCTGGTTAGAGCAAAAGCTCACCAGCTTGGACCCAAGGTCGCTGGTTCGAGCAAGGGGTTACTGAGTTTGCTGAAGGCCCACAGTCAAGGCACATATGAGAAAGCAATCAATGAACAACTAAAGTGTTGCAATGAGCAACGAAAAACTAATGATTGATGCTTCTTATCTCTCCATTCCTGTCTGTCTGTCCCTGTCTATTCCTCTCACTGACTCTCTCTCTGTCTCTGTAAAAAAAAAAAGATGTGTGGGTGTGGATAATCCTTATCTTCAGGGAGCCTAAAACTTAGTGAAGACTTGTAAATAGTTTGTTATAATACCACACAGTACATACAGGAATTGAGAGAAGCACATCATTTTGGGGTTCACAAAGGATGACACAGCCCTAGAATAGTAGAAGTTGGGAAAGACGTCTTGGAAGGCATGGGATCTGAGCTGAATCTAAGGGACAAATACAAGTTAACCAGAGAACACCAGGATGAGAGGAGAGGTCTTAACATGGGAGAGAGAAACTACAATTATTTGCTGTATTATCAAGTGCCCCAGAAGTAGTTACAGGGTTTAAAGTTGAAGACAGACAGGAGTTTATATCATTTATGTTCAAATCACTGTAGACTTAAACTAGAGGTAGGGAGACCAATAAGGAGGCTGTTGCAATGGGCCAAGCACTGGAAGGTGAGGGCTTTGAGCCAAGGCAGCAGTAGAAACAGACAAGGTGTGTGTGTGGGGGGGGTGTTTGAGGGCTCTTTAGAAAGTTAATCAGTTGGTAGCTGGTTGAATGAGGAGGAGGGGGAAGCAGTGATGGCTTTAGTTTGGGTAACTGGGTGGAGAATGGTGAGATCCACTGAAAACACAGGCTCAGAAGGATAGCATATGTGAGCATGGTGGGCAAGCTGTCTGTATCCAGGGAGAGAATTCTGACAGGCAATTGAGAAAATTAGGTCTCATTGATATAAACTGACATTGAAAAAGTATTATTGGCCTGACCAGGTAGTAGCACAGTGGATAGAGCGTCGGACTGGGATGCGGAAGACCCAGGTTCGAGACCCCGAGGTCACCAGCTTGAGCGTGGGCTCATCTGGTTTGAGCAAAAATTCACCAGCTTGGACCCAAGGTCGCTGGCTCAAGCAAGGGGTTGCTCGGTCTGCTGAAGGCCCATGGTCAAGGCACATATGAGAAAGCAATCAATGAACAACTAAGGTGTCGCAATGTGCAATGAAAACTAATGATTGATGCTTCTCATCTCTCCGTTCCTGTCTGTCTGTCCCTGTCTGTCCCTCACTCTGACTCTCTCTGTCTCTGTAAAAAAAAAAAAGAAAAGAAAAAGAAAAAGTGTTATTGGCCCTGGCCAGGTTGCTCAGTGGATAAAAGTGTCAACCTGGTGAACCAGAGGTTGTGGGTTCAACCCCGGGCCAGGGCACAAACGAAAGGCCATCAACGAGTACACAACTAAGTGGAACTAGTGAAACAACGAGTTGATGCTTCTCTCTCTCTCTCTCTCACTCTCGCTCTATTGTCAGTGGGAAAATTAGAAAAAGTATTATCAAAACCTACATCTTAATCTTTTGTTTTATGTTTGCTTTTCTCTTTGGCAGGTACAGAGATTCTTAGAAGAGGAGGTATATCCGCTGTTAAAACCATACGCCCATGAAATGAAGGTGAAAGTGGAGTTATGTCTGTAGAGCTGAAAGAGCATTAAACGAAAAATCACTGTTGGCTGCATTACATTTTACTGCTGAGTCATGAAAACTTACCTCAAAAGTTGTTAATACAGCACTTTTTTTCTCTCCATGGCACTTTCGTATTTCTCAAGGTTTACAATGCAAAAATAAGTTGCATTGTAGTTGGATGGACTGTTTTGTTTTGTTTTTACAGCAAAACAGACCTGCATAATAAATGTAGCTCATAGTTTACAGTTTGTTATCTGTTCTCTCGGGGCATTTTCTAGCTACTGTAGTTTCATTCTCTCTCTGTGTGTGTGTCAGAGACAGAGTCAGAGAGAGGGACAGACAGGAAGGGAGAGAGATGAGAAGCATCAATTCTTTGTTGTAGCACCTTAATTGTTCATTGATTGCTTTCTCACATGTGCCTTGACGGGGCGGGGGGTGGGGTGGGGACACTGCAGCAGAATGAGTGACCCCTTGCTTGAGCCAGCGACCTTGGTCTCAACCCGGTGAGCCCTGCTCAAACCAGATGAGCCTGTGCTCAAGCTGGCAACCTCAGGGTCCCAAACCTGGGTCCTCCACATCCCAGTCCAACGCTCCATCCACTGTGCCACTGCCTGGTCAGGTGTTAGTTTCATTCTTTTCACATGTTCACTTGATTCAGGGTGGTAAGCAAGTTCTGGTCCTCTCTTTTAAAGGTGAGTTTGATCTGGGCCTAGCAAAGTAACCTGGACTCAGTAATTCGGTATGGTTATATATCTTTACTTCAGTTATATTTGGCTAGATTAATTAATGAAATTTGACAATACAATAAAGTCTAAAGGTAACTGATATGATCAGGCTTACTCAGCTGAAGTTATACCTGACCTTCATGTTTTGAAAAGGCTTTTGTATATCAGGGAAATGCCAATATAGTACATTGATTTCATCAAGACATTTGACAGTCTTTAATTCTGGTTACATGGACTGAATGTTTGTTTGTTTTAGCAAGAGAGAGGGAGAGAAATGAGAAGTATCAACTCACAGTTGGGGCACTTTAATTGTTCATTGATGATTACTTCTCATCTGTGCCTTGCTGCGGGGGTGGGGGTGGGGGCGGGGGCGCTAGTTCCAAGTCAGTGACCTTTGGACTCAAGCCAGCAACCATGGAGTCACGTCTCAAGTCTTGGCCGTGGCTGGTTTGCTCAGTGGATAGAGCGTCAGCCCAGCATATGAACATCCTGGTTCAATTCCTGGTTAGGGCACATGAGAAATGACCATCTGCTTCTCTCCCTCTTCCTCTCCCACAGACAGTGGCTTGATTGGTTCAGGCATCAGCTCCAGATAGGTGTTGCTGGGTGGATCCCAGTAAGGGAGCATGTGAGAGTCTGTCTCACTACCTCTCCTCTCACTTTAAAAAAGAAAAAGAAAAAAAAAACAGCTGGGTTTCTGGCCCAGATTTCAAGCTGAGCACTTCAGAAGAGGATATGATCTGAAGATGACTACTGGGACAAAAGGTCAAATGAGGTATGAGTGGGTGGATGAACACAAGGGGCCTTCTATATCCTTTCATATAACAATACCCTTTGTGCTTAGAAAAGTGAGGTTTGCCTAACCAGGCGGTGGCGCAGTGGATAGAGCATCAGACTGGGATGTGGAGGACCCAGGTTCAAGACCCCAAGATCACCAGTTTGAGCGTGGGCTCATCTGGTTTGAGCAAGGCTCACCAGCTTGAGCAAGGGGTCACTCGGTCTGCTGTAGTCCCCCCCACCCCCATCAAGGCACATATGAGAAAGCAATCAATGAACAACTAAGGAACCGCAATGAAGAATTAATGTTTCTCATCTCTCTTCCTGTCTGTCCCTCTCTCTGACTCTCTGTCTCTGCCACACACACACACAAAAGTGAGGTTTGACTTGTCCTTTCAGATTCTGAGGCCATACTTAGTTCTGCCATTTCTCTTAAGTTTATGGTGGTATTAGACCTTCCTCTTCTATTGTAGGCCAGAATTTGTGGTTTGACAACATCTCAGCCCAGGATAGCATGGAAGGAGAGTTTTGAAGGCATTTTTGGGAACTCCTGTAGACCTCTGACCATAATCCTCATATAGGAATCACAAACTTATATTGAATAGTGATTCTGTATGGTCCCATTTAAATGGAAGATGAGCCATGAAGGCTGCAAGTCAGTCTCCATCCACTAGTGATCTAGCAGCCTTTCATTGCTTTTGCTCTAGGGCACTGAGACATTTAAGACAATGGAAAAATGTTATATATACTTCTTCCATGTTTTTTGTTTGTTTTTTAGTTTGTTTATTTTAGAGAGAGGAGACAGAGAAAGAGAGAAGAGGGGGCAGAGCAGAAAGCATCAACTCCCATATGTGCCTTAACCAGGCAAGCCCAGGGTTTCGAACCGGTGACCTCAGCATTTCAGGTCGATGGTTTACCCACTGCACCACTGCAGGTCAGGCAGTTCTTCCATGTTTTTAATCTTTAATAGGACAGCTGTTTCTGAAAGGTATTTGCCTGGCCTGTGGTGGTGCAGTGGATAAAGTATTGACCTCAAACACTGAGGTTGCTGGTTCGAAACCCTGGGCTTGCCTGGTCAAGTCACACATGGGAATTGATGCTTCCTGTTCCTCCTCCCCCTTCTCTTTCTCTCTTTTTCTTTCTCCTCTCTCTAAAATGAATAAAAATATTTTTTTAAATCAACTAGTGAATACATAAGTGGAACAAATCAATGCTTCTGCCTCCCTCTCTCTAAATCAAATAAAAATTTACAAAAATATATATAAATTACAATATATCTTATACTTCACATTTAGAAAGCTTTGTTTCTTTAGTGATAACCTGGAGCAAATAAGTACATATATTGTTTCTGATCCAGGTATCATACTTGAACAGGTATTTTTTTCATCACCCTATGATGTACTAGGAATAGTAGCAAGCAAGGCAGTCTGCCCTCCTGGAGCTGTGGTTCTTGGGCAGGAAGCAGACTATACAAAGTGATTAATGGCTCCTCAATAATGGGACATACAAAATTCAACATCTGAACACATGTAAAGTTCATTAAACTACACTGAGAAAAGGTGTTCCTGAGATGTAACTTCAACAAGAAATCCACACTTCTTCCCTGGGTTTTAGCGTCTACTTCACTGTTAATCATGAGGCAGGTGCTGCTTTTCCCATCTGTATGGTGCTTAGTCTGAATTATTTCAGTACACCTGGCTCTCCATGCACCCTTCATGGAGCCTGAACTGATAGGCTCCTTGCCTTGGGTGGTGTCCTAGGGAGCTAAGAATTTGGCATTTTTATTTCTCCCTTTTGTTGTCTCATAGGGCTAAATGTGTATAGAATTCACAGCATTTACAAATAAAGTTTAATAGAATGGATAGCTAGTCTATCCATTATTTAAAAGGGAAATGCAGCCAATCCCTGGGGTATGAACAAGATAGGTTCTGTAGGTTTGAAAATGTTTATGTATTTATATGCCCAGAAAGGTAAAAATGGTGTTAAGACAAACATTTGTCTAAGTTGCATGTAATAGGTAGGTGTACCTGTCCCAACTTTGATACAATTCAACTTAAGAACAAACCTACAGAACCTATTTCATTCATAACCCAGGTACTGCTTGTACTCATTTTCTGTCTTCTGTGGTCTTTGGACCTGTCCAGTGTTGATCTCTGACAAATGTTACAGTGGAGCACAGGGGGACAAATTCTTAGTTCCGTATGAAGTCTAGGGAGAGTAGGCAAAGATGAAATGCTGATGGTTATTCCAAAAACCTAAGGGGCCTATGCTGAAACTAGCATTACTCAGCTGTTGAGTTTTGACACCTCAGCTTACTTTACAACTATCTCAATAAACTGTTTTCCATAAATATAAGTTTAAGAAATATAGCCTCTGAAAGTTGTGACATGAGAGAAAAGGGATGTTAACACACTAAAAAGACTGGAATTCATTGCTCTAAGGCAATTTTTTTCTTTTTTAAGAAAGCAGAATTTATAAGAGCCAGTAGTGTGGTTGGAAAGAAAGATTAACTTGGCCACAGAAACTGGGTTCAGATCTCTGCTGCTTAGGAGTTATTTTGGCCAGGTCTTCTATAAAATTCAAATGAAATTCTCCCTGCTTTTAGCACAGGAGTGTGTGAATTACCTTAAAATGCTTTGTAAAGTGAGCAAAGAACAGTAAGATGACTGAGACTGCCTTACTGTGTTTTGTAGACTTTGCCTTTGGTTCCCCTTTATTCACCCTGGGCATCACCACCTTGGAACACCAGTAGGAATCCATGTTTAGCAGCTCTAAAGCTAAATTTATACCTCCTCAGAGTAGGGTGAAATTACTTTAATACTATTGTAGCTTTTGATGACCTTTCTAAAATGTGACAAGTTGTCCTTTTTTTCCAACCTAGAGCCTGATATCAACTAGGACACAGATATCATTTATACTGCTCACAAAAATTAGGGGATACCTCAAAATGAATATGAAGCGCCTGACCAGGCGGTGGCGCGGTGGATAGAGCATCGGACTGGGATGCAGAAGACCCAGGTTTGAGACCCCGAGGTCGCCAGATTGAGCGCGGGCTCATCTGGTTTGAGCAAAAGCTCACCAGCTTGAGCCCAAGGTCGCTGGCTTAAGCAAGGGGTTACTCGGTCTGCTGAAGGCTCGCAGTCAAGGCACATATGAGAAAGCAATCAATGAACAACTCAGGTGTTGGCAATGCGCAACGAAAAACTAATGATTGATGCTTCTCATCTCATTGATCCCTCTCTCTGACTCTCTCTCTCTGTCTCTGTAAAAAAATAAAGATTAAAAAAAAAAATGAATATGAAGCTATAAAATATCCCCTAATTTTTGTGAGGAGTAGAATAGAGATTGGCCCAACGCCTTCTTGATGAGATAAATGTCAGCATGGTTTAGTGACTTGAATCCAGGCCCTTGACAACACCCCTGCAATATCCATGCCTGGAGAGTACATTTATTGGGCATGATCTCAACCAATTTGTTCCAATTTGGGGATACTTACAAGGCTTGTGAATTGTGTAAGAGTGCCTGAGGCTGATCTAGTTCTGTACACCCGTAAAGAAGGCACTTAAGCCTGACCAGGCTGTGGTGCCAGTGGATGCAGCGTCGGACTGGGATGTGGAGGACCCAGGTTTGATGAAACCCCCAGGTCGCTGGCTTGAGCTCTGGCTCATCTGGTTTGAGCAAGGCTCACCAACTTGAGCCAAGAGTCACTCGGTCTGCTGTAGCACCCCCCCCCCCCCCAAGGCACACATGAGAAGGTAATCAATGAACAACTAAGGTGCCACCACACAGAATTGATGCTTCTCATCTCTCTCCCTTCCTGTCTGTTCCTATCCGTCCGTCTCTCTGTCTCTGTCACAAAAAATAAAAAATAAAAAAAAGAAGGCATTTAACTATTTAGAAAATGAACATAAGTGTCCCTCAAAAGCCCTGCAGCGTCTATCCTCCATCCTGACCGCTGGGCTTCCAAGGTTGCTCGGCTTGGAAAGGAGGCCGCAGAGCAAGCTTCGAGGATACGCAAATCCTGCCGCTCCCACCCATCGGAGGAGCAGACTTCAGCCCCCAGCATGCTCCGCGGCCATACGGCTCGCCCCGCGCTTGCGCGCTCTCACCGCCTGAAGCTTACTGGATTCGAGCTGCGGAGCTGTAAGCCGGATCTGGGTTGGCACTGAGGTGGCGGGACTTGAGGCAGCGGGGCAGCTGGACATCTTCTGTAGGGCGAGTGAGTGCAAAGCGAGAGGTCAGCGGGACTGGGTGGGTCTGCAGGGCCCAGGCCCCACGCATGCCCTCCGGGCGGGGACGCGGGGTTGGCTGTGGACTGACCGAATGACTGACGGGCTGAGGTGGAAGAATCACCGCCCGGCCGGACGCGTAATTTGGGGTCCCAGGCGGTGACGGCCAGGCGCGGGCTCTCGCGTCAGGGTGCGGGGCATGCGGGGCAGTGATGCTGCTCCCACCCGCGAGCCTTGGCGTCTGCACCCGGGGCGGGGGCGGCCTCCGGGAGACTGGACCCCCACCCCCAGGGGGCTCAGCTGGGCCTAGCGCGGAGTTGGGGCCGCCGGTGCCCCAGCTTAACTGCCTGGGGGGTTCGAGCCCAGGTATATATCCCTCCAGCAGGTGGGAAGAGTTTTACAAAAACTGCACCAAATGCGAGGGAAGGGCCTTTTAATTTTTATTTTTTTGTTAGAACGGCTGCCTCGAGCAATTTAAAGCAGCAAACTTCCTCACGTGTAAACTGTGACGGCGTTAAGGAAGCGGGTCCGGGGTCTGGACACAGATTCCGATTCAGGCTGAGGCTTTGAATTTGAACACTGTAATATTGTTTGTGTTTTAACTTTGGGGAAATTGAGGCATGTGTTGGTCAGGATCACCCAGAGTGATTAGGATTGGAATTTGGAAATTTCTCATATTTAGTGGAATGATCCAGAATGCTTCTCATGGAGGTGGGGGTATATTTTAAAAGTTTCTCTTCAGTAAGGGGTGACTGTATCGTATTTTCCAGTCTGTGCCGCCGATGATATCTGTGGTGGGTTGCTGGCTCTTGTTTGTTTTTCAGTAGGGTATTTACAGGTGTCTGGAATATTCTTTACCTTTCTGTCTGATTCTTTCTTCGTAAATTCAGGTTCCTAATCAGACTGAAAAAAACTGGATTTTCAACTTTGACTTGTTTACCTTGTAGCTTTTGTGATTATGTTTGTGATTCTTTGTAGATACACATATGTTTCCTACATCTTTTCTTCCTCATCTCTCCCAGTTCACTCTGAACTCTAAACACTATAGCTATAACTTCTTTGTTTTACATATTTATTTCTGTTCTCCATGATTAGTTTGTAATTGATTCTAAATAAAGGTTGATATCTTTCCTGTCTTTTGATAATCTTTAGTGCATGTAGGCTTTTCATCACTAATTGTCACATTAACCTGGGTTTTAGTATTCCTTTTTAAGCATGGAAATGTGGGATCTAGGAGAGCAGAGGTGGTGTTTCTGTTAATCACATAACGGATAACAAATGAATATGACCCAGGCCCAGAGCATTAATTTTAAAAGGCTGTGAACAAAAACTGTTTAAATATAAAAGAGCAGGCCCTGGCCGGTTGGCTCAGCGGTAGAGCGTCGGCCTGGCGTGCGGGGGCCCTGGGTTCGATTCCCGTCCAGGGCACATAGGAGAAGCACCCATTTGCTTCTTCACCCCACCCCCCCTCCTTCCTCTCTGTCTCTCTCTTCCCCTCCTGCAGCCAAGGCTCCATTGGAGCAAAGATGGCCCGGAAGCTGGGGATGGCTCCTTGGCCTCTGCCCCAGGCGCTAGAGTGGCTCTGGTCGAGGCAGAGCGACGCCCCTGGTGGGCTTGCCGGGTGGATCCCGGTCGGGCGCATGCGGGAGTCTGTCTGACTGTCTCTCCCCATTTCCAGCTTCAGAAAAATACAAAAAAAAAGAGCATATTGACCTAATGAATTTGGGATCTTGTCAGGTTAACAGAAAAGTTCATAAAGGAGAGTAGTACCTAACAAAAATGAACCTGACTTTATGGTGAAATATTGAGAAAGGAACTCAGGAGAGAATCATCTCTTATACAGCCATCTTTCTGTGCCTGGAGCAGATGCTGGGAACACCTGTTGGCTTAGAAACTTGATGTTCTCTATGTTCTTATTTTGTCTCTTCTTAGTTCTCAATGATACTTTTGACAGGAGCCCAAAATCTTGTACATTTGATTATTTAACATTAGTTTTTTGTTTTGTTTTGTGACAGACAGAGAGAGGGACAGACAGGAAGTTTCAGAAGCATCAGTTCTTAGTTGCGGCTCCTTAGTCTCCTTAGTTGTTCATTGATTGCTTTCTCAAATGTGCCTTGACTGGGGGGCTGCAGCAGAGCAAGTGACCCCTTGATCAAGCCAGCGACCTCGCGCTCAAGCTGGTGACCTTGGGATTTCGAACCTGGGTTCTCAGCGTCCCAGTCCGCTGCTCCATCCACTGCACCACCACCTGTTCAGGCTCTTTTTCTTTTTTTTTAAACGTTGATTTTAGAGAGAGAGAGAGAGAAAGACAGAAACATCTATCTCTTCCTTACATGTCCTGACTGTGGATCAAACCCGCAATCTTTGCCCATAGAAATGATGCTCAAACCAACCGCGGATAGCTCCAGCCAGGGCTAACTTTAGTTTCATTTGCTTATCCTCCAGCTGTCTCTGTTCCTCAGCTGGTAACATCAGTTATTTTCCATAGCAGCCATTCATGAGCTCATGCTGACTCACAAGGAAGTGAAATAGCACAGAGGGTGGTACTCACAGAAGATATAAGAATCCTGTTTCTTTGCTGTCACACGTTACACACAGACTGAGACAGGAAATCTGGACTGAAGCACAAGCTATATGGGAGAGTTAGAACCATAGTCTAGGCTTCCACACATAGTAATAGTCATCGATAATATTTATTGAATGTCTTCTATTGCCAACTGCTATAATTGTCACTGTGAAATGTGGGTATTATTTTATATATAGGTTGAAGTACAAAAGTTCAGTGAATTGCCTATAGTTATGGTGACAAGGCCAGGATTCAACTTCAAGTCTGACTCTAACACTCATGCTCTTTTTTTTTTTTTTTAATTAGAGAGAGAGAGGAAGGGGGAGAAAGACATAGATTTATTGTTCCATTTATTTATGCATTCATTGGTTTATGCTTCTTTGTGCCCTGACTGGAGATCGAACCAACAACCTTGTTGTATCAAGGTGACACTCCAACCACCTGAGCTACCTGCTCTTTCTTTTTTTTGGTGGGGGGGGAGACAGAGACAGAGTCAGAGAGAGGGACAGATAGGGACAGACAGGAACGGAGAGAGATGAGAAGCATCAATCATTAGTTTTTCATTGCGCATTGCAATACCTTAGTTGTTCATTGATTGCTTTCTCATATGTGCCTTGACCACGGGCGGGCCTTCAGCAGACCGAGTAGCCCCTTGCTGGAGCCAGCGACCTTGGGTTCAAGCTGGTGGGCTTTTGCTCAAACCAGATGAGCCCGCGCTCAAGCTGGCGACCTCGGAGTCTCAAACCTGGGTCCTCTGCATCCCAGTCCGACGCTTTATCCACTGCGCCACTGCCTGGTCAGGCATGTTTCTCATTCTTAAAAAAGTATAAGGCTTTACTGTGGTTACATTTCTCCTTTAAACTACTACCATTTCCCACCCTTCTTTTTTTTTTTTAAAGATTTTATTTATTCATTATAGAGAGGGGAGAGAGAGAGAGAAGGGGAGAGAAGCAGAAAGCATCAACTCCCATATGTGCCTTGCCCAGGCAAGCCCAGGATTTTGAACCAGCAACCTCAGCATTTCCAGGTTGACACTTTATACACTGTGCCACCACAGGTCAGGCCCTTCTCTTGTTTTTACTTCTTAGTTCATTGTAGTCTGGCTTCCACCCTCAACTCTATTGAAATTGCTCTTACGAACTTTTTCAACCACTTATTGAATACCTACTGTATGTCCTATCTTCTAGACTTACAAAAAGGCCAAAACATAATTCTTGACCTGTTTGGGGACTAATGAGGGAGAAAAAGAAATTCATACATGTAATGTAATGTGTTGACTGCTGATGGAGCAGTGTTTGCTCTTGGGAGTTGGGGAAAGAACACTTTACTAAGAAAGTGACACTGACTGCCAACATCAGACAGTGATGTTGGACCTGCATACTTAGGTGTGGACTTTTACATTTATTAATTGGTTTGACATGTGGTAGCACAGTGAATAAAGTGTCAACCTGGAACCTTGAGGTCACTGGTTCAAAACCTTGGGCTTGCCCAGTCAAGGCACATATGGGAGTTGATGCTTCCTGCTCCTACCCCCCGCCCCATCTCTCTCTCTCTCTCTTTTCTTTCTAAAGTAAATAAAATATTTTTTAAAAGTTTTAAATTGTTTTTATTGATTGATTTTAGAGAAAGGGAGAGGCATCGATTTGTTGTTGGACTTATGATTTAATTATTTGATCCTTGTATATGCCCTGCCCAGGGATTGAACTCGCAACCTTAGGACTGCAATAACCAACTGAGCTACCTGGCCAGGGGTTGGGTATGGACTTTTAGGAGAAAGCTGTATCTTGCCAGTGAGAGATGATATACTTGAAATAATACACAGTAGGCTTTAGAGTCTGACAGACCTGGGAATTGATCCTTAATTTTTTCTTTATACCACCTCTTTACAATATAAGCTATATGAAAGTGGAGTCTGTCTTTTTCACCACCTCACCTCTATCTCCTAGAATAGTGGTAGGAGATCAATAAATCTTTTTTGAACAAACACTACCTAGAATGTGTTTTACACATGGTAGGTACTGTATGGCTAGTAGCTACGGCCACCATCATAGCCGCCTGGCCCATGCAGGTTCGCATTGGATTCGGACAGATGGTAGGTAATGAAACAACAGAGCCAAGAACTGATGGGCCATTAGCTTTAATCTTAGCTTGCACCCGGCGGGCAAGTAAAAACACACACTGGACTCCAAAACCCACTCATTCAGTGCTCATGAAGCCATTGAGTTATCCGAGTTTCCTAGAATCAAAGGTTTCTTATAAGGTATTTTTCCTCTCCGAGAAGGAAGGAACGGGGCTCGGAGCCACAAAGTGTGGAATAACAAAAGGCTTTATTGAGTACAGCGCATCCGCACCTCGAGGTTCCCTGGCCCCGAGGAAAGATGGAGGCCAGGGAAGTCGCAAGGATTAAACCGTGTGGGAGATATTTAAAGGGGTCCCTCTAGGGAAGTTGAGCTAGTATGACGTGAAATCTCACTGGCTGGCACTCACTGAATCTCACTGACTGTGAAATCTCACGGTCGCTTTTTTCCAAAGGGTTCCTGTGAAGCTTCTTTTGGCACGCTTGGTTGTGGGCGGTCCTAGCCAAAGTTCACGGGTCTGAGTTTCCCAAGTGACCATCCCCCATTATCCACCGACCTTACATTCTGACCTTTTGTGTTAAATAGAAAAAGGGGCACCATTTATTCATCTGGCTACTTCCTGCTGATTAGGGGCGTCGTGGGGAGGGGAAGATTGGAAGGTGGTGGCTTTGAGGGGTGTCAGGAGGAATATCTGTGTGGTCGTGATTGGAGAAACTTTGTGGATGCGGTCCTGTAAGGATTTTTAAAAAAGGAGAAGTAATAGGGGGATTTTCAGGGTCCAGCCTTTTGATGAGCTGGAGATGGATGGAGTCCAGTGGTTCTGACTGCCAGTGGTCCTGTAAGGAGGCAAGCTTGAGGCAGGACTGCATGTCAGGAGTGGCGTAAAAAGGGGAAAGGAAGGGGTCCCATCCATTCCCATAACCGAGACCTGTGAGGGAACTAGAGGTCCAGAGTGTGATGGCAAAACAGAGAAGGCAGCCCCCGTGTCCACAAGAAATGAGATGGACTTACCCACTAGTTGCAGCATTACCCTGAGTTCTCCGAGTCCAAGCCGTGTCCTAGGAGTTCAAGTGATGTGCCCACCTGGCTGGATTGGCCTCCCATTCAGGCGGCTTGTCCTCCACGTAGAGGCGCTGAGGAAAAACCTGTTGCCCAAAGGGGCAATCGCTCCGCCAGTGACTGGGCAGTTTGCAGTCAGGGTAGGGCTCAGTGGGCAGCTGCTGGCAGGGGCCCTGCCGGGACCAATGATCCTGCTTGCCACACTTAAAGCAAGCTGCTGGTGGCTCTGCTGGTCTCAGGGTTGCCACAAGAGCTGGGGTTTGGAGCATTACCTTTTGCTGCATGTGGGCCTGGCGAACAGCCTTGGCCTGTTTCTACTAGTTGGGACCGTTAAAAACTTTAAATGCCGTGTTCACAGGTTCCGGATAGGGGTTTGGGGGTTGAGAATAAAAGGAGGAGGGCTCATGCAGAGCCCGGCACCCAGATCCCTCAGGAAACACTGGAGCCAAAGGCAGGACAGGGCCAGAACTTCCTGCAAGGAAATTGGGGTTGGACGTCCTGAAAACCAGTGTAAGAGTCAATGCCAGGCTGAGAATGGCCTGACGGAGGAGGGGTTTAAGAGCACAGTGGAGAAGGGAGGGGCACCTGGCCAGCAGGGGAGGAGAAAGAGATGGTAGTGGTGAATAAGAAACAGGTGTTTGAAAAGGGAGGGGAGGAGGCTCTCAGAGGGAAGACACCCGAGCACAAAAGAGGTCTGCAGAGGGACCAGAGAAAAGTCCCGAGAGAGGGAGAGAGGGAGAGAGAGAGAGGCGCCCCCGGGGGTCAGGCAGGAGGGAAAGAGAGTTGGGAGTCCAAGGAGAAGGAAAGATCAGGAGTGGAGGTTTTAGGTGAGGTTTCTCTGGCCAGAAAAAGGCCTGCGTGGTGTGGAACAGGCGGCACAGAGATTAAGGACGGGTGCGCAAATAATTAGAAGCTGTGTATGTAAGAGATCTCCAATCAGTTCCCAGCTTTTTTGGTGATAGTTAAATTGGTGAGGGTGTTAACATCGAAAGTCCCTTCAGGAGGCTAATTGAGTGGGTTCTGTGGCCTGGCCACAGCGGAGAAGAACAGTTTCTTCTTCTTTAGGGAGGGAGGTTCCTGTGCCCCCACGGCCGCCCTCAGTCCTTGGAGTGGTCAGATTTGAGTATTAGTGTCCTAAAAACTCAAGGTCTGGCCACGGACGGAAAAGGTAAAGTGGATATGCTCCAGACGTAACCGAAGCACACGCAGTCAGACGGACGGAAAAGACTTCCCTGACGTAGTTACAGTTTCAGACAGGGAGTCTCAGGAAAAAACTGAGAGGAAGGCGGAGGCAAGGGACTTACCGCACCGTGCGCCGAAGTGGGTGGAAGGTCGGAGATCCTGGTTCTTTCTCGGAGGGGATGAGGAAGAGGAGTGGTCCTTGCGGACTTCTAACTCCTCCCGGGTTTTCAGCACCAAAATGTAAGGTATTTTTCCCCGCGGAGAAGGAAGGAATGGGGCTCAGAGCCACCAAGTGTGGAATAACAAAAGGCTTTATTGAGTACAGAGTGCACATCCCGCCCGGCAAGGTTCCCTGGCCCCGAGGAAAGATGGAGGCCTGGGAAGTTGCAAGGATTAAACCGCGTGGGAGATATTTAAAGGGGTCCCTCTAGGGAAGTTGAGCTAATATGACGTGGTGAAATCTCACTGGCTGGCAGATGGTTGCTTTTTTCCAAAGGGTTCCTGTGAAGCTTTTTTTGGCGCGCTTGGTTGTGGATGGTCCCAGTCAAAGTTCGCGGGTCTGAGTTCCCCAAGTGACCATCCTCCATTATCCACCAACCTTACATTCTAACCTCACCAGTCTCCTTCACCTCTGTTCCCCATCTCCTCTCTGCACAAACTCTGCACAAACTGGCTTCTCCTTCAACACTCTGCCATCTTGGCTGCTTCTCTTGGCCACCTCTACGTGGCCTTTCTCTGCTCTCCTCTCTAATGCTAATCTCAGGAACCCAGAGAGAGCAAGCTCCTGGTCATCCCCACTGTATAGTGTAGAAATCCAAACCTTTAATCCAATATACAAACAAAGAAGTCTCTGATACAAAGTCACTTATCTGAGGCATAATGGGATTCCTCATGAGAGTGCACCACCCTACATCAAAAGGGTGGGAAAGGCTTACTCCCAAAACCAAGCCCCAGGCTACAAGGATCCTGCCTGCCCACAGCCTGCCCCAACACACATTAATATAATCACACCCATCCCAAGCAGGAAGGGCAACAAATATAATCACCTGGGCGATGGGCTTCCACGTGGGCAGTGCCATCTTTAACAAAGTAAGCATAATATATTTTATCTGCTCAAAGGTACCTAGTACCGTAGTAGTACTATGTGACTGAAAAAAATGAGGCTGACTTTCAATGTGGCTTGTGAACTAATTTTGAAGACACTATTGTTTGAATAGTATACATATAATCACCTCCCCCTCTTTTTAACCAATTAGGTTTGTTGCCTATGGTCACAATTCATAAATGAGGAAAGAGACATTGACTTCATTTCGATAGGCACTGTTACCTGTGTCTTCATTTCCAGCATTATGCCTCTCTTCCAGTTATAAACAACATTCCTAAGTGTTTTTGATATAGGTTTTGTATATATGTTTTTTTCCTGCTAATTGATGTGAATGCAATCATTAAATAGTTTCATCAATAAGGATAACATTAAAAAAAATTAGAGTAACATCAGAAATAGATTGAATGCACCAATCCAGTTATCAAAAGGCTTGTTTTTGAGAAGGGCCTGATTTCCAGTTAGGGCTAACAGATTTTTTTTTTTTTTAAACAAAATAAGACAATTCCCTGCCCTCTCTAGATATCTAGTTAGCCTTCTAGCTAACATTCTAAAGACATGAAACAACAGATCATTTCCCTTTTCTTGTGTTTGTCATTTGTAAATATCCTTAATTTGTGTGACTAGAGGTTAGGGTTAAAGTCCAAATGGTACTGTGTGTGTGTGCACGCATGTGTGTTTAAAACTTTTGATGTCAGTAGAGTGTAGTAATTCCAGGCACCTAACAGTGAAGTTCAAATTCTGGTTCTACCACTTTAAACTTCAATATAAACTTCCCAATGCCTCAATTTCATTTTCTGTAAAATTGGAATAATTACTGTTACTACCACCAGCACTCATAATAATAGCTAATATTTATTGAGTATTTACTAAGCACAGAATTTTACTTAAATTAACTCCATCTTCACAACCACCCTCTATAATAGCAGCGATCCCCAACCCTCGGGCCGCGAGCCGGTACCGGTCCGTGGACCATTTGGTACCGGTCCGCAGAGAAAGAATAAATAACTTACATTATTTCTGTTTTATTTATATTTAAGTTGGAATGATGGTTTTTTTGTTTGTTTGTTTTTTGTATTTTTTTTTGTATTTTTCTGAAGTTGGAAATGGGGAGGCAGTCAGACAGACTCCCGCATGCGCCCAACAGGGATCCACCCAGCATGCCCACCAGGCGGCGATGCTCTGCCCATCTGGGCCGTTGCTCTGTTGCAACCAGGACCATTCTAGCACCTGAGGCAGAGGCCATAGAGCCATCCTCAGCGCCCGGGCCAACCTTGCTCCAATGGAGCCTTGGCTGCAGGAGGGGAAGAGAGAGACAGAGAGGAAGGAGAGGGGGAGGGGTGGAGAAGCAGATAGGCGCTTCTCCTGTGTGCCCTGACCGGGAATCAAACCTGGGACTCCTGCACGCCACACCTACGCTCTACCACTGAGCCAACCGGCCAGGGCACGATGTTTTATTTTTTTTTAAATGGCCTGACCTGTGGTGGCGCAGTGGATAAAGCGTCGACCTGGAAATGCTGAGGTCGTCGGTTCGAAACCCTGGGCTTGCCTGGTCAAGGCACATATGGGAGTTGATGCTTCCAGCTCCTCCCCCCTGTCTCTCTCTCTCTCCCTCTCTCTCCTCTCTAAAATGAATAAATAAAAGTAAAATTTGAAAAAAAGAAAATGACCAGATTCCCTCTGTTACATCCGTCTAAGACTCACTCTTGATGCTTGTCTTGATCACTTGATACATTTATCTGTCCCACCCTAAAGGCTGGTCTGTGAAAATATTTTCTGACATTAAACTGGTCCGTGGCCCAAAAAAGATTGGGGACTACTGCTTTATAGTATTAGTATTACACCCACTTAAGATGATGAGACAGTCTCAGAAATGCTGAGTAACTTGCTCAAGGCTACACAGTAGGTGGTGGAAATAGGATTTGAACGTGAGTAGTCAGACTCCATGTTTGTGCTCATAACCTCCTACTTCATAAGGTTCTTTTGAAGATTAAATAAAATCTATGTAATGCGTCTGACAGGCAATCCATAAGTGCTGGATACTATAGTTGACTTTGAGTTTATAAAGTATACACAGTTTCTAATTTGGATATCATAAGCACAATATGTTGTTGGAACCATCGCTTTCTTACAGATTGAAAATGACACATAAGTTTGGTCATTTGCCCAAGGTCATACAGCAACTGTGAAGGCAGTACGCTGGCTCCATATCTGGTTCCTCCTCCACATCTGGATTTTTTTTTTTTTTTTTTTACAGAGACAGAGAGGGATAGATAGGGACAGACACAGTAAAGGAGAGAGATGAAAAGCATCAATTTTTTTTTGTTGCAGCACTTTAGTTATTCATTGATTGCTTTCTCATATGTGCCTTGACTGGGGGCTACAGCAGACCAAGTGACCTCTTGCTCAAGCCAGCGACCTTAGCCTTGCTCAAACCAGATGAACCCGCACTCAAACCAGAGACCTTGGGGTTTCGAACCTGCCTGGGTCTTCCCTGTCTCACTCAGTTCAACGCTCTATCCACTACACCACTACCTGGTCAGGCTTGGATTTTTAAAAGATTTTATTTTATTTTATTTTTTAATTTTTCTTTATTTACTTTTTTAGATTTTATTTATTCATTTTTATTAGAGAGAGAGGGGAGAGAGAGAGAGAGAAGGAGAGATAGAGGACAGGGGGAGGAGCAGGAAGCATCAACTCCCATATGTGCCTTGACCAGGCAAGCCCAGGGTTTTTTGGGTTTTTTTTGTATTTTTCTGAAGCTGGAAACGTGGAGAGACAGTCAGACAGACTCCTGCGTGCGCCCGACCGGGATCCACCCAGCACGCCCACCAGGGGCGACGCTCTGCCCACCAGGGGGCGATGCTGTGCCCCTCCGGGGTGTCGCTCTGCCACAACCAGAGCCACTCTAGCGCCTGGGGCAGAGGCCAAGGAGCCATCCCCAGCGCCCGGGCCATCTTTGCTCCAATGGAGCCTTGGCTGCGGGAGGGGAAGAGAGAGACAGAGAGGAAGGGGGGGGGGGTGGAGAAGCAAATGGGCGCTTCTCCTATGTGCCCTGGCCAGGAATCGAACCTGGGTCCCCCGCACACCAGGCCGACGCTCTACCGCTGAGCCAACTGGCCAGGGCCAAGCCCAGGGTTTTGAACCGGCGACCTCAGCATTCCAGGTCGACACTTTATCCACTGCGCCACCACAGGTCAGGCCTAAAAGATTTTATTTATTCATTTTAGAAAGAGGAGATAGAGAGAGAAAGGTGGGGAGGAGTGGGAAGCTTCAACTCGTAGTTGCTTCCTCTATGTGCCTTGACCCGGCATACCTGGGGTTTTGAACCAGTGACCTCAGTGAGGCTTTATCCACTGCAGCACCACTTGTCAGGCCACATCTAGATTTTTTTTTTTTCACATCTAGATTTTTATGTTAAATATGAGGCATCATATTTTAAGAGTTTAGTAGATATATATTGTTTAGGCCTGCCCAGCATACAGTCCAGGTTTTCTGAAAACAGCAACTCAATTTTGATTTGAGGAAACACTTAAGTAGGTAGTGGGTCCATGACCCAGATTAGGCAAATTTATGTGTTTCTCATTTAATTTGAATCTTAGGCTGAATGACACAGTGACAAGTCAACAGCTTCTTCATCAACTATGGATTTATTCCTAATATATATATGCTGGGGCTGTTGTTTTTTGTTCTCAAAGGCCTAATTCTTCAGCTTTTCCTCAGTTTTGTGTCCTATTTCATATCCTTTCAATGCATTCCCATATTACATAATTTGTTACCCGAGTCAGTTTCTGTGGCTTGCCTCTGAGACTCCCTTAACTTTGTTACATGACATGAGGCCATGTCACCCCTAGAAAATAGTTAAAATAACTAATTTAACCTGAGCCCTGGCTGGCTTGCTCAGTTGGTTAGAGCTTTGTCCTGATGGATCAAGGTTGTGAGTTCAAACCTTTGTCGGGGCACATGCAGGAATCAACCAATGAGTGCATGAATGGGTGGAACAGCAAATCAATGTTTCTCTCTCCCCTTCCCCCTTCCTCCTTTCTCCCTCTCTAAAACTCAACAAATAAAAACATTTTTAAAAATCAAATCAAATTAAAACAAAAAAGAATATAACTTTAACTTGAAGAGAAGAGAAATCTCACAGAAGCCTGACCAGGCAGTGGTACAGTGGGTAGAGCATCGGACTGGGATGCAGAGAACCCAGGTTCAAACCCCGAGGTTGCCACCTTGAGCATGGGCTCATCCAGCTTGAGCACAGGGTTGTTGGTTTCAGCGTGGGATCATAGACATGACCCCATGGTCACTGGCAAGGGGTCACTTGCTCTGCTGTAGCCCCACGATCAAGGCACATATGGGAAAGCAATCAATTGAACAACTAAGGAGCCACAATGAAGAATTGATGCTTCTCATCTCCCTTCTTGTCTGGCTGTCCCTATCTGTCCCTCTCTGTGTCTCTGTCACAAAAATAAATAAATAAATAAATCTCAGAGAAGACCTGAAGTTTATCTTCAATGTCTGAAACACGTAGTGTACAAAGTGTCCCTTAAAAGAATAAAGATATAGACATTGCTCGAAAACAGATTTCTGCTGTTTAATATGGGCAGTGCTTAACATCTCTGAGCCCTGGTTTTCTCCGGTTTCTTAGTTCAGTGGTAAATGCTCAGTAAATATTTTCCTTGGTACCTCCCTTCTAATACCTCAGTCCATTCACTGCCACAAAGTAAATAGGACTGGATTGTCATACTTTAGGGTTATTATGTAGTTATTTTCTTACCTGCAATTGAAACATCCCCAGCAATTGTATAGATGGTATAGGCAAATAAATGACTTAAAGATAAGATAGTTTATAGACTTCTATGGTTTAATTATATTAGGAATAGGGACTTTGTTAACTATATTTATGATCACATTTTCAGTGCCATAAACTCCTATGTTAATATAAAACTTTAAATATAAATTTCTCACTGGCTTTTTTTGCCATTCAGCCCTCAAGGAGATTCATTTTCTTCAAAAACTCTTGCCTGCTATTTTTCAGAGCTACCTGAATGTAGAGTTGCAGTTAGCTAACCATTATTTGTTGTTTCACTTTTACTTCCTTAGAAGGAGGTTGTTGCCCCGCCACCCCTGATAGTGGAAATGACAGAAGCTCCATGCAGTAGCTTGCTTTTGCTTCCTTGTCACCACTCAGGTGCTGCCAGACTGTAAACTTAGGAGAATGATCCTGGAAGGGACTCAGGGAGGTAACCAGATTACCTTGGATGATTTTTACAGGAAGACCTAGAGTGAACAGTATGGTTCAGAAGTCTGCACAGCAGAGCTTTATTTAACTGGTACTGCTGTGCAGGAAAAGGGGAGCCCTACCTGGGCTTGTGGGATTCTGGGGTGAGGTCTCTGTTTCTGGGGTCTGTGTTTCCATAGTCTGCTCTGCCTTGCACAGTCACCCCTAACTCTTACCTGAGAGAACACTGTCTATCTCTGGTCACAAAGGAAATATTGACTCAGGGAAGGGAAAGCAGTCCTAGCTGTAAGTCTGGGAGCAGGAGCTGGAGTGGAGCTCAAGGCAGAGTTGATTATTGGAGTCATTTTGTCATTCTGCTGATGCCAATTTTGGGAGAGGCAGTTGAGAAATTTGGATGATATAGTGGGTCTTTACTTCATATGTCTTTGGCACCAAGGGAGATAAAAGGTGATGTGAATAATAAATATGTTTTTAACAAGAATGATGGGTGACTGGAGCAGGGAGTCAGTTTTAGAAGATTAGTACCACTAGCTGTCTTATTATGGTGTTTGTTGAGGCCCAAGAGTCAAGATTCAATATTTCTTTACATAATGTGGAGTAATTGCTTCATTTAGCAGTATGCTTTGAGAGAAAGCAGGTGGCTTGCAAGGTCTGAAAGAAGTATTCCGTAGCTGGAGGATAGAGCATGTGTTGAGGGCAAATGAGAGGTTGGTGCTGAGAGATGATGCTAGAATGGTTAGCAGAAACTACTAGCACATACAGGCCCTTATAAGCCAAGTTAACAAATTGGCACTGTTTCTTAAAGTCAGAGGGAAGAAAAAGAAGTTTAAAGAGAGGGAAATAATTAGTTGCATTTTAAAAGGATTTCTCTGGCTATGGAGAATAGATAGGGACTTGATGGGAAGGAATCCTAGTTGAGAGACCTGTAATAACCATAATGGTAAGAAATGATGACAACCCAAACTAAAATAGCAACAGGTTGAAGAAAAAAAGGAAGTTCAAAAAATATTAGGAATAGCCTGCCAGACCAGGCAGTGGCACAATGGATAGAGTATCGGACTCGGACACAGAGGACCCAGGTTCGAAACCTCGAGGTTGCAGGCTTGAGCATAGGCTCACCTTGAGCACAGGGTGGCTGGCTTGAAGCCCAAGGTCGCTGGCTTAAAGCCCAAGGTCACTGGCTTGAGCAAGGGGTCACTCGCTCTGCTGTAGCCTCCCCCCCCCCCCCCGTCAAGGCACATATGAGAAAGCAATCAATGAACAACTAAGGAGTTGCAACTGAGTTGATGCTTCTCATCTCTCGCTTTCCCTATCTGTCCTTTTTTCTGTTTCTCTCTCTCTCTCTCTCTCTCCTCCCTCCCTGTCACAAAATTATATATATATTGGGAATAGCCTAATTGTTAAGGGGTGTAGGTGAGAGGGTGAAGGAGAACCCATAAGCCATAAAGCCTGGTTCTGGCTGGAGAGGATGGGTGGGGAAGTTATAATGCCAGTTTCCTGAGGTAGGGACCATTGAAGAAGGGTGAGGTTCATGAGGGATCATGATGGCTTAGTTTTGGAGTAGGATAAATTTGAAGAATGCAGAGGAGTGGCCCAGTGGGCAGTTGTATGTGCCATCCTGAGGTTCAGAGAAAAATGTATCCTGGAGATAGAAATCAGTGTCATCTGCCTGTAGGTGTTACTTGAAGCCATGAGAGTGAACAAGATAGCCAAGAACTAGAGGACAGTCTTGGGCAGAATATTAGGCATACCCAGAACCAGCAGAGGAGGAGAAGCTGGAAAAGAGGCACAGAAGGAGCAGCCAAAAAGGCAAAGGAGAGCCAAAGGGTCATGACACTTGCAAACCCTGGAAAGGGCTAGGTGCTACTGAGGGGTCAGGTGTAGTAAGAACTAAAACGTCTTCATTGGAACATCAGCTGTGCTGGATTGATTTCTTAGTAAATCAAGCATATGCTAAGGGCACTAATAAAGCAGACACAAAATAAAAAGATAATGGAAAGAACTTGACATTGGACATTTTATACAAACATAGCAAAAGTCATCTTGGGAAAAATCTAAATGTTGTTGAGCTTCCTTATACCTATTTTTATTTTAATGTTGAATTAGCAGAGTGAGGAGTACCTTAATCTTTTTTATTCTATGGCCAACTAAAGACCTTTAATTTTTTTTCATGTTTACCTTTATTTCTTCTTTGAATAGGTAATAAATTGGAAGTGTTCAAAATTCAAAAGGTACAAGAAGGTATTAAGTAAAAAATCTCTTTGCCCTGTCCAGTTGGTTCAGTGGTAGAGTGTCGGCCTGGCGTGCAGGAGTCCTGGGTTCAATTCCCGGCCAGGGCACACAGGAGAAGAGCCCATCTGCTTCTCCACCCCTCCCTCTCCCTCTCTCCTTCCTCTCTGTCTCTCTCTTCCCCTCCCGCAGCCAAGGCTCCATGGGAGCAAAGTTGGCCCGGGCGCTGAGAATGGCTCTATGGCCTCTGCCTCAGGCGCTAGAATGGCTCTGGTTGCAACAGAGCGGCGCTCCAGATGGGCAGAGCATCGCCCCCTGGTGGGCATGCGGGGTGGATCCCTGTCGGGAGCATGCGGGAGTCTGTCTGACTGCCTCCCCGTTTCCAACTTCAGAAAAATACAAAAAAAAAAAATCTCTTTGCCACCCAGTTCCTCTTACATATGTGAAAATTTTCCTCTTTTTGGCACAAATGTTTATCATTCTTCTCACTGTTTGGCACCTTACTTTTTTCACTTAGTGATGTATCTTGAAGATCATTCCCTATCAATCCATAAATAACTAACCCATTCTTTTTTGACAGATGCATGCTATTCCATTATATAGGTCCCTATTCATAGATATTTAGGTTTTCTAATATTTTGCTATCTCAAGCAATGTTGTAAGGAGTGTCCTTGTATATAAATCATTTTGCTGAAGTGTAGGACAAATTTCCTGAAGTAGAAATTGCTAGACCAAAAGGCCTGTGTTTGTTCTGTTTGTTTGTTTTTGTTTTTAAGGTTTTATTTATTGATTTTACAGAGGTGAGGGAGAGCAAGAAGAATCAACTCATAATTACTTCACTTCAGTTGTTCATTGATTGCTTGTTGTATGTTCCTCGACTGGGCAAACCCAGGGTTTTGAATCAGCAACCTCAGCATTCCAAGTCAATGCTTTATCCACTGCGCCACCACAGGCCGGGCAGGACCTGTAAATGTTTTAATACAGCTTTGCTTATTTGAGTTCCTGACACTTAGAAACTCTGCAATGAATGGTACCTATTATTAAGCTGACTATGTTATAAATAGGTTGTATGATATATTATAGAGTGAATAGGAGCCCTTAACACAGCCAGAGGTGGGAGAGTGTCAGAGAAGGCTTCCTGGAGAAAAAAATGCCTGGGTTGAGCCTTGGAAGAATGAGAAGTCAGGTAAAGAGGAGGGCATTACAAGCAGAGGGAGCACAAGGAGCCAAGCACAGGAACTTGGTATCCCTTCCATTCATTAGTCTACCCAGTCACGGGTCAAGGCTCTTAGAGTATGGCAGGCTTTACTGAAGATATGGAATGACAAAGGGATTTTACCTTGAAACAACACAATAATGGGGTTTGGGGTTGTTCTTTTATTTATTTTTTTAATGTTTATTAGTTTTAGAGAGAGGAAGAGGGGGAGAGAGAGACCAAAACATTGATCTGTTCCTGTATGTTCCCTGACCAGGGATCAAACCCACAATATCTGTACTTTCAGATGATGCTCTAACAAACTGATCTGTCTGGCCAGGGCAGGATTATTATTTTCTTTGTGTGTGTGTGTGTGTGTGTGTGTGTGTGTGTGTGTGACAGAGAGAGAGAGAGAGAGAGAGAGAATGGGACAGATAGGGACAGACAGGAAGGGAGAGAGATGAGAAGCATCAATTCTTCATTGTGACTCCTTGGTTTCCTTAGTTGTTCATTGATTGCATTCTCATATGTGCCTTGACTGTGGTACTACAGCAGAGCCAGTGACCCCTTGCTCAAGCCAGTGACCTTGGGCTTCAAGCTAGTGACCGTGGGGTCATGTCTATGATCCTATGCTCAAGCCAGCGACCTCGGGGTTTTGAACCTGGGTCCTCTGCATCCCAATCCAACACTCTATCCATTGTGCCATCACCTGGTCAAGCGGATTATTCTTTTCCTAAGAAGCATTTAGTCCCCATGCCCAAGGCCTGCCAAAACCCAGCCACACAGGGAGTTAATGTCTCCCAGGTCACTTTGTTGTGTAGAATGCAGCTTCTTACCTTGTCTTTAGACTTCTCTTCCCCTTCCCTCTATAGTCCAGGCCACCTCTATTTTCTGTTCTCCCCTATCTGCAAATTTCTCTTGATTTCTTCTGCTAGGCAATTGATCTCTCCATTCTTCTAATCTATACCTTCAAAGTGTGCTTCCACTTTTAAGGAATTTATCAAGATATTTTCCCAAACAAAGACGAACTCTTCTGGGAAACAATCTGAAACTATTAAAATAGTCTTCCATTGTGTTATACAATTTTAAGTTTAGGGGTTATTAGGTTCATTGCCTTGCTTCATATATAACTGGCATGATATTAAACTCCAATACCAATCATTTGTTGTGACTTCATCTTATATTTCTGTTTACAAAGCTGACACTAAATAAAAAAGCAACCCTGCCCTGTATCTCAGGTGGTTAGAGCATCATCCCAATACACCAAAATTGTGGGTTTCATCCCCAGTCAGGGCATATACAAGAATCAACCAATGAATGCATAAATAAGTGGAACAACAAATTGGTGTTTCTCTCTCCCTCCTCTCTTCCTGTCTCTCTCTAAAATTAATAAATTAAAAAAAAATTTTAAATAAAAAAGTAGAAAAGGCATATTTTAAAAATCCAAATTATCTCCCAAATGACACAGGTGTGTTAATGTTATCTGAAAAATCTTTAGAGGGAAAGTTTCTCACAGCATTATTTTTACAAAAATTGCTTTTGAGATACTTTAATATCATATTGACAGATGACCAGATTAGTAAATTATAGAACGTAAGAACATATGGCTATAAAGGCTGTATAGTTATTAGAGAAATGCTAATAGTTTAATGTTCTGTGAAGAAAAAATATTTTGCCCTGGCTGGTTGGCTCAGCGGTAGAGCATCAGCCTGGCATGTGGAAGTCCCGGGTTCGATTCCTGGTCAGAGCACACAGGAGAGGCACCCATCTGCTTCTCCACCCTGCCCCTTCTCCTTTCTCTTTCCCTCTCCTTTCCCCTCCTGAAGCCAAGGCTCCATTGGAGCAACGTTGGCCCAGGTGCTGAGGATGGCTCAGTGGCAGGGGTTGGGAACCTATGGCTTGTGAGCCAGATGTGGCTCTTTTGATGGCTGCGTCTGGCTCGCAGACAAATCTTTAATAAAAAAATAATGTTAGGCCCTGGCCGGTTGGCTCAGTGGTAGAGCGTCGGCCTGGCGTGCAGGAGTCCTGGGTTCGATTCCCAGCCAGGGCACACAGGAGAAGCGCCCATCTGCTTCTCCACACCTCACCCTCTCCTTCCTCTCTGTCTCTCTCTTCCTCTCCCGCAGCCAAGGCTCTATCGGAGCAGGGTTGGCCCAGGCACTGAGGATGGCTCTGTGGCCTCTGCCTCAGGCGCTAGAATGGCTCTGGTTGCAACAGAGCGACGCTCCAGATGGGCAGAGCATCGCTGCCTGGTGGGCATGCCGGGTGGATCCTGGTTGGGCGCATGCGGGAGTCTGTCTGACTGCCTCCCCGTTTCCAACTTCAGAAAAATACAAAAAAAACCCCAAAAAACCAAACAAACAAACAAAAAATATAAAATATTCTATGTTACAATCCATTCATTTCCTACCGCTCATGTTCATGGTTGCGGGTAGCTGGAGCCAATCACAGCTGTCCTCTGGGACAACACCAAATTTCTATTGGATAATGCATAACGTACACAGATCGTTGTATAACTCACAGAATTACATTTTTTCAAATTATTTTTATTTAGTTATTCATTTTAGAGGAGAGAGAGAGAAAGGGGGGAGGAGCAGGAAGCATCAACTCCCATATGTACCTTGACTGGGCAAACCCAGGGTTTTGAACCAGCAACCTCAGCATTCCAGGTCGATGCTTTATCCACTGCGCCACCACAGGTCAGGCACCGGAATTACATTTTAAAATATATGGTGTTCATGGCTTTCTCAGCCAAAAACTTTCCCAACCCCTGCTCTATGGCCTCCACTTCAGGCGCTAGAACGGCTCCGGTTGCAATGGTGCAATGCCCCAGATGGGCAGAACATTGCCCTCCAGTGGGCATGCTAGGTGGATCCCTGTCTGGCACATGCGGGAGTCTGTCTCTCTGCCTCCCTGCTTCTCACTTCAAAAATACAAAAAAAAATAAAATTCTATAATCTATAATATGAGAACTGTGTATATATGTAGAGAAAATCCAAAAGAGAGAAGAAAATGTGACTTATTGGGGGTGGCAAACTTGTGGCAGAATTTAAAAAATATTTTTTATTTTTATTAATGTTGTCACATTAGTATAATTGTGGAACTCAGAGGAGTGTGCAGAACTTCCTTCCTCTATGATAAACCCAGTGATTTTGTTCATAAGCCAGATTTTCTCCTGAACTGTAGTTTAAATTTATCCTGTTACAATTTAAGTTCAGTATATCATTTGTGTTTGCATCTTGGTGTGTTGTGAGTGGAAAAGAACAAGTCAGTGTCCCACCTGACCCCAGCTCAGATTGTGGCTGGGGACCAATTGCCTGGGCAGTAGAGAAAACCTAGGGCACATGAAGCCATTTCTGTATAAGTAGATTCAGAAATAGCATTTTTTTTTTCTTAAAGCCTATCTTAGATTGTTGTACTTTTCTGGTCTCCTGGTTCGTAAGCATCTCTTTTCCTTTTTTTATTTTTTATTTTTTTAATTTAAATCAAGTGAGAGGCAGGGAGGCAGAGAGACTCTCATATGCACCCCAACTGGGATCCACCCAGCAACCCTTGTCTGGGGCTGAGGCTCTGCCCATCTGAGGCCACTGCTCTGTTGCTTGGCTGTCAAGCTATTTTAGCACCTGAGGCAAGGCAATGGAGCCATCCTCAGTGCTCAGGGCCAACTTGCTCATTCAAGCCATGGCTGCAGGAGGAGACCAGAGGGAGAAGGGGAGAGGCAGGTTGGAAAAGTAGATGGTCACTTCTCCTGTGTGCTCTGACCTGGAATTGAATCCAGGACTTCCACATGCTGGGCTGATGCTCTACCACTGAGCCAACCAGCCAGGGCCGTCTCTTTTCTTTTCTTTTTTTTTTTTTTAATTTTTTTAAAGATTTTTTTAAAGATTTTATTTATTCATTATAGGGAGGGGGGAGAGAGAGAGAGAGAGAGAGAGAGGGAGAGAGAAGGGGGGAGGAGCAGAAAGCATCAACTCCCACATGTGCCTTGACCAGGCAAGCCCAGGGTTTTGAACCGGCAACCTCAGTGCTTCCAGGTTGATGCTTTATCCACTGTGCCACCGCAGGTCAGGCAGTCTCTTTTCTTTTAAACTGCTTTTAGAGGCTTTTGCTTTTGGGAAAGGATTTCCTTTCAGTGTCTTAGAAAGTAACAGCCACCCCATGTGAAGTCACACACCTGGGGATTTTGTTATAGACTTTAAAAAGAAAACAAAAACAATGGCTTGGAAACCGAGTTCTCAGTGTTGTCAGTTCTTTTTCCATTGATTACTTAGACTCCTGGGGGGAAACTTGTTATAGTCTTTTAAAAGCTAAAGTAACAGATTTTTTACCTTATGGAGTTCCTGACTTCACAGGTTGCTATTATGTCACATACATGCTGAGCAGTTTAAGTAAAGTGTTAATTACCAATGATAGAGACAGGGATTATTTTCACAGTTATAAATAAGCTATTTCTAATAGTTTATACCTTTTTATTTTTTGTTTTGTTTTCCATGGCATTGTATACACATAAAGTCCCCTGAGGAGATGGATATTTAAGGTGATAAATAGTAGCTGTGACAGGGAAAGACCAGGGAAGACAGAGGCCACCTGGGTGCTTAAAGTTTACGGCTTCTTTTGTGGACTTCAGAAAAAACTCAAGAACACATTCTTATGCCTCAATATTCTACTATGCTGCAGTTACTGTAATTTTAAGAACAGATATAATTTATGTACCACTAAGTCACCTTTTTTGTGTGTGTGACAGACAGTGAGAGAAACAGAGAGAAGGACAGATAGGGACAGACAGGAAGGGGGAGAGATGAGAAGCATCTGTTCTTCATTGCAGCTCCTTAGTTGTTCATTGATTGCTTTCTCATATGTGCCTTGAAGGGGGGGCTACAGCCAGTGACCTTGAGCTCAAGTCAGCAACCTTGGACTTCAAGCCAGTGACCATAGGGTCATTTCCATGATCCCATGCTCAAGCCAGCGACCCCATGCTCAAGCTGGTGAGCCTGCACTCAAGCCAGCGACCTTGGGTGTTTCGAACCTGGCTCCTCTGCGTCCCAGTCTGATGCTCTACCCACTGCACCACCACCTGGTTAGGCACTAAGTCACTCTTTTAAAGTATAAAATTCAGAGGTTTTCTGTGTAGTCACTGTCAAATTCCAGAATATTTTTTTTTGTTAATTTATTTGATTTTATTTATTAATTTTAGAGAAGAGAGAAGTGGGGAGGAGCAGGAAGCATCAACTCTCATATGTGCCTTGACTGGGCAAGCCCAGGGCTTCGAACTGGTGACCTCAGCATTCCAGGTTGACACTTTATCCACTCTGCCACCACAGGTCGGGCCAAATTCCAGATTATTTTTATCATCCCAAAAAGGAACTTCATATCCATTAGCAGTCATTCCCTCTTTTCATCTCCCTCAAGCCCCTGGTAACCACTAATTTACTTTCTGTCTCTATGGATTTGTCTATTCTAGGCATTTCATGTAAAGGGAATCATATAAATGTCTCTGGCTTCATGTTTTCACGGTTCATCCATGTAGTAGCATTTATCAATACTTAAGTCCTTTTTATGGCTGTTTAAAGCCCAGTACATGGATATATACATTTTTTTTATTGGTACCTCCATTGAGGGACATTAGAATTGTTTCCATTTTTAGGCTATTATAAATAATGGTGCTATGGCCCTGACCAACCAGTGGTGGCGCAGTGGATAGAACAGCAACCCAGAACACTGAGGTCCCCAGTTCGAAACTACAAGATTGCCAGCTTGAGTGTGGGGTCACCGGCTTGAGCACGGGATCATTGACATCCCAAGGTCCTGGCTTGAGCCCAAAAGTCACTAGCTTGAAGCCCAAGGTCACTGGTTTGAGCAAGCAGTCACTGACTCAGCAATCAATGAACAACTAAAGTGAAGCAACTATGAGTTGATGCTTCTCATGTCTCTCCTTCTTTCTTTCCCCCCTTCCTGTCTGTCTAAAATCAATAAAAACACTGGGTTAGAGCATCATCCTGATACACCTAGGTTGTGGGTTCGGTCACTGATCAGCACGCGTACAGGATCAGATCAGTGTTTCTCTCTCTCTCTCTTTCCCTCCCTTCCTCTCTCTCTAAAGTCAATTTTTTAAAATAACAAATAATGGTGCTATGAACATTCATGTATATTTTTTATGTGATGTAATTATTTTTAAACACAGAATTTCTATACTTTTTCAAAAAAAAAAAAAAAAAATTAGCCTGACCAGGCAGTGGTACAGTGGATAGAGAGTGTCAGCCTGAGACACTGAGGACCCAGGTTTGAAACCCCGAGGTCACCAGCTTGAGCAAGAGGTCACTGGCTTGGCTGGAGCCCCCCAGTCAAGGCACATATGGGAAAGCAATCAATAAACAATTAAAGTGCCGCAACTATGAGTTGATGCTTCTCATCTCTCTCCCTTCCTGTCTGTCCCTTTCTCTCTCTCTAAGAAAAAGAAAGGAAAAAAACATTAAAAATTTAGACTAATAAACTCATACTCCTACCACCTAACCCAGTCATACTCATTTTTATATTACCTTCACCATTTATCTATAATATTCCAGATGGTTAAGAAATCATGTACTATCTTGATGCTGATAACTTTATTCTTCTCTTCCCTCTTCAACCCATTCCAGTTAGACTTACACCCTCACCATTAAAAACCTGAGCTCCTGTTGAGATCACCAACAGCTGTTGCGAAACCAATGTCCTCATACTACTTGACCTAGAAGTGAGATGTGATGCAGATGATCATTTCTCCTCTGGAAATACTCTATTCTCTTGGTTTCTACAGCATCACACATTATGAGTGTTCCTTCTCCTTCACTGGCTGCTCCTCAAATTATATTTTCTGATTCTTTTTTCTGCCTAACTTCTAAATGTTGGAAAATTCCAGGATTTGGTCCCAGGCCCCTTCCTCTGCATTCTCTCCTCAACCATGACATCTAGTCCAAAGATTCCCAAATTCACATCTCCAGTTCTGATTTTGGTGAGCTCAATCCTCATATATACAATTGCCTATTTGACATTTCCACATTAGCAGCATCCCAAGTTAATTCATTCCAGGTTGATGCTTTATGTACTGCGCCACCACAGGTCAGGCAAGCTCTTCTTGTTCTTTAAGGCCCACATTGCAGGAGCCGTTTCCTCTGCTCAGGCTGCCCTTCTAGGTCTTCACAGAGCTGGCTCCTTGTCAGAGCTGGTGTCAGCTGAAATGTTAGCTCCTCAGAGAGGCTTTCCCTGACTGCCTATCAAAAATAGCCCTTCTGCCACTACCTGTCACTTTGTAAGTTATTCTGTATTATTTTATAGTACTTATTTATTATTACTCTGAAATTTTCTTATTTATATATTTTTTTGTTTTGTTTTGTTTTTTTCATTTTTCCGAAGCTGGAAATGGGGAGGCAGTCAGACAGACTCCCGCATGCGCCCGACCGGGATCCACCCGGCATGCCCACCATGGGGCGATGCTCTGCCCATCTGGGGCGTCGCTCTGTTGCATCCAGAGCCATTCTAGCGCCTGAGGCAGAGGCCACAGAGCCATCCCCAGCGCCCCGGCCATCTTTGCTCCAATGGAGCCTCGGCTGCGGGAGGGGAAGAGAGAGACAGAGAGGAAGGAGAGGGGGAGGGGTGGAGAAGCAGATGGGCTCTTCTCCTGTGTGCCCTGGCCGAGAATCGAACCCGGGACTCCTGCACGCCAGGCTGACGCTCTACCGCTGAGCCAACCAGCCAGATAAATGTATTTTTATCTCACAATTTTTTAAAATTGATGTATAACATTATATTAGTTTCAGGGCACAACATAATGATTCAGTCTTTGTATACATTGTGAAATGATCACCATGATAAGACTAGTTAATATACATTACCTTACATAGTTACAAAAACTTTTTAATGGTGAGAAGTTCTAACTGCTTTCTTAGCAACTTTCTGATATGCAATATGGTATTAATAACTAGTCTCCATGCTATACATTATATCTCCGTGACTTATTTATTTTATAACTGGAAATTTGTATCTTGACCCATTTCTCCCCCCCACCACTCCCTGCTTTTGGCAACCACTAATCTGTTCTCTGTATCTTTTTTTTTTTTTTTTTTTTTTAATATTTTACTTATTGCCTGACCTATGGTGGCGCAGTGGATAAAGCAATCAACCTGGAATGCTGAAGTCACTGGTTCGAAACCCTGGGCTTGCCTAGTCAAGGCACATATGGGAGTTGATGCTTCCTGCTCCTCCCCTCCTTCTCTCTCTCTCTTTCCCTCTTTCTCTCTCTCTCTCTCTAATGAATAAATTAAAAAAATTTCTTTTTAATTGAGTGATTCAATTATTAAAAAAATATTATTGGTAGAGCTCGGCCTGGCGTGCAGGAGTCCTGGGTTCGATTCCCGGCCAGGCACACAGGAGAAGCGCCCATCTGCTTCTCCACCCCTCCCCCTTTCCTTCCTCTCTCTCTCTTCCCCTCCCACAGCCGCAGCCGAGGCTCCATTGGAGCAAAGATGGCCCGGGCACTGGGGATGGCTCTGTGGCCTCTGCCTCAGGCGCTAGAATGGCTCTGGATGCAACAGAGCGACGCCCCAGAGGGGCAGAACATCGCCCCCTGGTGGTCATGCCGGGTGGATCCCGGTCGGGCGCATGCAGGAGTCTGTCTGACTGCCTCCCCGTTTCCAGCTTCAGAAAAAGAAAAAAAAAAAAAGATTATTTATTTTTTAAGGTTTATTCATTTTAGAGAGGGGAGAGAGAGAAAGGAGGGAGGAGCAGAAGCATCAACTCCCATATTTTTCTTGACTAGGCAAGCCTAGGGTTTTGAACCAGCGACCTCAGCATACCAGGTCAACTCTTTATCCACTGGGCCAGCACAGGTCAGGCAAGATTTTATTTATTGATTTTTAGAGAGAGGACAGGGAGAGAGAAGAAAGAAAGGAGGGGGCAAGAAGCATCAACTTAGACAGTTGCATCTCGTATATGCCCTGACTGGGCAAGCCTGGCATTTCAAACTGGTGACCTCAGCATTCTAGGTTGACATTTTTATCCACTGCACTACTACAGGTCAGGCTGTTCTCTATATCTATGAGCTTGGATTTTTTCATTTTTTTTTTTTTTTATTCTACATATGAGTGAGATTTTATGGTATTTGTCCTTCTCTGCCTTATTTCACTGTAAATTTGTTTTGTCTGTCACTAATATTAATAGCTAGTATTTATTAAGCACATACTATGTGATATGTATTTATTTACATTTTATCATTTGTCATCTCCATTTTACAGATGAGGAAACTGCAGTTCACAACAGCAAGAACTTGGTATGTCTTGTTTTACTGCTATGTCCCTAGCACATGTAACAGTGTCTGGCACATAGCAGTTGCTCAAATAATATTTGTTGCTTGGATAAATGACTGAAAGACTCTCAAATTTGTATCCCTAGTTCTGCATCTCCCTGAAGATATCAACTTGTGTATCAAATCACCTTAACATCTCCACTTGGATTTTTAAGCAACATTTAAATTATCCTGCAACTCTTAACTCCCTCTTTGCCTAAACCTGCTTCTTTCTCCTCTTCCTCATATTAATAAATGCCATCACCATAAATCCAGGAGTTCAGAACAGAAACCTAGACTTTGCTTTTGGTTGTTCCCTCTCTCTCTCTTCTCCACATCCAACCCAGGAGCAAGGCTGTTGGTTCTACTTCTAATTATATCTTGAATCTGTTTACATCTCTTTATCTTCACCTCCACTGTCACCTTGTTAACCTCACGCCCCATCATCTCTTTCTAGGCCCTTGCCCTTTCAGACTTGTCTCCTTGCATCCACTCTTGTATCTCTATAAGCCATTTGCCACACAGCAACCAAAGTAATTTTTAAGCATGTTAGTTTACACCACTGCCATGTTTAGGACCCTTTTGTGGATTCCCATTGACATTAAATTCTGAATCCTTCACTCTGGCTTACAATCCCTTGGTGGTCTGGGTGCCTCTGCCTCTCCAATTTCCTCTTACCATTGCCCCCTTTGTTTATTGTGTTTCAGTTACACTGGGCTCCTTTCTGTTCCTCCAAGATCTTCCCTATCTCAGAGCCTTTAGGTTGGCTGTTCCTTCTGCCCATGACTTCTTGAATACCACCTCATAGATTTCTTCCCTGCATTCTATATCATATCAGCCTTTTGTTTTATTCATAGCACCTACCATGCTCTGTAATTATCATTTATTTATCCATCTATTTATTTTCTGTTTGATTTCCCTCCTCTAGCTTGTAAATCATTGTTGCCCTAGCACATAATATGTATTAGGGAAGTATTTAGGGAATGAATGACTAGGTGGCATACACATTTCTGGATATACCTGCTTTATTCTATTATCGTATTTTACCTTAATGTTAGATCATAAATTGTATCAATATTTCTTTAGTCCCCATAATTGGAATTCTTTTTATACTCTTGTGTCTGGCTTATTTCACTAAGCATACTGTTTCCTCTTTTATGTTATTAAGGTATACTTTAATACAACAGATTCACCCCTTTTGGTGTGTAGTTTTGCAAGCTCTGACAAATACATACGTCACGCAATTACCAAGACAGTCGAGATACAGTTCTATCACCCTAAAAAATTATCTTCTGTCACTATGTAGTCCACTCCTCCTACTGCTCCCATTCAGGAGAAAATACTGGTCTGTTTTCTGTACCTGTAGTTTTGCCTTTTC
Source organism: Saccopteryx leptura (assembly GCF_036850995.1). Lineage (NCBI taxonomy): Eukaryota > Metazoa > Chordata > Mammalia > Chiroptera > Emballonuridae > Saccopteryx > Saccopteryx leptura. The sequence continues at coordinate 312,297,574 of NC_089503.1, forward strand.
CAGAATGTTATATACCGCATTTTCCCATGTATAAGATGCACCTTAATGTTGGGGACGAAATTTGGAAAAAAAAAGTATTACATAAAGTTATTGAACTCAAGTTTTTATTCATCATAAAATTCATACAACACCTCATTACTGTCAAACTTCCATCCATTAGCTTGTCCTCATCTGTGTTTGATGATGAATCACTGTCTTCATATATTGCCTCGTTCTCAATTCCTTCTATGGCATTTAAATGCCACACTTCTTAAATGGCTTGACAACGATCTCAATCTTGATATTATCCCAGGATCTTTTCACCCAGGTACAAACTTCTCCTATAGTTGGTTTCTTCACTCTTCCTGCTGGTGTCAAATTGTCTCCAGAAGACTTCATCCATTGGCTCCATTTATCTCTTATGGCAGCTTTGAAGGGTTTGTTAATGCTGACATGAAGTGGTTGGAGCTGGGATATCAAGCCTCCAGGTATGGTGGCAAGTTTTGTTTTTTGCTCTGCAGCAATCTTCTTTGTGTTTTTTGTGTTATGTGTGCCCTGAACTGATCAAGCACCAATAGGGCAGGTTTGTGTAAGAGCTCACCTGGTCTCCTTCTCCAAACTTTCTCAAACCAGATCTTCATCCCACCCTGATCCATCCAACCCTTGTCATGAACGTGGACAATCACTCCTTGAGGAATGTCTTTTGACATTGTTTTGCGTTTGAAAATCAGCATAAGAGGCAGCTTGGTTCCATCAGCACAACAAGCTAGAACAACTGTATAATGGCTCTTTCATGTCCACTTGTCTTCACAGTTACAGTTTTCAGCCTCTTCTTATCAACAGTTCTGTTACTTGGAACATCAAATTGAAGGGGGACTTCATCCATATTTGCAATCTGTCCCAACTCAAACTGATGTGTCTTCCGACATTGAATGACAAAATGATGAAATTCAAGGACCTCATAGCTTTCAGGCATCTTTTGGGCAAATCTGGTGCATGTACACATGCTTAGTACATTCTGTTTCATGAACCTGAAGCACCAATTGTGTTCTCCTTTGAAATGAGTAACTTCTTTTTCATCAGCAGTTCGTCTTGCCTCATGCTGAACTGTCTTTGTGGACACAGGAATTCCAATTGCCCTTCGCTCTTCAGCCCATATCTCCAATTCCCTCTCTAAATCAGGCCATTTTGCTGACTTGCCTCTCATGACCTTCTTCTGCCGTGGCGTTTTCAGTAGGGTTTCTCCTTCCTGTAGCCAGTCTCGGATTGATTTCTCAGTTGGAGGAGGACCAAACTTAAGTTCAGCAGCACGATTCCCATTCACTTTTGCAAACTGGATTACTTTTAACTTGAATTCAGCACTGTATGAAAATCTTTTCTGAGCCATTTCTGGGCAGAACATGACAGAATGTAACCTACCGTAATATACCAGTAACAAGTGCAAAACAATGAGCACAAAGACAACCAGCACGAAAAAGCAGGAAATGCAAGTAAAAAAATCTATAGCCACTGTATAAGACGCACCCAGTTTTTAGACCCCAAATTTTCCCCCTAAAAGATACATCTTATACGGTAAATGGAATCATGCAGTATGTAACCTATTCACTCTGTCTTCTTTCCTTTAGCACAGGGGTCCCCAAACTTTTTACACAGGGGGCCAGTTCACAGTCCCTCAGACTGTTGGAGAGCCGGACTATAAAAAAAAACTATGAAGAAATCCTTATGCACACTGCACATATCTTATTTTAAAGTAAAAAAGCCAAAATGGCAACAAATACAATATTTAAAATAAAGAACAAATAAATTTAAATCAACAAACTGGCCAGTATTTCAGTGGGAACTATGCTCCTCTCACTGACCACCAATAAAAGAGGTTCCCCTTCCGGAAGTGCGGCGGGGGCCGGATAAATGGCCTCGGGGCCACATGCAGCCCGCGGGCCGTAGTTTGGGGACCCCTGCTTTAGCATATACATTTGAAGTTCATCTGTGTTGTTGTGTTGTTGAGTATGTCAGTAGTTCATCCTTTCTTTTTTTTTTTTTTCTTCTTTTTTCAGAGACAGAGCGAGAGTCAGAGAGATAGACAGGGACAGACAGACCGGAACGAGAGAGATGAAAAGCATCAGTCATCAGTTTTTTGTTGTGGCACCTTAGTTGTTCATCAATTGCTCTCTCATATGTATGTGCCTTGACTGTGGGCCTTCAGCAGACCGAGTAACCCCTTGCTCAAGCCAGCGACCTTGGGTCCAAGCTGGTGAGCTTTGCTCAAACCAGATGAGCCTGTGCTCAAGCTGGTGACCTCGGGGTCTCGAATCTGTATTCTCCGCATCCCAGTCCGACTCTCTATCCACTGCGCCACCGCCTGGTCAGGCCATCCTTTCTTTTTGCTGAGTGATTAGTATTCCACTATATGGATGTACCACAGTTCTTTATCCATTCATAAGTTAAAGGACATCTGGCAATCAAAGATAAAGCTGCTATAAATGTTTACCTACAGGCTCTTGTGTAAACAAAAGTTTTCATGTCACTTTGTTAGTTTTTGGTGTTGGTAATATTGTGCTTTTAATTTGCATTCCTTTAATGACTAATGATATTTAATCTCTTTCTGCATGCTTGTTTGTCATCTGTAGATCTTCTTGGGTAATGTTTCTGTCAGATCTTTTGCCTTTATTATTATTATTATTATTGGGTTGTTTTCTGCTTCCTGCATTTTAAGAATTCTTTATATTCTGGATACATGTCTTTGATCAGATATGTGATTTGAATATATTTTCTACTATATGTGGCATCTGTTTCATAAAACCCAACTTATCAATATGCCAACTGAGCTATCTGGCCAGGGCAGGGCCATGCTCATTCGGAAACCTATAGGGCAGGGGTCCCCAAACTATGGCCCGCGGGCCACATGCGGCCCCCTGAGGCCATTTATCCGGCCCCCACCGCACTTCCGGAAGGGGCACCTCTTTCATTGGTGGTCAGTGAGAGGAGCATAGTCCCTATTGAAATACTGGTCAGTTTGTTGATTTAAATTTACTTGTTCTTTATTTTAAATATTGTATTTGTTCCCGTTTTGTTTTTTTACTTTAAAATAAGATATGTGCAGTGTGCATAGGGATTTGTTCATAGTTTTTTTTATAGTCTGGCCCTCCAACGGTCTGAGTGACAGTGAACTGGCCCCCTGTGTAAAAAGTTTGGGGACCCCTGCTATAGGGGATGATCCTTCCTTGCCTCTTCCAGCTTTTGGTAGTCTCAGACTTGCCATGACTTGATAGCATAAGTCCAGTCTCTTCTTCACATAGTATCCTCCTTGTGTATCTTCACTTCATCTTCTATGTATGTTTGTGTCCACCTTTCCCCTTTCTTTAAGAATACCAGTCATAATGGATTAGGGCTTATTTTATTTTATTTTTTTTTAAGAGAGAGTCAGAGAGAGGAATAGATAGGAACAGACAGACAGGAACAGAGAGAGATGAGAAGCATCAATCATCAGTCTTTCGCCGTGACACCCTAGCTGTTCATTGATTGCTCTCTCATATGTGCCTTGACCGTGGGGCCACAGTCGACTGAGCAACCCCTTGCTCGAGCCAGCGACCCTGGGTCCAAGCTGGTGAGCTTTACTCAAACCAGATGAACGGGCGCTCAAGCTGGCGACCTCGGGGTTTCGAACCTGGGTCCTCCACATCCCAGTCCGACGCTCCATCCACTGCGCCACCGCCTGGTCAGGCAGATTAGGGCTTATTTTAATGATGGTATCTTAAGTTGACTAAATAAGCAAAGACCCAGTTTCCAAATAAGGTTACATTCTGAGGTACTGGGGGTTGGAACTTCAACATCTTTTGGAAGGACAGTTCAACCCATAACATGAATTGACCATATATATGGGTCTGTGACTGGATTACCTATTCTGTTCATTGATCTATATGTTTGTTCTTTTGCCAATGTCACACTGTACTATAGCTTTATAGTAAGCATTGAAATCAGGTAGTTTGAGTTCTCCAACTTTTTCTGCCTTTTCAAAATTGTTTTAAGTATTCTAGTTCCTTTGCCCATTTATTTAAATTTTATTTTTTATTTAAATTTTTGTTTATTGATTTTATAGAGAGAGGAACAGAGAGAAATATTGACTTGTTCCACTTATGCATTCATTAGTTGATTCTTTTTCTTTTATTTTTGAGAGAGAATGGAAGAAGGAGAGGAAGGAAAAAGGGTGAGAAGCATCAACTCATAGTTGCTTTTATTTTAGTTGTACATTGAGCTTCTCATACATGTCTTGACTGGGACCATACCAGTGTCCCCTTGCTCAAGCTAGCGACCCTGCACTGACAAACCTGTGTTCAGAGCCAGTGGCCTTGGGTTTTTGAGCCCACAACCTCAGCATTCCAGGTTGACGCTTGATCCACTGCGCTATTCTTTGGTTGATTCCCACAACCTTGGTGTATTGGGATGATGCTCTAACTGAGCTAGTCAGACAAGGCTATTAAATATTAGATTCAGCTTGTCAGTTTCTCCAAGAAATCCTTCTAGGTTTTGATTGGAATTATGTTGAATCTTTTCTTGTTCCCAGTGTTATGGGGAAAGCATTCAGTCAGTCTCACATTATTAAGTGTGATGTTAGCTGTAGGATTTTTGTAGATGCCCTTTATTAGGTTAAGGTAATTTTCATCTACTTCTAGTTTGTTGAGCTTTTATTATGAATGAATATTGACTTTTGTCAAATTCTTGTTCTGTGTCTATTGAGATAATTGTATAGTTTACTTCTTTAGTCTGTTTATATGATTTTTAAATATTGAATAAGTCCTGAGATTCCAAGGGAAGTTCTATCTAGTTGGTCATTGTTTTTTCAATTATTATATGTATTGTGTTATTTTGTGTATTGGCACAAAGTTGTTCATATCATTCTCGTATTAGATTTTTTTTTTTTTTTTTTTTGTATTTTTCTGAAGCTGGAAACAGAGAGAGACAGTCAGACAGACTCCCGCATGCGCCCGACCAGGATCCACCCAGCACGCCCACCAGGGGGCGACGCTCTGCCCACCAGGGGGCGATGCTCTGCCCCTCTGGGGCGTCGCTCTGCCGCGACCAGAGCCACTCTAGCGCCTGGGGCAGAGGCCAAGGAGCCATGCCCAGCGCCCGGGCCATCTTTGCTCCAATGGAGCCTTGGCTGCGGGAGGGGAAGAGAGAGACAGAGAGGAAGGAGGGGACCGGGGGTGGAGAAGCAAATGGGCGCTTCTCCTATGTGCCCTGGCCGAGAATCGAACCCGAGTCCCCCGCACGCCAGGCCGACGCTCTCGTATTAGATTTTTAATGTCTGTAAAATCTAATGACCATTCATTGGTAATCTGTATCTTTTTGCTTTTTTTCCTGTTCAATTTTTTCAGAGGTTTATTTTACTGATTGTCTCAAAAGAGCCAATTTTGGTCTCATTGATTTTTTCCCTATTTTTTTCTCTATTTTTTGTTTTCTATTTTATTGACTTCTGTTATCTTTGTTTCCATACTTTGGATTAAATCCATCAATAAATTTAACAACTTAGATAATGGACAAATTTCTGGGGTTTTTTGTTTGTTTATTTTTTTTAGCGTGAGAGAGACAGGGATGGACAGGAAGGGTGAGAGATTGAGAAGCATCAACTCATAGTTGCATCATCTTAGTTGTTCATTGATTGCTTTCTCATATGTGCCTTGACTGGGGGCTCCAGCTGAGCCAGCAACCTCGGGCTCAATCCAACGACCATGGGTTCATGTCTATGATCCCACATTCAAGCCAGCAACCCTGCACTCAAGTTGGTGATCCCACGCTCAAGCAAGCAACCTCGGTGTTTTGAACCTGGGCCCTCAGTGTTGCAGGTCAGTGCTCTGTCTACTGCACCACAACCTGGTCAGGCAAATTTCTTGAAAGTATACTAAAGAAATTGTAGTTGGATACCTTTCTACAGAGAAAACATCAGGCACAGATGGCTTCATTGATGATTTCCACTCAGTATTTAAGAAGAATTACCAATTTCTATACAAACTCTTCTTGAAAATTGAAGAGGGTGAATGAGATCTTTCATGAACATAGCTGCAAAAATTCTAAACAAAATTTTAGTAAATTGCATTCCACATCTATATTAAAAAGGGTAATACATCGTGATGACTCAGTGGTTTGAGCTTCGAATGTTATTCCTCTTGTTCCTTTCAGGTGATTTTTTCCCCAGCCTTGGGTAGTTTCCTCACACATGTGCTCTGACCAGTATTCAGATGAATATTTGGGCTCTCTGTCTGTGCCAGTCTCTCTTCGCTAGTTCTCTGCGCTACACATTCAAGATGCTTTGGCCTCTGACTCTCACTTTATCTCCTGAGCCAACTTCTGGCACTGTAGCCTGCAGACCCTCCAGGCGGTAACTGGGGTGATTGTTGTTTTCCTCTCTATATATATATTCACTGACGTGTGCTGCCTGTCATGCAGTGTCTGAAAAGCAGTTTTATGTATTTTCCCAGTTCTTTAGTTCAAGTTGAGAGAATAAATTCTGTCCTGCATGTCTGGTGGTGGCACAGAGGATAGAGCACTTCAGTGTCCCAGGTTCAAAACCCCAAGATCACCAGCTTAAGCACGGGGTTACCGGCTTGAGCATAGGATTATAGACTTGAACCTGTGGTTGTTGGCTTGAGCCCAAAGTCTCTGGCTTGAGCAAGGGGTCACTGGCTCAGCCGGAGCTCCCCCAACCCTCGGTCAGGGCATGTATGAGAAGCAACCGTGAACTAAAGTGACACAACGTGAACTAAAGTGACACAACCATGAGTTGATGCTTCTCATCTTTTATGTCTTCCTGTCACTTTCGCTCTCTCTCTTTCTTCCTCTCCCTCCCCTTCCCCTCCCTCTCCCTTCTACTCTGCCTCTCTTCCTCCCCCCTCCCCCTCTCTCCTTCTCCCCCTCTCCTCCTCCTCCCCCTCTCCTTCTCCCCCTCTCCTCCTCCTCCCCCTCTCCTCCTCCCCCTCTCCTCTTCACCCACTTTCCTCCTCCCCTCTCCTTTCCCCCCCTCCTTCCCCCTCCCTCCCTCTTCTTTCCACCACAACCTCCCTCCTTCTCCCCTCCCCTTTCCCCTCCCCACTCCCCTTTCCCTCTTCTTTCCCTTCCCCCTTTCCCTCTCTCACCCCCACTTTCTCTCTCTCCCTCTCTCCTCCTCTTACTAAAAAATAAAAAATCCAGTCCTTGTAACTCTATCTTGGCCAGATGCAGAAGTCCAGAGTTGGAATTTCAAATGATTGAATCACATTTATTGTGTCAGTATACCAAAATTCAATGAATTTCACTAATATTTGATATTTAAATTATTTCATATTATTGCTATATAGGTAATGCTGCAGTAAATATTTTCATGTACAGGTCATTTTGCTTTAATTGAATTATTTCCTTAAGATAAGTTTCCAGAAGAACAATTACTAAATAAAAGATGTGGAAAAGTTTATAGGCATTCCATTCCCAAAGGAATGTACTGATTTATAGCAATTCATGAGTGTGCTAGTATTTTTATCACAAAACCAGTTTTTGCTGGCATTATTTTATTAAAAAAATAAAATGTATATTTACACATACATGTATATTTTTATACATAATTTATAATGTGTGTATACAAATAATTATACCACCATACATACATTTGTGTGTGTGTGTGTATAGAGGGTGGGGCAAAGGTAGTTTTACAGTTGTTCTTATGGAAAACAATACAATAATTAGTGAATAATAATACAAGAATAAACTCTTTTTTTTTTTGTACTCACAACTATAAAGCTACTTTTGCCCCACCTGTATGTGTGCACTTCCATCACCAAAGGGAATAATAGACCCTTGGCTCTCTGGTTCTCAAATTCAAAACCTCCAAGAAGGGATTTTATTAGACTATTTTGGCTCAAATGCTCACATCTGGTTTGATCACTTTGGCAGTGCTATTGAGTGTTATGATTGCCACAGCTCAGGCCTGTGCTCACTTATAACCAATCAGCTAGGCTCAGGAAGATGAAGTCATAAATATCAACAGCTTCCCGGAATTATGCAGTTGGAAAGAGTGAGTAAAGGAAGCAGTTTAAGAAAGTGTGAGATCAATGTGGTGGGGAGGTTGCTGTGAAGTAAATAAAATGCTAGTTAATTACCATAACATGAAATGTGACTTTTATTTACTTTTGTTTTTTCATTTGCTGTTCATTTATTCATCTAATTTATCTAACAAATGTTTATTGAGAGACTTTTGAGTGCCAAGGATGCAGAGAGAAACAAGATAAAATCAAGTCTAGGGGGGTCAGTTGGCCAAAAAAACAAAAAGGATAAGAATGGTCTGACCAGGCGGTGGAGCAGTGGATAGAGCGTCGGACTGGGATGCAGAGGACCCAGGTTCGAGACCCCGAGGTTGCCAGTTTGAGTGCGGGCTCATCTGGTTTGAGCAAAAAGCTTATGGACCCAAGGTCGCTGGCTTGAGCAAGGGGTCACTCGGTCTGCTGTAGCCCCACAGTCAAGGCACATGTGAGAGAGCAATCAATGAACAACTAAGGTGTCGCAACAAAAAACTAATGATTGATGCCTTTTTTTTTTTTTTTTTTTTTTTTTTTGTATTTTTCTGAAGCTGGAAACAGGGAGGCAATCAGACAAACTCCCGCATGCGCCCGACTGGGATCCACCCGGCACGCCCACCAGGGGGCGATGCTCTGCCCATCCAGGGCATCGCTTCTGTTGCGACCAGAGCCACTCTAGCGCCTGAGGCAGAGGCCACAGAGCCATCCCCAGCGCCCGGGCCATCCTTGCTCCAATGGGCCTTGGCTGCAGGAGGGAAGAGAGAGACAGAGAGGAAGGAGAGGGGGAGGGGTGGAGAAGCAGATGGGCGCTTCTCCTGTGTGCCCTGGCCGGGAATCGAACCCGGGACTTCTGCATGCCAGGCCGACGCTCTACCACTGAGCCAACTGGCCAGGGCCAATTGATGCTTTTCATTTCTCTCCCTTCCTGTCTATCTGTCCCTATCTGTCTCTGTTAAAAAAAAAAAAAAGATAAGAATGTTATGAGGTAAGGCCTGTGATGGACTTATTCATAGGGCTTTATGGAGCATAGGGAACCTTAACTAAAGTCAGAGAAGAGTCATGGAGGTGTATTAGTTGTCTATTGATGTGTAACAGATCACCCAAAAACTTAGTTGCTTCAAATATCAGTAATTACTTATTATCTCACATGGTTTCTATGAATCACATTCAGGAGCATCTCGGGGGTTCTGGCTCGTGAGAGAGGAGGGTCTCTCTCATGACATGATAGTCAGCTATTGGCTGGGGCTATAGTCATCTAAAGGTTTGGGACCAGAGGATCTACTTCCAAGGTGGCTCACTCATGTGTCTGGCAAGTTGGAATTCCATGGGTGTTCTCAGGACACAACATGGCCGCTGACTTCCCCCAGAGCAAGTGATACACGAAACCAAGATGGAAGCTGCAGTGCCATTTATGGCCTGTATTTGGAAGTTTACACAGTCACTGCTGCCATAGTCTATTGGTTGCAGAGGTTAGTTGTGGTTCATTGTGGAGAGGGCCGGCACAAGGGAGTAAATACCAGGAGGTAGAATCATTTGAACTGTCTTGGAGGCTGGCTACCACAGAAGGCTTCTTTCAGTGACAAGATGTTGAGTTGAGTCTTACAATATAAATAGGACTCTTATCTGGCAGTTAAGGAAAAGACCATTAGTGACAAAATAATTAAGACATTGGGCAGCTGATAATAAGTTGGCCACCATGAATCTATTATAAGGAAGGTGAATAGAACTAGATCGTGTAGAACCTCATATTGCTAGAGAATGTGACCTTTATTTTGGGGATAATGGCAAGCCACTGAAAGAATACAGCAGGAGATGCAGGTTTCAGATTTGCATTAGAAGGATAATGTTGGCAGTAGGGGGCAGCTGGAATTAGAGGTCTGGAGCTTGTGAGGAGGGTAGGTGTCTGACAGGTAGTTGTGGAGGCTCTGGTAGGACATGAGGTTGCCCAGGAAGAGCTCCGAGTGAGAAGAACAAGAGCACACATTTTTGAGATACACTGAGGAAGAGAAAACCAGAAAGAATCCTACTGTTTTTGTACTCCTACTTCAGAAAAGAACTCATATTTTCCTTCATTTTCTAATAAAATGTTCATATCCTATTGAACATTTATTGTCTGATTTTACTTTTTTTAAGCAGTTCTAGTAGCCACGCTGTCATCTTTACTCTAGCCTTTCTCGGACTTTCCTCTCTTTGTGCTTCTCTCCTAGTTTGTTGTTATCGATAGCTTTTAGTGTCATGTCATTATCCTTGCTCAGAAAAATAGTCTTCAGGATCTCAGAAGCCTCTTAAATACAAGTATTTTTGCTTTTGTTGCTTACAGCTTTTGTGTTCCCCGGAAAATGTGTGACTACTGACGCAGTAGGGGCTACACTGCTTGCTGTGTTGTAAAACAAGCAAAACTAGGAGACGGTTAGTAGGTCAGGAATGGATGAAGGACTAGGTCTCCATCTATATCAAGAGCCCTCCTCCCACCCACCCCTATCCTTCCCACACCCCAGGATTTACAGTGACATCTGATGATCTTTGCTTTGTAAAGCAAATTTGTCTTTTAGGAAATTGTGGGATCCACAAACTAAGGAGAAAAATATTGGGAGGCACAGTAAAAACACTGACACTTTATAGCAGTGGTTCTCAAACTTTTTGAAATCGGGGTGCATTTAAAAGTCTACAAATAATCGTAGGTGCACTATATACAAATTTCTGAGAAATATGTTATAATAATTAAGTCAAATATTAAAGAAAAAAAATAAAGTGCAAGCTTGCTTTTATGGTAATTAAACAAAATAAATACAACAAAATTAAATTTATTCTGACATTAAAAAACATTTTTATGTTACATTTTTTGAGTTATGCTTTTTAGAATTCATAAAAAAGAGGGGTTTAAAAATAAAACGACAAAAAAGTATCTTTTTATATAGATAGATACATTCTTAGTAAGATTTAGTAAATTTGGCATGTCCCAGCACTAATGTGTTAAGTTTTTTCATTCTTGTGTTCATGAGAAACATGAGCCTGATGTGTCCTAGCGATTTCTTCAATGTTTGGGCATGTATTTGAAAGGCAAACTCATTTCCTCGTCAATACATTGAGGAATTCCTCTCTTTTTACTCTTAATTGTGTTGAGTGCAGAAAACACCCATCTTATACAGTGGTACCTTGAAATATGAACAGACCAACATACGAATTTTTTAAGTACGAGCTGCAACTCGGTCTGTATTTTTGTTTGAGATCCAAGTGAAATTCCAAGATACCAGTCGTGATTTGGGAAGTTGGCGCATGGGTCCAGTATCGGCAGTTTGATATATGAATTGACTGACTTACAAGCTCGGTTACAGAATGAATTAAATTCGTATCTCAAGGTACCACTGTATATTATCTTTTCACCAAACAAAGGATAGAAGATACTTGCCTCCACTCTTTCCGGGGAACATGGGGGGTAGGGTAAACAATCCAGCACCACAGCTTACCAGCCTTTTGCAACCTAATCAGGTAAGTGAGGTGGGGGGTTGGATAGACTGTCAGCTTACAGCCAATTTTCCACACCTCTGTCCCCTAAAAATCTAAACTCCAAAAACCCTGTTGGTTTTTTGGTCCCCCAACAGGCACATATTTCTCTGGAATACCATAGGGCGCACCTGGAAATCTTTTAGGGTGCACCAGTGTGCCCTGGCACACACTTTGAGAACCACTGCCTTACAGCATGTAAATTTAATTTTTAAAACTTCTCTTTGGAGCACCTCAAAGTTGCTTGCATCAATACTGTTTCGCAAAAGTTTCTGCCTCTCAGTACTTCTGTGACAACAGCAGGGCAGCTGGTGAGGTGGCTGACTTCTCAGCAGCTTTCGCAGGCTCCCAGTGGCTGCTTTCAGGATGGTTTCCATAGTGACCAGAGGCAGGAAAAACCTGCCTGCCCAGTATAGCAGTATCATATCCAGCTCCTGCTGGGAATTCAGAGACTCAAGGGCAGTTGATGGGAGATATGGCATACATATATTATTGCAGAGACTCCTTAAAATATATCTAGAATCTGATCATTTCTCACTCGTCCCACTGTAGCAAAGCCAACATCATTCCTACCCATCTTGCTGCACCGCAGCTAGAGAGAACTTTTAAAACCAAAGTCAGCCCTGGCCGGTTGGCTCAGTGGTAGAGCGTCGGCCTGGCGTGTGGAAGTCCCGGGTTCGATTCCCAGCCAGAGCACACAGGAGAAGCGCCCATCTGCTTCTCCACCCCTCCCCCTCTCCTTCCTCTCTGTCTCTCTCTTCCCCTCCCGCAGCCAAGGCTCCATTGGAGCAAAGATGGCCCGGGCGCTGAGGATGGCTCCATGGCTTCTGCCTCAGGCGCTAGAATGGCTCTGGTTGCAACAGAGCGACGCCCCGGATGGGCAGCGCATCGCCCCCTGGTGGGCGTGCCGAGTGGATCCCGGTCGGGCGCATGCGGGAGTCTGTCTGACTGCCTCCCCTTTCCAGCTTCAGAAAAATACAAAAAAAAACAAATAAAAAATAAAACCAAAGTCAGATTTGGGTTCACCTCTGTTCAGAACCCTCCTATATTGTCCCAACTCCACTGAGAGTAAGATCCAAAGTTTGCTTGCCCAGGCGGCAGTGCAGTGGATAGAGATTGGCCTGGGATGCTGAGGACCCAGGTTCAAAACAGCAAGGTCGATGGGTTGAGTGCATGCTCATCCAGCTTGAGCGCAGATTCACCAGCTTGAGGGTGGGGTTGCTGGCTTGAGCATGGGATCATAGACATGACCCCAAGGTTGCTGGCTTGAGCAAGGGGTCACTGATCAGGCACATATGAGAAAGCAGTCAGTGAACTAAGGTGCTGCAACGAAGAATTGATGCTTCTCATCTCTCTCCCTCCCTTTCTGTCTCTCGCTTAAAAAAAGAAATTCCAAAGTTTGTCCCACACTGTAAGGCCCTCCCTGACCCCTGCTGTGTCTCCCTCCATGTCTCCTTCCACCCTTCTCTCACCCCCAGTCCACTGGCTGCCTTGTTGCGTTTTCAGTCTGCCAAGAACATTCCTTAAAGGGTTTGCACTTGCTGTTCCTTCTGCCTGGATACCCTTTCCCTCCAGTAGCCATGTGACTTGATCCCTCACATCCTTTTGCTTTGATCTTTGCTCAGATATCAGCTTCTACTCAAAGAGCTTTTCCTGACTGTTTTGTATATATAGCCCCTCTCTTTTGATACTCTCTGTACTTTCCCCACCGAGGAAGAAGGAAGGGCATAGCCACGAAGTGTGGAATAGCAAAACCTTTACTTAGTACAGCGCTTCCCAGATGATGTTCCCTGGTCCGCCAGACAGGGGCTAGAGAAATCGCACGGGTTGGGGGGGGGGGGTGATCCGTGTGGGGGTAATTTATAGGATCGTCAAGGTGGTTGAGTTGATATGATGTGGCAAAATCCCATTGGCTGACAGACAGTTGCTCTTTTTCAAAGGGCTCCTGGTAAGTTTCTTTTGGAGCACATGGGTGTGGGTGGTTCCAGCCAAAATTCCTGGGTCTGGTTCCTCACATGACCTCCCCCATTGCCAACTGGCCTCCCACTCTCTATGTCTTTCCCTTGCTTTATTTTTTTCATAGTACTGAAGTGGTCAAGATATGACACACCTACTTTTATATTCATTGTCTGATTCTCTAATGTAACTTTCAGGACTTGTGTTTTTCACTGTTTCCATCTCAGTCCTGAGGACTATACCTGGCAAAGGGAAGTGCTCAGTAACTGTGGAGTGGGCCCTGGCCGGTTGGTTCAGTGGTAGAGCGTCGGCCTGGCGTGCAGAAGTCCCGGGTTCGATTTCCGGCCAGGGCACACAGGAGAAGCGCCCATCTGCTTCTCCACCCCTCCCCCTCTCCTTCCTCTCTGTCTCTCTCTTCCCCTCCCGCAGCCAAGGCTCCATTGGAGCAAAGATGGCCCGGGCGCTGGGGATGGCTCCTTGGCCTCTGCCCCAGGCACTAGAGTGGCTCTAGTCGCAACAGAACAAAGCCCAGGAGGGGCAGAGCATCGCCCCCTGGTGGGCGTGCCAGGTGGATCCCGGTTGGGCGCATGCAGGAGTCTGTCTGACTGTCTCTCCCCATTTCCAGCTTCAGAAAAATACAAAAAAAACCTCCGAAACAAAACAAAACAAAAAAACTGTGGAGTGAATGAATGAGTGGGAAGCAAGCTAGGATCAGGAAGAGGGGCTGTGTGGTGAGAACTGTCTTCCAAGCCCCTAGTTATTCACAGCCAGAGACAGCTCATTTCCTCCACTGCAGGCAACACTTGCTTCATTCACACTTTCTCTGCCCTTCCAGAAGAATCTCCCCTGGGGCCTCAATGCTGGGTCTTTCTCATGCTCTCAACTGACATATATTACATTGAACCATATGGAATTGTCATTTTTTTAATTGTCATTAAAAAATGACATGGATGAATATCAAGAATATCATTGTTTTTTTGTATGCCTCAATGTAGAAGGCCCAGATAGTAACAATAACTTTCTAGAAATTATTAGAACTACAACTAATTGTTTGACGCTTACTGAGTACTTGCTGTGTGTCAGGCAGTGTGCTGAGGGCCTTAGTATTTGCATTCTCACTTAATCCTTATAACTTTGTGAAATGCAGGTATTGTTATTCTCTTTTATGGATAAGAAAACTAAGATTTAAAAAGGTGAGGCGAACTTGCCCAAGGTTATAACACGTGGGGAGCAATGGAGCTGGGATTTGAATCCCTGTCTTTCTGCCTGGACATGTCTTCTCTTTAACTGCAGCCCTGTCTGGCCTCTGCACAAAGGTTGCACAGATGGTGAACTCTGACGCTGCACCTTCCTAGGGCTGGTATCGCAGCCATACTTGTAGCAGAGCACTGGGTTATTTCCTTTCACTGTCCAGCTAGTGACCCTGTGACATCATTTCATGGGTCGAGTGTCGCAAACCAGCGCAACTCATAATTTGGCAGGTCTAAGTGGGAACGGTAGAGGATTAGAAAATAAGCAGAAAGAAAAAGGATGGGATCAGGAGGTCTTCTGGTGGCTGATGATCTACCAAAAGCCCAGACACCCCCAAACAGCTTTATTTTATAATGCAGAGAGCAAAGCCATTTGCAAAACAGCTCAGATACAAAGTCACATTTCTAAGGCAAACCAGTAATCCTCCCAAATGCAGAAACCCCCCCACCATGCATAACATCTTAACTTCACAAAACAAAGGGTAATAATAAAAACTGCCTCCAGTCTCTTCGAGAGGGACATGGGGGATGGGACGGGTAGAAACCATCAACATCACAACTATCAGGGAGGTGTGAGGAAGGGTGTGTAAACAGCCCTTACCAACTTAATCAACCAATCAGGTTGTGGGGAAGAGCTTAGCCTTTAGCAGCTTAATCAAGCAAGTGAGGTGGGGGGATGGGCAGCAAGGACCCTGTCAGTTTACTGTCAGTCTCTCACACCTCTGTCCCCCAAAACTCTAAACTGCAAGGACCCTGTCAGCTTGCAGTCTCCCACATTCAGGATGGTGGGAGAGTACGGTGCTGTGGGAAGGCACAGTTATTGGAGTATGTTTGGAAAACTATGGGTCTTCCCTAGGCTTATTTATTTATTTTTTTAAAGATGAGCCTTTTTTATTTTATTTTATTTTATTTATTCATTTTAGAAAGGAGAGAGAGAGGGAGAGAGAGAGAAAGGAGAGAGACAGAGAGAGAAGGGGGGGAGGAGCAGGAAGCATCAACTCCCATATGTGCCTTGACCAGGCAAGCCCAGGGTTTCAAACCAGCGACCTCAGTGTTCCAGGTCAAAGCTTTACCCACTGCACCACCACAGGTCAGGCCCCAAGATGACTCTTTTGCTCCAAATTTGCAAGTATGTCTTTAAAGAGAAGTGGGATTATTATTATATTTATTTATTTATTTTGTGACAGAGACAGAGTCAGAGAGAGGGACAGACAGACAGGAAGGGAAAGAGATGAGAAACAACAATTCTTTGTTGCGGCTCCTTAGTTGTTCACTGATTGCTTTCTCATATGTGTCTTGACTGGGGGCTACAGCAGACCGAGTGACCTCTTGCTCGAGCCAGCGACCTTGTGCTCAAGCTGGTGAGCCTTGTTCAAACCAGATGAGCCCGCACTCAAGCTGGCGACCTCGGGGTCTCAAACCTAGGTCCTCCGTATCCCAGTCCGACGCTTTATCCACTGTGCCACCACCTGGTCAGGCGAGAAGTGGGATTTTTCACATGCCCAGTTTTCAACATATGCTTGAGTTAAGGCAATGCATTCTCCCAGCTCCCTTTAAGTGGTTGTTTGATTTTCCTTTCTTTTTTTAAGATTTTTATTTATTCATTGTAGAGAGAAGAGAGAGAGAGAGAAGGGGAGAGGAGCAGGAAGCATCAATTCCCATATGTGCCTTGACTGGGCAAGCCCGGGGTTTCGAACCAGCGACCTCAGCGTTCTAGGTCGATGCTTTACCCACTGTGCCACCACAGGTCAGGCTGATTTTCCTTATTTTATTTTCCTCACTCACCAGACCCTTTTAATTTACCCAGAACCCCCAACACCAGAATTCTGTGGCAGATAGCATGAAGACTTAGAAAGCTGCTGTGACCAAATAGTGATTAGCACTCCTTATTTCCTATCACCTGAAAACTGCAAGGGGATGTTTTTCTTTAGGGTTAGGTAAATATGACTTCAAAAACTAGAAGGCAGCTTGTCCTAAATATTTTAGCCACGTCCTCTACTGTTTATCTCACATTTCATGGAGCCAGATCTTTTTATTCCATGGTTAGAAGTAGAAGGCTTAATAATCAGAAAAAAACTACCCCAAAACTGCATTTCTGTTGAAGCTGAAGCAGGTAATAATAGATTCTTCTGGTTCCAATACTATAGAAGCAAGTTGGAAATAGGAAGTTAAAACATTCCCTCATGCTGGCTTTTTCTTATTTTTTTGAGATATAATTCACATACTGTTAAATGTACCATTTTAAGGTATACATTTCAGAGCTTTTAGTATCTCATAATTGTTGTGCAACTGCCACCACTGTGCAGTTCCAGAACATGTTTCATCTCCAAAGAGAAGCCCATACCCTTAGCAGTCAGTTTGAATTCCCTCTCCCTCAGCCCCTGGAGTCACTAATCTACCTTCTGTGCTATGTTTGCCTCTTCTGGACATTTCATTTAAATAGAGTCGTCTAATGTTGATACTCTTGTGCCTGTTTTTTTTTCACTGAACATAGTGTTTTAAATGTCCATCTATGTTAGAGCAGCATCAGTACTTCATTCCTTTTTAAAGCTCAACAATATTTCATTATACGGCTATTCCATACCCTTTGTATACCTGTTCATCAGTTGTTGGTCATCTGGGTTGTTTCTAGTTTATGGCTGTGATGAATAATGCAGCTATGAACATCCATGGACAAGTTTTTGTGCAGACACGTGCTCATTTGTTTTGGGTGAAAAACCAGGAGTTGAATTCCTGGGCAATGTTTAACCTTTTGAGAAATGGCCAAACCGTTTTCCACAGCAGCACCATTTTCCATTACCACCAGCAATGTCCAAGGGTTCCAGTTTCTCTACTGCCTCACCAGCACATCACTTTTATTTTTTTGAGAGACAAAACAGGAAGGGAGATAAGAAGCATCAACTCATAGTTGTGGCACCTTAGTTGTTCATTGATTGCTTTCTCAGATGTCCTTGACCGGGGGTGGGGGGTGGCAGGGGGTGTCCAGCCGAGTGCGTGACCCCTTGCTCAAGCCAGCAACCTTGGGCTTCAAGCCGCAACCTCTGGGCTCAAGCCAGCAACAATTGTGGTCATGTCTATGATCCCATGCTCAGGCTGGTGAGCCTGCACTCATGCTAGCGACCTCGGGGTTTCAAACCTGAGTACTCAGTGTACCAGGCCGACACTATCCACTGTGCCACCACCTGGTCAGAAAGTCACTATCTTTTTTATTATAGTTGTACTATTGAGTGTGAAGTGGTATCTCATTGTGGTTTTGATTTGCATTTCCTTGATGACTAAAGATGTCAAGCATTTTTTACCTACTGACTGGCCATTCATATCTTTTTTGGAGAAATGTTTATTCATATCTTTTGCCCATTTTTTAAATGGAACTATGTGTCTTTTTATCATTGAGTCCTTATTTTTAAATGGACAATAAAAGGGAGAGGGAAGCACGGGGTTAAGCAGTGACGGGAGATATCCGAATTAGAGTGCAATTTCCTAGTTTCCCAGCTGTAATGTTAATGGAAAATGTAGTAAAGCAGACTCTTGGAGGAAGTGAGATGTGTTGGTGTTGGAAAGTGTAAGTATCCACTCAAATTGTACTCTATCTAAAAAGATTCCTCAAAGATTCTGGCTCAGGAAAACCTGTGCACAGAGGTTTGGGTGGTGGAGGGTTTTAGTTTCTTATTTAAAAAACATTTGCCTGAGCTTAGTACATTAGGAAGTCTGTATGTGTGATTCTTTTCTTCCTTAATATGGGAACTGAACGGACACTCCCCTTGGCTCACAGAGCTGTTGAGAACATTGGTTTTGTAGCTTCTTCAAAGTATGTCCTGTCTCAAATGAAGTGTTCAGAAAAGGAGGCCTTTTTTTCAAGTGTGATTTTTCTCTTTTACTTGTTGAACAGTGGCCAGGACTTCCCTCCCAGCCACCTCTGGGCCAGCAAGATCAGAGTGGTGGGTGGGAAGGACTCACAGGAGGGGCGGGTTCAGAATGACTTTCCCCTTTGCTTTCCTGCCAGAGCAGATGTTTCTGGACCAGATGAAGCCTGAGGAACCTTCCAGCTATGAAATATTAGGATAGAAAAACTTCTACGTCTGGATCTGCTGAAGACTTGCCTCAGCTCTCCACACAATGTCAGGTGGGAGGCAGGGACCTGGGCTTGGAAAGGGGTGAGAGGCTCTGCAGAATGAAGGACAGCTGTTATCCATGAGAACTCACCCGGGTAGGGTGAACCAGGCTTGTTTTTCACATACTTTTGAGGGTCAAGACCATCTAGGTAAGAGGTGGAGGAAGAAGGAAGCCTTCTGTTGGGGTTCCTGGGAGAGTTAATAGCTCTCTTCTCAGCTCTTCATTTCCCTGAGTCTCTGTGTCTCTGTCCTCTTCCCTCCTTCCAGCTGAAAATCTTCACTCTTGGCGGAAAAGGAGGCAAGGAGATGGAGTTTGGTGTTTTTTGTAACATGCTGCTTTTTAATTTTCCTTTCTCCAGAAATTTATACACTTCTGGGTTTCTACTTCTGCCTACCCATCTTACTTCAGGTGGTGCAGTCAGCCCCTTTATGCTAGAGCTCTTGGGGTGGGAGTTGGAGATCTCAGCTTGACTTTTACCTGAATGCTCTGCATTGGCTTCATCTCCTATTTCTTGTTTTCTTTATTTCAGGAAGCCACATACCTTCTGCCTCTGGTCCATTCTCAGCCCTGACTCCAAGCATGTGGCCCCAAGAGATCCTGGCCAAGGTCACACAGGTACAGCAATTATAGCAGTCAGAAATCAGTGGCTGTGTTCCTAGGTTATTGTCTGAAAGGGACCTGCTGCTGCAGGTCCAGTGGGTGGCCACGGCTCCCCATTTACACAGGGTCAGGGGCCACCATCATAGATGGATGGCATCCTAGCACCATGTCCTCTCTGACTCATTCATTAGGTTGGAGCATGATGGCACTTTGTGCTCAGTATTAAGGGGACGTAAATGCATGAAACATGTTTCTTGCCTTGATCTTATTTTGTTTGGCCTCTGGAGAAAACAGAAAATGCTGGAGAATTCAAGAAGGCGGTGGCCTCTGTAGGCAAGAGGAACACAGAAGAAGGGTGGCTTTTGATCTGAGTCTTTTTTTTTTTTACAGAGACAGAGAGAGTCAGAGAGAGGGATAGACAGGGACAGACAGACAGGAACGGAGAGATGAGAAGCATCAGTCATTAGTTTTTCGTTGCACATTGCAATACCTTAGTTGTTCATTGATTACTTTCTCATATGTGCCTTGACCCTGGGCCTTCAGCAGACCGAGTAAACCCTTGCTCGAGCCAGCGACCTTGGGCTCAAGCTGGTGAGCTTTGTTCAAACCAGATGAGCCCTCGCTCAAGCTGTCGACCTCGGGGTCTTGAACCTGGGTCCTCCGCATCCCAGTCTGATGCTCTATCCACTGCGCCACCACCCGGTCAGGCTGATCTGAGTCTTGAAGGCTGGGTGAATTTCAGCAGGCAGTGTCATGGGTGGCATCTCCCAGAACCCGTGGTCCTAGAGTGTGTGCTGTATGACTGACTTCCTAATCCTGGTTCTAGAAGGAAGAGTCAGTGGAGCAACCGGAGTTCTACTATGACGAGTTTGGTTTCCAGGTGGACAAAGAAGGTACGTTTGAGCCCCTTTTGTGTAATCTTGAAGGTGTCGTTGGGGAGCACCCCAGCTCTGTGATTTTCATTATACAGTTGCTCCATGCAGTTCAGGTGACCTGCATCATTCTCAGATCCAAGTGTTCAAGGGTCAGTGGCAGTTGGCAATCTGTGTATGCAGAGAGCTGACTTAATTTACACATCAATTCTTGACTGCAAGGCAGACGGTACCCCTAAAGTGTTGTTCGAGTATCAGCTGTGTGTGGAGACCTGTGATTGTTTTGAGATTAATTTTATTAATCTTCATATAATAATAGAGGTAATGTTCCTTGTAGAGAAGTTAAAAAATACAGGAAAGTATAAAGGTTAAAACAAATTAACCTATAATCCCGCAACCTGAAGATAGCTGCTGACACTTTAGTGTATTCCTTTTCTGGCTTTGTGTATATGTATATATACTTATCATGTACGTGGCTTACTTCTTCCTTTACCCTAAAATTTTTTTTAAATTTTTCAATTACAGTTGACATTCAGTATTATATTAGTTTGCCATGTGTACAGCATAATGAGTAAACATTTATGTAACTTATGAAGTGATCACCCAGTAAGTCTAGTGCCCACTTGGCACCGTGCATAGTTATTACAATATTATTGACTATATTCCCTATGCTGTACTTTGTATCCCTGTGACTGTTTTGTAACTTACCAACTTGTAATTTTTTTTATATTTATTGGGGTGACATTGGTTAATAAGATTATATAGGTTTCAGGTGTACATAGAAATGTGCACTGTATATTGCATTTGTGGGCCCACTACCCAAAATCAAATAATCTTCTGTCACCATATATTTATCCCTCTTTATCCTTTACTACCCCCCACTGCCCTCATATGCATGTTTTTATATTGCTCTTATATTTCAACATTATACCATAAGCATCTTTTCTATCAGTTAAACCTCTTTAAGCCTGACGAGGCAGTGGCGCAGTAGATAGAGCATTGGACTGGTATGCGGAGGACCCAAGTTCGAAATCCCAAGGTCACCAGCTTAAGCGTGGGCTCATCCAGCTTGAGCATGGGACCATAGACACGACCCCATGGTTGCTGGCTTGAGCCCAAAGGTCACTGGCTTGAAGCCTAAGGTTGCTGGCTTGGGCAAGTGGTCACTTACTCGGCTGGACACCCACCCACCCACCTCACCCCTGGTCAAGTCACATATGAGAAAGCAATCAATGAACAACTAAGGTGCAGCAATGAAGAACTGATGCTTCTCATCTCTCTCCCTTCCTGTCTGTCCCTCTCTCTGGCTCTCTCACTAAAAAAACAAAAAAGAACTCTTTAAAGGTGTATTTTTCGCCTGACCTGTGGTGATGCAGTGGGATAAAGCGTCAACCTGGAACACTGAGGTCGCCGGTTCGAAACCCTGGGCTTGCCTGGTCAAGGCACATATGGGAGTTGATGTTTCCTGCTCCTCCCCCTTCTCTCTCTCTCTCTCTAAAAATCAATAAATAAAATATTAAAAAAAAAGAAAAATATTAATAAAGGTGTATTTTTCCAGTGACTGCGTAATATCCCATTGTAGCGGGTTTATCACAATGTTTTTATAACCATGCTTTTGTAAGTGGGTCTTAGGCCATATCCATTGTTCCTTACTATAAATACACCTATTGGTGGTTCCCAAGTGGGCTATTGCAGTGGTCCCCAACCTTTTTTGGGCCACGGACTGGTTTAATGTCAGAAAATATTTTCACGGACCGACCTTTAGGGTGGGATGGATAAATGTATCACGTGACCGAGACAAGCGTTAAGAGTGAGTCTTAGATGGATGTAACAGGGAATCTGGTCATTTTAAAAAAATAAAACATCATTCAGACAAATATAAATAAAACAGAAATAATGTAAGTTATTTATTCTTTCTCTGCGGACCAGTACCAAATGGCCCACGGACCGGTACTGGTCTGCAGCCCGGGGTTTGGGGGCCACTGGGCTATTGGGAAAGCCGTTTTCCAGAACCCAGGATGTCCTGTCACAAGGATATAACTGTGACTAGAAGATTTTAATTGGCTGAAACGAGTCATCTTCAGATCATTCACATTTCCAATTCTGACATATTGTATTTCCCTTTGTATAAGACGCTCTCATGTATAAGATGCACCTTAATTTTGGGGCCCGAAATTTGAAAAAGAAATGTATTACATAAAGTTATTGAACTCAAGTTTTATTCATTATAAAATTCATACAACTCCTCATCACTTCAAAACTCTCATCCATTAGCTTGTCCTCATCTGTGTCTGATGACAAATCACTGCCTTCAACAATGAGCACAAAAACATGCACGAAAAAGCAGGAAATGCAAGTAAAAAAATCTACAACCACTGCATAAGACGCTTCCAGTTTTTAGACCCCCAATTTTTTTTTTTATTCATTTTAGAGAGGAGAGGGAGAGACAGAGAGAGAGAAGGGGGGGGGGAGCTGGAAGTATCAACTCCCATATGTGCCTTGACCAGGCAAGTCCAGGGTTTCAAACCAGTGACCTCAGCATTTCCAGGTTGACGCTTTATCCACTGCGCCACCTCAGAAGACCCCAAATTTTTTGAAAAGGGTGCATCTTATACATAGGGAAATATGGTAAGTTTTCTTTGCTCTGTAGTCAAAAGCTGGTCTGAGAGGAATTCAGGGACTTTATAATATGATGGAAATATTCTTTATCTTGATGGGGACGTTTAGACATTTATTGATATTCACCAAACTATATACTTAAAATTTGTGCATTTTACTGCATGTAAACTCACTAAAGGTGAAGTTTTATAAAGCTGAGGCTGAGTGTGGCTTTAGGATGAGGCTCTCTGTAGGGCTGACTTACACCAATATTGCCAGGTGGTGCTAAAAGCTTCATCCAGGTTGACCCAAGCATTTCAGGAGGCCAACTGTTGTCCTGTCTACACTGCAGCATCCCCAGTGCCTTGAACAGAAAGGTGGTCTTGGCCTTGTGGAGTCCTCCGGCAATAAACAAATATATGCTAGGGTCAAGAAGAGCTATGAAAAGATTTGAGAACTAGAGGACAGGAGGCAGGATGTGTATATAAGGTGGTGAAGGAAGGCTTCTTCAAATGTGGAGACATTTGATCTGAGGCTAGGAGGGAAACAGTGAGTATAGCCAAGGAAGAGGAACAATAAATGCAAAGGCCCTGGGGTGGGAGTGAATTTGGTAGGTAATAGCTGGAGTGGAGGAAACAAGAGGAAGGCAGGAGATGAGGACAGGGACTGGACAGGAGGAGGTGCATCACAGAGCCTTCTGCATGTCTGCGGTGGGTGAGTGGGTGGTACTAGAGGGCTCTGAGCAGAGTGACATGGTCTGACTTGTCGTCTTCAAAGGCACTCTGACTGCCATGCGGAGGACTGCCTTTAGGCAGGCAGGGGTGGAACTGGGATGAAGGCTGTGGAGTAATGCAGAAGAAAGGTGATGGCTTAGACGTGGTGAGATTCTGCCTGTGCTCTAAGGGCCTGGCCAGCAGTATTGGTGATGGATAGACCATGGGGTAGAAGTAGAGGAGAGCCACATGTGGTTCTGAAGGTTAGGCCTGAGTATCTGGGGAATGGAAGTGGGTTTCTGGATCTGGGAGATGGCAGAGGGGCAGGTTTGGATGAGAGTGAAGAGCTTGGGTTTGCTGGTCCATGTGGCTGGGAACTGTGGCTCTGGATTGCTGTAGTAGATCTGAGCCCTGGACTGGAAGCCCAGAGATGTTTTCCTTCTCGCTCACTGTCCCGCTCTCCTGGCAGATGGTGCTGACCCCAGTTCCAACAGGCTGCCAGCTGTGTCTCTGATGGAGGACCCCCCACAACGGCTGCGGTGGCAGGCCCATCTGGAGTTCACCCATAATCATGATGTGGGTGATCTCACTTGGGACAAGATTGCCGTCTCCTTGCCCCGCTCAGAGAAGCTCCGCTCCCTTGTGCTGGCCGGCATCCCACACAGCATGAGGCCACAGGTGAGGCCATGGAGGCTGGACTGCAGAGGGCCACAAAGGGCTGTGGTGTCCCACCAAAGACTGAGTGCTTGTTGGCTCCCCTCCTCAGCTGTGGATGCGGCTCTCCGGGGCTCTGCAGAAGAAAAGGAACTCCGAGCTGTCGTACAGAGAGATCGTGAGGAACAGCTCCAATGATGAGACCATTGCTGCCAAACAGGTGAGCCAGGGTGACACAGGGGCCCTCAGGAACTGAGGGTGGTCCTACAGGCAGGTGGTGGTTTGCCTGGGGTTACAGAAGTTCCCTTGTTGGTCTCATTAGCAGGGGTGGCTAGGAGAGCACAGTGGCTGCATGGCAGCCCTGGGTAGTCCTTTCACCCACAGATGTGTGCCTGCAGCAGTCTGGCTCCCTCCTGGGTTCTCTGTAGGCAGCAGGGAGAATGATCAAAAAGGCTATCTAACCAGGTGCACATTAGATTTTTTAAGCTAGAAAGAGAAACAGGAAGGGAGTGATGAGAAAAATCAACGCGTAGTTGCTGCACCTTAGTTGTTCACTGATTGCTTTCTCATATGTGCCCTGACGGGGGGGAGGGGATCCAGTTGAGTGAGTGACCCCTTGCTCAAGCCAGCGACCATGGGGTCATGTCTATGATCCCACGCTCAAGCCGACAGCCTCAGGGTCTCGAACTTGGGTCCTCAGCATCCCAAGTCAACACTCTCTACTGTACCACCACCAGGTCAGGTGACCTGGAGAATTTAAATACAGATCTCTTGGCCTCATTCCAGAGATTCTCATGCCCTGGTTCTGGCCTGAACGAAGGGAATCTGTCATTTTATTTTTGTAAGTCCCCTGGGTGAATCTGGTAAAGTCAGCTACACACTAGCTGGGCTCCCATCCTGAATGGATGAGCACAAGGAGTCCC
Organism: Saccopteryx leptura; assembly: GCF_036850995.1. Classification (NCBI taxonomy): domain Eukaryota; kingdom Metazoa; phylum Chordata; class Mammalia; order Chiroptera; family Emballonuridae; genus Saccopteryx; species Saccopteryx leptura. Next base: position 312,322,778 of record NC_089503.1, read on the forward strand.
TATTCCTAGGAGAGAAGCCCACCTGGGTTGTATCCCACACAGGGGTTTCTTAGCCTCCCTCAGGTCTCAGGGTATCAGCAATGCGGAGGGTGTGGGCCTGCAGCCTGCAGCTGTCTCACAGGGTTTTGTTGTGGGCGGGCTGCTGACAGATCGAGAAGGACCTGCCCCGCACCCTGCCCAGCAACGCCTGCTTCGCCAGCATGAACAGCATTGGGGTGCCCCGCCTGCGCAGGGTTCTCCGAGCACTGGCCTGGCTCTACCCAGAGATTGGCTACTGCCAGGGCACAGGCATGGTGAGCACAGCCCGGGAAGGGCAGGGGTTGTCCCAGTGCTGTTCTCCAGGCCCCCAGGGACAGACGATCTCATCATCCAGGGCAGTAGGACAGGAAGCAGGGGTAGAGGCGGGAGTCCCTAAAGGAGGGTTGGGGCAACCAGATGTGGTGGTTGTAACCTTGAGGAAGGGCACACGGTCGACATGACCCACAGCGAGTGCTATTTCTAAGTTGTACGAGACCTGGGTCGAGGCCCCTTGTCCCCCTGCCCTGGTCAGGTGGCCGCCTGCCTCCTGCTGTTCCTGGAGGAGGAGGATGCCTTCTGGATGATGTGCACCATCATCGAGGACCTGCTCCCTGCCTCCTACTTCAGCACCACCCTGCTGGGCGTCCAGACAGACCAGCGGGTCCTGCGGCACCTCATCGTCCAGTACCTCCCTCGCTTAGACAAGCTGCTCCAGGAGCACGACATTGGTAAGAGCTGCCCATCCTCTTCCCTGGGGTCCTGCCACGCTGACTCAGATACCGCACATCTGAGGCCTCCAAACAGAACCTGCAGAGGATGTGGCATTTGGGTGTCTTGGGGGAAAGAAAGGAGCTCTGATGAGGACCAGCCCATGGACACAGCACTCGCAGTCTTGTTCTCTGACACCCCGACATCTGTCTCCTCCCCTTGGTGCAGGGTGGGCCTCTTGCCACTCTTTGGGAGGTATTTTTCACCTTTTCCTGAGCTCATGTGCCTGGGGTGTCCCTTCTCTCAGACTACTTCATGCCACTGTCCCTGGTTGGTGTCCACAGAGCTGTCCCTAATCACGCTGCATTGGTTCCTCACGGCCTTCGCCAGCGTGGTGCACATCAAGCTGCTGCTGCGTCTCTGGGACCTGTTTTTCTACGAGGGCTCCCTGGTGCTCTTCCAGACCACACTGGGCATGCTGGGCCTCAAGGTGCTGCTGCAGCCCCCACACCCCCAGGGGCTACCACTGCTCAGTTCCCCAGCGGAAGATGAGCCCTGTGTGCCAGATGCTCCTGTCCCAATGCCCCTTCTCTGGGAGATGCTGTGGGGTCCAGGCCTCAGCATAGAGTGGCCTGAGCCCTGGCCCCTCCTGAGAGCCCCTGGGGGTGGAGTGGGGTGGGGTAGTCTCCTGGGGCCAGGGACTCCTTGTGCTCCGCTGATCATCCAGGAAGTCACCCATGCCTGGGGATGGTGAGTGGGGTCAGCTTGTGGGCCTGGGGCCAGGCAGTGACTTTTCCCCTCCTTTCACATGGCCCAGGAGGAGGAGTTGATCCAGTCAGAGAACTCAGCCTCCATTTTCAACACTCTGTCAGACATACCCTCACAGATTGAGGATGTGGACCTGCTGCTAGGGGAGGCCATGCGGCTGGCCAGCTCCCTTACTGACATGGCTGTGGAGACTCAGCGCCGCAAGCACCTGGCCTACCTAATTGCAGACCAGGGCCAGCTCCTGGGGACCAGCACCACCGCCAACCTCTCTCAGGTGGGCCCGTGAGGGAGGAGGCCCTGCTTTACCCACAGTGTGAGAGGGTCCTTTGAGGAAGCCCAGAGTGAGAGCCCTTCCCCACACTGCCATTCCCTCCCTAGTTCAGTACCCAGGGCCAGGCACAATTCAGCAGACCACAGCTGTGGGATGACTGACACTACATTTCTCGAGCCAGCCTCCAAGGCCATTTCCCATGATGTAGCACACATGACAGGCCCTGGGCTGCCTCACAGAAGATCTCTCTTCCCTTCCTCTGGTGCTGAGGTGCCCTCCTGCTGACCACTCTCATGCCTGCAGGTGGTTCGTCGCAGGACACAGCGGAGGAAGTCTGGTATCACCTCCCTGCTCTTTGGTGAGCACTGTACCATATGCGGCTGGGCCCACCCAGTGGCTTCTTCCCCGCCAGCCGAATCTAAGCTCTTGGAGCCTGGGATGGGGAGCGGCAAAGACCTCATACCCCGGGGTGGACTCTGAGCTTCCCTGAAGATGGGAAGGGGGCCAGGCAAAAGCCATGGCTGCCACCGCTTTCTGGACTTCTTAGGGGAGGATGACCTGGAGGCGCTCAAGGCCAAGAACATCAAGCAGACAGAACTGGTGGCTGATCTCCGGGAGGCTATCCTACGCGTGGCACACCATTTCCAGTGCACTGACCCCAAAAACTGTAATGTGGTGAGTTGTGGTCTCCTAGTCCTGTGTCCAGTGGCTGGATTGGATGCTCTCTTTTCTCAGCCGCATCCTGAGGCGCATCCCACTACTTTGCCAGGAGCTGACCCCAGACTACAGTATGGAGAGTCACCAGCAGGACCACGAAAACTACGTGGCTTGCTCACGCGGCCACCGGCGCCGGGCCAAGGCCCTGCTGGACTTTGAACGCCATGACGATGATGAGCTGGGCTTCCGCAAGAATGACATCATCACGGTGTGTGGGGCAAGGCTGGGGAGGCAGGTGCTCAAAGACAGGTGGAGCCCGGTGGCTGGGAGCAGGTGACATTGGCCCTGCCACCTGTGGCCCAGAGGCGGCGTGCAGCCAGGTCGACCTGGCTAAAGATGAAACCAGTGTGTGAAGCACTGGGCCCAGGGAACCAAAGCTTTGCATCCTGGTCTTTTCCTCTGTAGATTGTTTCTCAGAAGGATGAGCACTGCTGGGTGGGGGAGCTGAATGGCCTGAGAGGTGAGGTCTGATCTCCAGCTGGGGAAGATGGGTTGGGCACTGAGGCTGGCCACTCTTGGCTGCATCCCTCTCCCCTCCCCCCTCCCCTTCCCCTCTCCTCCCCCTCCCCCACCCTTCCCCCCTCCCCTCCCCTCCTCCCCTGCCCTCCTCAGGAACTAGGTTGAGTCTGTCCTCAGCCCCAAGGGGTGAAGTATGGGGACACTAGGCTCCTCACAGGACCTTGCCTCTCCCACAGGCTGGTTTCCAGCCAAGTTTGTCGAAGTCCTGGATGAACGGAGCAAAGAGGTAAGAGGGGCACAGGGTAGGCCTGCTCCTAGGAGCTGCTGCCCTGCCTCCACCCTGGCAAGGCCTGCACAGGGCCTATGTCCTGAGCAAGTTCTGGCTTATGGCAGTATGTGAGGACAGGGAAAGGGTGGCTGGCCTCTCAGACCCCTGTCCCCCACCATCAGTACTCCATCGCGGGGGACGACGCTGTGACTGAGGGAGTCACGGATCTTGTGCGAGGGACCCTCTGCCCAGCCCTCAAGGCCCTGTTTGAACATGGACTGAAGAAGCCATCCCTACTCGGGGGCGCCTGCCACCCCTGGCTGTTTATTGAGGAGGTGAGTCAGTGACCAGACCCATGTCCCCCACTGTCCTTTTCTCCAGGTCCCTTGGCTCTATGGAGCTGGTGACAGGAGCTCCTGGGGTGGTGAGGTCACCTGGGACATACCCCGTTGTCCCTGGCACTGTCCCCTTGCTCCCCAGGCAGCGGGCCGAGAGGTGGAGAGAGATTTCGACTCAGTGTATTCTCGCCTGGTGCTGTGTAAGACATACAGGTAACTGGGCCCCAGTATACCGCCCTGGCAGGGATTCCTGGCAGCCTTGTGGCAGGGGAGAGGGACGTGGCAGCGCTAGCAGCTTTGGTCCCCTTCTTCCCCAGGTTGGATGAAGATGGCAAAGTTCTAACCCCGGAGGAGCTGCTCTATCGGGTAGGCAGGGCCACAGGTAGGCCTGGCTCCTGGGTTGGCAGCTGGGGGTATCTGAGTGACAGCTGTGTCCTCCCAGGCCGTGCAGTCTGTGAATGTGACCCATGACGCTGTACACGCGCAAATGGATGTCAAGCTCCGCTCTCTCATCTGTGTGGGACTCAAGTGAGTGTCTGTGCCTGCTACGGTATGACAGTCCAATCAGATTGGGCCTTCCAGAACCCCCAGGATTTTGGAAAGTGGCAAGGGTAACTCCCAAAACGCTTTACTCCAGCGCAAGACCAGCTATTGCTTTGTGGCTGAGGAAGGCACTTGGCAGTCTTATGAAGCACAGATTTTAGCAAGGTGACTGGTGAAGGGGCTACTCAGAAATGAGGTTACTGTAGCAAGTGAGAGGGCCTGCCTGAGGGCACTTGGGCATTTGAGAGGCTCAGGCAGGCTTGGATGAATGAGATGTCTCTGGACTTGCCACTTGGTGTGGAAGAAGGGGTAGTTTGAGAGGGACAGATGCCTGTAGAGACTAGCTCAGAATGTGGCTGTGGCCCCATCAGGCTGGCAAGTATGTGCTTCATTCCTGGACTGACCAGCAGGGGTAGGGCTACTGGCAGGAGGCGGTAGCTGTCTCAGATGTAGAGGAAAGAGTTGTGACAGGACTGAGGGCGTGGGGACAGTGGGTCCCAGAGTGGGAGAGCTGGAGTGAGGAGCTGAGAGTAAAGTAGGTAGGGGCACCTGAGGAGGCTGAGAAGTGGAGGGAAAGGGCCTGGGGCTAGAGGAGCCCTGGAGTGGAGATGGCCCAGCCAAGCACCAGAGGGGAGAGCCCACCCATGGTCCTCAGAAGAGCTTGTAGATGACCTACTCTTTTCCCTGTCCCCAGTGAGCAAGTCCTACACCTGTGGCTAGAGGTGCTCTGCTCCAGCCTACCAACCGTGGAAAAGTGGTACCAGCCCTGGTCCTTCTTGCGCAGCCCCGGCTGGGTCCAGATCAAGTGTGAGCTCCGGTGAGGACCCTGCCCCGATGGCTGGACTTTTAGAGCCCAGCCAGGCCTAGTGGCCCTGGGGTAGGTAGGTGGAAAGAGCCAACTTGAGGGTGACTGACAGCTTCCCTTTCTTCCCCTCCAGTGTCCTCTGCTGCTTTGCCTTTAGCCTCTCCCAGGACTGGGAACTTCCTGCAAAGAGAGAGGTGGGTGCTTGGAGTTGGTTCCCAGCCCAGCAACCTGCCTTCCTTCTGAAGGGGCTGCAGTGGGTATGTTGGCAGGTCAGTCCAAACCCTTCCTGGGTGGCTAAGGCAGGGCCAGCACTCATGGTGGTGTCGCCTGAGTGCTGGCATGATCTGTAAGAACCACTCTGGTCCAGCTTCTTTGCTGTGTGGCCCTTGACAATGAGGGGCTATCCCTGTGTGCAGGAGGAGAAGAAGCCCCTGAAGGAGGGTGTCCAGGACATGCTGGTGAAGCACCACCTTTTCAGCTGGGACATAGATGGATGACACCCTTACTCCAGTGGCCCTGTCAGGCCTCTCCCAATCTGCTGGCTACTAGAGTAGCTCCTTCCTCAAGCAAGAAAATAACAGCACTGGCCTGAATTGGGATGGGGGCTGTGGTGTGGGCCTAACCCAAGCTGAGGGATTAAGGGGAGACATTGGAGCTTTGGCTTGGCACCATGGTAGGGAGACTGACTACAGGGCAGTGGATGGCAGCAGCCAGAAGGTGGGGCCCGGCTCAATCATTCCTCCCTACTTCATTACTTGTATTGCCATCAGTTTTTGCTCAGGAAGGGAAGGGTTATAGGTCAAGGCTCCTTGGCTTGTAAATAAATTGTCTTTGAGAAAACACCTCACCTCTGTCTTCAGTCCAGTTAGGGCCATAAAGCTGTACGTTTAAGGTTCTACCTCTTCTGGAATGGTCTAGAATGGCCAGCCTGGCCTGAAAGGTATGGTTATGGTGTAGCCCCCAGCTGCTGAACACCTGGAGCCCAGCCATACTCCCCACCACTTCCATAGATTGAACAAGATGGACTAACAAGCTGGTGTTTTTGTTTTTATTTTAAAAAGTTCACACAGCTTCCCCACCTCTCCCCCAGCACTGGTTTTGGTGACTCCCTCCCCAAACCCCTAATAATGACAATAACAGGCTGAGCCCCAGGCCAGGAGGAAGGCATAGCTTAAAGACCACTTCTGGCCTCATTACAGGGCTAATGCCCCTGCTGTCCCAGGGTCACTGGCTGCAGTGAGGCAGCAGGATGGAATGTGGGCAGGTGGCCAGGAAGCACCTCTGCCCTCATGGCACTGATAAGGGGCAGGACAGATAGAGTACAGGCTGTGATGGGGTGTCTACATGTCAAACACACGTGATGGGTGGAGCAGTGGCCTCCAGGCCCTTCTGTATGTGCACAGTAGGATGGGAGGGAGCTGCATCCATCTCCCACCCCCAAAAAATATATGTGTATACATATGTATGGCGATATATAATATAGAGATATGTACACCTGTACAAAACACATTTGCTACCAACCACTAAATGATTACACTACACCAAGACACTAACATGGCAGTCCCCTCTCCAACCCCAGAAGCCTGGGGTTGACATCACCGGGAATGAGGAGGTAGAGGCCCAACTCGTTTCTTTCCTTGCAGGGAAGAGAAACAGATTCACGCCTCTCCCACCTGAGTAAACTGCAGCCAGACAGGGTACCTCCAACCTCACAAAAGGAGGTCAGATAGAATGCCCCTGGCCTGTCCAGGTTTCCAAAACCCCGGGGTGGACCCAGAGCTGCTGCTTAGCAGCTTCTCTCTTGGCTGAGCCTTGGCCAGGGAGGAAAAAGCAGGGCCTGTGATTGTCAGGACTCACGATCACGCAGACACTGGTTCAGATGGGAACCAGCTGAGTTCCCAAAGCTCCCTGACTTCTAGCCCCTCCAGTCCCCTGGCAAACCTGAGAGCTACAAGCAGGAATCCCAATGTAGCTGCAAGTCATGGCCATCAAGGAAGTCTGTGGAGAAGAGACTGGGGGTCGTGGTGCTGAGTGGGGCCAAGCTGAGCACGGGGCCACCTGATGATAGCTCCAGCCAGTCCATGCTGTCCAGGTGGCCATCAGCCAGGTCCAGGCCCATGCTGCTTGGCTCAGGAGCAAAGTGCAATTCTGAGGTGTCCATGGGTGAGGGGGGGTGGTCCAGGATGGCAGAGCTGCTCAGCATCTGGCTATGAAGATCGTCAATGAGGGAGAGGGGCTCTGGCCCTTCATGTCCTCCGGTCAGCAAGGGCAGCCCCGTGCTGCTCTCCAGGAAGTCCTCCAGGCGCCCAGGGAGGGCAGGTGAGGCTGATGGAGGCAGAGCAGCCTGGGGAGGCTCAGCAGAGGGTGGGGACTGTGTGGACAGGGGTGACCTGCAGGCTGCTGTCGAGGGGGGCTTCTCTTTCCCTGGCAGCGTTGGTGGCTCCTTGAAATCTGCTGAAATTTCTGCCAATCAAGAAAGTAAATGGATGTCATAAACCAGGCTTGATTAAGACCTGAAATTGGACCCTATCTTACACCAGGTATAAAAATTAACTCAAAATGGGTCAAAGACCTGATGTAAGAGCTAAATCTACTAAACTCTTAGAAGAAAACATGGGGAGGGGGCAATATTTATGACATTAGATTTGGTGAAAATTTCTTGGTTATGACACCAAAAGGATAGGTAACAAACAAAAAAAGCTGGACTATAGAAAAATTTAAAACTCTTGTGCATCAAAAGACACTATTGAGTGAAAAGACAACCCATGGAATAGGAGAAAAGACTTGCAAATCATATATCTGATAAGTGATTCATATCTATAGTAAAGAATTCCAACAATTCGACAAGGCAAAGGACTCATGCAGACACTTTTCCAACAGAAGATACACAATGGGCTATAAGCACATGAAAAGATGCTCAACATCACCAATCATCAGCGAAATACAAATCCAAACCACAATGAGATACCACTTCACACCCACTAGGATGGCTATGATAAAATAAGCGTTGATGCTATGGAGAAATCTGAACCCTGCACACTGCCGACATGAATGAAAAGAAGCAGCTGCTGCATTTCTATGGTCTCTCAAAAAGGTAAATATCAAAAACCTGTGATCCAACACCACCACTTCTGGATATTCACCCAAAAGTGAAGGCAGGAACTCAGATGCCTGTACACTCATGTGCACAGCAGCATTACTCAGAGTAGACCAGAAGTGGAAACAACCCAGGTGTTCATCAATATAATGTACATCCATACGATGAAGTATTATTCAGCCATGAAAAGAAATTCTGGCACATGCTACAATATGTATGAACCTTGAGGACACTATGCTAAGTGAAATAAGCCAGAAACAAAAGGACAAATACTGTAAGATTCCACTTAAATGAGGACCCTAGGGGAATCAAAATCACAGAAACAGAAGTTACCAGGGACTGGGGAAAGGGAGGCATGGGGCATTACTGTGTAATGGGTCAACAAGTGTCAATATAGGATGGTGAAGTTCTAGAAATGGATAAGGGTGATGGGTGCACAACACAGTGGATGTACTTTTAATGCCACTTAATTATATAAGGTCTACCAGAAAGTTCTGTCCGTTTTTGGAATAAAACAAAATACAAATTTTTCTCACCGTCAATAAACTTTATTAAATAATATATTTCCACACCAATCCTATCTTCCGAATATGGTCCGAAATGGTTTGCTGAGCTGAATTAAGCCTTTCTGCTATCTCTGATGTTGTCAGAAAAGGATCTTGCTCCAACATGGTCTTAACATCGTCATCTATCAAAGATGGTCGCCCAGAACGTGGCTTATCAGAAAGGTCAAAATCACCTGTTTTGAATTTTTTGAACCATCTTCTGCATGTCCTATCAGAAACTGTACCTTCACCAAACACTTTCAATAAATTTCTACATGCTTCTGTAGCATTTCTTCCTTGTTGAAATTCGTATACAATACAGTGGCGTAAATGAACTTTATCAGTAGCCATGGGTACGCTTATCACTTCACACATAAGACTAACATGAATCAACTTTGTTAATTTGCTACGTCAGTATGAATACATTAAGTGATACAAATAGGCACATATGCACCAAATAAACATGTGCTTACGTGTTGAAACTTGTGATAGAAACAGATAGAACTTTCCGGTAGACCTTATACATTTAAAATTGTTATTAGAATGGCAAATCTTACGTATATTTACCACAATAAAAATTATGCAGACACCAGGCTTGCTCCCTGACCTTCTAGGTCCTGCCCTCCCTCCCACTCTCCTCCCATCCCAGCTGGGGATGCTGCTCTCACCAGATGACCACCTCCCTCTGAGTTGACCTGTCAACCTGCCCACCTGCCACAACTGAGGATGCTGCCAGCCCTGTGCACCCAATTCAAATGCCTTCCTCTCCTGGCATCCTTGCCACCACCTCTTTGACCACTTCTCAGTGTTCCTTTGGGTGCAGGCAGCATTCCCCTCCCTCCCTCTGCCATCTCTTCACTGCTAGAGCTCAAGGCCTGCTTCCTCTCCACTTCCTGCACAGTATCTCTATCCCTGGACAGCCTCATCCCTCCCAGTTTCAGTCCTGTCTGGATACTGGGAACTCTTAGTTCACACCCAGGTCTCTCACTGCCCCAGTTACTTCCCAGCCCAGCGGCCTCAATGCATCTGTCCTCGTCAGAAATGCACCTCAGGTCTCACTGCAGATCCTGGCATTCAGGGAGTCTCCCCAAAACCAGAATCTATGATCTCAAGAGTCATGTCAGCTTTTGAGCTATTTTCAACTTGAGATAAAATTCACCATTTTAAAGTAGACAATTCCATGGCTGGGCTCTCACTTGATCTTACCGTCTCCCTTAATCCTCTCCCTACTGACATAATTAAAACAATAATTTAGAACAGTGGTCCCAACCTTTTTTGGGCCACAGACTGGTTTAATGTCAGACAATATTTTCACAGACCAGCCTTTAGGGTGGGACGGATAAATGTATCACATGACTGAGACAAGCGTCAAGAGTGAGTCTTTGACAGATGTAACGGAATCTGGTCATTTTTTAAAAAGAAAACATCGTTCAGACTTAAATATAAATAAAACGGAAATAATGTAAGTTATTTATTCTTTCTCTGTGGATCGGTACCAAATGGCCCATGGACCGGTACCAGTCCGCGGCCAGGGGGTTGGAGACCACTGATTTAGAACATCCATTCACTCTGTCTTCTTGCCAGCTGCCACCAGTGATATGCCCATGGCTCCAACCTGAAGCCAACCCCTCTGCTGCCCTGTGCCCACCCTGCACTCAAGGGGTCCTTCTGCCCAACACCGCCATATCATCCCACTGGCATGCAAACATCCTGCCCTTTCTTTGCTCCCCTGTGCAGGAAGCCCTCTGCAGAGGGTCTCCAGACCTGCTCTTTCCCACACCCCCCAGCCCCTCTTCAATACACTTAGGTACTTGCCCACAGTGCCCAGTAGCACCCTGGCTAAGGTCAATGAAGGCCACCAGATATTGGTCCCCTTTTCCCCTGATCACCCATCAGCAGCCCTTGGCTTCAGTATTTCACCCTCTAGGGTGCCCTCCACACCTCAGCCCATTGCCCAGCCTTATCTGCTTCTGTCCTCAGCTCCACCTTCTTTGCTCATCTAGCCTCATGGTTCTGCCAATCTAGATGCCAGTAACTCCCCAATTACTCCCTTGAGCCCAGACATCACCTGGGCTGTCCGCATGGCTCCTCCAGTCTCAAGACATAGCTAAGCCCAGCTGAGGCTGCACTGTACATGTCCCCCACATATACCCCACTGGAGCTCCCCCAGCAATCAAAGAGCTGCGTCCTGGTGACAGGCTGAAATCCTTGGTGTCATCCTTGGCTGTCTTCTTGCCACACTCCTAATCCATAGGGAATCCAACTGGTGCTTTCCAAAATATACCCAAACTCCAGACTTTTCCATTTCACTGCTACCGCCCCCTGGCCTTTGGCCTGACTACAGTGGTCGTGCTCTTGCCCTTCCAGCTAAAACAATCCTCTGCTCAAAGACAGTTTTGTGGTGAATTCTGGTGTCATCCACAGTCAAAGCCCCTACATCCTGCCCCTATGAGGCCCCGTGATTTGCCCTTGCCTTGACTTCTGATACCTGCTCACTGACCACCCGTCATGCACCTGAGACCCCTTTCCTTCCTTCCTTTTCATAACACTTACTCCTCTCTTTAACATGATATAATTTACTTATTTTGCCATCTTCCACAAAAAATCCTTCATGATGTTGCTCACTGCTATGTCCCACGGCTGCAGGGACAGAGCCTGCCAGTCAGTGGTGCTGGGTAAAGCAAATGTGTGTTGAAGCTACACCCCCTGCCCCGGTTTCTTGTCCGATGCTGGAGGCGGTACCTGTCTCAGCCCCTGCTGCATCCCAGTAAAAGGCCTGTTGCTCATTATTTTAATAACCAATCAAAAAACAATAGATCAACCTAATGAGGACTAGAAACAACCTATAGAGAATGGAGGAGGTTGGGAGGCAGCTCAGGGGTCAGGGCTTTACCTCCACTCTGAATAAGAATGTCAAACAGGTCATCCATCTGTTGGCTCGAGGAACCATTTTCCTGTAGAAGAAAAAGAGACCAAAAAAGAATGAATGAAAATCTACAACAGGAGGCCCCCAGCCAGGCTCAGGGCTCAGACCTTCTTCCCTTCTGATTCTGCTAGCAGCCCCAAGAGCCCATCAGCCTGAACTAGGCTCCAGAGCCCACACTTACTCCATCAGACCAAGCCCTGCCATACCCATCCAGAATGGCCCACTCCCCAAGGCCTCTGTGACCTTATAAGATGCTCCTGCCTGTCCCCGTCCTCCAGCTGGACTAGGGGACTATGGGAACCCAGTCCAGCAGCCTATGCAAATGCCCACCCTGGCCAGGCCTCAGTCTACCTTCTTCACCTGCTGTCTAGGCTGCTGGTTCATGGCTTCCTCATAGCCAGGTGGCTCCTTCTTCAGCAGAGAAGTGGGGGTTCCAAAGGGGGGCTGTGGTGGGTGCTCCAGGTCCATCTGGGCTGGAGGGCCAGGGGCTGGAGAACCAGGCTGGGACAAGGGCTGGACAGGAGATCAGTGAGAGAAGCAGTAGTTGAGGTGAGGGAAGCAGGCCCAGGCCCCTGCACACTCAAGGAGCACTGGTAGAGGTCAGGCCAGCTGCAATGGCTTTCAGAAAGCTTTCATGGAAGCCATTGGGAAAGAACAGATACAGGCTGGGGAGGCTCTGACCTCCAACCCTACAGAAGATGGAATAGGCACGGGGTTGCCGGCTGCCTTGGGTTTGGTACAAGTCACATGGGACAGAGAGAAGGGCTCTAGACTGATTCCCCCTCTTCCCTTTCTGCCTGAAGCTGCTCAGGGCCCTTGTCTCCCATCCTGAGGTGCCTGGTTCCTGTCACTGTACCCTCTACCCTGGAGTTCTGCAGGGCTGAGAGGCTACACAAAACCTAAAGCAGGATGGGTGGAGGTTCTCGGCTGTGAGGGTGACAGCAGCAGGGAGCTAGCTACTGGTGACACTGTGGTGTGGGACAGCTGGTGCCTTTCGGAGGTGAGAAAGTGGAGTGAAGCTCACACCAGGCTCAGCCCAGCAGCCCCAAGCCAGATCCCAGGCCAGAGAGCTGAGCCTACAGGCCTCTCCTTGACCCTTATCTGGCGCCCTGTCCCACACCTATGCAGCAGAAACAGGAGTGGGGCCCCGGCCTGGGTGGGAGCTTCTTAGGAGCCCTCTGCCAGGGTACAGAAATGTTGTCATATCAACAGTCAGAGGAGGTGGGCATTCAATGATGAATTCCCCCTCATGGCTGAGGGATCATGGGCAGGTCTCAGTACCCTCCTAGTTGACAGAGGAATGGCAACCCCTCACTTCGTAGAGTGGAAGGAAAGATTAAAGGAAGCAAGGCCAGCCTGCCCAGCCATGGGGCACCCCTAAACTGGGCTATCATGAGAAGTAACTTCACACATACCTGTGTCCCCTGCACCTCCCACACCCAGGTACCTTCTGGGGGCTCCCACTGGCCAGGCCAGGGCTGTCTGCATTCTTATTGGTCACGGTGAGGACAAGGTGGGTCCCTGTGGAGTCAGTGATGACAGTGGGAGGTGTGACCCCCTTGATGAGGCTGGAGCCCTGTGGGCCCAGAAGCAGTTGGGGCGTGCAGGCTGGCTCCGGCTCGGACAACACGGCTTCCTGCTTCACCACCACTGCAGGGGGCACCAGGGCACAAGTGTCTACGTGGTGGGAAACAGGGGCTGCCAGGCTGGGGCTGAAGGGGTGAGCAGACCCCAGAGGCTGTTGGCTCAACTGGCAGCTGGAGAAACTGTTCTCCTGCTTCACTGGGATGCCAAGAGGCGTGGGGGCCGGCACAGGCTGCTGGGCCCGCTTCTCCTGCTCCAGCTGCAGCCTGAGCCACTCCACCAGCTGTTGCTTCTGCCGGAGCATGCGCGTCAGCTCCTCAATCTGCTTGTCCTTTTCCTGCAGCATCTGGTCCTTGTCACGCCCCTCCAGCTCTGCCCGCACCCTAGGGCTCACGCAGCAGGACCCAGCCCGGGGACCCTCCTCCTTTACAAGGATCTGTAATGGTGAAGCCTGCAGGGTGAGCTGGGTCAGTGGTGATGTTACCATCTCGCCAAAGGTGTCCCCAGGCGTGGAGTTCTCATCACCCGTGCTGAGCAGCGAACGCTCTGAGGGAGTGGGAGACACGGGGGGTGTGGAGCCTGTGCTGCCAAATTTTACCACTCCGTTGCTGGTCACTGTGGCCACTACCACCTCAGCTGGAGCCAGACCTGCTGCCACCAAAGCAGGCCCCGTGCTTAGCCGGGTTGCAGGGAAGGCTACCACCACCTCGCCAGCCTTGGGCAGGATGGAGGTGGCAGCAGGGACCTTGGGGGCTCCTGGCGCAGGGCTGACTTGTTCTTGGTAGGCACGCAGGCGCTCAATCAGGTCTGTTTTGGTGCCCGAGACGGGCAGTGACCGCAACTTCAGCTCCTGCTTCAGCTCTGCTACCTGCAACGGGGTGGAGAGTCAAGGGTAGCAGGGGACAAAGGGAACTGGGTCCAGGCAAGAGGGCAGTTAGGGAAGGATGGGAAGGACAAGCTTGTTGTCTGTTAGGCCTCATCTATTCAGGCCTCATTGGCCACTTCACATACATCAACCTCCCGACCCTCCCACAGCCCTGGAGGGTGAGACACATGTCCCTCAGGCCCAGCCTCCTTCCTCTGCCCGTCCTCACCACACCAGGACCTGAAACCCAATGCTCCCTCCCCCGTGTCTGTGCAGGACATGCCCTCAGCTGTCCCTCGCCCTAGCATGGAGTTCAATAAATTATGAACTGAGTGGATTTTACAGGTGAGAAAATTGAGCTCACAAAAGAAAAATAACTGCTTCAAGATCACAGAGCTGACGAGTGGCCGAGGCAGAAGCTATGTCCAGGTCTGATGGGCTCTGAAGCCTGGGCCCGAAAGCCCCATGAGGCATCTGTGTCTTGCTGGGATCAGGCCATCACTTACAAGCAGCCAGCCTGGTTCAGAGGACAAACTCTCAAGGGAGAATATGATCCACTGTTTCTTCTGACCGGCGCAGAGAAAACAAGCCAGACCCCCAACATGATCCACCCCCGCCCAATGCCCCATAGGCCACTCCCTTCCCAGGCAGACTCAGCACTCACCCAGCAGACTGGGTAGGGCATTAACTGACAGAGTGGGAAAGGTGGGTGCTGAAGTGGACAGCCCCGAGTCTGAATCCAGGTCTACTGCCGGCCAGAGCTCCACCCTGAGACACTGTTGCTAGCTCATCCTTAAGCAGGGGGACAGTCATTTCCCATTTCTCACACTGCACCGCAGAGGCCAAAGAAGAGAAGAGGTATACAAGAGCTAGGTAGGCCCCAGGGCCCTTGACAGATGCTGCCTGATGTTAATGGTAATGACCACGAGACAAGGCTGAGATGTCATAGATGACCATGCCAGGCACGCCTGCACTTGGTACAGCCACCAGGTGCCTCTGCTGGGAGAGACCAGAACCTGGAGCCCTGCTCTGCCTTCCATGCCTGTGCATCATGGGCTGGCTGCTCTCCCTAACACTGGGGTGACCACCTACCTTCATGTCGTCCAGGTTGGCAGGCAGAGCTCCTGGCTTGCCAGGGAGCGAGGTGCTGTTCTGACGTGCCAGCCCACCGGGTCCAGGGGCACCCAAGCTAGAGCCGGTGCTGGCAGTGGAGAGGCTGCGCACTGGAGAAGGCCCACCGCTTCCCAGAGCCTCACCTGCCGGCCTGAGAAGAAAAGGCAAAAATGAGCACCCACCGAGCCCCCCGCTCCCCGTCCCCCAGGGCTGGGCAGAGATGGCATGGGATGAGGGGCCTGCCCCTGGGCCCTGCCTGGGGACCGCTCCTGCAGGATTCAGATTAAAGGATTCTTGAAGCCTGGGGTTCACCCACCCAGCTCTGGCATCTGCCTGTCTCAGGACCCCACTGGGGGGATGGGAGAGAGTGTAGGGCAGGCTCCTACTTTGGCGGGGCCGGCAGGATGGTCTGGTAGTTGTAGTGCTGCTGCTGCTGCTGGTTGAGGATCTGTAGCTGTAAGAACAGCTGCTGCTGCTGCAGGATCTTGGCATAGGACGAGTCCATGGGGGGCACCCCCTTGTCTTGCTTTTGGTCCGGGGGGATGTACTGGTGATACTTGAGCTTCTTCACCTTTGGCTTGAGCTCCTTGGCTTTCTTGCTGCGTTGCGACTTCTCACTGGCAGACTTGGGTTGGCTTTGCTAAGGACACAGGAGACACAAGAGCCGTCAGGGGCAGTCTGGGGCATCTCAGAGTTAGGCCCCAAGTGGGAGGCTGGTGGCCATCCTGTTGCAATGGAGTGGCTTCTGAGGAGGCACTGTTACCCACCCTGCCCAGTCCCACTCTCCCCTTACTGGACCATGCCCCTCCAAAAGCAGAGGCCTCATTAGTGCCCGGAAGTGTCCCAAGGAGGAGACAAGGGCGGACAAAGGGGGAAACTTCTAGGCTAAGGGACAATCAACCAAAAGTGATGTCACTGTCATCCTGAGCAGAGTGAACATGACAAGAAGGTTAAAAAGAGCTGGTTTTGGAGCTTGTGCCATCCACACCAGGTACCTTACAGACCTGCCAGGACCCTGCCTGGGCAGGAGCTCACAAGTCTGCTTGAAAATGAGGACTGAGCTCAGAGGTCACTTTTCCAAGGTCACATAGTAATCTTGAACTCATCAGGTGAAGAAGCTGGGACCCAAACCCAGGACTCCAAAAGCTCTGTTCCTTCACCAAATGGGCCTCCAAAGACACCCAGCAAGCACACAGAGCCTCCGACTTGGAGCGTCATCAAGTACCCAGCAGACCAAGAAGAGCAAGCGGGTCAGGCCCGGGAGGCTATATAAGGGTCAGGAAGGGTGGAGCTGGACAAGGGCCAGAGTTAGCTGGGCATGCCCAGCAAGGACTGTGGAGAGCCTAGATGGTTTTGAGCAGAGAACGCTGGACAGAGGGGTGAGGAATTGGTACGGGATCAGCTGGGGTCTTGACCAGATGGCAGTGGGGACTGATGCAAAGGTTTGGGCAGATGGACTAGAGGAAAAGGGGGTAACAGGAGCAAGTGGCAGATGAGGGGTTCAAGGGTTTATGGCTTTGAGCTTTGGCAACTGTGACAACAGTAGTCCCCTCATGGAAGTCAAGAAAAGGTTCTGTTTTTGCTAGGGAACATGGGAAGACGGAGAAGACAGCAAAGCTTGCAGGGCACGTTGGTGCATGGAGATGGGCCCGCAGAGAGGACCCAGAGCAAGGCTGCAGAGTAAGCAGTGGGGCCGAAAAAGACAGAAGATAGAGGCTGAGAGCTGGGCCTGAGCAGCACCCCACCAAGAGGAAGGAGGAATAGGAGCCAGGGGAAGAGCAGCCACAAAGGAAGGTGAGGGAAGGCAAAAGAGTGGAGAAAGGAGCACGGCTTAAAGGGTGTCAGAGACAAATGAGGGTCTGGGCTGGGAGGGAGCCAGGGGCCCTTGAGGAGGTTTCACTGGCAGGGCTGGGGAGCCATCCCACAAAGGCTGAGACCCTACCCAGAGAAGAGGAAGTACAAACACACACACTCTTTCAAATGTACGGTGGTCAAAGGAAGGCACTGGTCATATGATGAGAAGCAAGTCTGAGGGAAGAATTTGGGGAAAAACCTCTGACATCTGTGGTCAGTCAGGAATAGGCCACAGAGGCAAGGGAGGTACCTGTTGACAAGGGAGCAGCCTGGAGCCAGCAGAGGGCTCTGGAGTGCCAGCGACCAGGCCAGAGGCACAGCTGCTTTCTCTGGAACTGGGGGAAGCCATGAAACATCCTGCAGGCAGCAGGGACATGCAAACAGGGCAGGCCTGGGGGCGGGCCCACAAAGGAGTGCATCAGGCAGCACCCAGAGGCACAGCAAAGGCTCAGTTGAAAGAACAGGCACCTTCTGCCAGCTCCCAGGCTGTGAGTGACAGAAGCAGAGGACCACAGATGACCAGGGACTCCCAAACAGGGCAGCAGGGTTTTGTGGGGAGACTATAAAGCAAGACCAGACAGGGAAGCAAGTCGGGGGCAGGAAGGAAGAAAGTCTGCCCAGCAGGAGAGCAGACTCAGGTCTCAGAGACCCTGGAGGCGGAGGCTCTGCAGGGCTGGGAGACCAGCAGCAGCTCTTGGTGCCCAACACAAGGTTCCCAATAGGTGTCTCATCAGGGTTGATGGTCAACCCTGGTATTTCAAGTCAGGCCTTGGGGGAAAATAAAGACAAACACCTGACACTGCCTGCTTACCTTGGACCCATCACTTCACATTTCAGCTCTGTCACTTGTAGACAGGGGTAACTGAGGCTGTCAGTGACCCAGATGGGATGGGAGGGCATATTTCCACAGGGAGGGCAGGAATAAAGGCTAGGACAGCCCTGTCCAGAGCTTGGCATACTGTGCTCAGTTAAGGGTGGCTATAACTGTGACAGCCAGTG
This sequence comes from Saccopteryx leptura, assembly GCF_036850995.1. Lineage (NCBI taxonomy): Eukaryota > Metazoa > Chordata > Mammalia > Chiroptera > Emballonuridae > Saccopteryx > Saccopteryx leptura. The sequence continues at coordinate 312,340,656 of NC_089503.1, forward strand.
TCTTTGGAGAGATCAGGAAGCACTCCCAAATTACTTCAGTGACCTTTGCTAAGCTCTGACAAGGGAGAAAAGATCTGCACCCCAACCTCCTGCATTTTCCCCATGCCAGGATGGAGTTGCGGCAGGGCTCAGAAGGGCACAGGGAGAGGACAGTCAACTGGAGAACTGTACCTTAATAAGCGTGGGGGTGGGCTTGGCGGTGGGGACCGTGGTTCCATTGGTGAGGCTGAGAGGCAGAGGAGGCTGCTCTGCCAGGAAAAAGGTTTCTCCGGAATCTGGGCCCACTGGGAGTTGACATGCAACCTGAGAAAGAAGGGGGAAGTGAGAACACCTCATTTTCTGGCTGCTCCAGAGGCATGGCCATCTCCAGGTGGCATTGCATCCCAGCCCTGCCCTGCCTGGGGGTGGGTAGCAGTCACTTCCTTGGACATTATCACTGTCAGGGGGCAAATGGAACCAGAAGAGAGAGAGACAGAGGGAGTGAAAGATCATGAAACTAAAAATGGACACGGGGTGGGCCAGGGAGGCATATGAATTGCAGGCGGCCCTGTGTCCTCCATGTGAGACCACAGGGTAACTGAGATGAGCATCTGCTGTTGACACTCCATTCCCTCAAGCAGCCAGATCTTCAGCTACCAAGACAACACCCCTCCCACTTCCCTGTTTCACCTGGTCCAGGTGAGGGACCTCAGACTGGGCAGCTCCAGCCAGTCTGGGGCCCTGAGAAGCAGGGCGCACGCAGAGCAGGCCAGCTTACCTGAGTGGGAGATGCAGAGGTGGCACTGGGCAGTGGCTCGCTGGCTCGGGCTTCCAAGGGAGATGGCACTGAGCCCTGAGACTCATGGCTGGCAGGCTGCTCAGGAGATAAGGCATCACTACTGTCCTCATCAAAAGAAGAGCTGTCCGCTACTTTCGGGTAGTTCACCTGGCCCACTGAAAGCCAAACCCAGCATAAGACTCTACCTCTGGCCCCGAGGAAGGGGGAGAGGGGCCCTGCTCAGCAACCAGAGGCTGTCCCAGCAAGGTGCCTGCCCCTCAGCCCCAAACTCCAGCCCAGGGAGGCAGACAGGGGAAGGGAGACCAGCAGCCAACCTGCCTGTAGGTCCAAAAGAGCTCTAGGAAAGCTCATCATCATGACTGAAATGAAGTAGGGAAGAGTCCTAGTAGGCCATCAAAGTGCTCCCCTGGACAAGGGAAGGCCTGACTTTTCACCTCTTGTTTTTAACTCTATACATGGTCAGTCTTGAAAGTTCTACTCTCCCTCCCTCCAGCTTGCTGCTTCCTTTGCCTCAGTTTCCCTGCTGTGAAGGTACTTTATTCCCATCCTACGACTGCACAGAACTGCCCTCCTCTTCCCTCAGAGGCTTGCAGACCCTGCAGTGAGGGCTCTGAGTCTGCAAAAAGGGTCCTTAGAAGCACAGGTAACAGCCTTAAGACCTAAACAAAGTCTAGGAACATTCAAAGGAGTCTCTTGAAAAAGGAACACCTGCCTGCACAGGTGAAACAGGACTACTGGAAGTCTGGTGACCTCCATTTAGTGGTTCCCAGAGACCCAAGGCCACCAGAATAAAACCCATCCCAGGGACTATACCTTCCCCGCCCCACCCTGGGTTGGATGGCCACAACTGCAGGTGCTCCTGGAACCAGCCAGGACCAGGCAGGGAGGCAGAGGCAGGAGGAGCAGGGTCACAGCATGGAAATCTCAGGATACAGAGAAAAGGTAAGATGGTAACAGGGGCAAGTAGAATATTTCAAAAGACCCATGTCACAACCACCACCTCAACACTGTTAGGGAAGAGGTTTTGCACTGGGCTGCTGTCCACACAGGAGGAACTGAGGCAGTGGCCACGGCACAGAGGTGAGCTGTCAGCCATGCTGGGGGGAACCTTCTGTAGTGGAAGACCACAGAAAAGGAACAAGAACAAGCCAGTGACTCTCCCAACAGACTCTTCCCCTCCAGGGCCATGACCTGAGACTGTCTCATCTCCTGGGGCCTAGAAAGGAAGCCGCTGAGTCTGTCTCTCCACCAGCCAACTGCAGTGATGGAACCAGGAATGGCCATGGTTGGGCTGGCTCACACAGCACTCATCTGTCTTAGCAGGAGCACCTGTGCAGTGCACAGAGGAACTGAGATCACTGACCACCAAGGACTTCATGCCAATCACGCATACAGATTTTCTCCCATGATCTCTTACTCTCAGTGAGGGGCCTGCTATGGGACAGCAGCCACATGATGGAACCAGGATGGAGGAGCTGCAGCTCCACTCCCCGGGTCATCCAACCTGAGGAAGCTGCTGGCCACACTAAAGAAGCCCAAGGACTGGTGCAGGCCAGGGTCACTGCAGTCTGTTTCTCTCTACTGTGGCCAGGTGTGGTGCAGGATGTGGAGGGACAGAGACAGGTCTCTGCCTTCTGGGAGTTTATGGTCCAGCTTCCTTGGAGCACAGTACAGTATAGGCTCTGCTAGAGGGAAACAGAGACTCTGAGGGGAGGCTGAAGAGGCTTCTCTAAGGCTCAGGGGAGACCTTCTGGAAGAGAGGGCCTTGTCATGAACCTCACAGATCAACTGGGCATGGCCTGGAGAAAAGGGAATGTGTACAAGAGACTGTGGGAGATAAGGAAGGCCCCCTTCTCACAGCTGCAAAACTGTCCCAGCTCCTGCTCGCTCCTCCCATCTCCTACGTCTCCACCCTTAACACCCTTCCCCATACACGCTCTCCCTCCTTTCCATCTCCTCTCACCCCCTTAATAAACGGACCATATTCCCTGTCACCACTCCTGACCTCCTGCTCATTCATCAACCCGTTCGATCTGCCTTTTGCTGGCAAATTCTTCTTTCTGTCATGTCACCAGTGATTACCTCCCAATCAAACTAAACCACTCCTAGGCCTTAAACAGCTGTACTTTGCCAGGCATCCAGGCCACTGCCCCTATTGTCCCTCTGCCTGGAATGTCCTTCTGTACTTCTCTACTTGGCAACAATGATCTAACTTCAGGTTGACCCCAAATGTGCCATATCACCTGTGTACTTCCCCTGCCACTGACACCCCACCCTGAGAGAAGCCCACCGTGGCAGAGCTCCCCTGCACCGCACACACCGCCCCTTACTCTGCAGTGTCCACCACAGATGGCAGTGCCAGCTGGTCAGTAATGAAAGTTACTGCGAATAGCAGCAGCCCTTTCATGAGTCTCCCCAGGAGCCTATGCTGTGCCAGGCTCCTTGTCCTGCAATCCAGGTGACAACTAAGTCACAGGGCCATGGCCTTTCTGCTACACAAAGCTGGCATCAGCTCAGAAGTCAGACTTGTTTATACATCAGTTTTCACTTACAGACTGAATTTTCTGAAGGAAGTGTCACAGTTTGTCTTTGTTGCAGGACCTCACACGGGGCCTGGCACACTGCCAACTCTCAGCCAACATTTATCACATTTTGGCTGGCTGGAGAGTCTAAACTAACTTTGGCCCAAACATGGGCCTGTAAACTAGGGGCTGCTGTGGAATCTGGTGAAGATCTTGGGGAAGAAAACACTGAGATGAGGCAGGATGGATGCCAGGGCAAAGCAGTGGATTAAAAGGGCTGTTGGAAAGCCCTGGCCAGGCAGCTCAGTTGATTAGAGCTTTGTCACAATATGCTAAGATTGTGGGTTCAATCCCCGGTCAGGGCACATACAAGAATCAACCAATGAATGCATAAATAAGTAGAACAACAAATAGATGTTTCTCTTTCTCTCTCGCAACCCCACCCTCTTTCTCTAAAATCAATTAAAAAAAAAAAAAAAAAAGACTGTTAATGGCCCAGTACATGCTTGCCTCCAACACAGCCACTGCCTCCTACAAGGCCACACCACCATCTGCCACGCAGGTGCAGCCCTGAAACCACGGCCACCTTTGACCCAGAGCCTGAGGCACAGCACACTATGCTCTGGGTCCACTCCTGTGGTTCCACTTTGTACCCTGCCCAAAGTCTGACTCATCATGGGGAAGCAGTTGAGCCCCCTTCCTCTAAAGGTACAGCTACCCCCCCAAGAGCAGGAACACATGGCCTTGTCTGTGTTCAGGTCTTGGGTCCACTGTTGCAAAGAAAACATGTCTGTACCAACAATTACCAGAATCTAAGGAAGTCCTGTCTGACCTGCCTGTGGCATGTGGAGCACTGCACGGCCTGGACACTGCCTGCCTCCCACTTCACATCCTGACATCCCTCCTCCAGCTTCATGTCTGGATCTACCCGGAGCACATGCCTCTCTCCTATGCACACACTTTACTTTCTACTCACCCTGCCACCCCAGTCTTGGCCATCCCCTCCCCTGCCACCACACCCCAATGTCAGGCCCTTTCGGTGCCCCCTCCAGCACAGCTCTTTTTTACCTGCCTGCGTAAGCCCCTAGACATGTGCTCTCTGAGGACAAGTCTTGGTCTACCCTGTGGGGCTACAGTCCTATCACACTCTGCCTGGATAGATCCATGTTTGAAAAGTAGAATATATGGGCAAAGTGCCGCACTCCAAACAGAGATGCACTAATAAAAGGAAACAGTAAGGCACAGATTCCTAATTTCTGGCATCTCCATACATTCACACACGTCAATCTCGGTATCAAACTCCACTGTGAGAAAGGAGGAAGTCCTGAGTTTATAGAGATGAAGGTGGACATAGGTCTGTTATTTACGTAGTTATTTTGGCATGGCGCTGACCACTATGGCCACTGGCACTGTCCCAAGCCAATGAAACCTGTTTTTCAGGCTCTTTGTACTCTGTTCCTCAGTTCTTAAGTTGAAGCAAGAAGTCAAAGGGCAAGAAGCCCAGACCCTGTCCCCCTGCATCTGGCCTGCAAGTCCACACAGGGTGTCTGGGGCCTCCTCACCGATGATGGCTTCCTTCAAGCTAGACTCCACAGGCAGGATGTTCTTCTCCACCAGCTCCATGGGGCCAGGCCTCTGTGCAATCTTCTCATTGAGGTCATCGGCCAGTCTGGCTCTCTTTAGCTTCAGCTGCTTGGCCTGAAGAGAAGGTTCAGCCGAGGTCTCTGCCCGTGGGAGAGAATGGAGTGCAGGAGGATGTAGGAATGGACCTGGTTTTGCCCTGGGCACTCCAGAGCAGCTCTCCTTCCCTCTGGGGAAGGAGCAGAGACCATCAGAATGCAAAGTGCATCCCAGGCAGAACAGGGTGGCCCAGCTTAAAGTTTCACAAGGACAGAAGAAGGGGCCCCAACTGTGGGCACTGTGTGGTCACACACAACAATAGCCACCAGGCCCAGGCAGGGCCAGAGGATTCTCTGAGGTGGAGCTACAAAGCTGAAAGAGCACCAGACGATGGAGTGGTCTCTCCTCTCCCTCAAGCCTGCTCTGTTAACAGGGACAATTCACTCCCTGCTCTGGGCATCAGTGTCTTCATCTGTAAAATGTGAAGTTCAGACTAGGAAGGTTCTCTTTCAACCCCAAAGATAGTTCAAAACTAAACAACAAAACAGGATAGATTCATATTGCTTTCAGCAGCCTAAACCTTTCCTTCATTAGAAAGTGGGAAGAAGTGTGTGATTTTACTTATACATCACAGGTGCTCACGTACCGTATTTCCCCATGTATTGTATAAGTCAGTCTCATGTATAAGACGCACCTCAATTTTGGGGCCCCAAATTTTTTTTTCCTTTCCTTTTTTTTTTTTTTTAAATTTTTATTTATTCATTTTAGAGAGGAGAGAGAGAGAAAGACAGACAGAGAGAGAGAGACAAGGGGGAGGAGCTGGAAGCATCAACTCCCATATGTGCCTTGACCATGCAAGCCCAGGGTTTTGAACCGGCGACCTCAGCATTTCCAGGTCGACGCTTTATCCACTGCGCCACCACAGGTCAGGCCTTAGGGCCCAAAATTTGAAAAAAAAATTGTATTACATAAAGTTATTGAACTCAAGTTTTATTCATCATAAAATTCATAAACTCGGCCCTGGCCGGTTGGCTCAGCGGTAGAGCGTCGGCCTGGCATGCGGGGACCCGGGTTCGATTCCCGGCCAGGGCACATAGGAGAAGCGCCCATGTGCTTCTCCACCCCCCCTCCTTCCTCTCTGTCTCTCTCTTCCCCTCCCGCAGCCAAGGCTCCATTGGAGCAAAGATGGCCCAGGCGCTGGGGATGGCTCCTTGGCCTCTGCCCCAGGCGCTAGAGTGGCTCTGGTCGCGGCAGAGCGACGCCCCAGAGGGGCAGAGCATCGCCCCCTGGTGGGCAGAGCGTTGCCCCTGGTGGGCGTGCCGGGTGGATCCTGGTCGGGCGCATGCGGGAGTCTGTCTGTCTCTCCCCGTTTCCAGCTTCAGAAAAATACAAAAAAAAAATAAAAAAAAATCATAAACTCTTCATCACTGTCAAAACTCCCATCCACCTGACCTGTGGTGGCGCAGTGGGATAAAGCGTCAACCTGGAACACTGAGGTCGCCGGTTTGAAACCTTGGGCTTGCCTGGTCAAGGCACATATGGGAGTTGATGCTTCCTGCTCCTCCCCCTTCTCTCTCTCTGTCTCTTTCTCTCACTCCTCTCTCTCTAAACAATCAATAAATAAAAAATATTAAAAAAAAAAAGTTAAAAAAAAAAATCATCAGTTTAAAAAAAAAAACAACTCCCATCCATTAGCTTGTCCTCATCTGTGTCTGATGATGAATCACTGTCTTCAACAATGAGGAAAAAAACAAGTGCAAAAAAGCGGGAAATGCAAGTAAAAAAATCTACAACTACTGTATAAGACACATCCAGTTTTTAGAATCCAAATTTTTTGAAAAAAAGGTGTATTTCATACATGGGGAAATACAGTAAATGCTGAGTGAGTGAATGAATGAATCAATGAATGAAAAAGAAAGCAAATGTATTTTTATAACAGATTTTGGAGGAAAAAATTTTATATCAAGAGTTGATAAGCCTGACCATGTGGTGGTGAGTGGAGGGAGCGTTGGACTGGGACACAAAGAACCCAGGTTCAAAACCCCAAGGTCACTGGCTTGAGCCCAAAGGTTGCTGGCTTGAAGCCCAAGGTCTCTGGCTTGAGCAAGGGGTCACCTACTCTGCTGTAACACCCCCCCGCCCCTGTCAAGGCACATAATAAGAAATCAACCAATGAACAACTAAGGAGCCACAACAAAGAATTGATGCTTCTCATCTCTCTCCCTTCCTGTCTGTCCCTATCTGTCCCATTCTCTGACTGTCAAAAAAAAACAGAGCTGACGAGATCCAGGGCCACCACATGGCTGTGGGAGAAAAGGGTGAGTCAATCCAGCAGAATGTGCTTCTCCAGGAATTCCCAAACCCAGGGGTGGCAGCCACAGCACTGCTGTGTCTCCATGGTAAGGTCTGGCGTGCCCACTGCCTACAGAAATGGGAGTAATGAGAAAGGGAAGAAGTCTGGGTGGTGAAACGGTGAACACACAGTGAGGACAAAGGGTTAGAAGCATTTCCGTTCCAACACACCTTCCAAAATGTGCATCCTGACCAGCTCTGATCTCTCCGGGCGGGAACGAATCTTCCGTTTCAGATAGTCCTCTGTCTATAGAAAAAAACACATCAAGAAGCTCTCAAATCCAGGTCACAAGCTTATGACATGAATAGGACCAAAGAGCAGCTGTGGCTGTTGGTCACCTCCACAGCCCCCAGGATCTCAGGTCCGAGACTGCAGGGTTCTGAGGCCTGGGGAGGCCCGGGCAGGATGCATCCGCTTCCAATTGCACCTGCCAAGGGCACTATCCATCAAGACCATTTGTCATTCTGACAGTGAACTACTGATGTATTTGTTAAAAATCTATTATTTTTACTGTAATAAAATATGTTCATCAAATAAAATGGAAGATTACAAAGTAAAACAATAAAACATCTTAGTCATCCACTGTTAATATTTTGGGATATTTGTTTATAATCATTCTTCCATGCAGAAGACAAGTTTAATTTTGCAGAGTTGTAATCATACTGAATATACATTTTATATCTTGTTTCAAAACATTTTCATGATCTCATAAGTATTTTCCACTCATTTTGAAAAACTGCCAAATGGAATACTAATTCTGATATATGGTGTCATAGCTTCAGTTCCTTAAAGTCCAATGTCCTCATTTCTGCATTTCTGAGACCAGGCAAACTAAACCATTTCCTCAACAGTCCCAGAGCCACCCCACTGCCTGGCGTTCATGTTACACTGTATATAATGTAACCCCAGATCTGACTCCAGGACCTGGGCTCTAAACCTCTGCACCAGAAAATTTCAAACCATAGGTCAAGGTCATTAGTGCTCAGGACCAGCAGAGGAGGGGTTAGGACAAGGTAGGGCGGGGTAAGGTAGAGCCCAGTAGAAAGAGAATATAAAGTATCAGAGCACACTGCATGTAGTAAAGACCTGGTTCTGCTTTGCCTGGCCCTTGTCTGCTGCCTGAGCTCTGATGGGGCAGCCTGTGCCAGCCCTGGGGTGGTACTGAGCTCTCCAGGAGACGGTTTAAAGTAGCTGGGGGCCTGGGGCCTACTACCCCATCTTCAGGGGGCTGAAAAACTTCTCTGGCTGCTGTGGAAGATGCTAGAACAGGTGTTGGACACTGCAGGCCTTCACCGCCATCAGAAGGAGGTGTATTTTCTAAGTCATCTGAAGGAATGAGCAGTGGCCAAGGCCACAGCAGAATACAGAACTGATTAAGAAAATACGTAGAGTCCACAGACCAAGGCGTGAGTACTAGCTTTCCCACTTCCCAGCTAGACAAATTACTTCACCTCTCTTAGCTGCAGCTATAAAACGAAGATAATAACACCTAATTCATAAGAGCTAGTATAAGCATAAACAAGAAAATGATATATTTTCACATATAAAAGTGCTCAATAAAAAAGCAACTGCTTGGCTCCGGCTGGCTGGCTCAGGAGTAGAGTGTCGGCTCGGTGTGTGGATGTCCCGGGTTCGATTCCCAGCCAGGGCACACAGGAGAAGTGCCCATCTGCTTCTCCATCCTTCCCCCTCTCCTTCCTCTCTGTCTCTCTCTTCCCCTCCTGCAGCCGAGGCTCCATTGGAGCAAAGTTGGCCCGGGCGCTGGGGATGGCTCCATGGCCTCTGCCTTAGGCGCTAGAATGGCTCTGGTTGCAGTGGAGCAACGCCCCAGATGGGCAGAGCATCGCCCCCTGGTGGGCTTGCCTGTTGGATCCTGGTCGGGCGCAAGTGGGAGTCTGTCTGCTGTCCCCAGCTTCTCACTTCAGAAAAATACAAGAAAAACAACAACAAAAAACCCCACAAACAAAACAAAAAAAAGCAACTGCTCTAACTGGCTCGTATTTACTCCCTGCCTGCTTGAGAAGCAGTCCAGGAAACGGTGCCACGCCATACAAACGGGCTGGGGTGCGGGCCAGGCTGTTCTTTCTCTGCCCTCTGCTGTGTTCTCTAACACTCTGGGCACTAAAACAGTGTAGTTTGCTACTGCTTTGGTTCCCAGTACCCATGGCCTCATTCTTCTCATTTACTTTAAGAATTAGTCATGATTTTCCTTAGAACAAAAAATAAATTAAAAAGGTAAGGCAGTAACAAAAGTCTTGGAAATAAACATTTCAGTCTCTGGGTGTTAGGGTACCTCAGTCTGTGGCCCTCCCTTGGGGAGGTTCTCTTCCCTTGTCTTTTACATGAAAGACAAAAGTGAAGAAGATGAGAGGGGGAAGCATATTCTGGCAACTTCCCGATCTCCACCCACACTGGGCAGCAGACTATCCCCCTGAGGCCCCCGAGGGAACTGAAACCAAGAGGGGACAGGCAGCAAGCCAGGTACTAGAGCATGAACCTGGGCTCAGAGTGGGGCCCAGCTTCTGCTTCCACAGCCTCAAGTGGACACTGGTTGTTCAGGGCACATGAAGACAAGTGAATGCCCATCCTGAAGAGGTGTGGGCAGTGTAGCCATCAACATGGAGGGACCACAACTGGTGTTCATGTCCTAACATCCACAAAAGGTTAAGGTGGATTTAAAAATGGGAAAATATCAGTGGTCTCCAAAGCAACAGGATCAGTGATCATTACATACTCTTAAATGAAGTAAAGGAGAAAACTCATTCTGATCATGATCCGTAAGCTGGGAGATGGCTAGGGGTGGGGATAACGTAGAAAAGGCTGCATTTTCTATTTAGAACTGTGAGGCCCTGGCCAGTGGTTCCATGGATAGTGCGTCAGCCTGACATCTGGACATCCTGGGTTTGATTCCCAATCAGGGCACACATGAAGAGCAACCATCTGCTTCTCTGCCCCTTTTCCTCTCCCCCTTCTCTCCCTCTCCCCATCCCACAGTCAGTGGCTCAATTGGTTTGAGCATGGCCCTGGATGCTGAGGACAGCTCAGTTGGAGCGCATCAGCTTCAGGCACTAAAAATAGCTCAGTACTCCAGCATCAGCACCAGATGGGGTTGCTGAGTGAATCTCGGTCAAGGTGCATGCAGGAGTCGGCCTCACTATCTCCCTCCTCTCACCTTAAAAAACAAAACAAAACAAAAAAACTGTGAGGCAAGGGCTAACTCTGGAGGCGTGCTAGACTGGAAGGAACATAACTAGCAATGAGGAGGCTCTGACAATGTTCTTTGGAGGTCCTCAAAAATATGGTGCCTTACCCTGGCCCGCTCCAAGCTCCTTCTCTGTTCATGAAATGCAGCTGGACTTTTCAAAGCTGTTGGGAGAAGAATCATAAAATAATTGCTTTATTAGTGAAGCAGCATGTCAACTACTACAATTTACTGTGGAGAAAGCTTCTTAAATTCAAGGTTATTTTAGAAGTACTATTAATATCAGCTGAAATGAAGAAGAAAATGGCACCCTAGAAAGCATATACCTTCATGGTTCAGCTACCCCACTAAAACAACTTTAGCTACTTTATTCCTAATGGGAGTAGTCACTGTCCCAAGTTTGGGTTCTATAAAGTATACCCACTGAACATAACTTTAAAAAATCATCCTGGGCCCATTAGCTGTATAATCCTCATTGATTGGTCAACCTCCAAGAACAGCTAGCAGTGGCCTCACCTTACTCTCAGGGAGACGGGGAGATGGGGACCCAGACAGGATCAGAGCTGCCTGTGGGGTCCACCTGACTTCAACCTCATGAAGAACCACAAAGTGACCAAACTAAATGGGGCGGTTAAACAAAAAAGATGTCTACTTGGGTGCCATTTCCTTCTTTACTTCAGCTGATAATAATAGTGTTGCTAAAACTGACATCAATTTCATCTCTAAGAACTAAAGGGACTTCACAGTGATTGTACGTTGGACCCTAGTACACACACTCAACCAGCAGCTGACAAGAAGAACTCACTGCAGCCCCTGTCAAGGACTAGGACCACAGCTCTCAACTCAGCAAACAATGCTGAAGGACCTTACACAAATGTGGCACCTTGAAGAGAACTTGGCTATAAAGGACAAAGGATGAGATGGGATACCCTGAAGATAAGAGGGGAAAGGCCTGACTCACTTCTAGTAGGGAACAAGAGCAATAATAGAGATATTTACAAGACAGTGGTCAGTTTCACTTCTGCTGCCCCATAGAACTTCAGAACAGCTGTGAAACTGTTTGAGGAGATAACTCTTGCTGCCTGCTGGCTGTGGTAGGAGTGCAAGGGTAGAGAGATGCTAAAAGTAGCAAGAGCATAGATATGACCCTATCCTGCCTGAGCCTTTGTACTTCCTCCCTCTATTCCAACTCCCCTCACGGGGTGGGGGGGGGGTGGCCCTCAGCAACAGCAATACCAGAACAAAGCTCCAAATGTCCTAGGATTACTTTTTTAAAATTATTTTTTAAATCTTAGCATAAAAAAAGAATCTTAAAAGATCAGTTGAGAGCCCACCCCATCTTCTAACACCAGGGGGAGCTCTAGATTTAACAAATGAGCTCTAAGAAAAAAATAGCACAGGCTTCCTTGCCAACCAACCAAATATTCCAGGGCACTATCCAGGCTACCCCAGCTCTGCTCTGGGGATCTTGTGGCATTCCTGTGGGTAAGCAGACAGCCCCATGCACCTGCTTCTCGTGGGTAAGGCTAGTTCAACTCCAAAATCAGTCTCCAAAAGCCCTGATACGCAGGAATCTGTACTAGACATGACGAACCAGCAGGGAATGAACATGCAATGTAGCTTACTCTCACCTCAGAGAGTTTATCACATGGATGAAACAGTAGGTTCAAAGAAAGAAAGAGAAAACAGTGTCTGCCCCACCCCACCCCCAGCTTCCTTTCTGCCTTATTTTTCTCCATAGTACTCAACACCCGCTGCCATTCTTTACAGTAATACACATATCTTTCTTATTTATTTTCAGCCTCCTACCATTAGAAGCAGCTTCATCAGGTCTTGACAGGGGTTTTGTCCTTTTTTTTTTTTTTTCATTTTTGACAGTATCCCCAGTATCTAGAGTACCCAGCACACAATTCATCAATGAATTAATGAATATTCTCTAAGAAATGGATACAAAGTATACACGTGACAGAAAAACTAGAGGGTTCTGTGGTGGAGTGCTAAATTTTCATTTAGACGGCCAGAATGATGGCTGTCATCTGGGTTTAAAACCTCACAGAAGTCCCAGATAGAAAAGGCATTCGTGTTCTTTCCTGGGATCAACTGATTACTACTGGTGTGACACAGGGTCTGACTGCTTTGGGGTCTCATTTTCTCCTTCTGTAGAATGAAAGTCAGTCTGCCTCCCAGAAATCTTGCAAGAGTCATACAAGAGAGCAAGCACTCTGAGTGGCACACTTACCGACGCCTTGAAGGTGCTGCTGTCATCAAATGCAGGGACTGCATTGAATCATGGATTCGATTCCCACAGGCCAGGTGGTTTCTGAACCACAGCCACACACTGTCTGTCTAAAATCCCAGCTGGCTTGCTGCCTCAACAACCTATATTGGCTATCCCAAGGGCTAAGGCACAAATCCAACTTCTGGAAAAACAACTAACAAAGCCCAGAATTTGGTGGAAGGGAAGTGTATCATCTTCATGTTCCAGAAGGATGATGCAGCACTAATGGGGTTAAGTGACAGGTGAACTGGCTGTAGTCAGTATACATATGACCTCCTGTTTGGTTCCATTGAGTTAAGGAAGTTTTCATGTAATACCAAGGAAGAGATTGATATTTACTGAGTGCCTACTTGTGTAGCAGGCACTGTTCTAGATATTATAATAGTCCTAAAGATGCCATGTGGTAGGTAATATTACATTTCACAGATAAGGACAGGCTCAGGAAGGGCAGGAAAGGCTAGTCAATGGCAAAGTTAGGATTACAACCTAACTCTGTCTCACTCTCAAGTCAGAGTTCTTTATAGTCCTCTTCGTTAGTTTCTTAACTTCTTCAAAAACTAGAGAACAATGACCCTATTGGATGGGGAGGCAAGGATGCTTCAATCACACATATTGCTGAGATGTAGGGCTCAGGGCAGGCAATGTGGAAAGGTCAGCTCAGCCACAGTATGGAGCACAAAGAGGTGTACAGAAGGCTCTCAAGAGGGGTTCAAAGTGACCACAGGCACAGAAAGCCATGGTTCAAAATCCAGGGCTCCCTGTGGAACTTAAGGGGTAGACTTCAGCACTGATACCAGGAGATGAACTGGGAGAGAAACGAGAAGACCAGAAGAATTCATTATCTGCTCAGGGCCTAGTTAAAGAGAACCAGAAATGAGAACCAAGAAAAGAATTCAAGACAATAATTACCAACCCCAAAATACAGTTTAATTTTGTAACAACAGCAGCAGCATTATAATTTCATCGAATCCTCTTAACAACCTGGTGGTAGGAACCGATATTCCAATTTTATACATGATAAAACCAATACTGCAGCAAGCTGTGAGGTCATTCATCAAGTGGTAGACCCCAACCCAGTTCTAGTTCTGTTTTCCCTTTCTTACTTTTCTAAACCTTCAACAACTGCATTTCTCTTAGTCCTTGAAGAGTCCACCCACTTTGTGCTGCTCTTTCCCCCCTTCTAACTCTGCTCTATTACAGCAAGGTCAGCAATTCAATAGCTAATTCTAACAGGTAAAAGGGGCAATGATCCCTCTTTCTTTCAGGATATGGTCAAGACTCCCATAAGGCACTTCTCAGGTTCATTTGAGGACTGGAGCTGAGGCAGCCAGTGCTCGTAGTACACTGGGGTGTAGGGTTGAGAGGGCACCCCTATGCATGTCCTGCCAACTTTGTTAAAAGCCACCACTGTGGAGGACAGGAAATGTCAGGGTGACAAAAAGGTAATCCTTGGGCTTTCTTAACATAGGAGCAAATGGCAGTCATCTCTAGCTTCCATGCTTAGGGGATGAAACACAAGGAAACTCAGCAAAGTAGAAAACAGGTTTTAAACTTTAGGCTTCTGCTGGTTGTGGAAAAATCCATTAGACTCAATGTTAAAACCCATGAATATGTTTGACCAGGAGGGCTCATTCATCTTAGACCTCCACCTCCCTCCTCTGTGTTGCCTTCATGGTTTTGTCAGAGGATCCAGGAGCCAGGATGTTACTCAGAAATTTTTTCCCCAGAAACTCTTAGAAGGCAGTCTCTGAAAGAAAAGCCCCCAAAGCTCACTGCAAACCCCAGGGATGTGCAAACTATACACAGCAGTAGACATTTCTGGCGTCAGAAGGCAGTTCTTGATCCTCTACTCCAGGGGTCCCCAAACTACGGGCCTGCGGGCCACATGCGGCCCCCTGAGGCCATTTATCCGGCCCCGCCGCACTTCCGGAAGGGGCACCTCTTTCATTGGTGGTCAGTGAGAGGGGCACAGTTCCCATTGAAATACTGTTCAGTTTGTTTATTTTAATTTACTTGTTCTTTATTTTAAATATTGTATTTGTTCCCATTTTGCTTTTTTACTTTAAAATAATATATGTGCAGTGTGCATATGGATTTGTTCATAGTTTTTTTTATAGTCCGGCCCTCCAACGGTCTGAGGGACAGTGAACTGGGCCCCTGTGTAAAAAGTTTGGGGACCCCTGCTCTACTCCCACTGCCTGGGAGCTGCTTCTGTCAGAACACTCACATAGCTCGATGTGAACAATGGGAAGTGTGCAGCACGTCCTGAAAGGAAAATAGCCAAGCTCCCCACAAAAGTCAAATGCACAGAAGTGGCTCAGAGGTGTGGCATTCTTAATCACAGTTTCAGTTCTAGATGTGGGTCCCACCCCTGGTTGGCTAAACCACCAATTCATATTCTGATCCCTCTCTCCAGCGCCCATTTTCTTTCTCCCCTTACACATTTGCTGCACTAATTAAATAAGGTCATTGTGAAATAAAAAGAGAGAAATGTTTTCAACTTTCTTTTTAAAAATATAGTCATCCTTCAGTAACCATGGAGGACTGTTTCCAGGACTCCCCGCAGACACTGACTACCCTATATAAAATGGTGAGGTATCTGCATACAACCTAAGCAATCCTCCCTTATACTTTAAATCCTCTCTAAATTACTTATAATACCTAATACAATGCAAGTGTCACATAAATAGTCATTATACTGTATTGTTTAGGGAATAATGACAAGAAAATGTCTGTACCTGTTCAGTACAGATGCAAACATCACCTGGTACATGTCAGCAACCACATGACATTTTTTTCCTGGACAGTTTTAGCCCAAGTTTTGTGGAGCTCATGGATGCAGAACCAGGAGATAGGGAGGACCAGCTGCATTGCCATCCACTTCTATGAGGGAGCTCAAAGCTGTGCTTGGTGTGTCCACAGGCTCTGGGGCTCACAATGCAGTACTCTGGGACTGAGCGCTTTTGAATTAAGCTAGCACTGAGGAGCAAGTATGAGGACCTTTGAAAACCAACCTATCACATTAATTTAGGACATTAAGTAGCACTGTCCTACCACTGGCCCCAGTTTTATTTTAATATGAAAGTAATTGAAAGTCTAGGATCCATAAAGCAGTTCTGGAAATAAATCTCAGCAAGAAGGATAGCAATTAGCCATCCAGGCTTATTTCCTTATCATTATCATTAAGAAATATTTACGAGGTACCTGGGTCTGAATGTCACTTTATTAGATGCTGACATAAACATAATGGTTCTCTGCCTGACCTGTGGTGGCGCAGTGGATAAAGCATTGACTTGGAACGCTGAGGTCGCTGGTTCAAAGCCCTGGGCTTGGCCGGTCAAGGCACATACAACAAGCAACCAATGAACAACTAAAGTGAAGCAACTATGACTTGATACTTCTTGTTCTCTCCCCTCCTCTCTCTGTAAAATCAATAAATAAAATTTAAAAAATAATAATAATGGTTTTCATCCTGCCAGAAGCTCTCCACCAATTCTGTATTCAGAGGAACTCAAAGGCTAGGAACACAGTATAGTTAACGGAGGTCAGCAGACTACCATGGTCCATGGAGCCCCTCTTCCAGGCAGGCCTGCTGGATCTTTTTCCACTGCAGAAGCAGTAGGTATACACAGCACATCGTGGGGACCGTGTATGTGTGGGAACAAACATATTTAACAACCTAGATGTGTAACTAGAAACAGACTCATCCATCTACTATCCAACAACCAATTCTTAAGTAACTACAGTTAAGTCCTCACTTAATATCATGGATAGGTTCTGCAACTTTAAGCAAAACGACACATCATGAAAGAAATTTTACCACAGGCTAATGATGTTAACAAGAATTCAGTTCCTACAGCATCTCATCAACATTATAACAAAATGATGCTGAGTGAAGCAAAGGTCCCGCTATAGTACGGTAGCTACTGAGAACAAGAATATATAGTCCAGGTTCCAGCTTTCACAGGCAGCTCATGGTCTGCTTAGGAAAAGAAAAACAAATAATTACAATACAGGATGGAAGTACAATTGTAGAAGTAATTTAAAGAGCTACATAGGACAAAAGAGGCAACATTCAGCCTGAGGGAAGTGTATGAACTTTCCAGACAGATTTCACAGAGAAAATCCAAATGAACAGAATAGAATCACCACAGGCAGACAAGGAAGAGAGCTGGCAGGTCATCTGAAGCTGAAGCTGAGGCTGAGGCTGAGGCTGAGGCTGAGCAAGAGCAAGAGCAAGAGCAAGAAGGGACAAAAGTGCACAATTTCAAGGGTGGAGTGAGGAGTTCATGTGGGGACAAAGAGGCTGGAAGGGGAGGCAGGGCCCAGCCCAGAAGAGCGTGAATGTATTAATGCAGGGACTTCTGTACCTGGGAAGATTTAGCAGACATGCTTTTCTCTATTCCTCCCACTAAGTACAACTAAAAACTCTGCACACTGTATATAAAACCAGTATCAGCACGTTCTGAAAGGTGGAGAGAAGGCAGACTGGCTGAAGAATGACACAGCGGTGAGTTTCCTGGGTTTCCTTTTGCCTCCTACACCCCAGACCTGGAACTGAAGAAGTCAACCATCTGGAAAATGCCAATGAAAGCAGACCAAAAAACCCCCAACAAAATTCTCACTAGTTAAAGGGCCAGGGAAAGGGCAGCCTAGCAAGACTAAAAACTTTTAGACAATAATCATTCTATTCCAGCCAGATACCAGGAGAAAAACAAAAAAAGCAAAAAACGTGGTCTCACCCCCACCAGGAAAGGCCAGGTGAAGGCCAGCCTTCTCTCCTTGCAAGGCTGTAATGAAGCACCCTAACACCCCTGGTCCAGTGGTGTCAAAGAAGGCCAGGGTTGCATGGAGGGAGGCAGGGGAGTTATTTCTAACTTGATGTTTTGTGTTGAAAAATAAAATGAGCAGAAGCACACCTGGTAATTGGCATAGATTCATGTCGCCTCCATGCCTACACTCAAAAGCTCTGCTTCCTGCGCCCCTTTTTAATTTTTAATTTTTCAAACTCCCAAATGCCAAAAGAATAACGAACAGCCCTATAACTTTGACCTAGATTCACCAGTTATCTTTTAGTCACATTTGTTTTACCTCTCTTTCTCATCTGCACACAGGTCCACACAAATGTCTGTTGTTTATGGAATCATATGCAGGTTAAACACAGATAGCAGTCACTTTTCATCCCTAAATTCTTCAGTACACATTTCCTAAGAACAAGGACATTCTTTTACATAACTAAACATCTTTATCACACCTAAGAAAGTTAATATTAATTCAATAATACAACCTAATTTATAGTCCCTATTTGGATTCCTCAATTGTCCACAAAATGCCCTTAATAGCTACCCGATTCCGACCCTTGCCATTCTGAGATTTAATCAAGTCACACACTATATTTCCTTATCTTCTCTTTGCCACAGCCTAGAACAGTACTCACAATTTCTTCATTTTTCATGGCACTGAATTAGGTATCTAAGCCAGCTGTCTTGCAGAAAGAATGTCCTATATTTTGAATTGTTTCCTCAAGATTTAGGTTAAATATTTTTGGCAAGAAGACTACATAGGTGATATGTACTTCTTAAGATCAGGAGGCACACAATATCATCCTATCCAACCACTGACGGTGCTAAAAGTTTTAAAGGTGACACCAGAGCTTTTTACCCTTCGTAATTAATATGCTATCTGTGGGGTGACATTTTGAGGACATGTTAAAATCTTGTTCCCAAACCACTATTTAGCTAATAGTTTTAGCATCTACTGATGATCCCCGCCTGAGATCAATTATTACAGCAGGAACTGCAAAAAAATGAGAGTTGCATTTTTACAAGATTACTCTAGTAGCGGCCACGTAGAAGAACAAAATGGAATGACTAGGTGAATGGTTGTGCCATTAACACTCCCAGACTGGAGATACAGGAGGATAAGATATGGACAGAGTGAGAGAACTGTTCAATTTTGGGCGTGAGTTAACTGTGAGATATATTATTAAGAGATGTGCAAGTGGGGGGTGGGAGGTGTATACACATATCTGTGCATACGTCATCATCTAGGGATAAGGGGATGCAATATGTTGAAGCAGAAGATAATACAATACTTCCCAGGCTGAATATGAGGAAATCACAGAATTTGAGCATAGGTGAAGAAGAGAGCCCAGGACAGGAACCTGAGGCTAACAGGAGGGAGAGGGTTAGGCAAAGCAGATGTCAGGAGTAAGCTTCAAGAAGGGTGTAGGCAAAAAAAAAAGAAGGGTGTAGGCAGAAAGAAAGAGATGTTAATAGTGAGCAGGCATACAAAGTAAGGCTGGCAAAGTCCAGAGGATTATTTATACTTAGGACATGGCTAGTGGACTCAGCTATACCAGTGGGTTGGTGGGGACAGAAACTAACTACAACTGGACGAGGAGTATGTGGTGAGAAAGCCGAGTCCAGAGGTTTATATCCCCGAGAGGTTAAGATGTACTAATAGTTCATTACTCATTCACTTTCCCAACAAGTATTTATTGAGAGCCCCAACGTGTCAGACTATGTTCTGGTGCTGGCATACCCATGTTTTCATGGAGCTTACAGTCTAGTGCAGCGGTTCTCAACCTGTGGGTGGCGACCCCGGCGGGGGTTGAACGACCAAAACACAGGAGTTCCGATGGCTTTAGGCAACCCCTGTGTTTTGGTCGTTCGACCCCCGCCGGGGTCGCCACCCACAGGTTGAGAACCACTGCTCTAGTGTTTATAAAACAAACAACACAGTGGGAAGTGATACTATGAAGAAATATTAAGCAGGGTACAGAAATAGAGAGTAATGGCCAGCAGCAATTCATATGGAATGGTCAGGAAAGACTTTTTGATGTGACATTTGAGTCTGGTGGAAGACAGTGAGCCCTGCAGCTGTCTGGGGGAAGAGCTTCCCAGGCAAGGAAAACAGCATGTGAGGGCACTGAGTATGAAACTGCCAGAGTAACAGAGGAACACGAAGGCAGCCAGAGTGACAGAACACAGTGAACAAAGAATGGGAAGAGATGGGGGAGGGGTAGCCACACAGGGCCCTGTAGGACTCTGCTCTCAAGTACTACTAGAGGAAGTGAAATGTGGAGAAGAAAGAAAGGGTTGTGCCACCAACCTTGCCATTGACAAAAAGGCTCCTGAGGGTAATATAAATAACAAGATTTGCTGTAAATGGTTTCTTTGTTTTTTCTCTGATGTTTGCATAGGGATCTTGAAAATTACCTTACTTACGCTATTATTTTCCATATTATATAATGGAGACCTGACTTATCTGAAATCACATTCTCATCAACTAACTATGAAGACTAAACTCTGGTTCTTCTAATTTCAAAATTCCGATCTTTTTATTTATGTATCTTTCAGCATAAAAGAGAAAGGAGGAGGCAGAGGGTGGTGGTGAGTTGGAGCAAAGATACGTCCCTGATGAAGTATTTTTCCCCCAAAACGTGACAGTTACCAAAAAAAAGAAACCAACAACAAAAAAAACCATACACCACTACAGATTTTAATCTGATCTTTCACATTTTGCTTTCTTCTCCTGGTTATTTCTCTGGAAAGAAATGCTTTGTCTTTTTTCCTAACTTAGCACTGGGCCAGAAGGCAGGACTTTAGCTAATGTCAAGGGGGCCAACATTCTCCCATTACTTTCCCCTCCAGCCCTCTCTTAAAGGACCAACATAGCAGAAAAGGGAGTTGCTGAATAATCAAACTGCTTCCAAAGTTAACTGAGTCTTTTGCACACCCCTTCACTCTAGCACAGAAGTTTGACACACAGCTCCAGGCAGTTCATTAGCTCTGCCAACTGACCAGCAACATGATACAAGGCCACAGGAGAGGCAGCCTCTTCCCAGGGTAGAGCCAGTAGCTGCAGCCGGCCGTCGTGGCCAGGCTCATGCAGGTTTGTAAAGCCAGGAACCGCCATCGTGGCCATTCACATGCAGGTTCGCATTGGATTCGGACAGTCGGTAAAGAAACAATGGAGCCAAAAACTGATAGGCCATCATCTTTAATTCTAGCTTGCACCCGGCGGGCAAGTAAAAACACACACTGGGCTCCAAAACCCACTCACATTCAGTGCTCACAAAGCCACTGACTTATCCGAGTTTCCTAGAATCAAAGGTTTCTAGCTCACCAGCCTTATTCTCCTCAGTTCCCCATCTCCTTCCTTGTCCCAGATACAAACTCTGCACAAACTGGCATCTCACTCAGCACTCCGCCATCTTGGCTGCTTTTCCTGGCCTCCTCCACGTGGCCTCCTTCCGCTGCTGGCTCTACTCTCTCTGCTCGCTCTCTCATGCTAATCTCAGGAACCAAGAGTGCAAGCTCCCGCTCCGTCCCCATTTTATAGTGTAGAAATCCAAACCCTTAATCCAACATACAAAACAGGGAAGTCTCTAATACAAAGTCACTTCTCTGAGGCATGATTGGATTGTACCACCCCACATCAAAAAAGGGTACGAAAGGCTTAATCCCAAAACCAAGCCCCAGGCTACAAGGATTCTGCCTGCCTTTAGCCCACCCCAACACACATTAATATCACCTGGGCGACGGCCTCCTCCGTGGGCAGCGTAATCTTTAACAAAGTGAGCATAATACATTTTATCTGCCCAACAAGGTTCTTATTGGATTCGGGCAGACGGCAAAGAAACAGTGGAGCCAAAAAATAGTAGGCCATTCCTTTATTAAAGTCTTGCATCAGCCGATGAGCAAACACACAGGGAAAACACTTCCCTCCGGTTCCATAACCAGGAGAATCTTCTCCTGTTACTCCTAGAATCAAAGGCCCCACTAGTCTCAGTGGAGCTCACAAAAGCCTCTCAGTTCTGGTTCCCCATCTGCACTCCTCTTTCCCTGCCAGCATGGCTTCTCCTTCAGCACTCCGCATTCTCTCTGCTCCTTCTGCTCCTCTCTGCAAACATGGCTTCATTCTCTCTCTTCTTCTCTTTTCAAAACTTTGTGGAACAAAAACCTCTCCTCCAGCAAACATGAGCAAAATAATGGCCCCTCCCAAGCAGGAATGCAATTGCAATTTGTAATCAACTCCCCTGCTCTGAGGGCAAACACACACGTGGCTTCCCAGCACCATTTTTTTTTGTATTTTTCTGAAGCTGGAAATGGGGAGGCAGTCAGACTCCCGCATGCGCCCTACCGGGATCCACCTGGCACGCCCACTAGGGGGCGATGCTCTGCCCCTCCGGGGCGTCGCTCTGTCGCAACCAGAGCCACTCTAGCGCCTGGGGCAGAGGCCAAGGAGCCATCCCCAGCGCCCGGGCCATCTTTTGCTCCAATGGAGCCTCGGCTGCGGGAAGGGAAGAGAGAGACAGAGAGGAAGGAGAGGGGGAGGGATGGAGAAGCAGATGGGCGCTTCTCCTGTGTGCCCTGGCTGGGAATCGAACCCGGGACTCCTGCACGCCAGGCCGACGCTCTACCACTGAGCCAACCGGCCAGGGCCGCAACATTTTTTTAACAATAAAAGTGAGCAAACTCAAAAAATACAAGTTTTACAAACTCATTTGCCCAACACCCAAAGCACACCCCAATGGACACAGTAGTTCTTAAGTTCTCCATACACAATCATTTCATGTGATGCAGCCTCAACAGCCTTAGAAACTTGTCATCAAATCCTGAATTATGTGGACAGGGGTCATTGTAAGGTCAGTAATTGCAGCGTCTGTTGCTGCCATTCACATGCAGGTGCAGGTTCCCATTAGATTCGGGCAGACAATAAAGAAACTGCAGAGCCAAAAACTGGTAGGCCATTCCTTTTTTTTTTTTTTTTTTAAGATTTTATTTATTGCCTGATCAGGTGGTGGCGCAGTGGATACAGCATGGGACTGGGATGCCGAGGTCCCAGGTTCAAGACCCCGAGGTCGCCAGCTTGAGCGAGGGCTCATCTGGTTTGAGCAAAGCTCACCAGCTTGGGCCCAAGGTCGCTGGCTTGAGCAAGGGGTTACTCAGTCTGCTGAAGGTCCACGGTCAAGGCACATATGAGAAAGCAATCAATGAACAACTAAGGTGTCACAATGCACAATGAAAAACTAATGATTGATGCTTCTCATCTCTCCATTCCCGTCTGTCTGTCCCTGTATATCCCTCTCTCTGACTCTCTCTCTGTCTCTGAAAAAAAAAAATTTATTTATTGATTTTAGAGAGAGGAGAGAGAGAGAGAAAGGGCTGGAGGAGGAGCAGGAAGCACCAACTAGTACAGTAACTTCTCATATGTGCCTTGACTGGGCAAGCCCAAGGTTGTGAACCAGCAACTTCAGCATTTCAGGTCAATGCTTTATCCACTGCGCCACCACAGGTCAGGAAATGGTGGGCCATTCCTTTATTCTAGCCTCACACCCAGCCAGCGAGTAAAAACACACAAGGCACCAAAACCCACTCATTCAGAGCTCACAAAGCTACTGACACATCTGGGTTTTCCTAGAATCTAAGGCCCCCACCTGTTTCAGTCACCCCTGGTTCCCCATCTGCCAATATGGCTTCTTATTCTGCAAAACTGGCTTCTCTCTTCTTCCCTTCCACCTTGGCTTCTTCTTCCTCACTCTCCAAAAATGGTTTTCTTCTTCTAAAAAACTACCTGGGCCCACAAAGACCCCTCCTCCAGCACATATTAGCATAACAATGGCCCTTCCCAAGCAGGAAGGTAATTAGCAATTTCAGACCAGCACCATTTTTAACAATAAAAATGAGCAAACTCAGAAAATACAGATTTTACAAACTCATTTGTCCAACAGTCATCCTCTACTTCAGAACTCCTGAGGAGAAGAGAATAACAATAGTCTATCCATCACTAAAAATGAAAAGGGGAGAGATACCACAGCCCTTGGTCCAGAGTTTCTCCAAGTGTAGTTCAAGAACCATTTGCATTAGAATGTCTCCGGACTGCTGATTTCTGGTCTTCAAGAATCTTAATCTTTAGTAAGCACTTTGAAGATTCTGGTGCCACTAAAATAAAAATGCCATTGTTTCCCTAGTCCAAAAGGGAGAGGAAAGGTGACATTGATAAGAAAGTAAAAATTTTTATTTGCTCATTCTCTACCACCAGGGGCAAAGTTACTAAAAAGTACACTTAGTAAGGATTTGATAACTTTCTCAAAGTAAAAATCTCAACTCTGCCTTACTGGTGGTGGCACAGTGGATAAAGCATCAACTAAGAATACTGAGGACCCGGGTTCGAAACCCCAAGGTCACTGGCTTGGGCACAGGCTCACCAACTTGAGTGCAGGGTCAGCGGGTTGAACGTGGAATCATAGACATGATCTTATGGTTGCTGGCTTGAAGCCAAAGATTGCTGGCTTGAAGCAAGGGGTCACTGGCTCAGCTAGAGCCCCCCAGTCAAGGCATGTATGAGAAGCAATCAATGAACAACAAAAGCAACTCCCTTCCTGTCTGTCTGTCTCTGTTTCTCTCTCAAAAACAAACAAACAAAACTCAACTGTGTGGCCTGTGCAGGTGCTCATAAATTGGCAAATAGTTTAATATCCTAAACCCCTTTCCAGATCAATGCTTTGAAATACAAAGTGTGTGTTTCTAGGAGTCAAAGTATCAAGGCTCTTTGTTATTTTCCTCACACCCTTGGCAAGGGCTTGATTCAACAGAGATGGACTCCATACCCTGCTGTTAGAATCTAAGGCATGACAAAAATCACAATCAATAGAAGGCAGCACAGAAATATAGTCCTTGGTCTTTGCATGCAGCGAGTGAGGGACACTGGTGTTAGTACAGGAAATGGGGACGGTCACTTACACACTGAACAACAAAAGCACAGAGGTGCGTGGTGTCACTGGTGTGTAAGGGTTTAGACAACTAGCATTAGGATTTTTCTTTGGAATCCATATCCCACAGAGAAAGGACTCTTACCTTGGGGCACCCTGTACCAGCTTTAGAGTATCTATGAATCCCTAGAAACTGTGTGCTCAATGTCGGGTACTTGTTTGGGCAACTTTCTAGTGAGAGGATGTGTAAGATATTCCAAAGAGCAACAATGGCATAAACAAAATTAAAAAACCTCTAGTTTAACTAAGGATTATTATGACAGAAGTGGAAACATGCATGCTCTTTGCCTTTAAGCCTCACAACCAGCAGACAAGAGCAGCAATCTGGAAGCAACTTTATTGGAGCGCTTAAAAATGGCAGTTTTACTCTTACCCCCATTACCAACTTTCACCTCACCTCTCCAACCATGGGTCCTGATCTTATGCAATTTTCAGTATTTTCAAAGTTGAAATTTTCGTTTTAAAAGTTAAAAGAATAGCAGGCTACCATCATAAAATTCCTGTGATTTACAAGACTAAGAACCATTAGACCATGATCTTCAGTAATAGCATGGGATTTGGAGCCAGAAACCTGGATGGGATCTGCATGTATTTTAGTAGCAGTGTGACCCTGGGCCAGCCATACAACCCCTCTGAGCCTTAATATCCTCATCCAAAAACTTGCAATTATACAAACTACTCTGATGACTGGTTAGCACTAAATAAAGTGAAAGTACTTTGCTAGAAACTCTGTTGAGCTTGAGGCACTATTACTGTTTTAACTGTTTTTTCTGTGCCATCCTCTTTTCTGAAGGAAACAGTGTGCGTGGAGTCAAATGCTGAGAGCTAACTGGGCTTGACTTCCATTTTTTGTCATACTATTTTTAGCTGCCACACCAAAATGCCTACAAAAAAATATTCTACAACAAAGACCCTTAATCAAAGAGTTGTGCCAACACTTCCAAAGATTGGCCCTGACAATGAAAAGCAGAAATAAGTTCATGTGA
Organism: Saccopteryx leptura; assembly: GCF_036850995.1. NCBI lineage: Eukaryota > Metazoa > Chordata > Mammalia > Chiroptera > Emballonuridae > Saccopteryx > Saccopteryx leptura. The sequence goes on from NC_089503.1 coordinate 312,366,174, forward strand.
ATCAAAGAAAGAGCTTTGGTGGTAGAGTATGGGGAAGGGACCACACATCCACATATTCTGGGTCAAGAAGGATCCAAAGTAACAGTCAGAAAATGTGCTTCATGCACATCCTGTTTTGGTACTCAGGCTTGCCACCACCCTGTTTTGGCACCAGCGGTGTCACCCTCACCCAAATCAGCAGGAAAGTCAAGTACCAAAAATGAATATAAAAAGTGGAGACTAACCTGACCTGTGGTGGCACAGTGGATAAACCGTCGACCTGGAATGCTAAGGTCACCGGTTCGAAAACCTGGGCTTGCCTGGTCAAGGCATATATGGGAGTTGATGCTTCCTGCTTCTCCCCCCTTCTCTCTCTCTCTCCTCTCTAAAATGAATAAATTTTAAACATTAATAAAAACAGAAAGTACAGACTCAAGGATGCTAAATCTTTACCTTCCCAAAGTGCAAGCTGCTCCAGTCTTACACCCTTGACTCACTGATGGTGAAAAAGACTCCAGACTGGGAGAAAAGGTCAGTGCGCAATCTTGTATACTGTGAATATGAACCAATATTTTAACTAAAAGGAAAGGGTTAAAATACCAAGAGTCAAAAAAAATTTTTTTAGGTGAGAGAGAGAAAGTCCAGAAGGGAGAAAGATGAGAAGTATCAACTTCTAGTTGAGGCACCTTAGTTGTTCATTGATTGCTTTCTCATATGTGGCTTGACTAGGTAAGCCTGGGGATCTGAACCACGATCTCAGCATTTCAGTTTGATGCTTTAGCCACTGCGCCACCACAGGTCAGGCCTAAGTCATCTTTTAGGTTCAAGTTCCAAATCAACTTTGCCCCTCAGCAAATAGCATCCCACTAAACTGAAGCATTTTAAATCACCACCGTCATCAGATAATCTATCAGGGCTCCTCCTACGGTGTGTAATGCTTTAGGATCTATACTGTACTGCTTAAGTAAAATTAGTAAGTAGCTTCAACAATGACTTTATAAATTCCTTTACTTCATTTACTATCTTGAAAAAATTGGCCTTGGATATCTCAGACATTTCCAAAACTAATTAAATGAAACTGAATACCTACTGCACATTTTAGATATTAAATTGTATTGAGAACTCATATTGAGAAGACTACTTTTTAAGTTTTTTATTGAATTCACTGAGGTGACATTGGTTAATAAAATTATATAGGTTCCAGGTGTACAACTCTATAATACATCATCGGTATAATGTATCGTGTGTTCACACCCCCCACCCCAAGCCAAGTCTCTTTCCATCACCACTTTTCTCCCCTTCACCCTTTCCCTCTGGTAATCACCTTAAGAAAACTACTTTCAACTGCTTGTTCAACAGAGCTACCTGTTGGATTCTTCTTTGAATTCAATAATGAATATGTTCATAAAATGAACATACAACTCACTCTAGAGTCCTATTTTAGGATTTGTTAGCAACTGGCCAGCAAAGAGGTTCTAGCCTAGTCCCTGCCCACTGAGGTAGGAATATACCCTATAGCAGGAAGAGAAAGATGCTGACATCTATCAGAAATGCAACATGAATTGCCTGGGACCGATGTACCTACCTGGTTGTCTCCCAAGATAAAAGAGAAGATTCCTGAGACTCATGCCCAACATAATTTTCTCTCAGCTTCAAACCTAGGAAACAGGTTAGCCCCAATCCTAAAGCATATGTTTTACAAATGCCATTTAAACTTGAAATTTAACTCCAGTTAAATGATCAGATTCCTGTGCTGAGGATACATCATCTCAATGAGGTGGAGTTCTTTGTTCCTTTAAAAAAAAAGTTATGGTATACACCTGAAACTAATATAATGTTTTATGTCAGGAATATCTCAATTAAAACACACAAAAAAGGAAATTAGCTCTTTCATCCAAAGATATCTATGTATCTAAAAGAGCCAAATCAATGACACTAACTGTGTTTAAGGGTGAGCCTCTGAGAGAAGTATGAGCCTGACAGCACTGTCCGAGGGAAGCAGTGGGCAAACTACAGAGTTTAGGGGGGGTGCCTTTTCTGAGCTCCAGGAACAGCCATTCGGAGACTACCACACAGAGCTTCTAGCAACTCACAAGTGGGCTGGAGCAACAGGAAATGACCACAGCCCAGGTGAGGATCCGCTCTCACCCTGGCCCACACAGCCCCCACCCAAACTCATAATTTACAAAGTCTCTGTTGAGACGTATCTCTATCCAACATTATAACACTGCACTTAAAAGCAAAACAAATGACATTTCCTCAAAGCCTACAATTCTGTCATCTTAAATCCTTGAAAGTTAAAAAAATATATAGGGGGGCAATTCAGTCTCAAACCAGACCATCTCATCTGCTCTGGAATCACTACCATATCCCCAGTGGTGAACATTTCTGTCTCCTGGCAAGCTGCCCAGAAACAAAAAAATATTATTTCTAACTCAGCCACTGGTTAAAATGTTTTTTTTGTTGTTGTTTTCTTTGGTTGTTTGTTTGTTTTGTTTTGTTTTTTCCATTTTTCTGAAGCTGGAAACAGGGAGAGACAGTCAGACTCCCGCATGTGCCCGACCGGGATCCACCCGGCACGCCCACCATGGGGCAACGCTCTGCCCACCAGGGGGCGATGCTCTGCCCATCCTGGGCGTCGCCATGTTGCGACCAGAGCTACTCTAGCGCCTGAGGCAGAGGCCACAGAGCCATCCCCAGCGCCCGGGCCATCTTTGCTCCAATGGAGCCTTGGCTGCGGGAGGGGAAGAGAGAGACAGAGAGGAAAGCGCGGCAGAGGGGTGGAGAAGCAAATGGGCGCTTCTCCTGTGTGCCCTGGCCGGGAATCGAACCCGGGTCCTCCGCACGCTAGGCCGACGCTCTACCGCTGAGCCAACCGGCCAGGGCTGAAATGTTTTAAGAGGTTAAAAAAGAAACATCCGCTACCATGGAGATGGCAAGCTAATAAAATCAGAGTCCCATCAATACAGGACCAAAAAGGGAACAATCTTAACAGAGAACTACATATATTGGTCAGTAGTTCTTTGACTCCTAAGAATTTTCAACAATTGTTTTTAAATCCACAGGTAGGGAGAATAGTGGTATTAAGGAGGATTTTATTACTGAAAATAGTCCCCATTCCCAAACACTGTTTTTGACAGAAATTAGTGGTATATGTGTACATATATATATTAAAAGCTGCTTTCTGAAGTCACAAGATGGCAGATGAAAGCTAATACTCCTCTCACTGTTCAGTGAGAATAACAATGCCTATATTTCAAAAACAATGAACAACATACTACCTCATTTACCTCCACACAAATTTTGCGAGGTAAGTAAGATAGACATTATTTTATAAAAGTTGAAGTTGAACTCAAAAATATTAACTGAGTTGCCCAAAGTCACCTTGTTCCTAACTGGCAAAGTAAAGTCTAAAATTCTGTTATCTAATAGAACAGCCACCAACCATATGGGACTGTTTAAATTTAAGTTAATACAATTAAATGAAAAATCCAGCTCCTCACTCAGGTCAGTTTCAAGTGCTCAACAGCACATGTGCCTAATGTTACAGAATATTTCTATCATTGCTGAAAGTGCTACTGGGCAGGGCTGGTCTAGAGGCTAGTTCTTCCAAATTCATGGTAACTTGAGGAATGGATCACATGGTATCCCAGTGATTAATAAAAATGAACTGACAGTGACAAAGTTTAATCATAGGCTCTTCTCATTACAAAATACTCTGAAACTTCAGGATGTTGGTTTATCTTCTCAGGGATTACAAAAACAGAAATTAGTTTTAAAAGATCTTTACCAAAACGCATTTGATCCATATGTACTCAGGAAGGAGAATCTTGGAACTCAGTTTCTGTATTTGATGAAGAATGATATAAGTAATAATTCCCCTAGTTATAAATAAAAATATTATTAAGAAGTTCAGATAGAAAGGAAAGGGGATCACAGTAATCAAACCTGACACTTACCAGCCATTAAATAACCTTTCAGAGTTCAGAATATTTTTTTTCTTGGTGTAGTGACTGCTACAGTCAGATGAACAGGAGGTTTTCGGCAAACATTGGAGCCCAGTAAAATAACAGCTTGGATTAGCTACAAGCGCTACAACTGGGCCACACTGTCTTTGTGTGGACCACTTGATAAACTCTGACAACTGAAGTGTGGCAAAGGGATCAAATTGTAGAACTGACCGGTCAAGGAGTCAAGATGTGGCAAAGTTTATCAAAAATATAGGGCTGCAAGAACTCAGGACATGAAGCCACTGAACTTCCCATCTCAATGTGAGATACACAGAGCTCACTTACAGACCCATGAACCAGTCAGCATGAGCTGGCCTGTCAACTTTTTCACTTAGCAAGTTGTTTGAGCACCTTTCAGAGTGAGGTAGTTTGTGAAGCCTGTGACTGACACCAACTGGCTGCCCTCTCTGAGTTATACTGTCCTCACACTCCTTGGATTATCCCAAACATCTGGAGACAAATGTTACCAATGACATTGGCTGGGTGCACAGAAACACCATCTAAAGTGAAAAATCAAGCTTTTTCTATACGTGCACTTGGGAAAACAATAAACTGAGAGTTAACTATGGTATCAGAAACATGCCACCCTGTGCTTTTATAAAGGCCGTACAACAGAATAACAAAAGATGGAGGAGGAAGAGACAATTGAGTTTCTTCTCTCATATTCAGAAAGATTACAGGAGACATTTTTCTCATGTGTTCGAGTCAAAACTTCCATATTTTCCTTTAAAAGATTATTCCTCTACAGCAGCTTTCATTGCCAGAATATTTTTCTTAATTTTCACCTTAACCTTATTATCTATGCACCTTTAAATGTCAAAGAGAAAGGCTGTGGGGGATGCTCTGTTTGAGAACAAAATGTACCACACAAGACCCATCTCTTCTATGAGTCTTCACTCTGAATACATTCCTAATCTTAATCTTTGGATTTAAAAACCAGCTTCCTGTCTGTGCCATTTCTCCTCTCCCTCAAGATATGCAGAGCTTCAGACATCATTAAAGAAAGCTTAGGGCCTGGAATATGTAATCCTTTGCTATCTGGCACTCTATATTTGTAGGGTGTTAAATGAGACATAAGTTTACATGATGAGAATGAGGGATTCTGGGAAATTATCCTGTTTAAAACTCCATCAAAAACCAACTTCTATATCCCATAGTTTGGATGCCATAAACAGAGCATATCAAGCAGCAGAGAGAAGTGTGTAGGAATTGAGAGATTCTTCAATCCCCTGAACTTTATGGAAAGGCCATATCCCAATTTTGAATAATATGCAGAAACATGACCAACCTGAAGGCAAGAGCACCACTGAAAACATTGTGTCCTACAGATATGATGTCAGAACTGAAGGCAGGTCCTACATGCAAACTGCATGAGTATTCTAGGAAATAAGGTGGGTGGGTTTTTCTTCCCAGAGCTGGAAAAAAGATTGGGATGAGAAGAATTTGCTAAAAGATGTAAACATGGCCTTGGCTGTTAGGCTCAGTGATAGAGCACCGACTTGGTGTGTAGAAGTCCCGGGTTCAATTCCCGGCCAGGGCACACAGGAGAAGAGCCCATCTGCTTCTCTGCCCTTCCCCCTCTCCTTTCTCTTTATATCTCTCTTCCCCTCCCACAGCCAAGGCTCCATGAGAGCAAAGTTGGCCCAGGTGCTGAGGATGGCTCCATGGCCCCCACTTCAGGCACTAGAATGGTTCCGATTGCAGTGAAGCAACGCCCCAGAGGGGCTGAGCATCAACCCCTAGTGGGCATGCCGGGTGGATTCCGGTTGGGCATATGCGGGAGTCTGTCTGTCTTCCTACTTCTAACTTCGGAAAAATAAAATAAATAAATAAATAAAATATGTAAACACATGAATGATGAGACAGAATATAGCCATGACTACACTGCTCCTTTCTCCCAGCTTGAGGGTCCCATCTACTTCCTAAATTGTACAACAAACATAAATGAAAAGGCACTTTTTGGCCCTGGCCGGTGCTCAGTGGATAGAGCACTGGCTGGGTGTATGAATGTTCCAGGTTGGATTCCTGGTCAGGGCACACAGGAGAAGCAACCATCCGCTTCTCTCCTCCTCCTGCAGCCAGTGGCTCAATTGGTTCAAGCGGGGCCCTGGGCACTGAGGATAGCTGGGTTGGCCTGAGCACCTCACCCTCAGACACTAAAAATAGCTCGGAACTCATGCATCCATTCCAGATGGGGTTGCCAGGTGGATCCCAGTCGGGCATGTGCGAGAGTCTGCCTTACTAGCTACCCTCCTCTCATCTTAAAAAGGGTGGGGCACTTTTCAAAAATGTCTCAGGTCAGCAAGATGGGAACAGAAGTGGGCACTTCAGCCTGATCAGGCGGTGGCACAGTGGATAGAACGTCAGACTGGGACGCGGAGGACCCAGGTTCGAAACCCTGAGGTTGCCAGCTTGAGCATGGGCTCATCTGGTTTGAGCACAGCTCACCAGCTTGAGCCCAAAATCACTGGCTTGAGCAAAGGGTCACTCAGTCTGCTGTAGCCCCCCGGTCAAGACACATACGAGAAATCAATCAATGAACAACTAAGGTGCTGCAATGAAGAATAGATGCTTCTCATCTCTCTCTTCCTGTCTGTCTGTCCCTATGTGTCCCTCTGTCACACACACACACACACGAAAAAAAAAAAGTGGACACTTTTCAGGTCTCCAAATCTCCAGTAACCAACAATAACTTGATGGTCATTTACGATTTGCCCCCACCACTGCTCATATTTTCTTTGAAAGATATGGAGAGGTTGTTGGAAGATGGCAGGTGGTGATGTCTGGGAGGCAGAGGATGTTGGAGATTACAGTGGGAATTAGGGTAGCAGGTAGAAGGTTATGCTGAGGAAGCAGGGTTATTCACAGTGTTGGGGGCTGGCAAAAAATGAGCCTCATCTTTGGAAACTCAGGACCCTGCTTGGGTATCATCAGGTATATAGATGAGCAGGGAATTTCATACCAGAAGTTCTTCCTAGCCTCAACATTTTCTCTCATAATCTAAGAATTTTCTAAGTACTTCCTTCTCTAGAAAAGCTGAAAACCAAGACTGTGTCCATAGCTAAATGTGGCTGTTGCTATAAGGGAAGATGCAATATTCTCACAGAAACACATCATTTTTATTCCTATAGGAAAGGCAAATTGTATCACCTCAGAGATACAGAGAACAACCTGAAGTATAAATTAGATAATCAGAACATTTTAGAACCTAGGCTTTTTTTTTCTTGTGGGAGAGACAGAGAGAGTCAGAGAGAGGGACAGATAGGGACAGACAGGAAGGGAGAGAAATGAGAAACATCAATTTTTCATTGTGGTTGCTTAGTTGTTCATTGATTGATTTCTCCTATGTACCTTGACCGGGGGACTACAGCAGACCGAGTGACCCCTTGCACGAGCCAGCGACCTTGGGCTCAAGCTGGTGAGCCTTGCTCAAACTAGGTGAGCTCGCACTCAAGCTGATGACCTCGGGGTCTCGAACCTGGGTCCTCTACATCCCAGTCCGATGCTCTATCTACTGCGCCACCACCTGGTCAGGCTAGACCCTAGGCTCTTGACAGTACAGGAGCGTTGTTTCAAATTCCATACCTAGAAATCCAACAAATTTTCAATAGAGTGGTATCTGTTTCTGTCATACACACAAACATACACACCTCACACACTTTACAACTGGCTGTCTTCATTCATTCATTCATTCATTCAGTGCCAGGTATCAGGGACAGAAATAGAAATAAGACTTTCTCAAGGAGCTTACAGTCTAGTAAGAGACACAAACAGATAAGCAGATAACTACAATAACTGAAGCATGATTTGTCTTAACAACATGAACACCAAGCAAGGAGACTGCATTCAATAAATCCTATTAAAGTGATCTCCAACAGCCCATGGTATCAAATGAAAGACAGAAATAAGAGTGCAGGGCACCTCTGCATGGCCTGATTCTGAACATATGATAGATTCTGAAAAGTATAAGTATGCTTTCAGAACTAGTGCTATAATTACAGCCAATATCCCAATAATCAGCACTGAATTGTTTGTTTTGTGTATAAGCAAATTTTAGCTACCCAAATAAACTGTTAATGTCTTAAAGGCAGGTACCATAGTTCTTTAATCTCTATAGCATCTAGGACTAACCTGAGAACAAAGTAACTGCTAAACACGTGATGTCCTTGGTGAAAGGGACAAGCAGATGAGACTCTTGGCAACTTGTTCCTCTACAAAGGTTTGTAGATCGGCCGATCTGGAGTGTTTTGTAAAGCACAACACTGCCCTACCTCATCACATTACTGATCTACTGCACAAGCCATCTGCTCTATCTGACACTTTATAAGGGTTGGGGTGGTGAGTTCTTCACTGGAGGGCCAGATAAGACAGCATAATATGGATAAATGGCTTGGTAGTTAATTGTAGTGAACAAAAAGATGAACTTTGAGACTTAAGTCCCCTTGCTGATGCTTAGGGAAGAAATAGAGCTCAGACTCCTTATACTCTTCATATGATTCTCTCAGAAATGGACCTGTTATTACAATGACATAAATCAAATCCCATTCTCACTAGCTTAAAAGCCTTCAAGGACTTCCCATTGTACTGAAAATAAAATCCACCTCCTCTGTGTGGTTTTTAAGGCCCTCATTCTGGCTCTCCTCACCTTACCAATCTCAACTGGCCCCTCACTTAACTCTCTTCTTACTTAACAAACCCCACACACAGTTACTTCCTTGAGGTTTTCAACACACCAGGCTCTTTGCTACAACTAGACCCTTATACTTGTTTTTCCTTCTCCCTGGGCATTCTTCCTACTTCTGAATGGCTATCCCCATCTCATCCTTCAGATCGCAGCTCAAATATTTCCTAATCAGGGAGGCCTTTCTTGACCATCTCATCCAATGTGACTCCTTATCATTCCTATTGCTTATTAACACACCAACCACTTAATTTACTTCACAGCACTTGTCTCCTTGTTTATTATCAGTATTCTTCTAAATATAAAACTCCTCAGTGCAGGAGCTGAATTTATCTTGCTGTATCTGCAGGCATATGCTAGGTACTCAAATATTTTGAAGGAATACATGAATAAATGAGAATTAGGAAAATGCAGTGGCAATAGGTCAGTAGGCATTGAGTTAATGTGAAAAACATTAGTTTTCCCACTATAAAGTTAGGAGTTAGAGTTGTTGTATGACTTTTTTTTTAACTTTATTAGGGTGTACCAAGTAGCAATAACATACAAAGAAAAAAGAAAGGAAGAGAGCCTAAGCTCACTGTTGATGACTTAAAAAGAAATGTCAGAAAGAACAAAATCTTGCTGGCTCCAGCTTCCGTTCAATTTGTAATGCTGTTAGTATTAGAAGCAGATTTTTCTTATTCTTCTAACATATTTTAAGGTTAGTTTCATTTCTCCCTGAGTGATACGGTTCTGCACCCACTGTGCCCAACTCTGCAACAACCCCATCTAAGTCTCCATTCAAGTCCACTCACACCTATGCCAGCCTTAGGGTATCTAAGGATCTCACTCTAAGTAAAACTAGTTGATTCAAAATACCAAATAAAAAAGGGTTTCTCTTTCGAAAAAAACCTGAACACTAAGGCGAATCATATGCACAAAATGGGTTCTTTCCTCACAACACTCCAGCTCAAGATCTGCTCCTCCTATAAAGGGAAGTGTAACAGGGCATAGAAGCCCTTTTAAAGGTGCAATTCAAAAGCTAATAATGGCACCATAAACATACTGCTGTTTGTTTCACTGAACTTGATCAATTAGGGCAGTTATCTTCACTATTAGGGAGAGTCCCTGAACTTGGAAAAACACAAGCAGAGACTGGAAGATGAAACCTGTTGACCCTGTTTCCTGTTAGATGCCTTCCGTGGTATACTGGGGTTCACAAAAATAAGTCCTAAAAGCAAGTCAATCAAATGCTGGAAGAGAGAGTGGTACTTACGCGGCATGATCCCTTGGCTCACCAGTTCCTCCCGTGTCCGACGCTGCTGGAGCTTCAACTGCAGCACTGCAGGGCAGCAAAGAGAGAGGAGAGAGGAAAGTTCAGTCGGGCATTCCACCACAAAAGACACATTTTCAAATGCAAAGAAAGTCTCCAAACAGAAGGGTGTAGTATAAAAGAAGGATCCCCTTGAATTGTGACTGTAATTGCAGAAGTGGCCTGATACAGCAGGGTTTCCGTATTCTGCTGTGGGCGGTGAGAGGAAGTTGCGAAGGGTCTTGCAGGGCGATAAAAATCCACCAAGTACCAAACTCTTGCCTCTTGCTCAAAACTTCCTACAACACAGTCCTTCTCCTAAGGCTAAATAAACAGAAATGCTTCACTCAAAGAAAATCTGAGGACCACCATCCAGCAGAAAAAGCTTCCTACATGTTCCACACTTTCTTTCCCAGTAGCCAATGTTTACCACTGTTAAGTATACTGAATTACATAGTTATTCATGTAGATCAGGAAGTACTGCTAAAATCATCTCATTTGTATCTAAAAATCATACCTATTTTCATCAAGGAATGCATTTCTCTAAACCAGAAAATGTATTACCATTGATATAACTCTTCTTCTTCCTCTTCACTTTTTCAGTCAAGGTAAAACAACTAAACTAAATGATTCAAAGCACAGTGGCCACTAAACTAAATGATTCAAAGCACAGTGGCCTAGGGGAGGGTGACAGGTGCTTCTATTTCCACTCTGGCAACACCACTTAATGAAACAACTTATTAGGGATTTTTTAAAAGTTAAAAGTCAATGATCTATCTCTATTTCAAATGAAACCTAAAGGGTATTATCACTGCACACCATGAGAATGATGATGCTATGGCCTACATTCAAAGGCCAGGGGAGAAAATGTCCAAAAAAGGAGGGCTGGAAGAGTCCCATGAGCCAAGGACAGTCCTTTACATGGGTAAGTCTTCAATTATAAGGTCCCTGCAAGTCACATCTGAGAGAGACCTGCATCTATTTGGAATCATATTACCCTATTATCTGCCCTTGCCATCCACAGAGCAGTTTTTCGGTTTTATTTTGAAATTTTCCATTAATTTGAGAGAGAGAGAGAGAGAAAGAGAAAGAAAGAAGGGTGAGGTGGGAAAATAGAGATGGAGAAGGAGAAGGAGAAGGAGAAGGAAAGGATGAGAAGGGGGAGGGAGGGAGGGAGGGAGGGAGGGAGGGAGGGAGGGAGGGAGGGAGGGAGGGATAAACTCACTATTTCACTTAGTGGTTCCATTTAGTTTGTATTCATTAATTGTTTCTTGTACATGCCCTGACTGGAGGGTCAAAATCCCTTGGAGTTCTGGGTCAATGCTTTATCCATTGAGCTACCTGGCCAAGACCCACAGAGCAGTTTTTAAGAAGGCCTCCAAGAATGGAAGAATCATAACTAGGCTCCTGACTAAATCTCAAAGTAGATATGCAAGCCCAAAGTAGACTTTCTCCCAAAAATCTAATCTACTTCTTATTCTTTTTCTCTTTAACGGTATCACTATCCTCCCCAACACTAATATTTAAAATTTTGAGCCAACTTCCCCTCCTCAACTCTCCTATTTTATCAGGTGTGCTGCACCATGTTTTCCACAATTCAGGGATAGCTCACTGGCTTGTGGCCTTACTCGTGCTGTGTCTCTTCCATTCTAAGTCACCCCAATCCAATGTCCAATGTACTCTTCCTCAAGTACCATGTACTTTCCCAACTCTTTATTCACGTCACCAGACCTTCCAACTCATACCGCATCATTTAGGATTAGTCAAGGACTCCTCCCGTAAGCTACTTTTTATCTGACCTAAAAAGTATAGTATTATTTTGCCTGCGTAATACCCTCTGAATGCATTTTCTCTCTCCTGACAGTTTATAAACTCTTACAGGGCAAGGAATATATCTTATTAATGTATGCTCCCACATAGCACTTAATACACCATAGGCATTTAATAATTGTTTCTTGAATTGAATTTGATCTCAAAATGATGATACACACAGTCAGAAATCAGGAGGTTTTTATTATAATTATTATTTCTTTTTTTTGAGAGAGAGATGGAGGGAGGGAGGGAGGGAAGGAGGGAAGGGGAGAGAGAGGGGGAGAGAGGGGGAGAGAGGGAGAGAGAGAGGGAGAAGGAGAGGGAGAGGGAGGGGAACGGGAGGGGAAAGGGGAGGTGAGGGGGAGAGGGAGGGGAAGGGGGGATGGGGGGGAGAGGGAGAGAGAAATGGAGGGGGGAGGGAGGGAAGGGAGGGACGGGAGGGAGAGAGAGGAGGGAGATGAGAAGCATAAACTCATAGTTGTAGCACTTTAGTTGTCCACTGATTGCTTCTCATACCTGCTTTGACGGGGGGGGGGGGGGGGGGGAGCCGAGCTGAGCCAGTGACCCTCTTGCTCAAGCCAGTGACCTTTGGGCTCAAGCAAGTGACCACGGGATCATGTCAATCCCACACTCAAGCCAGCAACCTCAGGGTTTTGAACGTGGGACCTCAGTGTCCCATGTTGATGCTCTATCTACTATGCCACCACCAGTTTGGCTCTTTTCTTTCTCTCTTTTTTCTCTTTTGTTTTCTTTTTAAACAAATTAACACTGTTAAAAACAAAGCCTGGCAGAATAAAACAGATACAAACAGCAACAGCTACACTAGTCACTAACATTTATAGGACCATGCGCAAGACACTGTTCTACATACTTTCATGTTTTAACTCATTTAATCTTCATAACCCCTTATGGAGAAAGAGAGATATTTTAATCCTATTTTACAGGTAAGGAAAATGAGGCCCAGGAAAATTAAGTAATTAATCTAAGGCTATCCCACTAGTAAGAGGTATAAAAGAATTTGAACCCAAGCATTCTGATTCCAGACCCTAGGCTCCTTACTCTCTGGTCTCCAGAGTTTCTGGAAACCTGTGCTGCTGAGTAAGACATGGAATGTGATCACCTGGGTTCATTCGCTGGAGAAAGAGAGACAAAGGGACTGAGGAAAGTAGATGGTTCAAACCAGGGTCAAAGGAGTTTAGCGATCAACTTCAGGAAAAACTAATTTAATGAGAGTAGGAGAGATACAGAGCCAGACTCCCACATGCTCCCTGACTGAGATCCACCTGGCAACCCCTGTCTGGGGCTGATGCACAGCCCATTTGGAGCCATCTCACAACTGAGCTATTTTTAGCACCTGAGGAGGAGGCTCCACAGAGCCATTCTCAGCGCCTAGGGCCAATGTGCTCAAATCAACTGAGCCATGGCTGTGGGGAGACAAGGGGGGAGAAAGGGGGAGGGGTAAGGATGGGGGAACAGATGGTTGCTTCTCCTGTGTGTCCTAACAGGGAATTGAACTGGGGACTTCCACACACTGGGTCTACGTTCTACTACTAAGGCAACTGGCCAAGGCCAGTAAGGCAAATTTAAATTAATCTAGGAACTTGATTTCAGAATAAATTAAACCATATATCAGTAGCAATAATAATAACATACAAATAATAATAGTCATTTAATGTTGCTGAGTCAGCCCTATGTTAAGTGACTAACTAGCTTTTAACTTGTAAAATAAATAAAGCCCTGTGAGTATGGCACAATTATTATATCCATTTTATAAATGAAGAAAATAAAGACTGAAAATTTTTAAATTTTGCCTTAGGTCACATAGCTCAAAAGTGCTGGAACTAGGATTCATATACAGATCTCTGTGACACTTCAGAAGTGTGGGCATGTAATACTAACTATCCCATATGTCTCCTTGGAAGAAAGAAAGAGAAGAACCAGGCAAGATAAAGAAGGAAAGAAGGGTAAATATATATTTGTCATTTTATATAGTGTTTCTAAGGCCCAGTGTAAGATGAGCCATTAGAAAATGATAAAATATAACAAATTAATCTGATTTCAGGAAATTGGGAAAGCTAATGCAATTCAGTAAGTCTGAACACCTTAAAGAAACAATAACTAATGAAAACTATGGCTGTTAGCCAAGAATAGTTTTGAAAATATCAATCAGAAGCCCTTCTAAAAAGAACTATACAAAGACAGGGCTATAATGAATATATTACACAAACTTCTTGACTGAAAAACTTCTTGCTGCATGAAAGCAAAAAAAAAAAAAAAAAAAGTCTATGATTCAGTTTTTTAAGGAGAGCAAAGAAAAGATCTTTTTTAGCTTTATTTTCTTAATAGCTATAGTTCAAAGAGAATAGTTTCTCTAATAAACCTTTTTAATCTCTAAAACTAAATGAAATTAGAGTTCCATTATTTGAAAATTCCTCTTGTCCCTCTCAGCAATTAACTCCAAATTCCATGATTATCTGAAATTTGATAAAGTTCCTCATTCAAATAACAGAATTTGCCCTATATCAGTATTACTTTGAGTATTACAACTTGATTGTAGGTATATTTTTTTGGTTTGTGTTTATTTGTTTGTTTTACCAAGAGAGGGTGGGAAAAGGGAGAGAGAGAAGAAGCATCAACTTGTAGTTGCAGCATCTTACACTGATTGCTTCTCATATGTGCCTTGACTGGGAGCTCCAGCTGAGCCAGTGACCCCTGCTCAAGCCAGCGACCTTGGCTCAAGCCAGCCACCTCTGGGTTTCAAATCTGGGACCTCAGCAGCCCAGGCTGACGCTCTATCCACTGTACCACTACCAGTCAGGTAGTATGTTCTATTTTATATATTGCATAACTCTCTCCTACTAACTTCAACAATCTTTATAAGGAGGAATAAAAAATAAAAAAAAAACCTAGCCTGACCAGGCAGTGGCGCAGTGGATAGAGCGTTGAACTGGGATGCAGAGGACCCAGGTTCGAAACCCCAAGGTCAATGGCTTGAGCGCAGGCTCATATGATTTGAGCACAGCTCACCAGCTTGAACCCAAAGTCGCTGACTTGAGCAAGGGGTCACTTGCTGTGCTGTATCTCCCCGGTCAAAGCACATATGAGAAAGCAATCAATGAACAACTAAGGTGCCGCAAGGAAGAATAGTTGCTTCTCATCTCTCTCTCCTCCTGTCTATCTGTCTCTATCTGTCCCTCTCTCTGTCACACACAAAAAAAACCCTAAGTAGTAAACCCCATACACTCTAAATAAAATGCTTTTATGTTTCCAGATCTTAGGAATTATTCATTTTAGAAGAAGTTATTCAGTAACTCAGTTTCAGTAGATAACATTAAGAGCCTTATGTTCTGTATTTCTTGCCAAAGGTACCCAAAGCAGTGTATTTCAGAGGCCATACATTTAATGCACATCCACCTTCACCAAGAATTACCTAAGGAGATTCAAAAAAGTAAGAATTCGATGAAATTTCTCTATTTCATATACATCAACATTTAGTTTTACTCTCCACTTCCCAAGTCAACTAAAAACTAAATAAAAATACCTATTTGTATAAAGCATGAGTCTTTACTATTGAATTCCACAAATTTAATACATCATCTGTTTCTAAAAGGGTCTGTACTAGCAGCCTATATATAGATGAACAGTTGTCTTTAAAGCTGATGGACAGTAAATAAGCTGAGTTGGCTACCAGAAAAGGATTGGAATAAAAAAAAAAAAAAGAAAGAAATTAGACCATAAAGTGGAAATAATCCAGTCTTCCAACTGTTTCAAACAACAACAGTTGATTGCTATTTGAATAACTGGCTATTTGGGAAGTCAAAGCAAAGGAATGAACATCACATATTTCTGCCCTGTAAGAATATGGAAGAATGTTGATGGCATTCACAGGGTAATGCCCAAGAACTGGACACACCAAATACATTGGGTCAATCAAAACTGGAAAGCAAAAGCAAAAATAAGTGCTGTGTTCTCAAGCCCAGCTCTGCAGCTTCCCTGGTAAGACCAGAGAAGAAACAAAATGGATTTTAGCATTATATGAAGCTTAAAATGCTGATAATTAGAATATTCATTTTTGCAGCAGTGAATTATACCTACTTTATTAGTATATTTTCTACTTTAGTTTATCCTACATACCTGAAAAATCACTTAGTGACACCCGGATTGTAAAACCACACCACCTAGCACTCAGAACCAAAAGCTACTATTCTCTGAACACTTAACTAGTTTCATTCTTAGAATGTATGGTTAAAAGCAGGTGAAGGGTACCTCCAAAAGAGGGTAGAACTGATGTTCTGTTGCCTGGGTTACTTTACAGCATCACCACCAAAACAGAGATTAGAAGTCTTGATGGGGAGAGAGTTCTTCTCCATCCACCCATCTAACACATATTTACTAGACACCTATCAGTGTACCTCATTGCATTGCACTTAGCTTTACTGCGTTTCACAGATGTTGCATTTTTTTTTCACAACTGAAGAAAAGACTATCCACCAGCAAAAAGATTATGACTACCTTTACTGTGATACTCATTTTATTGCAGTGAACTGGAACCGAACCATAATATCCCTGAGGTATGCCTGTACTATGTTGTCAGGCCCTATAGGTGGTATACACACCTACTATATCTGCTCACATAAAGCTTTCAGTCCAATGGGATAACAGACATCAAATCACATATAAATAGGTACAAGTTATGATTAGTGTTTTATAAGAAAAGAACAAAGGGTATTAGAGAGGTCAGACCCTGGAATCTATAGTTTCTCCTCCTTTAACATTCCATCATAATTAACTTCACATTTCCTCTTTAGTGCAATATAGTCAATTGTTTAAGACAGTGGTTTTCAACTGCCCATCCATGGACTGGTGCCAGTCTGCAAAAAAGCTAATCACCCTGAAGTTGTATGAAGATTATAGACTTTATACACTTAAACCACGAGTATAAGATACTAAGACTCCTTAAAAAACAGAGTGCTCAGGTAAGATGAATGAAAATAAGTAAGAGAAGGCACAGTTTCATTTATTCTTTACTCTTATTTGTTTAGTTGCTCTAGGGTTCACATAGTAGTTGGTCAGTACCTCTATTCACTTCGTATCCATGCCTTATTCAGTTCTTCCTTAGTTCCTTGTCAAAACTCTCCTCAAGTATTCATTTAAGAAATACGAGGATCTATTATACACACCAGACACTTTACTTGCTGCTGCGGATGTAGTAGTGACCAGAGAGATTTAACTGATGCCTTCAGTAGAGTTTACATTTTCATGGAGGAAATAACCATCAAATAAGTACTTAAAAGAGTGAAAAACAAAAACAAACATACTCAGACATCATATCCCTACTAAGCAGTCTGACTGTTCCCATAATTCAATTCATGCATTAAAACATCTTTTGCACTCTCAAAGCCAGGGCTGGGTGTTAGAGATATGTATGTGAATAAGACATTGTTCTCATCCTTGCAGAATTCTTAAGTCTAATGAGACAAAAGGGACTCAAATGAGTAATTACAATGCTATAAGAAAAATGCTGACATCTGTAACATAAGATTTTTACTTCAAAAGTCATAGGAGCTCTGGCCGGTTGGCTCAGTGGTAGAGCGTCAGCCTGGTGTGCAGGAATCCCGGGTTCGATTCCGGCCAGGGCACACAGGAGAAGCGCCCATCTGCTTCTCTACCCCTCCCTCTCCCTCTCTCCTTCCTCTCTGTCTCTCTCTTCCCCTCCCGCAGCCAAGGCTCTATTGGAGCAAAAGATGGCCCGGGTGCTGAGGATGGCTCTGTGGCCTCTGCCTCAGGCGCTAGAATGGTTCTGGTTACAACAGAGCGACGCCCCCGAGGGGCAGAGCATCGCCCCCTGGTGGGCGTACCAGGTGGATCCCGGTCAAGCGCATGCGGGAGGGAGTCTGTCTGACTGCCTCCCCGTTTCCAGCTTTGGAAAAATGCAAAAAAAAAAAAAAGTCATAGGAAAATTCAATTTTAGCTAACACACATGCCCTATTTTTTTTTTTTTTTTTGTATTTTTCTGAAGCTGGAAACAGAGAGAGACAGTCAGACAGACTCCCGCATGTGCCCGACCGGGATCCACCTGGCACGCCCACCAGGGGCGATGCTCTGCCCACCAGGGGGCGATGCTCTGCCCCTCCGGGGCATCACTCTGCCGCGACCAGAGCCACTCTAGCGCCTGGGGCAGAGGCCAAGGAGCCATCCCCAGCGCCCGGGCCATCTTTGCTCCAATGGAGCCTTGGCTGCGGGAGGGGAAGAGAGAGACAGAGAGGAAAGACGGGGGGTGGGGGGGTGGGGGGGGTGGAGAAGCAAATGGGCGCTTCTCCTATGTGCCCTGGCCGGGAATCGAACCCGGGTCCCCCGCACGCCAGGCCGACGCTCTACCGCTGAGCCAACCGGCCAGGGCCACACATGCCCTATTACTAAGGGTTCTTGCCAAATTTTAGTCATCTGGTCTTATGTGTGATACACATTGTATATAAATAATAAAAAGAAATGTTGTTTTATTGTTTCCTAAAAAAAATAAAAATTCAGATAGTTATCTATTTTCTAGGTGCAAAGGTGATGATACTGCCCAACACTGGAAGTCACAAAAAAGAGAAACAAGATCCTTTCTATGTGAATATATTAAGTAGGCCTTAAAAATATTTTATCCGCAGGATCAGTTTGTATTAAAGTCTCAAGTAATTTCCTGATATCATTCCCAAGAAATAACACTACTCTGGGCCCCTACTTATTGTAATCTCAAACAGGTCTTTCCTGATAGAACCTAGAAAGATGTAAAAGAGAGGAGAGATGTCTGTGTTTCCTTCCTCCTTTCTGTTGCTTCTCCTGCTCTCTAGTTCTCGATCCTTACCCTGACCTAAAGCATCTCTGGAATTTTCTCTCTTTTACTAGCCTGAATAGGTTAGAACAGTGTACACTGCATCAAAAATGTATTTCAGGCTTGTGCTTTTATCATAAACAACAGCATTTTAAAGGCCCGATGTATTCTACTATTAGCCCTACCCTTAACTAGAAGGGTTTACTGTCAAACTATGATTTCTGGGGAAAGGGGCAAGCATTGCATATTGAGTTGATTATATAAATATTTTATAAGTTCCAAGTGAATACAATAGACTTATAGAACTGACCTTTAAGGGGAAACCAAAAACCACCTTAGAAAAAATCAGAAGACAAGGGAAAGAGAGAGGAAAAGGAAAAGGAAAGGAAGAGAAAGAAAGGGGAGGGGAGGGGAAGAGCGGGATGAGCAAAGAGAAAGAAAGAAAAAGAGAACTGTTTCCTTTTGAAAGAAGTTCTGGAACATGTAGTCAGTGAGGAAGCACGCTCTTTTCCCAGACTCTAGACAACCTGGTATGTATAAAGCAAAACTCAGCGACAGGCAGAAGAGTTGCTACCCATTCATTAAGAAAATTAAATATACTGCGAGTATTGAAAATATGCTTCTGAAATTCTGAGATGTCAATATGGAAATAGTGGTTAAAAGACCCAGAAAGGTCTCTATTGCTAGAGAAAGATGGAGTTGCTGAAATTCAGATCCAGTTTTATTTATTTTTTATTTTTTTTATTTATTCATTTTTAGAGAGGAGAGACAAGAGAGGGAGAGAGAGGAGAGAGAGACAGAGAGAGAGAAGGGGGGAGGAGCTGGAAATATCAACTCCCATATGTGCCTTGACCAGGCAAGCCCACGGTTTTGAACCAGCGACCTCAGCATTTCCAGGTCGACGCTTTATCCACTGTGCCACCACAGGTCAGGCAGATCCAGTTTTAAGATTAATAATAATAATAATAATAATAATAATAAAAATACCTAAGGGGGGAAAGAACGAGAAAAGGAAAGTGAATTCTCTCTGGGATCTTACTGATCAACCATCTAAAAAATCATATGGCTAAAATGCAATGTGATGTTCTGGATGGATCTTGGAACAGAAAAAGGGTATCAGTGGGAAAACAGATGAAACCCAAATAAAAGTTTGGAGTTTACTTAGTAGTGCACCAATGTTAATCTCTTAGTTTTGACAAATGTACCATGGTTATATAAGATGCTAATATTAGGGGCAATCAGGTGAATGGTATACGGGAACTCTCTGTACTATTTGTGTGATTTTTTTGTAAGTCTAAAATTATTCCAAAAAGTAAAGTTTATTTAAATAACCCATGTACTTGATTCTCTCTTCAGAAAGATTTATGAATCAGTCACTAAAACATATCAAAGGTCAGGTTTTTTTTCAAACTGAAATGTTACTTTGTCTTGGTCAGAAAGAAATTACTGCTTAATTTCTATAAATGATTAATTATGAAGAATGGACCTTTTAATAAATTCAATTTAGAAAATAATTTATGGTATAAATATATACAATAAATAATAATGTAATATTGCAAAGACTTGACAGAAATTCTTTTTTTTAAGATTTTTTTTATTTATTCATTATAGAGAGGAGAGAGGAGAGAGAGAGAGAGAGAGAGAGAGAGAAGGGAGAGGAGCAAGAAGCATCAACTCCCATATGTACCTTGACCAGACAATTGCAGGTTTTGAACCGGCGACCTCAGCATTCCAGGTCGACACTTTATCCACTGTGCCATCACAGGTCAGGCAAAATCAATAAAAATTAAAAAAAAAATACACTACACTGGGCCCTGACCAGTTGGCTCGGTGGTAGAGCAACAACCTGGCATGCGGATGTCCCAGGTTTGATTCTCAGTCAAAGCACAAAGGAGAAGCGACCATCTGCTTCTCCACTCCTACCCCTTTCTCTCTCTCTCTCTCTCTCTCTCTCTCTCTCTCTCTCTTCTCCTCTCGCAGCCATAGTTCAATTGGTTTGAGCGCATAGGAACCTGGGCACTGAGAATGGCTCCATGGAGCTTCCACTTCAGGCACTAAAAATAGTTCAATTGCAGAGCATCGGCCCAAGATGGGGGTTGCTGGGTGGATCCCGGTTGGGGTGCATGCAGGAACCTGTCTTTCTATCTTCCCTCCCCTCTCTTGAAAAAGAAGAAAAATAAAATACACTACACTAGCCCTGGTCAGTGGTTCAGTGGATAGACCATTGGCCCAGAGTATGGATGTCCCAGGTGTGACCATCTGCTTTTCTCCCCACCCTCCCTCTTCCCCTTTGACAGCCAGTAGCTCAACTGGTTTGAGTGGCAGCCCAGGTGCTGAGGATAGCTTGGTTGGTCCAAGTGGTCAGCCTCAGGCACTTAAAAATAGCTCAGTCCTCGAGCATCTGGCTCCAGATAAGGATTGCGGGGTGAATCCTGGCCAGCTGGGACACATGCAGGA
Source organism: Saccopteryx leptura (assembly GCF_036850995.1). Taxonomy (NCBI): domain Eukaryota; kingdom Metazoa; phylum Chordata; class Mammalia; order Chiroptera; family Emballonuridae; genus Saccopteryx; species Saccopteryx leptura. The sequence continues at coordinate 312,387,221 of NC_089503.1, forward strand.
GTCTGTCCCAGTATCTCTCTTCCTCTCACTTAAAAATAAATTTAAAAAATACACTACACTAATAGTGCTACCTATGTGATGTGGCTGAAAGAGTCTATATACTTACTAAATAGGAGAAAATCCCAGTGACTTCAAGTGAACAGTATATGACATTTCACAATTCTGCAACCTGAAAAGAATCCTTATATTCAAATTCCAAAAGGAAGAGACTCTAACAAGGTTATAGTGGTCACATGTAAAGGTCATTTAGAGGAGCTCCTCCCAGAGACAGGAAGCAGTCTGGAAGGATAGAAGAGAACTTCACAGGCCTACTTCCCACTTGGTTCTCAGTGCAGAAGTAGCCATACTTAAAAGGAAGAGAACACCCACTTCCTAGTATAACTTCCTCCCTGCCTTCTGCTGGGGTTCTTCCCTGGTACTAGAGAGATTCTAGGTTGATTCACTCATTCATGCACCTATTATGTGCTAGGCACTGTGCTATGTGATAGAGCAGTAAAATGGACAACAGATGAGGTCCCTGCCCTCACAGAGCACATTTGCTTATGGGAAAACATAAGAAATTATATATATGATAATTTCTGATGGTACATTATGTGAAGAAAAATACAGTGAAGTAAGAGAATACAGTGACTGAGGGTGGTAATTTCAGACTGAGTACATAGGGAAGGTCCTTCTGAGGAGATAGATGATTCTTAGGCAGAAACCTAAATAATACGATAAACCATGAAAAAATCTGGAGAAATAGCAAATGCACAGGCACTGAGGTGAGAAAAGGCTTGTGTTGAGAAGGAAACTAAGATATAAAATGAGGAATTTAATATGTTGAACTCCTACATTATGCAGTCACTGGGTTAAGTGTACTACTTCAGTGACTCATTTCATCTCAACAGCTATATGAACTATTTCTTAGCTCGATTTCATAGATGAAGAAACAGAGATTCAAAGAGATTAAGTAACTATTTACACAGCTAATAAGAGGTAGAGCCAGAGTTCAAACACAGATTGGTTTGATACTAAAGTCTGTGCTTTTTCTACTATATCACATTTAATGCCAGAATCACAGCAAAAATATTAATTATACATAAATATTTAAGTAAATAAATCAAATTTTTTCCCACATCCTCAAAAATCTGGGGCTCATCATTTCATTGTGAGTACTTTCTCATCTCTCCAGTGGGGAAAAGAAGTAATTTCCTTCTTTAACTGCAGCAGAGAGATCTCAAACCGCCAGCCATTTCAGATTCATACGTCACTATTCTGAGGATCTATAAAACAATTCTCAAAAAACTAACTCCACTGTATGAGACTGAGCATAACATGTATATACTTGCACCAAATGTCTGAATGGGGTGAAGATAAACTGGGAGTATGTTTCCTTTAGACTGGCAGGGCCATCTGAACAATCCCCTCCAAAGTCAAAGGCATCAGGATCAGACTATTCCCAGCTGCCTCAGTTCTGTTCATCTGCCAAGAAAATATGGGCAGCCTTAAATCTCATTTGCTGTTCTCTGCTGGTATTACTCCTACTGACATTTTACACCCAACTTTGTTGAGGACAGGTGACAGGTGAGCAGATTGAAAACCTAGAAAAGTGGAGTTACTCCACAGTAAGCCAGAGTGACAAAAAAATTTCCTTTAAAACTGTATTCTTACTCTTTCTATAGCTTTATAATATGAACTTGAAAAACATATAGCATGGTAGAATCATGACTGAAATAACGAGAAGAGCTTATATCCTCAGAATTATAAATTCTGTAAATACTTGGAAAGTTTTTTCCTAGTAAAGTATTTCAAACTCGCCTGATAGCTTTCCTAATTAGTTTCTTGCTATTCTTGAAATTAAGTTTCAGTGTTTGTAGTAAGTAATGACATAAATTAATGTCTTAACTTACATTAAGAAAAATAAAAATGTAAGTTCTGATTAAAATAAATCTTAAATTAAATAAAAATCTTTTTTCGAGGGGAAGGATTAGAGCAGGGGTCCCCAAACTACAGCCCGCGGCCACATGCAGCCCCCTGAGGCCATTTATCAGGCCCCCGTCGCACTTCCAGAAAGGGCACCTCTTTCATTGGTGGTCAGTGAGAGGAGCACATTGACCATCTCATTAGCCAAAAGCAAGCCCATAGTTCCCGCTGAAATACTGGTCAGTTTGTTGATTTAAATTTACTTGTTCTTTATTTTAAATATTGTATGTTCCCGTTTTGTTTTTTTACTTTAAAATAAGATATGTACAATGTGCATAGGGATTTGTTCATAGTTTTTTTATAGTCCGGCCCTCCAACGGTCTGAGGGACAGTGAACTGGCCCCTGTGTAAAAAGTTTGGGGACCCCTGGATTAGAGAGCAGAGAGATGATCAGAAACTAGAAAATTGGCCAGGTAGGTTAAATATACATAAGTGCGCATGTGCACAAGCACACACACACAAACAATCTAGAAGTTCTTCAAATTTCTATGTGTAAAGTGCTTAGTGGGTATTTAAAGAAAAAAAAAACAATAATTTCTCACCCTTAAATACTAGATGATATAAAAGTTTATCTATTTGTCTCAAAAAAATTAAAGAAATATTTTAAAATAAAAGTTTGGTAAAGACTACAGTAAAGCCTGATCTGTGGTGGTGCAGTGGATCGAGCATAGACCTGGGTGTTGAGGTAGCCGGTTCGAAACCCCGGGCTTGCCCAGTCAGCGCACATATGGAAGTTGATGCTTCCTGCTCCTCCTCCCTTCTCTCTCTCTCTCTCTCTCTCCTCTCTCTCTCTTCTCTAAAATGAATAAATAATTAAAAAAAAAGACTACAGTAAAGTCCCTTCTCTTTATAGAAGAATGACATCCATTGAATTATACTTCACATTGCATATGAAGTATGAAAGTCTAGCAGCCACATGTCTATCAGCTAAAATTGTTGGAAGGATTAAAATTCTCAAGATCAAATACATTTAAAAAAAGTTATAACTACAGAAGCCCATTTAACTGTAGAATTCCCATACCTACGCCCTAGGTTTAGTAAAGATATCTCAAAAGTAAATGTACATGTAACTGTAATGGTGTTCATGTTGTTAGACCTGTAACTTTGTTTCCTGAAGTTTGTGTGGTTGAATTTGCAAGTAGAGCATTTCATTACTGCAGGTTTTGCACAAAATTTTACGAAACAAACCTGCATAAGTTAAAAGCAGAATTGAAATCAATGCCTTTTCTGGCCATTTCAGGAATGATTTCCATATATTTTCCTATCACAGAATCCTCCTTTTTATTTAGATGTTTGGCTCCTTCAACACATACTCTGGGTGGAGGGGACATTCCAGCTCCAAAGCTAAAATAAAAGTGAAATGCAAAGTGATCAAACTATTACCCAGTTACCACATACCACATTTTTCTAGCGTAATTTTGAGTGAAATAGTGTCACACCTATCAGCAGATCGCTTATTTTTTAAATGTTCCAATAGTCACTTGGTTTCACTCTTCCTGCATTTTCAAATCACCCCAGTATTAACATCCCTTCCTAAGAAACCACACCCTAGTTGTTTCAGAAAAATGCATTAAATTTGTCTGACATCCTGGACACAAGCAAGACCCTTCATTCTGTATCTCTTCTCTCTCTCCCAGCCGTGAAAACAGTCAGAACTACAGCAACAGCTGGGGATCATTAAACTGACAGAAATAGCTTAGGAGACTCCATTGGTGTGTGAGTGGGGGGAGGAGAGGCTCAGTATCAGATTTTAAAAAAATCAAAAGGGCAACAGGAAAGGGGCGGAGAAAAAAGGTGAAGCCTAAGAAGTGTGTTACACCCAACTTTTCTTTACCCAGTGCAAAGGGATGCACTGAAGGAAATGAAGAGACAAAGCGACTGCAGCCTAACTAGCCTAGCCCCCACCTATTCTCAGATGGAAGGTTTAGTCAAACCTAAAAATGTGGGTCAATGAAGACAGGGTAGGGCAGGGGTCCCCAAACTTTTTACACAGAGGGCCAGTTCACTGTCCCTCAGACTGTTGGAGGGCCGGACTATAAAAAAAACTATGAACAAATCCCTATGCACATTGCACATATCTTAAAGTAAAAAAACAAAACAGGAACAAATACAGTATTTAAAATAAAGAACAAGTAAATTTAAATCAACAAACTGACCAGTATTTCAATGGGAACTATGGGCCTGCTTTTGGCTAATGAGATGGTCAATGTGCTCCTCTCACTGACCACCAATGAAAGAGGTGCCCCTTCTGGAAGTACTGCGGGGGGTGGGGGGGAGGTCCAGATAAATGGCCTCAGGGGGCCGCATGAGGCCCTGCAGACCTTAGTTTGGGGACCCCTGGGCTAGGGTGTGAATGGAGGAGAGTTGTGGCATCATCCCCAGTACGGAGGAATCACTTAAAGGGTGTGAGTCAGTTCTGTGGCTACACTGACAGTAAAAATCAACTCCAAGATGGGGTAGGGGCAAAGGGTATGAGAATACATGCCAACCCCTAAGTGGACTCAGAGACCAGAACATTTCCAAGGCATCCCCTCAACTGGAGAGGACCAAATGCTAGATAAAATGCAGGCTCTCCAGGTTGTTCGTGCCAGAGAACAGCCATGCCTCTAATGCTAGCTTTGTAACCTGGCAGGCCTCTGAAGGTAGGTACAGGAATGTGCCATCTGCCTGGCCCACTGCCCGAGTGTGATCAGCACATATATGGTGCCCCATAGAAGCTTTAATCAGATCATCGCTGGGAGTGGGCTTGCATAGCCTGATCTATAATGTCTTAAAGTCTGGTAGTTCCAGGATCCTGGGGTACTCTCTGCATCCCCACATTTACTAGGCTGTCATTTAATATATCAAGGCCTCTGCCACCAAGGCATTCTCTTTATAACTAATCTTATGGAACTGAAGTTTCAGACAGCTCCCCACCTTCAAGCCTGAACAGGAAATGATTCGATTGCAGATATTATGACTGCAACTCTCTTTGGCAAGAGTATTTGGTAACTGTGAGATTGCATGAACTTCAGCTGAATATTTTGATGCATCTAATGATTTACTAGAGAAGGCTCCAGGCTGATAATTGTTCTCAACAAAAAGCAACCACTACACTACAATGCCTTGCTTCTTTTCTAACCCATAACCTGGCAGGAAAATATGAGCATAAGCATATTTTCCAACTATACCAGCTTGGCTTAATAACTGTATTTGAACCTGGTTTTCTATAATAAGCCACAAAACCTCAAAATAATTAGCTCATTCTGAATATTTTAAGTTAATACTAAGGAAGGTAGAGGGTATAAAGAAATAAACCCACTAGAGAGGACACTAAAAGACTCTAAACTGTATATAATTTACACACACACACATCACATACAGTTCATTTTAAGGCTGCCTAACATCAAAGGACAGGATATATGTTAACCAAACTATTGTGACTACAATTACTTCTCAGTGTGCACAGCCTAGGGTGGGAGTAATTATATCAATATACTTCTCATCAACCTTTTAACAGAGTACATTCTTTACCCAAAGTTTAAAAAAACTAATGTTAAATATATTTATAATCAATCCTTACTATGTACATGCCAAAGCTGGTACTAGGTACAAGGTAGGAGCTGAGAAGGAAAATAACCCTATACATTTAAATAATACTTTACAAAGCTACTCTCACACATGTAATTTTATCTGACCCTATAAATTAGGATGGCGGACATTACAACCACTACATAACAAAAGAAACTGATTTGCCTAGCTAAAAGCAACTTAAGCCAAGCTCACCAATGGCAAGATCTAACATAGAACTTCAGGTTCTTGACTATCAGCTCAGTAACGGGACATGAGCTACTTATCAGAAAGAGGCTTCTGCCCTCAAGGAATTAATCTCTGACACTGAATGCTTTGGCCAGTGTTTCTCAGATGTACCAAGTTTCTTCTTAGTAAGAATATCACCAATCTCCTGGTTCAACATCATATTCTCAATCAAATTTAAGACAGTTACGGGAAAAGGTTATTCATTAATAACACTGACAATTAAAAGATGTGAGTTCTTTATGAAGGCTAGAATTATTAATATGAGACTGAATAAAACTAAATTAGGACAGTGCTCAAAATACATCTGTCACTTTGGGATAAACATTTTGTTTATGGGCACAATACTGCCCTCTAGTGCCAGGAAGCACAGTAACCTCAGTAGACTAACTGCTAATGCATATTAACCACCTACTATGTATAAACCATACCTTGCTAAGCACTTTGAAGGGGGGGGGGGGGGGGAGGAAAGGTTAAGCCTACCACACACCTACAGCCATAAAAAATTATATAAGCCCATCAGGAATTTATAAATATAATGGAGAATATAAGAAATGTAAAATAAATTACTTGAAACAGTGTTATAAATCCTTTAAGAGTTTGTAGATAATAAATTACTAGAGTACAAAAAGGATTAGGTAAGCTTCATGGGAGCAGCAGCATATAAGCCATCTTTGAAGGACTTCATAAACTAGAGATGAACAGCATGAACCAAAACCTGGCGTAGGAAATACTATGAGATTGAGAACATAACTAATATGCTGCAATTTAGTTACAACATTAAGTTTGTGAAAGGGCATAACAGAAGGTAGCTTAAAAAGCTGGTTACGGTCAGACTGTGAAGGATCTAGAACTATGCTATCCAATATTGTAACCACTTGCCACATATTCTATTTAAATTTAACTAAAATTAAAACTACAGTTTCTCAGTCACTCTAGTCATGTTTCAAGTCTCAATAGCCACATGTGGCTAGTTGCTACCATATTGGACAGTACAGATATAGTACTGGGTAGTGCTGCACCAGAAAGTTGTATTAAACCACAAAATGTCAGCTTTTCAAGGTTCATTCCTCCTAAAAAATGCAGATCTGATCCTTGCCAAAGTCTATTAATAAAAAAAACAACAACATAGGTCCTAGCACTGTAAGAGGTAAATTTAAAAGTTTGGTGTCTATCCTTCTGGGCATTTCCAAGTGTCAACCAAAATAATGAGAAAAGTATCATACATGGCCTTCTGATAATCCTAAACAATTATATTTTTTAATGTGTACCAGCCTGTAGAATCTTTTTCTTTACTTATTTGGAAAAAAAAAGACAGAACTAAGGAAACTAAGAAAGAAGAAAAAGATTAGGGATTTATCTATAATGATAAAATACAAGACTAATAGTCATTTCCACTGGGTATATTTGAAGGAAGAACTTATCTTTATCCCTCAAATATCTGCTGTAGCCCCAAAGGAGTAACATCAGACATCTTTTATACTTTCACTATCTATTGCACAATCTATTTCTTTGTGCAGTTTACAAAATGACGGTCATTTAAAAAAATAATATGTATATATATATTTGTAGAAAAGAAAATAAGTCTTCTCAAGATCCAGTAGATGTTCAAAATTCTAAGTACAGGTTCCAAGCACAATGTAAAACCAGAAAAGCAGTCAATTGCTTAGGGTAGTTGTCTAAAATTACCATTCTGATCCTACTTATGACAGCAATTGTGCATTTCTAATTCCTATACAGTTCTACATGTAAAACAAATATATTATTAATGATCAATTGGGAATCTAAAATGCTGCAACCCTCTCCACTGGATTATAAAATGTAAACAGTAACAAACAGCCCCAAACTACAAGTCCTGAACCATACTACCTCTCTGGTTCTCAAATAATCTTCCCTCTTCTGTTGCTATGGTGTTTCTTTGACAGTAATGCAGAAAATGTCTACATAATCAAAGAAAAATAAACTGCTCTTAACCAGTTTTTAAATTATTCTCTTTGCAAACTGGGCACTGATAATCACTCATCTCCTCTTCAGTGGATTCATTCATTGCCAATTCCACATGTTCAAATCATCTTGTCAGATGTTTGTCAAGTCCCAAAGAGACTTCAAAAATTCAAAAAACTTATCTAAGTTTTTAGAAAGGTGGCATTTACCAACCTGTATTTAAAACTGTATATAAATTCTGATAATAGACAATACAGGGTCTTCAAGACAGGAGAAGAAAAATGCTGATAATTCTTTTCCATTCACATTTGATAGCATTTGTATAAAGTCCCTTTTCCTCCTTTTTCCATGACCCAGAACTATTTTGAAAGAATTTTCCTCAAATTTAATACTGAACTCTTTTGCAGAATTCAAACATGTCCATTTGATTCCCAAAGAATTTTCTACCAGTTTCAGAATACAAAAGAGGGATGTTCACACAAAGCAAAACTCCTTTATGGGTGTTAACATAATAAAATAGTTTTCTGCTATTTTTCATAAATAATCCTACAACTACTAAAAATTGGTCAGACCAGGCCAAACTGTTCACCCTAACCATAATTAACATGAAATACAGGTAAAAAGCCTTCCATGTGTTATTTTAAATTATGTTATTTCAGTGTTATGAAACTTTAGAGGTTACCTATCTACTTTCAGTATTTAGCAGAGAAGAAACTGAAGTCATTATCATCAATAGCTCCCTGTTCATTTGTATAGTATGTTTTACTGGTAAAACACTATACCGGACCCACATAAAGGGGAAGAACCCCACCTTATTAAAGAAAACTTTTTATTCTTCTTCCATAATTTCATTTGGTAGAAGAGCTCTTCATGGGTGGAAACAGAGGAGTAGGAAAGCAAACATCCTAAACACTGTCTGATCAGGTCATGAAATACGCCCTACAAAAAACACCATCCCCAGTTATTTATCTGCTGAATGCTCAAAAGCTTTAATAAGAACCCTGAAACAAATCACCAAAAGTCAGAGCTTGGATGGCTACAGAGAAGCGGGGAGGGGATAAAAGACATTAGTAAATTGAGGAGGAAAAAAAGCATGCAAATCCCAAAGGGAAAAAATATGCTAACCTTCCCGCAAACTGTGATAAGGGGCCAGGCACACTGTTGAGTAGCTGTCCCTTCCCGGCTTCAGGACAATCCATGAGAGTGGCAAAATCTTGCACGTGGGTTGATGAATCTTGGTCTTCTCCTCCAGCATGCTGGGGGAGATAGGAGATTGCAAAGGCCAGTGTTGCAATAGACTAGTCTTCCTTCTCTCACTCCTTAAAGAGGCCATTTATAATATGCTGAAGATCTGATCAGCATTGCTCTTTAGGTTAAAGTGAGTACTTCATTTCTGCAGCACTGAGGGTTGCAAGAACAGCTAGATCCCAAGTTTACTTAGGGAGTGGGGCATTAAAAGCAGTGACAGCAGAAGGTCAGAATCAGTAAGTCTCCTGGAAAACATTTCTTCCTGTCAGCACTGGGCCTTGATACAGACACCTCCTCCTCTACCCAAATGCCAAAAAGCAGTACTGATTTCAATGTGTAGAGCTGGAAGAGAAGAGGGTTCCCTTAGAGAAAATGCTCGTAGCAACTAACCAACCTCATTCACCCAAAATAGTAAACAGTTGGTTTCTCTGCTCAGAACCAAAAGGCTTCTGCCAAACAAGCAGTATCACATGACCAGGTTCCCTCTTCTCTCCTCTGCCTCCCCCCTCGTTTCTTGTGCAAAGTCTGCACCAAATTGGAACAAAGAGCTAAAACACCACACTATTTTATTTCACTTGACATTTGTTTTTAAAATGTTTATAGATGAAAGATACCGAACTGGGAGGAGGAGGAGGTACGAAGGGGAAAACCAGGAAGAATTTACTTTGAAATAAGCCATACCACAGCACTGAGAAGAGTACCATTAAACACAATGATTAACTGGCAACTGTGCTCAATGAATGAACAAATGAGTGAATAGATAGATACTCATCAATTTCCAAATATTTATCTGATACAACTTCTACAAAAAGATATAGCTCAGTATATATTTGACTTTTTCATTTAGAAAGAAAATAGAAGCTTTAAGTTGCTGGCAAGTGTCAGAGGCAATGATTATGACAACAGTGTCAGCTCACCAAAAATCTGAGATTTATACTCTTATCTTGTCGACTTCAAGTTACCTCACTATTTGATTTTACTCCTTAGATATCACAGTGACACCATTCAAATCACTGGGTAGGCAATCAGGGCAGGCACACCCACAGAATGGATCAAAAAACTTACTCTGATAATTATGGAAGACTGCCACCATGACTCTCACTGGCATTTTCACCTAAGGGGGATAATGGTGGATAGTAAGGCTGGCAGCACAGCTAAAGCCAGATGTGCCACCAGATTCTTCTCCCCACAAGATTCTTCAGCAGTTGAAAGCTGAGCAAAGCAACCAGTGTAGAGACATAAAAGTAAAAACTCTATGCAATTTATTCCAGTAGGAAAATAGGTAAAGTATAAGAATCAGTTGTGTTACCATCATATACCATGGCTCCTACCCACACGGCCAACAAGTGGGCCTTGAGAGTACAGTCGCTCATCCTCATCTACCCTCCTTGCACTGTAAGATGTTCAATAAATATTTGTAAAATGGAAAATAAAGAAAAAGGAAAATGAAAAAAATATATGCCAGAAATCATTAACTTAACCACCACTTTTCCCCAACAAGATCATTATTACAAGAGGTCCTCAAAATAACATCCCTTCATTACAACAGTGATGAGATGCCATAGGAACTTAACTCATCTTCTTCCCATCAATCAGCCTATGTAAAACTGGTTTCATTATACAACATTTAGCATAAAATCACAAAACCTATCTGGCTACATTACTGAAGGTTTACTATACTTGGCTAGTGTCAGAATAGAAATACCACCAATAAATAATTTGCTGACCAGGATGAGGAGCAAGTGGAACTCTCAGATATTACTGAGGACAACACAAAATAATAATGCTACTTTGGAAAACAATATGGAAGTTTCTTAAAAAGTTAAACTTACACTTACCATACAACCCAGTAAATCACATTCCTGGATATTTAAACAAAGAGAAATTAGAACATATGTCCACATAAGGAGCTATATATGAATATTCATAGTAGCTTTAATTGCCCAAAACTAGAAACAACCCAAATGTCTTTCAACTTGTGAACAGAATGAAAAATTGTGGTACATCCTACTTAGCAAACCAAATACTGCTACAGACAACATATACAAACCCAAAAAGCATTATGCTAGTGAAAGAAGAAAAACACAAAAGGCTACATTTACAGGAAATTAACCCTTTGGGTAGTACGAACGTTCATGTACATCCTCGTGCTTCTTGCCTATCCAGAGTACAATCGTACAAAAATTTTTATTTTAAAAATGTGTAAGGCAACATTATAAAAAGGCCAATGTATGTTCTTCTTGTTTCTATAAGTTGGTTATCAAACAAACATGATTTTAAGTTAATAAAACTGTAACTGGAACTAATTTCATATTTTGAAAAAAAAACCTCACTCCTGGGGGTCGGTAAGCATGAAAATAACTCACTACTCAAAGGGTTAAGGAAAAGGCAAAACTATTAGGACAGAAATAAAATCACAGGTTGCCAGTAGTTGGGAATGGGGAAAAAGACTACCTACAAACAGGCATGATGGGACTTTTTTTTTTTTTTTACAGAGACAGAAAGAGAGTCAGAGAGAGGGATAGACAGAGACAAACAGGAACAGAGAGAGATGAGAAGCATCAATCATTAGTTTTTCGTTGCAACACCTCAGTTGTTCATTGATTGCTCTCTCACATGTGCCTTGACCGTGGGGCTACAGCAGACCGAGTAACCCCTTGCTCGAGCCAACAACCTTGGGTCCAAGCTGGTGAGCTTTTGCTCAAACCAGATAAGCCCGTGCTCAAGCTGGCAACCTTGGGGTCTTGAACCTGGGTCCTCTGCATCCCAGTCCAACGCTCTATCCACTGCACCACCACCTCGTCAGACCATGATGGGACTTTTTGATGAAAATATTCTATATACAGCTAGTGCTCGACTTACGACCACAATTGGTTCCGACAGACCGGTCTTAACATGATATGGTCATAAGTTGAGTAGGCTATATGTCCAGTACTGTGAAATGATGTTATAAAAATCTTTAAGTCATATTTTATCATAATTTTCTTTTATTATTGTTATATATAATTTTCTTTGTTCATTTTATGCCATTTGTATCATCTCTACACCATTTTGTTTCTTATTTTTACATTCGTCAGGTTTAAGTAAAACACTGCATTATCAGTATAATTGGTTTAATATTTGCAAAGAAAATTTTCTCTTGGTAGACATCTTGGGAGGGGTTTGATGAAAAATATCCAAGACACAAAACACAAATTGCTGTACCAAGTCTGGGATAACAGTTGGAATGGTGCACGTGGAGATGGTAGTGCTGCCAGAAGCTGGTCCGCACTGTCGTAAGACCAGCTGGGCAATGCTTGTGCTGCCAGACGCGGAGCAGTCGTGGCTAGTGATTATGGTCGTAAAGTTGAATAATCGTAAGCTGCATAGGTCGTAAGTCGGTCAATATTTGTATCTTGATTGTGATGGTGGTTTACGTTTTATCAAAACTCACTGAACTATATCCCTAAAAAGGGTGACCACTGTTGTATATTAATTGATCTCAATTTATTTTTTATTTATCTCAATTTTTTAGAAAGTAGACTATGAAATCTTATCCACAGAACATAGGCTCTAGACTAGAGCTAGATTACCTGGGTTTAAATCTTGGCTCTGCAAATTACTAGCAGTGTGACCTTGAGAGCTTTAACATCTCTCTGCCTCTATTTAGTGAGGATAACAGTATTCTCTTCAAAGGATTGCTGTAATAAATGAGTTAATACACTTAGAACAGTGTTTATTCCATAAGCACCCAGAAAATGCAAGCTGATGTCATCATACAATTACATAACACATACACAAATATGTCTGCAAAGAAGTGAGTGGAAGGATAGCCATTATCTTGGGTGGCGGGAATAGGATGATTTTATTTTCCTCTCCCTGCTGTTCATCTGTATCTTTTCAATTTTCTACATTCAACAATTCTAGTATTTATAACAAGCAAAATAAATATTTTCTCAAAAAAAACCCACAACAACAACGAAAGGATACTGGGCTGGGATTTAGGAGTCCTGCTTTTCAGCTGTGCTAATTATTTAGTTGTATGACCTAAGGGTGTCACCTGCATCTCTAAAAGGAAGGGGCTGGAGCAGATAGTGTATCCTCCATCTCTAAAAAGAAAACGGTTTCCTAGGATTTATAGTTGGACAAGGCAACCTACACACTTTATTTTGTTTCATTTTTCTTTTCATATTTACTCTTTGTCTACATGTACAAGGCACTGTGACACAGACATAGGAAACACTCCCTGTCCTCACAGAACTTATAATATGAGCTGTGCAAAAAAAAAACACTAATAGACTTATACCCACTTATCCAACTCACAAGCATGATAAGTGCTCTGAACAGAACACAGAAGCGGCCTTGCTGGGTTTAGAGGAGTCAGAAGACACTTGAGCCAAACACTGAATGGTTAAAAAAAAAAAGAGTCAACCAAAGAGATGGGGAAGAAAATGCCAACCAAAGGAAGAGGAATGTACAAAAGCAAAAGATGTGAAAACAGCAATTTCCTGGGGAATGGAGGAAAGAGAGAAAAGGAAACAGAAAAGGGGCATTTGACAGCAGTGTGGAAATGAGGAGGGCCAAGACCAGCAGCAGGGGACGCTGGTTAGAAAGAGGGAAATAAGTGTTCAGACCACTGATAATCTCTAGAAATCATATGGGACTGTAACTGTTTTTATTTTATTTTATTTATTTATTGACAGACAAAGAGAGAGTCAGAGAGAGGGACAGGCAGGAAGGGAGAGAGATGCAAAACATCAATTCTTTGTTGTGACACCTTAGTTATTCATTGACTGTTTTCTCATATGTGCCTTGACTGAGGGACTACAGCAGAGCGGGTGACCCCTTGCTCAAGCTAGTGACCCCATGCTTAAGCCAGCAACCTCAGGGTTTCAAACCTGGGTCCTCCAAGTCCCAGTCCGATGCTCTATCCACTGCGCCACCGCCTGGTCAGGCTGTAACTGTTTTATTCTTAAATATCTCTATATGCCATAAATACTGATAAATATTAATCTAGGATACATTTTACTGTATTTACAAATACAGCACATACTTACAAAATTTTATAAACAAACATGTCAGTTCACTTCCATTTTCTATGGTTAATAGTACACACTTGTTCATTCAGTAAATATTAATTTATTGAGTATATGTTATGCATATGCTAGGCACTGAGAAGACACGGACAGTAAACAAATGAACAACAAAAGCAGGCAAAAGAACCAGATCACTTTTCTTCTGCCAAAGACATATTGAGATGTCTACCCCCCAGAAGCAGAGAGGCAGTGTGATAAAGTGGCTGTAAACTTTGCACCTAGAACCAGACAGACCTTTCTTCAAATTCTTGCTCTTACCATCTAACTACCAGTCTGGTTTTGGATTAAGTCACTTAACCTCTCTGACCTTTCATCTCACCTAAAAATGGGGATAACATCACCAAATTTATATGGCTTTAGGGTGAATTTAATGAGAAAATCAATCATCAGTATGTCAGGTATACAGAAAATGTTCCACAAATCAAGTTCCTTTTATTTTATTATTGTTTAATTTTAATTTTTCACCTTTTAGGACATCTCATGATCTCCCACTACACAGGCAAGAACACAGGGCAGAAAATAGGGAAAGGAAGGTATAAAAAATATCTGTTTAACATTACTAAGTTAACATTTTAGTGAATTCATGATTGTTTTCTTGTAAAGATGTCATGTTTGGAACTAACATTCCTTTAGTCTTTCTCAAGCTGTTAATATCTGCCTACATTATAGAACCTAGTAAATTAAACTTAAAAAGTCACTCAAAATAGGGAGCCAGTCACCATCTCTCCTGGGAGTCATTGTTCTGACTCTAACACTGAATCATTTAAAGAGCAGAGACAACACAGAGTACTGATAAGTAGTCTCAACACTATGTGGGGCAGAGCTGGCAAAGCACACTGCAGGCTGACTGTTTACTGCAAGCAGAAACAGAAAAACCAAGACGAAAGGAGAATTTTTTAACTAACTGTGTTTTTAAATAATCACAACCACCAAGAGAAAAGAGGCACAACAATGAATGTTTCTCAAGCCAGTAAGCAAGTGAACAAAATGAAAACAAAACCCTGCTGACCCCATACAATCACACACTCAAAATGTCTATCTTTAAATGTTTATTTCTTAGGCGCTGGCCGGTTGGCTTAGTGGTAGAGCATCGGCCCGGCATGTGGAAGTTCCGGGTTCGATTCCAGGCCAGGGCACACAGGAAAAACGCCCATATGCTTCTCCACCCTTCCCCCTCTCCTTCTCTCTCTTTCCCTCCTGCAGCCAAGGCTCATTGGAGCAAGGTTAGCCCGAGCGCTGAGGATGACTCCATGGCCTCCGCCTCAGGCTCTAGAATGGCTCCAGCTACAATGGAGCAGTGCCCCAGATGGGCAGATCATCACCTCCTGGTGGGCACGCCGGGTGAGTCCCGGTCAGGCGCATGCGGGAGTCTGACTGACTGCCTCTCTGCTCTAACTTCGGAAAATACACACACAAAAAAGTTTATTTCTTATATATGACAGTCATTTAAAGATTTTGAAGGTAGAACATACAACAACACAAAAAGAAAATGTTTTCTCTGTGACTCAAGACCTTAAGGCCCAAAATAATTCTATTTAAACTTTCCCCCATAAACCTCCCTTTGCAATGAAACCAGACAGTGACAATTCAGCTCAAACAGAATTTACGAAGCAGAGGAGAACCTGCACAGGATTTTCAAGTACAGTCAATAATTATTTTATACTGAAATAAAAGTCTACATCTATAAACAAAAATAATACCATACTTTTATATCTCTTTCTCTTAGTAGTTTACAATCTCCTTTATTATATAGTCCTCTGTATCATGCTTCCAGGGAACCCTAGGACCTTTTTGCTTACCTAATACAACAGAGGATACCTTTCATTATGTTCCTCCACTCCCCCTCTGACATCAGTGCACAGGGAAGCCAGCAGCTTATGAGCCTTCCGAACAAACTGAGCTTCCCTGATACACTCCATTCTCTTAATGGTCTCCAGCTGTATTGTACTTTAGGCAAGAAAAGCCTAAAGAAACCACAAAGATAGGTACCTTCCCTTTAGGTACAGAAGAGATGAGCTAATGAGGCTAGAAATCCGTTTGTGTGTGCTTCCCCATAACTGCTTGTGATAGCTCCATACATAACATACCATCATTTGCTCTGTTCCACTGGTCCAGCTGTCACCGGCCAAATAAGCTCTGCCCGTTTGAACTGGCAACAAAATTAAAAGTACACAGTTCGAAGGAAAAAAAAAACTATTAGATATTATCAAACTACATTTCTGTTGGCTCTTTCACATTACTTGTTTTTGATTATTTGCATCTTTCCAAGTCTAAAGCTGTTAGAACTCCTCCAGCACAAGGCTGTTGTCCTTCACTTATCTCTTAGACACCAGAGTACAGCATGTTAATTCTTCTACAAATCCAGGTATTTTCTCTAGAATCAGGTTGGCCAGCAGCCACTCACTCACTAGAGTTACATGTTTCCTTTCATAAACATCAGTCCCCTAGTTTACAAACACACAGACAACTCCAATCTAAAGACAGTAAAAGCAGGAGCCCCATGTCACTACATGGGATCTATAATTTGAAAGATAGTACCTTTATTGAGCTCCCTAAATGGTATTATTATACTGAGAGTCAATTGAAATTTAAAGTGTTTCATAATTTTCTTTTATTTATTTATTTGTTTGTTTATTTTAGCCAGACAGAGAGACAGACAGGAAAGGAGAGAGATAAGAAGCATCAATCTATAGTTGTGTTACTTTTAGTTGTTCACTGATTGCTTCTCATTTATGCCTTGACCCGGGGGCTCCAGCTGAGCCAGTGACCCCTTGTTTAAGCCAGCAACCTTGAGCCAAGCCCGTTAGCGATCTTTGGGCTCAAGTCAACGACCATGGGATCATGTTGATAATCCCACACTCAATCCAACAACCTCACGCTGAAGCTGGTGAACTCAGTCAAACCGGATGAGCCTGCACTCAAGCTGGAGACCTCAGGGTTTATAGAACCTGGAATCTCAGCATCCCAGGTCGATGCTCTATCCACTGTGCCACCACTGGTCAGGCAACAAAATAATTTATTATCAAAACTATACATCAAAGAAGGTATCAACATTTCCCAGAATACTTTATGATAATAAACTACATAAGGCTGCAAAGGCCCACTGAAAAGATTCAGTTACATTTAGATGAAAATAATCAATTTCGTAGATGTAAATATAAATGGTGAAGTATGAAAGTTCAAAGTTGGATTGGGGTAAAGAGTCTTCTATGTAAAAGTTAATTTAAGAAAATATACTGCTTTATAATTGAAAATTAATTTAAAAATTCAAAATTGATCACCCCTTGCTTTGTAGTTAAAAAAAAATGAATCTAGTTATCTCAGATTTCTTAGATCTCAAATTTTCAGGTAATCTCAAGATAAACGATACTTCTGGTCAGAATTCAGACCAGAATTTGGTTTTTAACATATTAACACATTCGTCTTTCTGTTAGGAAACAGTAACTTTTCTAATTAACAAAACTAGGTGAATGGTGAGAAACAATTAAAATTACTTCTAACCCTTATATTTTCAGGAATAATAACAGAGATCCAAAATCTATATTTTGAATTCAGATCTTATATTTAAACGCCATCTCCACAAATTCAAGCCATCGAAACAGTATGGTGAAGCATAGCAAAGTAGTCATTTAAGTAGAAACTAGAGAAAAGTTTGATCAAACAGAATCCTCAAGCCTGACCAGGCAGTGGTGCAGTGGATAGAGCGTCGGACTGGGATGCCGAGGACCCAGGTTCGCGACCTCGAGGTCGCCAGCTTGAGCGCAGGCTCATCTGGTGTGAGCAAAGCTCACCAGCTTGGACCCAAGGTTGCTGGCTCAAGCAAGGGGTTACTTGGTCTGCTGAAGGCCCGCGGTCAAGGCACATATGAGAAAGCAATCAATGAACAACTAAGATGTTGCAATGCGCAACGAAAAACTAATGATTGATGCTTCTCATCTGTCTGTCTGTCCCTGTCTATCCCTCCCTCTGACTCTCTCTCTCTGTCTCTGAAAAACAAACAAACAAAAAAACAGAATCCTCAATTTATAATCTCAATTTAAGATGTATTACAAGGGACACTCCACACTTTAAAATAATGAAACATTCCAAGTTGAATTTGACTCTGAATATGCTACCTTTTAGGAAATTCAAACTTGCCACCTATTCATGTTCACTATCTTAAAACCCTGGATCAAAACCTATTCTAAGAAATCTTTCCAAGTTAATCTCAAAAATCTCTGGTCACTCCACTTGCTGTACCTTCAGCATAAATTTTTATCTTATTTTGTAGCAATGACCACCTTTATATCTAACTGAATGCTGACTTTTTTTCTACATTCATTATTATTTTATATTCACTTCAGGTGTGCAGCACAGCAGATAGACAATCATATAATTTACGAAGTGATTCCCCGACACCATATATACACATTTATTACAGTATTATTGACTAATTCCCTATGCTGTACTTTATATCCCTGTGACTATTTCTGTGTGTGTTTGTGTAAGTGTGTTTGTGTGCGTGTGTGTGTGTGTGTGTGTGTGTGTGTGTGTGTGTGTGTGTGTGTGTGTATGCGACAGAGACCGAGTGAGACAGAGAGGGACAGATAGGGACAGACAGACAGGAAGGGAGAGAGATGAGAAGCATCAATTCTTCTTAGTTGTTCATTGATTGCTTTCTCATATGTGCCTTGACTGGGGGGTTACAGCAGAGCGAGTGACCCTTTGCTCAAGCCAGCGACTTTGGGCTTCAAGCTAGCGACCATGGGGTCATATTTATGATCTCACGCTCCAGCTGGCTACCCTGCACTCAAACTGGTGAGCCTGCACTCAAGCCGGTGACCTCAGGGTTTTGAACCTGGGTCCTCTGCATCACAATGCATTGCTTTATTCACTGTGCCACCATCCGGCCAGGTCCTGTGACTACTTTTGAAGTACCAATTCAAACTTTTTAACTTCTTCATCTTTTTCACCAAGTCCCCCAACCCCCTTCCCTCTCACAAACATCAGTTTGTTCTCTATAGCTATGAGTCTGTTTCTGTCTTATTAATGTATTCTTCTGATTTCACAAAAAAGTAAAATTAAATGGTATTTGTTTTTCTCTAACTTATTTCACTTAGCATAATAACTTCTAGGTCCACCCACACTGTCGCAAATGGTAAGATTTCATTCTTTTTATGGCTGAGTAATAGTCTATGGCATATATGTACCACAACTTTATTTTATCCACTTGTCTATTGATGGGCACTTGGGCTGCTTCCATATCGTGGCTATTGTAAATAATGTTGTAATGAACATAGGAGGTGCATATATCTTTTCAAATTAGTGTTCTGGGTTTTTTCAAAACCTCTTATGCTGGGTCATAAGGCAGTTCCATTTTTAATTTTTTGAGAACCCTTCATACTGTTTTCCATGGTGGCTGTAGCAATCTGCATTCCCACCAACAATGTATGAGGGCTCCCTTTTCTTCTTAGCCTCACCAACACTTGTAGTTCACTGATTTACTGATGACAGCTATTCAGAGAGGTATGAGGTGACAGCACATAGCAGCTATAACTGCATTTTTCTAATGATTAGAGACATTGAACATCTTTTCATATGCCTATTAGCCAGCTCTATGTTCTTTTGAGAAGTGTTTATTCAGGTCCTTTGCCCATTTGTTAATTGGATTGTGTTGTTTTTTTAATTGAGTTATATGAGTTCTTTATAAATTTTGGGTGTTAACCCCTATTGAATGTGTCACTGGAGAATATCTTCTCCCATTCAGTAAGTTGTCTTTTTGTTTTATGGATGGTTTCCTTTGCTGTGCAAAAACTTTTTAGATTGATGTAGTCCCATATGTTTATTTTTTCATTTGTTTCCCTTGCCTGAGGAGATATAGCAGAAAATATAGCTGAGAGATGTCAGATTTTACTGCCTATGTTTTCTTCTAAAAGATGTATAGTTTTGATTCTTACATTTAAGTCTTTAATCCATTTTGAGTTTATTCTTGTGTATGGCGTAGGAAGGTGGTCTAGTTTCATTTATTTTTACATATATCTGTCCAATTTTGCCAACACCATTTATTAAATAGATTGTCTTTACCTTATTGTATATTCTTTTCTCCTCTGTCATATATTAATTGGCCATATAGGTGTGGGTTTATTTCTGGGTTCTCTTTTCAACTCCACTGATCGATGTCTATTTTAATACCGGCAGTGTGCTGTTTTGATTACTGAAGCCTTGTAGTATAGTTTGATATTGCATAGCGTGACACTTCCAAGTTTGTCCTTCTCAAGATTGCTATGGCTACTCAGGGTTTTCTGTGGCTCCACAAAAATTTTTGAATTATTTGTTCTAGTTCGGTGAAAAACACCACTGGTATTTTGACAGGGGTTGTAAATGCTAACTCTTTGAAAAAAGGATTAGCATCTTGTTTTAGGTCTCTACCCTATGGATATTCAATAAACATTATCAACTACCGAGAGCATCCGGTCCACTATCTTTCAACCAGATGGTCACTAATTACTGAACCCTTAGTAATGTTATTTACCACTACCAGATCCTAGACAAAAGCAAGTAGAAAAAGATCATAATCAAATTAGGCCCTGCTAGGGATCAGACCCAGACTGTGGTAGTCTATATTTATGATAAAATAAAATTTAAAAAGTTACCAGAGAGAAGAGAGGTGGAAAGAGGTAGTAGAGTGTAAAGAAGGGGATGAATGGTGATGGGAAGAGGCTTGACTTTGGGGGGTGAACACACAATACAATATACAGATGATGTATTATAGAATTGTACGCCTGAAACCTATATACTTTTATTAACCAATGTCACCCCAATAAATTCATTAAATTTTTTTTTTAAATTATCCATGAGTCTTACCTAAACTCTTTCAATTATGTTTAATCAAGAGATGGTTTTAGCCTGACTTGTGGTGGCGCAATGGATAACGCATCAACCTGGAACACTGAGGTCATCAGTTCGAAACCCTGGGCTTGCCTGGTCAAGGCACATAAGGGAGTTGATGCTTCCTGCTCCTCCCTCCTTCTATCTCTATGTCTCCTCTTCTCTCTCTCTAAAAATGAATATATAAAAATCTAAAAAATAAATAAATAAATAAGAAAGAGATGGTTTTAACAGTCAGGTGCTTTGAAATTAAAGGTATAACTCCTAGTTTCAACACTTACCAGCTGGCTCCAGTGTCTCTCAAGGTAAAATTTTACTTAACTTCAATGATTGCTGTCAGAGTTAAATGAGATGACTATTTTAAATGCCTACTACAAGGGAGACAGTCAATGCATGGTAGCTATTACTGCTGTTAAAATTATGATTATAAGCTAAAAGTTATAATATAAATTATATTATATTAAAATGTATTATGACATCAATTTTCTGGTAAAATATATATAGTATCTAAAATATAATTCCTTCTTAAACATCATCTGCTTACCATATGATAAACTTCCCCCCCAAAATTATCTCTACCAGAAGGTAATTTGCCAAAGGATCTGGGGAAGAAGGCTTTTGCTCAGATGCAAAGACATCAAAACTCAGTTCCATGCAACATTTTTACATTTACTAGAATCTGAATGCTCAGACTTTTACTGTTAGTGGTGAACTGCTGTCCTCATCCCCTGGTCCCTTCTCTATATCTCACTGACATTTCAAGATGTGGTTACAGTGTCCACAGAGATTGGGCTTTCATATAGCTTACTCAGCAAATCTGTTAAGAATCCTAATCAAAGTCCCTGATAGGGGAAAGATTAAAGCAACAATGCACTATCACTTCATTCCTATTAGTCCAGTCAAAAATTTAAAATAGATCGTCCTGACCAGGTAACTCAGTTCACTGGAGTATTGTGCCAATACACCAAGATTGCAGGTTCAATCCTGGTTGGGACACGTACAAAAATCAATCAACAAATACATAAATAGGTGGAACATGCTGATGTTTGTTTCTCTCTCCTGTCAATCAATAAAATTCTTTTTAAAGAGTTTGTAACACCTATATCTAGCAGAGAGGTAGGCAAAAATGAAACTTTCATACACTGCTGGCAGAAATGCAATTTGGCTATGACATCTATCAAACTTAAAAGGATGTTTATTGCAGCATTTTTCATAATAGCACAAAAGGAAAAAGGAAACAAACAAAATGAATTTATGTAATATACTCCAATATGTGAATGCCTGAATACATTATAGCACATGCAAGCCATGAAGTAGTATGTAGCCATTAAAAAGAATTAATCTGAAACCAGTGTCACCCTAATGAAATTCAATTTAAAAAAATTAATCTAAGACCCTGGCCGGCTAGCTCAGCGGTAGAGCATTGGCCCAGCATGTGGAAGTCCCAGGTTTGATTACTGGTCAGGACTCATAGGAGAAGCAACCGTCTGCTTTTTTAGTCCTCCTCCTCTCCCTTCTCTCTCTCTCTCTCTCTCTCTCTCTCTCTCTTTCCCCTCCTGTACCCATGGCTTGGTTGGAGCAAGTTTGTCCCAGGCGCTGAGGATGGCTCCATGTTGCCTTGGGCACTAAAATAGCTTGGTCGCTGAACAATGGAGCAAAGCCCCACATGGGCAGAGTATCGCCTGGTAAAGGGACTGCCAGGTGGATCCTGGTCATGCAGGAGTCTGTCTCTCTGCCTCCCCACTTCTCAATTACAAAAAAAATAATAATAAATGGCAAAAAGAAAAAAAGAAACCTTATATGCATTTGTGTGCATACTGATCTGTAGAGGATAATGTGAGTGCAGAGAAAAATATGAAAGGATACACACTAGATTGTTTGCATGGTTTGGGGTAAAAACACACCAATGTGAGGGTATATGGAAAAAGGGGAGGGAATGCTAAACAAAAACATTTGCACTTAAAAAATAAGAATGTAGGCCCTGGCCAGTTGGCTCAGTAGTAGAGCATTGGCCCAATATGTGGATGTCCCTGTGTTGGTCAAATAAGTTTGTAAATATGATATATAGGTTTGCTAGCTTATAGTTTGTATTGGGTGTGGGGAACAGGCTGTAAGCAGGCAGGGTTGTTATACCCTATGGCTTAGTTTTAAGACTAAGCCTTTCCCACCCTAAGTGACTTTGTATCAGAGATTTCCTTGTTTGTATATTGGATTAAAGGTTTGGATTTCGGCCCTGGCCAGTTGGCTCAGCGGTAGAGCATCGGCCTAGCGTGCGGGGGACCCGGGTTCGATTCCCGGCCAGGGGTTCGATTCCCGGCCAGGGCACATAGGAGAAGCGCCCATTTGCTTCTCCACCCCCCCCTCCTTCCTCTCTGTCTCTCTCTTCCCCTCCTGCAGCCAAGGCTCCATTGGAGCAAAGATGGCCCGGGCGCTGGGGATGGCTCCTTGGCCTCTGCCCCAGGCTCTGGTCGTGGCAGAGCGACACCCAGGAGGGGCAGAGCATCGCCCCCTGGTGGGCAGACCGTCGCCCCTGGTGGGCGTGCCAGGTGGATCCCGGTCGAGCGCATGCGGGAGTCTGTCTGACTGTCTCTCCCCGTTTCCAGCTTCAGAAAAATACAAAAAAAAAAAAAAAAAAGGTTTGGATTTCTACACTATAAAGTGAGGCAGACCAGGAGCTTGCTCTCTCTCGGTTCCTGAGATTAGCATTAGAGAGGAGAGCAGAGAAAGGACAGCAGAGAAAGGCCATGTGGAGGAGAGGAGAGCAGAGAAAGGCCATGTGGAGGAGGCCAGGAGAAGCAGCCAAGATGGTGGAGTGCTGAGGGAGAAGCCAGTTTGTGCAGAGAGAAGGAGATGGGGAACAGAGGTGAATAAGTCTGGTGAGCTAGAAACCTTTGATTCTAGGAAACTCAGTTAAGTCAGTAGCTTTGTGAGCACTGAATGAGTGGGTTTTGGAGCCCAGTGTGTTTTGGGTTTTTTTTAAAGATTTTATTTATCCATTTTTATTAGAGAGAGAAAGAGGAAAGAGATAGAGAGAACGGGGAGGAGCAGGAAGCATCAACTCCCATATGTGCCTTGACCAGGCAAGCCCAGAGTTTTGAACTGGCAACCTCAGCATTCCAGGTCGACGCTTTATCCACTGTGCCACCACAGGTCAGGCCCCAGTGTGTGTTTTTACTTGCCCGCCAGGTACAAGCTAGGATTAAAGCTAATGGCCCACCAGTTCTTGGCTCTGTTGTTTCATTACTGTAAAGCCAGGAGCCACGGCCAGGGCTACCATCACAGCAGCCGCCCGGCCCATGCAGGTTCGTATTGGATTCGGACAGTCGGTAAAGAAACAACGGAGCCACAAACTGGTGGGCCATAGTCTTTAATCCTAGCTTGCACCTGGCGGGCAAGTAAAAACACACACTGGGCTCCAAAACCCACTCACATTCAGTGCTCACAAAGCCACTGACTTATCTGAGTTTCCTAGAATCAAAGGTTTCTAGCTCACCAGCCTTATTCTCCTCAGTTCCCCATCTCCTTCCTTATCCCAGATACAAACTGTACAAACTGGCATCTCACTCAGCACTCCGCCATCTTGGCTGCTTCTCCTGGCCACATGGCCTCTTTCTGCTCTCTGCTCTCTCCTCTAATGATAATCTCAGGAACCAAGAGAGCAAGCTCCCGTTCTGCCCCCATTTTATAGTGTAGATTCAAAACCTTTAATCCAATATACAGAATAGGGAAGTCTCTAATACAAAGTCACTTCTCTGAGGCATGACTGGATTGTACCACCCCACATCAAAACGGGTGGGAAAGGCTTAATCCCAAAACCAAGCCCCAGGCTACAGGGATTCTGCCTGCCCAGAGAGACAGATTAATATCACCTGGGCAACGGCCTCCACGTGGGCAGCGCCACTTTAACAAAGTGAGCATAATACATTTTATCTGCCCAACAATTACCGACTGTCCGAATCAAATGCGAACCTGCGTAGGCCAGGCGGCTATGATGGTGGCCGTGGCTACTGGCCTTACAGCAGGAATGCCTTTAGTTGTATGAAGTAGTACTATGTAGTTGTTTCCAATTTTCCAGAAAGTCACAAAACTATCACAAATGGTCTAACTACACAATTCTTTCCTTGTCAGGTCCCAGAGCCTGCTCAGTTTATCATTCCATACTGGCAAACAACTGTATAACTTTTCCTCATCTGTGACACAAAGATAAAAATATGTAGAGGTAGTCATATTCTAAACATTTGCTGGTTCACACCTTCTCGTGATTGGGAGGATCATTGTTCAGACACAAAAGATCATCTATTCTAGCCTTTACTGGGCAAATATCTTGTTTGTATCAACAAAGTGCTTTTGTAAATAGAATATAGCGACAATAAAAATAAGGATTTGAAAGAGATTTGCCAAAGAAAATCCCTGTGATGATCTACTCTTAGTATAACCCAGAACTGACAAAAAGCGAAGTTATTCCCATAGTCCATAGAGATCTGACTTGACCTACAGCTATTTTCCCTAAGGAAGAGTTTCTAAACTCTTAAAACTCTCTCTGATTAGCTTCTTTTTCTCATCCAAGTGGTCAAAATTTTCTTATAACATATCACACAACTGAAAAGCAAAGTTCCTCAGCCTGATTTGTTTATACCTGGTAGAAGCTACAGCTTTCTCCCAGAGGATTTCAAAATGCCTCAGCATATCTCCAGAAAACTCTTCAAACACTTTCAGTAACCTAATGGCAACAGCTTTGGTACTAAAAAATTTCCCAACCATCTTCCTGTTTTTGGCAGGCCCTGCTGAAATCCCCCTCCCCATAAAGGGGAATTTGAGTAAAAACACTGCCAGCTTCAAGTTCCCTTAGGCAAATTTCCAGGCTCAGTACAAGGCCATGAGGTTAAACATTTCTCAATGACGCAGGCTACTTCAGAGGGAGGAAGGGGGGGGGGGGGGGGAGCAAGACTTATTCTTCCCAGTACAGTAAATCAAGAGACAGCGCCAACTCCTAAAAAATAAAATATGAGTGAAGTTAAACTATATACTGTTTGCTTTCTAAGGCCCCCACTAGGAGCACAAAACCAGGATGAGAGCTGTGGGATGGGAAAAAGAGACTGCAGAACCAGCAATACAGCCAATCAATAGTTAAATCTCTAGGCTCTCTAGCAAATCTCTAGAATATTGATACACGTATGTTTCCAGCCACTGTATGATTTATAATTAGTGTAATTAAAGCATAGTGCGTGAATTGGTGTTTGCAAGGTAAGGAAATGGAGTACACATGAAGCAAATCATTACTTAGGATTAAAATGTGCATTAGGTAGAAGACTGAAAAAACTAAAGGAAAGTATGCTTAATTGACTTCTTGGGGAAAAAGTATAAGGCTGATCACAGGGAAGGCAAATATCTAAGGGGCTGATAGAGCTCTTGGACCTTTGGCCACCTGCATTTAGGTAAAAGAATGAAATAAAATCAGAATTGTTCCCCTAGAACTGATTTATAGATGATAGAACTTTAGATAGACCAAGATGATAGAACTTGGTCTGTTACCAAAAAAAAAGTCCTATGTTGAAAATATTGTTACATTTGTATATATATATTTTTTGGTATTTTTCTTAAGTGAGAAGTGGGGAGGCTGACAGATTCCTGCATGTGTCCAACTGAGACTCACCCAGCAAGCCCACTAGTGAGCAATGCTCCGCCCACTTGCGGCTGTTGCTTTGTTGCAACCGGAGCCATTCTAGAGCCTGAGGCAGAGGTCATGGTGCCGTCCTCAGCGCCCAGGCCAACTTGCTCCAATGGAGTCTTGTCTGCATGAGGGGAAGAGAGAGATAGAGAAAAGGGAGAGGGGGAAGGGTAGAGAAGCAGATGGTCATTTTTCCTGTGTGCCCTGACCGGAAATTAAACCCAGGACATCCACACGCCAGGACGACACTCTATCATTGAGCCAACTGGCCAGGGCCTGTGTTCAACACTTTAAATAAAAAGTACAATATACCTGCTATGAACCAGGAACTAGGGAAACAGAAATAAGACATCTCACCTGCACTGAAGGAAATTACTTCTAATGATGAGACCTGCTAAGAACAATAATATAATTAAACAATTGCTCTGGTGGTTTGTGCCAGGTATGGGGAGAACAAAGAAGCAGCACCTAAATATGTCTGAAATCAAAGACAACATGCATTTTGGAAGAGGCAGCCCCTGCTGGGACTTGAAAGATGAGTAGAAGTTAGTAGGCTGGCAGGAAGAAAGAGGAAGGGTCAAAGCAGACAGAAGATTATATGAAAATAAATAAAATTAAAAGAGCACAGAATGTTCTCGAAAATAAAAGCAGTTCAACACTGCTGGAGACTGAAGTCGGGAGTGATAGGAGATGACCAAATAATTAGAGGCCAAGTAGATAAATATAAAGTTTAAATTTTACCCCTTAAGAAAGTCAAGAATTCTGAGAAGAGAAAAATTTTTAGAACTGACTGTCAGACAAAGTACTGTGGTAGCTGTATCAGAAAAGTGGTAGCTATATGAGAAAAGTGAGGTTATAAGCAGGGAGACCAATAAAAAAGCTACTGAAACCACAGTGAGACATGATCTAGGGCAGTGAGACAAAATAGGAGAAGTCTAAATAGAGGTAGAATCTAATCTATAGCACTCAAAGACCAAACAGATGTGAGGAATACAGAAAAAGAGGAATTAAGAATGACACCTAATTTTCTGATTAGTCAATTGGTACTGAGTTAGGGGTAGTCATGAAATGATGACAACAATTTTAGACATGTAAAGGCTGAAGTGTATGTGAGTCATCTGGATGTCCACGTGGGAAGAATTCACAGATTAAATGAATCCAGAGCTCAGGACACAAGACACATACATCCTAATAAATGATAGCTGAAGCCATAAATTGGGGTAAGATTGCTAGGGAGAATGTATGGACTGAGAAGAAATAAAAAGTTAAGGACTAATCCTGGGAAATAGTGACATTTAGAAGACGGCAAAAGAGACTAATTAGTGGAGAGACAATGGTATCTATAGTTTAGCTGCCCAGGATCTAAAAACCTTTCTTACTTGGGGGAAATTCCAAGATAGGGGAAAGGCAAGTCCCTCTTCCTACTA
Source organism: Saccopteryx leptura (assembly GCF_036850995.1). Lineage (NCBI taxonomy): Eukaryota > Metazoa > Chordata > Mammalia > Chiroptera > Emballonuridae > Saccopteryx > Saccopteryx leptura. The sequence goes on from NC_089503.1 coordinate 312,415,210, forward strand.
CAGAAGCTGAAGAGAAATAGGCAGTCTCTCTCTCAGCATCTTGGCACCTTGTTCACAAATACAATGTAAGTCTAGCCAATAAGGTCCTCTTATCTAGAACTTTAAAAATTGGTGTAATGAGCCTGACCAGGCAGTGGTGCAGTGGATAGAGCATTGGACTGGGACCTGGAGGACCCAGGTTTGAAACCCCAAGGTCACCGGCTCAAGTGTGGGCTCAGCCGGCTTGAGCGTGAGCTCACCAGCTTGAGCGCGGGGTCGCTGGCTTGGCTTGGGATCATAGACATGATCCCATGGTCGCTAACTTGAAGCCCAAGGTCACTGACTTGAACAAGGAGTCACTTGCTCTGCTGTAGGCCCACCCCCTCCCCGTCAAGGCACATATGAGAAAGCCATCAATGAACAACTAAGGTGCTACAACAAAGAATTGATGCTTCTCATCTCTCTCCCTTCATGTCTGTCTGTCCCTATCTGTCCCTCTCTCTGACTCTGTCTCTGTCAAAAAATAAATAAAACCCTTCATTTTTAAAAAAAATTGAGGAAATGATACAAAGGTAGAAAATATAATGAAGTATTCGTGTCACTGTCACAAGTGTCTACTGGTGGCAGTGCCAACACCACCAACAAGGGTTCGTTGGAGACCAGGCCAGCAACAATGGCAAAGAAGGTTCAGTGAGCAGTGCTAGTGAAAGAGGCCTCAGTAGACCAGTTCTGTAACATGGTCATCACTATGTTCTACCTTGATCAGTTTCTGACCTTTATTATCTAGCCTTCTTATTAATGTTGTGCACTACCCAATACACTACAAAAATTTTTTATTTTATGCTTAGGTTAACCAAGATTATACAAAGAACTCCAAGTAATATAGAATAAGGAAAGAGCATCAAATAGGATCAAATGGTAAAGAAAAATCAAGTAAGAGGAGGCCTGAAATGAACCCACTGCATAGCATTAATAGGAGATCAATGGTGACCTTAGTAAACTTGTTCACATGTTATCTTTCCATCCTTATAGCATCTTCAGGGGAAGATAAAACAGGTATTAACTACATCTTTATTTTTTTTAGTTATCTAATAAAAAATGAGGCTAAAAGAGATTAAGAGGATTGCTTACGCATACAGTTCTTTTTACTCTCCAAGGCTGCCCTCAAAAAAGTCATCTTATAGATGCTTGTTAAAGGAGATGTTAAATGTCTATACTAATTCTTACACCGAATGTCAACAAGACAAACATTAACCACATTATGGTTCCCAATATTAGACTTCCAGCTTTTTCTGTTCCCCTTTCTTTTCCAAGTGTGAGGAGGGGAGATAGAGAGACAGACTCCCGAATGCGCCCCAACCAGGATCTACCTGGCAACATCCATCTGGAGCCAATGCTCTGTCCATCTGGGGCCATGCTCACAACTGAATTATTTTAAGCACCTAAGGCAGAGGTTCCACGGAGCCATCCTCAGTGCTCAGGGGCCAATGTGCTCGAATCAATCCACCCATGGCTATGAGAGGAGAAAAGAGAGAGAGAGAGAGAAAGAGAGAGAGAGAAAGAGAGAAGGGGGAGGGGTGGAGAAGCAGATGGTCGCTTCTCCTGTGTGCCCTGACAGGAACTCGAACCCGAGACATCGACATACCAGGCTAATGCTCTACTGCTGAGCCAACCAGCCAGGGACTGGACTTCCAGCTTTTTCAATGTGGACAAAGAGGATCCTTGCAGACAACCACCCAGAAACATACCTCAAGGAACAAGAGGTTCCTTGCCATCCACCCTTACCACGGCTCATTCATTGGTCACTACTTAAAGAGCACATTATCAACTACAAGACTCAAGTGGAATAATAAGAAATCTTCTCTCTTTGACCATGAGAACCACTGTGGGAATGAGAAGTTTGAGAGCTATCAAAAGAAGATGATTATTTCTCAACTTCATTCCTTTGGGATATGTCACAGCCAGGAAAGGAGAAATTGGAAAAAGCAGCTTTCACAAGCTGCCAAATCCATGTCCTAGTCCCAGGGGATAATTAGCCAATGAGGTTTTGTGGAGCTGATGTAATGCTGGCAGAACTAATGTTTTATGGTTGAACATGTAGCCTCTTGATATTTAGCTGCAGGGCTAAAAAGGATGACATCCTGAAAAGCCAAGAAACTCATACCCATAACACCACCACATAGCAATTCGAATCTTAAAAGTAATTTGTAAACTTTAACGGCTCCATCTTTATCACTAATAGTCTACAAGAGCATTTTTTAAACTACAAAATTTCTAAATCTTATTTTAGGTAATAACTCTTTTGTTAGGAAAAGAAATTTTGAAGCACTTCCAAAGAATAAAGATAATTTAGAAAGCTTAAAGTAACAAAAGAAAGAAATCAGAAGGGAAGTTTTCCAAGGAATATAGTCTGTTTGTGGTACTTTAATCCCACTACCAGCACACCAAATTTAAAGCTGTCTGATGTCCTTATGAAAACAATTTTTGAAACTGAGTACACTAAGCCAAGAGCTTTCAGAAGCACCATATATCTCACAAAAATTGCCAATCTTCATCTTAAAAGTACTCTGAGATGCAAGGGGTAAGAAATTAGTGGGCAGGAAGCAGAAGTATTCAGACACTAACATTCTTAATTTGATATTACACTATTAAATTGCAAAATGAATAACTGCCATTTTAATAAAAACTGTTAAGTCATTTGACTTAAATATGCTACAATGCTCTCCCAAAGCCTGAGACAAAACTAAGTACATTAAAAACAAATGTAATCTCGAATCAATTACCGGAACATACAGTGCTCTCAAATACGTATTAGTGCCCTACTTGAAATGAGACAATTTTTGGTTTAAACCTGAGCAGAACAGTATCTACTTATAGAAATACAAATACTCTCTAGGTTTATATATCATAACCATTTCACAAAAATTGAGAATGACCTTTCTCAAATAAATGAGAAAGAAGTGCCAAAAAACATGACTTCTACATCTTATAAAGGAACTAGAAAGTCATCTTTAACAAAAATAGTTTGTACTTGCTCTGTGAGAGATTGCTTGGTTGAGGGACCTGAATACCAAATGTTCCAGGAGTGGCTTTCTTCCAGGAGATTATTTCCCAACCTTTCCAATATTTCATATTCACTTAATTCATTCATCCATTCATTAACATATGCTTATATAGTACCTACTATAGATCAAACTAAATACACTAGATATAAAATGGTAAAAAAAAAATTTAACACTAACAAATAAAATACCTGCCTTTAGAGAGTTTATTATCTACTGAAGAAAATACACATTAAAGAGTCTAAAAATCCCATAAATAAACTCTAATCTCAAAGTATAACTGTGAAGAAAAAGAGAATGAGAAAGAATAAAAATCACTGGAGGGAAGAGGCATTCTCTGAGACCTGAAGGATGAGAAGAAATAAATAAAACACGTAAGAAACAGGAGGGAAGAAAGAAAGGTGGATGGAATCTAGAAAGCAAAAGGGCAAAGAATCAGAAGTGAAGCTGGAGAGGTGGGCAGAAACAGAAAAATGGAACCATGCACACTGAAATTCACCTACTAGTCCATAAGTACAAATACTGACTTCAAGACTAAATATTACCTAAGCTCTTATTCTAAACCAGTGTTCTTCAACCACCAGTTTGCCAGAAATTTTGTGCTGGTCCACAAAAGAGTTAACCACTCAGATGTATTCTAGATTCTCAAACACCCTTCATGTAACACCTAGCAAATTTTATGCATACATTAAAAATATTTTTGCCTTTAAATTTATCAAGACTTATCTACAAATTCACACTAACCAACTTAGTTGAAAGTAAATACAAACTTAGTACCACTAAGTTGATCAAAAGCCTAACTACAAGGGGATCACCAGGATAAAGCTAATGAAAGATTATTTGCAAATATCTCATGGACTGACTAAGCAGATATAAATCTCAGCTGTTAAAAAGTCCCTGAAAGCTCTGTATTACAGAGTTCAGAAGAAAAGGGGGAAACAGACCAGAGACCTTTTATTTTATCAGAGCCAGCAAGGATCTTCACATGGAAAATGTTCCTACTCTAAAGATATACAGGTTTAAATTTACTTTCTACCCACAGAAACTATCTGCTACATCGGAAAAAAATTCTAATGCACATTTATGGCAAGACACTCAGGAGGTTGTGGTTAGTTTCAAACATATGATGCTGATTTTGGCCATGGCTGTAGAGTCAGAAATCTTACTACACTGTAATTCAAAACAGCATCCTTTCTAACTCTTGTGAACAGGTATAAGAGTTACTGTTAAAACCAGGGAAGTTTCTAGGCAAAGGTTAGGGCTTGTAGAAAGGCTTTCTAAGGAAGTTAAACATAGAAAAAAAAAGTCATCTCTACGCAGAGAGGAGGTCTACACAACAGAATTTAATATAGGTATTTAAAAAGAGAAAAAGATTAGAGGTTTTTATGTTCTTAACTATTATGTCATAATGCTCCAAGGAATAAGGCAGGAAGAGGGCAAAAAGGACAGGTAGGCTATATCTCGAGAGAAGGGGACAAAGGAACCTAGACAAGTTGGGTGGCCTGTCAAGAGTGATTATATAATTACTTGGGGATAAAAGAATTTCAAGTTCACATGAAAAGCAATATAATGTAGTAGTAGTAGTAAAGAGCATGGATTCTGAAGCCAGACCAACTGGGTGTAATCTTAGCTCTACCAGATACCAGGTGCGTGGCATTGGACACATTCCTTATTAACTTTGCACCCTCAATTTCATCACCTGTAAAATGGGATAATAAGAGCATCCATCTTGTACTGTTGTTGTAAAGATTAAAAGAGCTAATATATGTAAGAAGTCTGGAACACTGGCACAAGGTAAATCCTATTTAAGTGTTAGCTGCTATTTAATTTTAAATATATGTTTGTGTTTTTGTTGAAATTCTTACAAAATCCACTTAAATTCCATAATCTAAAAATGTGTCTCTTATGTTTGTGGTTTGTTATTTTATTTTTTTGCATTTCCTATTCAGTCTCTACTCATTTTTAATGGTTTGTTTTTAAAATATAAGGCTGCCTCAGCTATACTTAAGGGAAATAATAAAAGATCTGAACACCTGTGGGACAGATTTAAATGGGAAACACTCAAACCACTGTTTTTAGGCATGGTCAGGCCTTATAATAATTGAATGAGGGCAGAGGAAGAAGACCTCATGGGAGAAGAAAGCTCGGGAGCCACCTACAGAGTTGGTCTTTCCTGGAAAGCATCAGGGCGAGGAGACAGAGGTGATGTCAATGGGAAAGAAGTTCACATACTTGGTGTTTTGTTTTGTCTTGTTTTAGCATCACCTAGCAGTGCTACCTCCTTTTCATTTGCTTACTTCCGTCAAGAGTCCCTTTAAACTCCAACCTCCTACAGTCCAAATTAGCTCCATAGTAGAGGTGAAAGGCAATCAACTTGATTTTTTATACCAAATGGAACATTTTTCTGTTGTACATAAAAGGAAAAAAAAGCAATAAAAGTCAATAGAATGTCCCACAACTTAAAAGTATTTATAACAGTTCCACCCAGTCACAGGTTTTGAAAACGCAGTGACAGAATCATGCTAACTCAAAAGCATATGAGCACAATCTGACTAAAATGATAAATCAACATGGCTCACAAAAATTAGGGGATCAGAGGACATGCCAATACTCCAGTACTTTTAGCCTTTTGTATAGTGCATTTTCAACAATGAAATACAAGTTGGTTCTGCATCACATTTGCATAATTGAACAACTTTCTTTGACTTGACATTTGCTTTTCTGATGTTGTTTAATAAAAAATTTTTTTTAAATCAAATGTTTTTTTTATCATTTCATATTCATTTTGAAATATTCCCTAATTTTTGTAAGCAGTATACTTTCACTTTGTAAGCTAGCTACATGAAAAAAGGAGACAGAAATTAGCAACAGAAGTTAGAATCCCTAAATCAGTATCTGTAATAGTTGTTAGTCTATAGTAGGCTATTGTAATAAAAGACAGTTTTAACACGTAGGTCATTTTAAGCTTACAAGAATAAGAGATAATTTTTATAAATTTCAAAATCAATTTTACAGAAGTTTTAATTTATAATAAACTTCAACCATTTAAAGCATACAATTCAGGTCCTAACCAGCTAGCTAGCTCAGTGGTAGAGCATCGGCCTGGCGTATGGATGTCCTGGGTTTGATTCCTGGTCAGGGCACACAGGAGACATGCCCATCTGCTTTTCCACCCTTCCCCCTCTCTTTTCTCTCTATCTCTCTCTTCCCCTCCCATAGCCAAAGCTCCATTGGAGCAAAGTTGGCCTGGGTGCTGAGGATGACTCCATGGCCTCCACCTCAGGCACTAGAATGGCTCCAGTTGCAATGGAGCAACGCCCCAGATGGGCAGAGCATCGCCCACTAGTGGGCTTGCTGGTGGATCCCGGTTGGGCGCATGCAGAAGTCTGTCTCTCTGCCTGCTGGCTTTTCACTTCAGAAAAATACTAAATAAATAAATGAATAAATAAATAAATAAAGCATACAATTCAATTAGTTTTGACAAATGTATATACCTGCCATAACCATTATGACAATGAAAATGTATAACATTGATTATGGGTTTCTTTTGTACATTTTTATTCCCTGAAGTTCTTATGCCCCTTTGTAGTTATTTTCTCTTTCCACTTTCAGCCCCAAACAACCACTGATATGCTTGCTGTCTGTCAGAACCTGTATTTTTTTTCTCATTAATTTTTTACTGAGATATAATTCACATGCCATTCAACTCAACTATTCAAAACGTATAAGTCAGTAATTTCCCAAAATTGTGCAATCATTATCCTTGTATTCCAGAACATTTTTATTACCTCCAAAAGAAACCCATCTCCACTGGCAGTTACTCCCCACCCCCACCCAAGCCATTCCCTGCCAATCACAAATCTACCTTATGTCTCAATGAATTTGCCTATTCTGGACATAGAAATGTCCAGAATGTGGCCTTTTATGAATATCTCCATGTATAAGGCATAACATTTTCCGGGTTCACTCATTTTACAGAATATATAAGTACTTCATTCCTTTTTATAGCTGAATAATATTCCATTTTAAGGATATACCACATTTTGTTATTCCATTCATCAGCTGATAGATATTTGTATTATTTTCATTTGGCTAATGCTGCTATAAACCAGGGGTCCCTACACTTTTTACACAGGGGGCCAGTTCACTGTCCCTCAGACCGTTGGAGGGCCAGACTATAAAAAAACTATGAACAAATCCCTATGCACATTGCACATATCTTATTTTAAAGTAAAAAAACAAAACGGGAACAAATACAATATTTAAAATAAAGAACAAGTAAATTTAAATCAACAAACTGACCAGTATTTCAATGGGAACTATGCTCCTCTTACTGACCACCAATGAAAGAGGTGCCCCTTCCAGAAGTGTGGCAGGGCCGGATAAATGGCCTCAGGGGGCCGCAGTTTGGGGACCCCTGCTATAAATATTTGTGAACAAGATTTTGTGTGAACAAATGTTTTCAATTTTCTTGGGTATATACATTGGGAGCAAAATTGCTGAGTCATACAGTAATTCTATTTAACTTTTTGAAAAGCTGCCAAACAGTCTGCATTTTTATTTTTTATTTTTCCCAAAGTTAGAAGCTGGAGGCAGTCAGACCAACTCCTGCATGTGCCCAACCAGGATCTACCAGTCATGCCCACCAGGGGGCGACACTCTGCCCATCTGGGGCCTTGCTCTGCTGTGGCTGGAGCCATTCTAGCGCCTGTGGCAGAGACCATGGAGCCTTCCTCAGTGCCCAGGCCAACTTTGCTCCAATGGAGCCTTGGCTGCAGGAGGAGAAGAAAGAAAGAGAGGAAGGAGAGGGGAAAGGGTAGAGAAGCAGACGGGCACCTCTCCTGTGTGCCCTGGCTAGGAATCGAACCCGGGATTTTCACATGCTGGGCCAACCAGCCAGGACCTGGCCTGCATTTTTAAATTAAACTTATTACTATGAGATATTTCTAAGTTCACATGCATTTGTAAAAAATAACACAGTGAGATCCCATCTCCTGTATCCTTTTACCAGTTCTCCCACAAAGGTAACATCTTGCAAAACTATAGACAAACATTACAATCAGGATATTGACATTGGTAGTCAAGATACAGAACATTTCCATCACTACAAGGATCCCTCATGGTGACCTTTTATAGCCACATCTACCTTACATCTACATTGATTATGGGTGTGGATGTCCCTGACAACCATCAATCTGTTCTACACATCTATAATTTTGTAATTTTTAAAGAATGCTATATGAATGGAATCAGATTGTATATAACCTTTTGGGACTGGCTTTTTCATTCAGCATAATTCTCTGGAGACCCATCCAGGGTATTTTATGTATCAACAGTTTGGTCCTTTTAAACATTTTTTAACTGCCAAGTAGTATTCTACAGTCTGAATTTTTTTTCTTTTTCATTTTTCCGAAGCTGGAAACGGGGAGGCAGTCAGACAGACTCCCGCATGCGCCCGACCGGGATCCACCCGGCATGCCCACCAGGGATGTTCTGCCCCTCTGGGGCGTTGCTCTGTTGCATCCAGAGCCATTCTAGCACCTGAGGCAGAGGCCACAGAGCCATCCTCAGCGCCCGGGCCATCTTTGCTCCAATGGAGCCTCGGCTGCGGGAGGGGAAGAGAGAGATAGAGAGAAAGGAGAGGGGGAGGTATGGAGAAGCAGATGGGCGCCTCTCCTGTGTGCCCCGGCTGGGAATCGAACCCGGGACTCCTGCACGCCAGGCCGACGCTCCACCGCTGAGCCAACCGGCCAGGGCCCAGTCTGAATTTTTAAGAGCATTATAGAAATAGTATCATTCAGTGTGTACTCATTTGAGTCTGGCTTCTTACATTCAGCATAATATTGTTGTAAAATTCATCCATTTTAAAAATGAATCAGTAGTTTCTTCATTTTTATTGCTAGTAATTTTTCACTTTATGAATGTACCTCAATTTATCCATTCACCTGTAGACAAACATCTAGGTTTTTCCAGTTCAGGGGTCATTAAAAATAAAGCTCTGCTATGAATATTCAAGTACAAATGTGAATATATGTTTGCATTTTTCTTAGGTAAAGACCTAGAAATAAAGTTTCTGGGCTGTAGGGAAATAAGTTTAATTTTTTAAAAAATGCCAAACTGGCCTGACCAGGCGGTGGCGCAGTGGATAGAGCGTAGGACTGGGATGCAGAAAGACCCAGGTTCGAGACCCCAGGATAGCCAACTTGAGCATGGGTTCCTCTGGCTTGAGCAAAAAAGCTCACCAGCTTGGACCCAAGGTCACTGGCTCGAGCGGGGGGTTACTCAGTCTGCTGAAGGCCCTTGGTCATGGCACATATGAGAAAGCAATCAATGAATAACTACGGTGTCGCAACAAAAAACTGATGATTGATGCTTCTCATCTCTCTCCGTTCCTATCTGTCTGTCCCTATCTATCCCTCTATCTGACTCTCTCTCTGTCCCTGTAAAAAAATAAATAAAATAAATAAAATAAAATGGCCTTGCCAATACTAAGTTTAAAAAAAAAAAAAAAAAATGCCAAACTGTTTTTCCAAAATGCTTATACCATCTTACATTCCACCAGCAGTGTGGGAATTCCTGCTGCTCTAACTTCTTGTCAACACTAAGTTGTTGTTGTTGTTGTTGTTGTTTTTTTACAGAGGCAGAGATAGACAGGGACAGACAGACAGGAACGGAGAGAGATGAGAAGCATCAATCATCAGTTTCTCGTTGCGCGTTGCGACTTCTTAGTTGTTCATTGATTGCTTTCTCACATGTGCCTTGACTGCGGGCCTTCAGCAGACCGAGCAACCCCCTGCTGGAGCCAGCGACCTTGGGTCCAAGCTGGTGAGCTCTTTGCTCAAGCCAGATGAGCCCGCGCTCAAGCTGGCAACCTCGGGGTCTCGAACCTGGGTCCTTCCGCATCCCAGTCCAATGCTCTATCCACTGCGCCACCACCTGGTCAGGCACTAAGTATTTTTTAATATTAATCATTCTAGTAGGTTATAGTGGTATCTTGTATTTTAATTTAAATTTTCCTAATGTCCAATGATGCTGAGCATCTTTCCATGTGCTTACTGGCCATTTGCATATTTTTCTGAAGTACCTGATCAAGTCCTTTCCTATTTTTTATTGGGTTATCTTGTTATTGAGTTTTAAGAGTTCTTTATGTACTATAGATACAACCCCTTTGTCAGAAACATGTACTGTAAATAGTTTTTCTTACTCTGTGGCTTGTCTTTATTTTCAACAACATACAAAAAGGAAACAATATGTTTAAACTTCATAAAGTCCAACTTGAGAATTTTTCTTTTTACAGTTCATGCTTTGTGTCCTTTGGCTTTTACGGTTAGGTCCATGAACTATTTCAAGGTAATTTTTGTGTACGGTATGAAGTAAGAATCAATGGGTTATTTGTTTCATTTTGTTTGTTGTTTTGTGACTTTGTAAAGGGACACAGATAGCCAGTTCTTCCAGCATTCTTTGTTGAAAAGGTTTCCTCTCTTGAGTTTTCCTTCTAAATACTCAAAACCATTTCCACTCCAGCAGAACAGAAAATTCCCACACCTTCCTCACAGCCCTGTTTACCTTCTCACCTCAGACAGCAGAGGCCTGAGCAGCAAGCGCCCATGGTGCAGAGAAGGAGCAGTGTACTTCTAGGCACCAAGTAAATGTCTTTTTCTGAAGCTATTACACGAATTCACACAGAAAGGAAAGAAGAGAGTTAAGCCCACCATTTTCCCAAGATGTTGTGAGGTGCGCTGAATATAGTATTCTCATGCATAATTGTTCTGTATGGTTTCAACCAACATTAATCAACAAAAGCAACTAACAATATGGCCTTCAGCAACACAGAGGAGTAATCTAGGAGGTTCAAAGAGCAGTACTTTGAAAATTAGGACATGGGGAGTCCAAGCAATGTGATCTTTGGTAAGTCGCTTAACATTCCTAGTCCCCAGTTTATTCATCTGTAAAATGAAAGTTTTGTATTAGTTCATGTCTGAAGATCCTTTTCTACTTAAACATTCTAGAATGCCAATAAGGCTACTAGTTCATTCTTCCAAAAGTCAAGAAAAATGACCCAGAAAGGTGTCAAATTATGAACATTTGTCAAATGGTAAATACTGTACTAAGTTTTGTTTTCTATACTTTATACAATGCTTCCATACGAATTAGACATCATATAATCTTTCCAATCATTGTAGTCTTAACTTCTGATTTTTATTATTTTGAACAGTGCTTACAACCCAGGAAATACATCAGCAAATCATGTTATTTCACCTGTTCACCTCAAAAAAAAAAAAAGGTCAATAAAAATAAAATATCTGCTGAAATAATACTTTTCAAGTTTAATATGCACCTGAGGATCTTGTTAAAATGAAGATTCTGATTGCATGTCTAAGGAGGAGCCTGAAACTGTGTATTCCTAACAGGCTCCCAGGTGATGCAGATGCTGTTGGTCCTTGGAATACACTATTATGAGTATCAAGGTATTAGAAGACTGAGGTCATAGTATCTGCTTGGCTAGCCTAATTAATGTTAATATTGTAAATTTTTAATACTTTACACAACCAAATATTTTATAAATTAGTTTTATGGCATTGATTTGAGGAATATAATCTAATTGATAATCAAGAAAACATACTAAAACAGTTCAGAAAGTCAAGGCCAATTTAATTAACATTTTAATTCTTTAAGTGCTCTAGGACCTATTTATGAGGCAAAGATGAGGCAATATGAGCTATGGCTTTCTGATATAGAGTAGATGAGTTATTATGAGTATTTTCACACCTACCTGCAAGTCAAAAAACAAAATATATTACAGAAATTTACTTTCTTTTTTTACTAGAAGAAGTTGGAAGAAATGATTTTATTTTATTTTTATTGATCAATTTTAGAGAGGGAGTGAGATCATAGTTGCTTCACTTCAGTTGTTCATTTATTGCTTCTTGTATGCTCCTTGACCAGGCAAGCACGGAGTTCAAAATGGCGACCTCAGCATTCTAGGTTGATGCTCTATCCACTGCGCCACCACAGGCCAGGCCAGAAAATCATTTTCAAGTAATTTTTTTAAATTTTATACTAATACCACTATTATATACCTAAGAACTCAAATTATCCTAACCCACCAGAAACAAAAACATAACTTAGTGTGTTTTTGGCTTATAAAAACAGTTGATAGGTTCAGCAAATTCAGAGTAAGTGTGCACAGGAAGGATCTACAGCTCTGCCAAAAACATGGCCTAATACAAACACTGCAGAGATAAATTTCAATAAATCTTACAAAATAGAAACAAAAGCAAAAAAAAAAAAAAGTAAAAGAGATATATACAAACTAGATTGGTCAGAAGGAACAGCTTAATCATTAAGCCTTAATGGGATGGAGTGCCTCTTTATCATGCACTAAAGTTTGGTCAGTGGAATCAGTGTGACTGCAGAGGTCCCAAATTAACAATTTAGCTCCTAATCCAAAACACTACATTTCAGCCATTTTCACTCTCTTTTAACCACACCTACTGAATACATATTCTCTCGCTCTCTCTTCCCCTCCCTATTTAATATGGGTTTATTTGACTACAACAGAAATGAATGCTTTTAATGAAAAATCAAAAAGAGTAAAACTCAAAAGAAGAAAAAAAAAATTCCCTACAAAATCTGACTTACCCAGAGATGGCTATTAGGATTATATGAATTAATGATAAACATTTTCCCACATCTTTGAATACTCTTATGACTGCCTGACCTGTGGTGGTGCAGTAAAGCATCGACCTGGAATGCTGAGGTCACCAGTTCAAAACCCTGGGTTTGCCTGATCAAGACACAAATGGGAGTTGATGTTTCCTGCTCCTCCCCTCTTCTTTCTCTCTCTCTTCTCTAAAATAAATAAATAAATAAAATCTTTAAAAATAAATAAATAAATAATCTTATGGCTGCATTAGTATCCAAGCATCTGAATGTACCATAAGTTATTAACCAAACTTCTACTGATATATTTTGGGTTGTTTCTGTGTTTGTTTTTTCTATTATAAATAATACTGCTATGAACATATTTTTTTTACAATTTCCTTAGAACAAATTCCCAGAAGCATTTCAAGGTTAAATATATATTTTTAAATGTTTATGACTTGCCAATTACCAAGAAACTTGTGGCAAGTTGTCAGAATATCCAGGAAGATTTAAAAAGAAAACAAACTATCTGTATCTAATTGTATTCAAAATCCTAATTACAAAAATACTCCCACAATAACATCAAAAAACATAAAGCACTTACTATGTGCCAGAAGTGGCACAAGCATTTTATATATATTAACTCATTTAATACTTTCAACAACTTCCTGAGTTGGCACTATTACTGCTACTAATTATTATTATTATTATTATTATTATTATTATTATTATTTCACAGGTGATGTAACAGGCAGAGAGAGTGTTAAGTAATTGGTCCAAGGTCATACAGCTAGTGACAGAGCTAAAAAACCTTGAATCCAAAGTTCATGTTCTTAAATACTATACCTACTCCTCCCAAACTTTTTGTTTAAATTGATTTTAGAGAGAGAGGAAGGAAAAGAGACAGAAACATTGATTTGTTGTTCCCCTTATTTATGTATTCATTGGTTGCTTCTTGTATATGCCCTGACTGGAGACTGAACCTGCAACCTTGAAGTATCGGGACAATGTTCTAACCACATGAACTACCCAGCCAGGGTTTCAAAGTTTCTGACGTCAGGACTCCTTTACCCTCTTAAAGTTACTGAGAACTTCAAAAGGCTAATATATAACACACTCATTTAAATGAAAAAACAACAGTAAAAGAGAGCCATTATTTTATCATTTTTGCAAATTTCTTTTGTGTATAATTTACTAAAAGACAGTTGAATTTTGCCTGACCAGGCAGTGGCACAGTGGATAGAGCATCGGACTGGGATGTGGAGGACCTAGGTTCGAGACCCTGAGGTTGCCAGCTAGAGCGTGGGCTCATCTGGTTTGAGCAAAGCTCACCAGCTTGGACCCAAGGTCGCTAGCTTGAGCAAGGGGTTACTCGGTCTACTGAAGGCCCATGGTCAAGGCACATCTGAGAAAGCAATCAATGAACAACTAAAGTGTCGCAACGAAAAACTGATGATAGATGCTTCTCATCTCTCTCCATTCCTGTCTGTCCCTATCTATCCATCTCTCTGACTCTCTGTCTCTGTAAAAAAAAAAAAAAAGAAAAAGGATGAATTTTCACATGATACTGCACTCAATCTGTTGAGATATTGTATATCACATATCTCTGGAAAACTGTATTGTACATTCATGAGAGAATAGTAAAAAAAAGGCAAATAACATTTTAGTATATAAATAAAGCTTTCATCTTGTACCCATTGAAAAGGAAGACCAGGGGGGCCCCCAGACCACATTTGAGAACCACTACACTACATAGTGCAGTGCGTGTGATACAGAATTGGAAGGCATGGTCTTAGGAACAGACCTGCCTATTCCAAATATTTTGGTAATCACTTATTCAAGAATTATTATTGAGTGCATATTACATGCCAGGTACCCTTACAAGCACTGGAAACACTTCAGAAAACAAGAGAAAAAATCCCCTACTTTGAGGTATTTACATTCTAGTCAGGAGAGAGCAGTAATCAATAAACAAAAAAATCATGTATTCTGTCAGATGATAAGTGGTATGAAGAAAAATAAAAGGAGGATTTTTAAAAATAGGGTGGGTCAGAGAAGCCTGAGCAAGTGGCATTTGAACAAAGATCTGAATAAGGTGAGGGAGCAAGCCATGACACTACCCAGCAAAAAGTGTTCCAAGTAAACGAAACAGCAAGTACACAAGCCCTGAAACAGAAGCATTCCCTTGTGGTATGTGGGGACAGCAAAGAAGCTGCTATAGCTGGGGGAGAATAAGCAAGGGAAGAGGAGGAGACTCATTCACAGAGTTAAAGGAGTAGGGGCAGATCATATAGAACCCCATGGGCCTTAATAAGGACTTGAGCTTTTTCTGTGAATAAGAACCACTGGCAGGTTCTGAGTGAGGAGGGATATAACCTGACTTACATTTTTAAATGAACACATGTAAACAGTGACTGCTGTGAGATTAATCATACCCACGGCCAGACACCTTGAGCTGAGTCTGATACTGACCTTTAAGCTTGTTGAGAGCAAGACAGAGAAAACTGGCTTTTGTTGATGATGGCAGAGTAGGAGTTTTACTATTTTTTCCTTATTATTATACAGAAAATCCTTTCAAAAATAATGCATCTGGTAATCTTAAAAGTTAAAAAAAAAAAAGACTGAAACTAATTTTTATTTAATTTGGCACTGTTCTAATAAAACTACGACTGTGGTTCATGGTCTTGACAGATTGCCTTATCCAAAAGGAAACAAGAGGAAGGAAAAAAAATAAAGATGGAGACAGATAAATTCAAATTCCTTTGATCTGGGTCCTAACTCTAAGAGGACCCCAGATAAATCAATGAGTCAGAGAAAGGGGAGTAAGATGTAATCCAGAACACTAATGACAACAGCTCTCTGTCTGCCTACCGGTCTTCTGAGATCAGCATCAAGGTATGAGATCATTACCCAGCAAGAGAAGGCAGGACAAGATGGAGATCCACCAGAAAACTATGAGGTGAGCCTGTAGCATCTAAGTTCATATCTTAGGGACAGGAAATGGACACCCAGGCACTGGATTTTATCTCTACCTCTTAAGATGTGAGCAGTGATGCAACCTGCAATGGAAAAACCCAAGGAAAACCAAGATCTCCAGGGAAAATTATAAACAATCTCATACATCAATGGTCTCTGATGGTTTTTTTGTAAGTAAATTATAGCAAAAAGAAAACTGTCATGGCAGTAAGGATATAAATTCTCCTTCCATGTCTGCCACTAATTATGTGACTTCAGGAAACATATTAACTTCAATGGGCCAATTTCCTCATCTTAAATAAAGAAGACAAGAAAATATCTAAGGTTTCCTTCAAGCACTAAAATTCCTTGAGTATAAGCAAAAGCATGTTTTTTAAAAGCTTACATTAATATTTAGGGTATCAGATATCCAAACCATAGGTACTGCTGAAGTTCTAGAATTTTTCACCAACTATATAGATACCTAAGTGATATGAACATAAACGGGGGGATGAGGGCCTTTTCTTAAAAAGCTAACATATTACCAAAAAGGGCAAAAGGTGTATGCCTTACCATCTTCCTTCAACCTTTTTTTTAAGGGGATAGGGTATTGGCTTCTCATATGTGCCTTGACATGGCAAGCCCAGGATTTTGAACCAGTCACCTCAGCATCCCAGGTCGACACTGTGTCCACTGTGCCTCCACAGGTCAGACCAACCTTACTTTTACAAATTATGACTCCATTCTCTCCAACCTATAGTATTAAAAAACATACAGTTCAAGCCCTGGCCAGTTGGCTCAGTGGTAGATCATCGGCCCAGCGTGTGAATGGCCCAGGTTTGATTCCTGGTCAGGATACACAGGAGAAATAACCATATCTCCCCTCTCCGTTCTCTCTCTCTCTTCTCTTCCCACAGCCATGGCTCAACTGGTTCAAGCGCATTGGCCCCAGGTGCTGAAGATGACTCTGTGGAGCCTCTTCCTCAGGTGCTAAAAATAGCTCAGTTGCAAGGATGGCCCCAGATGGACAGAGCATCAGTCCTAGATGAGGACTGCCGAATAGATCCCAGTCAGGGAGCATATGGGAATCTGTCTATCTATCTCCCCTTCTCTCAGATGGAAAAAGAAATAAGTAAAATAAAAAGTAAAGTAAATAAAATAAAGTAAAATAAAATATACAGTTCGGAGGGAAACTATAATGATCAGGGGACAAGAAGTTAGAGAAATATAGAAGAATTAAGTAACAGACATCAGGAATGAGAAAGTAAATGGACTAAGGAAATACTTTAAAATTACTAATGAATTAATATTTTTGAATAGGTATCATGCATGTGGTACACAAAAGAATCAAAAGGTATATACAGTTAAAAGCAAATAGTAGTTTTGTTAAGGGATAAATCAAAAAGGACACTTAAGAGACTTCAGTGTTAATTGTGTTTTATTTTAGATTGAGTAATGTGTCCATGTGTACTGCATATATTGCAGTACACAATCTATATATTCTTCTGCATTTATGGGGCATACCATAATCACAATAAACTTAAAAGAGAACTCAATTGTTTTGAAACAAAAATTCTTCCAGCCCAATCCCATGAGGCAGTCACTGTTACTAGTTTCTTACAATCAGAGATATCCTATACATAGTCAAGGGTGGGAGTGGAGGATAGGGTGTGGGTAGTGTGTATGTGTCTGGGTACAGTGTGTGTGGGCGGGTGGATGTACAAACATATGTGCACAAGAGAGAGAAAAAATGAACTGTTCCCTAACTGCCTCATCAAGACTGGGTGCATGTCATGGGACCAAAGCATACCTGGAGAAATGCTTCAATCCTTTCCTCTATAAGGAACTCTGTCCCACTACTGTACAGTTATAAACTGCTAAGACTGCACTGGCTGAATGCAGGGACTGGGTCTGCTTGGTCAAAGCCTTACAATATATGATATTAGCTCTCCAGAGCTGAGCCCCAGAATTTGTTTTAAAATACTCAAGACTCAGTGCTGTGCCCCAATATTTCCTTAGTTCTAGCTTTAGAAATCCCAAATAGCCATCTCAGATAATTATTTTTCTAATCACAATGTTCTAGATAGGTTTCCATGGTAGTGACAGATGCTTCAATCTTCTAACTGTGGCTTGATCAGAACACTTAGATTTAGCAGTACACATCACAGGAAGATAGGACACACTGCGTATCCTGAGATGTGGAAAAATTTCAGTGCTGAAAGTCATGCTTTCAACAGCACCTGCTTTGGACAAGAATTGGCTAAGATACAGGATGGTGGTTAGAAATGTATTAATTTCTTAATGCAAAACATCTCAAAACACTTCAGTAAATTTTTTATTTAAAAGGCTTATATGCTGCCTGACCTGTGGTGGCACAGTAGATAAAGCATCGACCTGGAAAGCTTAGGTCACCAGTTCAAAACCCCGGCTCGTCCAGTCAAGATACATGCATGAAACTACGAGTTTATGCTTTCTGTTCCTCCCCCAGCCTTTTTCTCTCTCTCCTTCCTCTCTGTAAACTCAATAAATAAAATCTTTTTAAAATTTAAAAAAATAAAAGGCTTATATGTCTATTTATTAGGAGAAGAATGCTAACACATTCTTCATTCATTAAAAAAAAACTTTATGAAGGTCTACATGTGCCAATGTCAGAAGCCAATATATAGATAAATATATTGCCAGTTGATTAGAGCCTTGTCCCAAAGTGCAGTTCAATCCTCAGTCAGGGCACATACAGGAAAAGATCGATGTTGTTGTGTGTGTCCCTCTCTCCCTCTCTCATTAAAACCAGTAAGTAAAAAGTTTTTAAAATATATATATTGTCTTTGAGACGCTAATAAGCTAATTAGGAAGGCCTGTAAAAATGATAATTAGTCTACACTGTAAAGGTAGTGCTGCAAGAACAGAGAGAAGGGCTGACTCAATCAAGACAGGTTTCACAGAAAGGCAGTATCTGAATGGGATCTCAAAGGATCAGGAAGAGACCCCCATCAGGTAAGCAGAATGAAAGTCTTTACATGCAAGTATGCCTCACCAAAATCTCCAAGTTCCAGATACTAAGTGAAAACTGTCAATAACTATGCAATATACCCTGGAACTTTGCTAAAATATTCTAAAGTTTAATTTAAGGTAAAGACTTTTCCATCTTGAATCTTGTCTTAAAGAGGTTTAATTACTTTAAAAATCTTATTATACAGTAGTTTCATCTTTAAAGCATATACTCATGGAGGTCCAAATATTTTACTGCTAGAAAATGTATGGCTCACACAGTCTAAATGTCTTGACTATTTTTTTTAAAGTGGTTGGCTTTAGTTTATTAAACTATATAGTTTATTTAGTTCATAACAGATGTTTTTTACTTCTCATCATAAATATTGCCGTCATATTACTGTTATAATCCATAACTTCTGAAGGGTAGAATTTCAGAAGAAAACAGTAACAATTTCACAAAACCAACACAACATTAAGTTTTGAACATTTAGGAATCACAACCATCAGAGAAATCAGTTTCCTATTACTCCTTCTTATACCCAGTTTCTCTACTTTTACACACACAGGCAAAAGAAAGAGGCCCAAATACATGTTCTCTGCAGACCTTTCATTTTACCTGTATCCAACACCCTTGTCAATTTCATCTATACTTGTCTTAC
This sequence comes from Saccopteryx leptura, assembly GCF_036850995.1. Taxonomy (NCBI): domain Eukaryota; kingdom Metazoa; phylum Chordata; class Mammalia; order Chiroptera; family Emballonuridae; genus Saccopteryx; species Saccopteryx leptura. The sequence continues at coordinate 312,434,501 of NC_089503.1, forward strand.
ATCCTATTATCCTTTGAAAGTTTTATGAAGTAGTTGGTCCAACAGATGGATGGCTAGCTCAGCCCAACATATGTCATAGGAAAAACAGCTCTTAAGTAAGACAAGAAAATAAGTAAATCCTTTTCCCTCATCCAGCTGGAAACAGTGAGACACTTTAGGAGAAAGCAAACAATCTTTTAACCTTCATTAAGGAAAGTTACTGGACTGAGGTGATATATAAGTAAAAGATGATCAAAGAAGGGTAAGAGAATTCAAATGCTAACATCTATCTACTCCCTAAGATGAACTATGCACTTGCCTGCAGATAGCAGAGAATTAGAATACAGAGGAAAAAATAATGCAAGTCAGTGTAACTGGGAGCTATTTCATCAAAGACAGATGGGAAACATTCAGATAAAGCACATTATTCTGTTAGAACACAGCACTCAACAGATCTGGGGGAGGAAAAGGAAAGGCAACCTGGAACACATAGCAGATAGGAACAGAAAAACTCAATAAATGACTCATCAATGGTCTTAATTGTAAAACCAGAAAAAAAAAACAGTAGTAGTATCTTTTCTCTTTGCCCCTTACCTGCCCATAAAGCTTAACCAGATAGCATCTGATCCTGTCTTCAGATGGTTATCTGTGTCTTTCAACATACTATCTAAGTGCTCCCCAAGGAGAACAGTGAGACCAATTCTGCCCGAGACAGTCTGCCAGAACTAAGGAGTATCATTCTCCTTTGAGTGAAGGCCAGTGGATGGGAAGAGGTCCTCAAATGCCACTTGTATGAATCCATCAAGATATGCTGTGAAACAGGAAAACACTAGAGACTACATTCTAGCAGAAGTCTAAAAATAACAAAAGAACATTCCCTATTTTTAGATATCTAACTTACAAGTTTAAAAACACTAAAAGTAAGACAAACCATTAAAAACAAACTGGAATTTTTAATGTTTTAAGATACTTTTGAGTTGGGAAAACTGTTCTAGAGAAAGAATTTTAAAAATCCTTCATTCTTTGTTTACTGTCTCCTTGCTCAGACTTTCCCATCTTCAAAACTTGAGTCCCAATCCTATGTTATCAAGAATATTTCCAAAGAACCAAAAGGCGAAACAGAAAAGAGTTTACACCACAAAAGAACAGCTAAAGAAATAAAATTTAAATATGCTTTTACATAGACATAAAAATAAAGTAGAGATTATTGCTTAAAGACAGTATTGTATAAAAAAGCAAAAGCCAGTTAATTATCTCAGATTAAAAGTAGTGCCTTAGATGATAAAATAACTGATTAAAGGAAAATAATAATTTTTTCCCACATAGGTCTCCTCACTGAATAGTTTTAAGGTCAGTAAACATCTAATTCAAAACTATGTCTGAATAATTAGAATATGCAATTAGAAAAAAAAATTATTTTTACAATTAAAATCTGAAAATGCATACATTTACTGGACCATTAATCTTTACCCCACCTATCTTCCTCCCCATCTCCATCCAATCCTAGTACAAATATTCCCAACCTTGTTCAAGAAACCTAGGGCAAAGAGGATTTGCAGGAAATACGGGAATTACCGGACTGCACAGCCATCATTAACATCTCAGGTTCCAGAAGAGTCATGACAGATTCTTCTCAGAAACAGCTTGCAAATATAATAAAAAAAAATTCCAAGTCGTAATAGAAAGATGTCTTCAGACGCTACTGAAACTTTTGTAAATTCAATTTCATGCCTTATGCTCAAATCAGACAGTGAGAACTCCCTTTCTCGGTGCAGTTATCAGTTTCTCCAGCCTTCAGGCAAGTCAAGGTGGCAAAGAGTTGAATTACTGTCGACAGGAAACCAAAAAAGCTCTCAAGTTAAGACAGACATATGAAGTGTGGTTAGAACAGTGAGTGAGCTCCTCCCCTTGCTATTTGTCTCTGGGGGAGGAGAAATACGGAAAGAGACCTTCAGCAAACGGATCAGTTGCTTTTTTCCTCTCTCTTTTTAAGAAGGGAAAATGAGGTTTTGTTAAACATCTTAGGATATGCAGTTTAAAGCAACAAATCAAATGCAATTCAAACCACTCAATCTTGTGAAAGAATCAGCCCAATTACTGACCCATTGATGAGAAGTGGGGATGAGGATTAGGCACATAGAAATATACATACAAATAAATATGTATGATGAGTTAACATTCTGAAAAAAAAAAGAGTTCTAATGCTTTTTCATCTGTGATATTTATAGATAACAGGCTAAGAAAGTTGAATATTTAACTACAGAAGCTCAACTATTTCTCCACCCCCACTCCAATTAAAATATCTGTTTCAAAAAGTCATCTGAATACATTCCAAAGCTGTAATCTGTCTTTCAGATCTGCCAATCCCCTATAAGAGCCCCTGATTTGTTTCTATGTGAGACATATGATCTGTGAATAGACAGCTTACTGATGTTATGTGACTTTTTGAAAATGCTTTATGATCTTGCTAAATATATGGAACACATAAGAACACAGTTCCAAAACATAAGAATTTTCTTTCCCTGATAAAGAAACTTCAATTCTTTTTCTACAAACACAGAGTATGATCTTCTGAATATGAACAAGCATGAGTACTTTACCTTCCATTGCAAAAACAAGAACAAACTAAAACCCTTTTAAATTACAGCAATTTTCAGTTATTCAAAATTAAAAGGTCATTCATTCCCTTCACAGTACTTTTCACCAATATTCATAAGAATATTTGGATGCTTTTTAGCATATTTAATTGATTTTTAAACAGCTGAAAACTAGAAATCCATATTTAGCGTGGTAACCTAGAATTCCTAAATCTTTCTAGTTAAGTAATCAGCCTGCATCTTTTTTTTTTCCCAGCCTGGATCTTGAGAGTCTACTGCTGCAAACTCAGTCCAGTGAATGCCTAAATGTTTACATAGTCAAACAAATGATAAATGAAAGCACTAAGGCCCCTTAAAAGAGAAAACTCTCAGAATGACTTGAGGGCAATTTTTGTTATTAGAAAAGAAAAGCAACGCAAATTTGGGTGGAAGAGATTCTGTGGAGGAGAGAAAAACTTCCTTTCTCACTCCAAGAACATCATGTTTAAAAGAAAAGCTCTATATAGAACTGTGGGAATGACTCAACAGGCAACAGAGTGGCAGCCAGTGTGGGTTAAATGCTGCTCTGGAAAGACAGAATCATTCTCTCTGTCCCTTTCTGGCAACCAAGCTCTGAAACTGTCTTATGAAAAATGGGTAAATTTCAACTCTCATACTATATTATTGTCTGGTCAGAGGTTAGCAACTATTGGAAAAGCATCCCTAAAAGGTTGAGTCATTCCTTTGTCCCTATGTGGGTTGTACAATTTGCTGGGTGAGGGTTTTTCAAAAGAAACAAGTTCTCACAGTTCTGTACTTACAGGAAAATATATACAAATTACAAGATTCCTACACAGAAGACGGTTGGGAGGGCAGAGGGCTGTTTCCTTCCTGCCAAAACTTCTCTCTTTGCTGTATAGAAGTGTTTAGAAGGCCACAATATTCTAGCCCTACATAGATATTGACACATCACATTTCGACTGACTTATTAACTTTTTTAATTGATTTTTTAATTTATTTAACTGGGAGAGAGGGGGGGAGACAGGAAGAGGGAGATGAAAAGAGAGAAACAGAAACATCGATCTGTTTATGTGCCCTGACTGGGGATCGAACCCACAACCTTTGCATATCAGGATGATGCTCTAACCAACTGAGCTAACCAGCGAGGGCCTGACTTGCTAACTTTTTCACAGCAGTTCCACATCCATTATCTATTTCATCTGCACTTTGGGATTAAAGGAGCTATAGAAATTGTTATTTTAACAATTTTTAAAATAAAAACCTAAAAAATTAATCTTAAAATAGAAAGAAAACAATAAGCAACATCTTTGCCTACTGCTAAGATTTTGCATTTACCCCAGAGCAGCAGCACAGTGACAGGTTTCACAATTCTAAAAGTTTGAACTCCTAGTGGCAGATTCAGTTCTATTTTTTGTGTAAATTAGCAAAAATTTCATAGGAAAAGAACTCAAGTTAACTTTGACAAGGTCTCTGCACAAGTGAACATGATTTTCAAGTTAATGGCACCAAGGGAATGAAGGTTAATACTCTTAATTTCAAAAACAAACAAAAAACCCCCAAACTTTTGCTTTTTCCGTATTTCACCATGTATAAAACACATCATTTTTTCAAAAAAGTTGGGATCTAAAAACTGTGTCTTATACAGTGGTTGTAGATTTTTTTTACTTGCATTTCCCACTTTGTTGTCTTTGCGTTCATTGTTTTGCATTTGTTACTGGTATATTACGGTAGGTTACATTTTGCCACGTTCTGCTCAGAAAAGATTTTTGTACAGTGCTGAATTCAAGTTAAAAGTCATCCAGTTTGCAAAAGTAAATGGGAATTGTGCTGCTGAACTTAAGTTTGGTCCTCCTCCAACTGAGAAATCAATCCGAGACTGGCTACAGGAAGGAGAAACCCTACTGAAAACGCCACGGCAGAAGAAGGCCATGAGAGGCAAGTCAGCAAAATGGCCTGATTTAGAGAGGGAATTGGAGATATGGGCTGAAGAGCGAAGGGCAATTGGAATTCCTGTGTCCACAAAGACAGTTCAGCATGAGGCAAGACGAACTGCTGATGAAAAAGAAGTTACTCATTTCAAAGGAGAACACAATTGGTGCTTCAGGTTCATGAAACAGAATGTACTAAGCATGTGTACATGCACCAGACTTGCCTAAAAGATGCCTGAAAGCTATGAGCAGAAGAAGATCCTTGAACTTCATCATTTTGTCATTCAATGTTGGAAGACATATCAGTTTGTGAGTTGGGACAGACTGCAAATCTGGACGAAGTCCCCCTTCAATTTGATGTCCCAAGTAACAGAACTGTTGAGAAGGAGGGGGTGAAAACTATAACTGCAAAGACAAGTGGACATGAAAAGAGCCATTATACAGTTGTTCTAGCTTGTTGTGCCAATGGAACCACACTGCCTCCTATGCTGATTTTCAAACACAAAATAATGTCAAAAGAAGACATTCCTCAAGAACTGATAGTCCACATTCATGACAAGGGTTGGATGGATCAGGGTGGGATGAAGATCTGGTTTGAGAAAGTTTGGAGGAGACCAGGTGAGCTCTTACGCAAACCTGCCCTAGTGGTGCTTGATCAGTTCAGGGCACACATAACAAAAAACACAAAGAAGATTGCTGCAGAGCAAAAAACAAAACTTGCCACTATACCTGGAGGCTTGACATCCAGTGCCAACCACTTCATGTCAGCATTAACAAACACTTCAAAGCTGCCATAAGAGATGAATGGAGCCAATGGATGAAGTCTTCTGGGGACAATTTGACACCACCCAGAAGAGTGAAGAAACCAACTATAGAAAAAGTTTGTTCCTGGGTGAAAAAATCCTGGGATAATATCAAGATTGAGAGCATTGTCAAGTCATTTAAGAAGTGTGGCATTTCAAATGCCATAGATGAAACTGGAGGACGTGGCAATATATGAAGACAGTGATTTGTCATCAGACACAGATGAGGACAAGCTAATGGATGGGAGTTTTCAGAGTGATGAGGAGTTGTATGAATTTTATGATGAATAAAACTTGAGTCCAATAACTTTACATAACACTTTCTTTTTTCTTCTTCAAATTTAGGGCCCCAAAATTAAGGTGCATCTTATACATGGGGAAATATGGTAATCCTAAAGCTTTAGCTAATCAACACAAGTTTAATATGATCTACAGCAGGGGTCGGGAACCTGTTCGGCTGAGAGAGCCATGAACGCCACATATTTTAAAATGTAATTCCGTGAGAGCCATACAACGACCCATGTATGTTACGCATTATCCAGTAAAAATTTGGTGTTGTCCTGGAGGACAGCTGTGATTGGCTCCAACCACCCGCAACCATAAACATGAGCAGTAGGAAATGAATGGATTGTAATACATGAGAATGTTTTATATTTTTAACGTTATTTTTTTTTATTAAAGATTTGTCTGCAAGCTGATGCAGCCATCAAAAGAGCCACATCTGGCTCGCGAGCCATAGGTTCCCAACCCCTGATTTACAGTCTCTATTAATCTACCCTGAAGGGACTTAATAACTGCAGGATAGCAACAGCTTACCCACAAAGCTTTTCCAACCCCCACCAGCTCCCCAAAGGACTTTAGTGTTCATAATCAAGAGGAACTGTTAAACAAGCTCTAATCCTACTTGACCTGTCATAGTTTCCATACCCTTCTGAAAACTTCTGATCTCCTTGAGTTTCTTAAAAAGCCTACTTTCCTAACTTTCTGACTTTTTCTCTCAGAATCCTAAGTGGCTCCTCTTTCTCTGCCCTTCTCAGGGGCACCCTTTTCCTTTTACGTATTCTCCCTGGGCAATCTCATCCCTTCTTAAGGTTAACTACCACCTACATACTGATCCATGTCTAGCTCTGACTTCATATGTATGCTACCAACTATGCATTCCAAAAGCAAGCTTCCAATACCATGACCTCAAGGTACACTGCTTCCATTTGCCTTATCTTAGGTAACAGTAACACTCCAACCCCAAACATCTAAGTATAAGTAATTATCAACCACATAATTTATTCCTAAATCCATCCTTTTTGCTACATCTCTACAACCAGAGTTTTATTTTAGGTCCTTAATAATTCTTACCTGGAGTATAGCAACAGTTTTTTTAAACATTATAGAAAAGTTCAAACATGCACAAAGGTAGAAATAATGGCATAATGAGTTCAATGTACCCCAGCATCTAGCTTCAAAATATATCAACATATCACCCCACACACACACACAGCACCCAGCCAACACTGGATCACTCTGCAGCCAATTCTAAGTATCATCTAATTTCATTTTATTCTGTATATACAAAAAACAAAAATTTGTTTTTTAACAGGAGCACTATATACCATTACAACTAAATTTTTAAAATTCCTTAATATTATCAACTATCCAATCAATGCTCAAGTTTCCCCAAAGAAAAACTTGATTAAATCAATACTGATTTAATCAAATCAGAGTCCAACAGGAACAACACATTACTTTTTTTTTTTTTTTTTTTTTTTTGTGAGAGACAGACAGACAGGAAGGAAGAGAAATGACAATCAACTCATAGTTGCATCACTTTAGTTGTTCACTGATTGCTTCTCAGACGTGCCTTGACCAGGAGGGCTCAAGCCAGTGACCTTGGGGTTCAAGCTAGCGAATTTTGGGCTCAAGCCAGCGACCATGGGATCATGTTAATAATCCCACACTCAAATCGGCAACCTATGTTCAAACCAACAACCCCATGCTCAAACTGGCAGCCCGCACTCAGGCTGGAAAGCCAGAGAGACCACACTCAAGCTGGTGACCTCAGGGTTTTGAACCTGGGAACTCAGCTGTTCCAGGACATCGCTCTATCCACTGCGCCACCACCAGTCATGCCACACTGCATTTTCAGTGATGACTCTTAAATTTCTCTTAATCTATAGAGTCCCTCCTTCCTTTCTTCTTTTCTTTGTTGAAAAAGCCAGATTGTTTTCCAACATTTTGGGTTTTGCTGACTGTATCCTCATGGCATTATCTACCCATGCTCCATCCCCTATACTTTCAGTGAACTACAAATTAGGTACAACAGCTTGATTCAATTCAGGTTAAAGTTTTTCACAAGGACATTTCATAGGTAGTACTTCAGCAACAGCTTCTTAATTGTGCTCCTTTCTCTCCAGTCTTGCCTCAATTAAAACCCATCCTTGTTATCACCCGATTCTAATTCATCCTTCAAGACTCAGTTAAAAAAAAAAAAGAAGAGTTTAAGTACTGCCTCCTCCAGAAAGCCTTTCCTGATTCTGGCATTTTCCTCAATCTCTTCACACACTCCATGAATATGATAAATAGCCCCTATTTATACTCCCCAAGAACCTGGGCCCACCTCTATTGCTGCTCTTTACCACAGGACTTAATGCCCCTGCATTAAAAGATCCACCACAGTATCTGATGTGAAAGCATTCATAAATGTATGCTAAATGAAATGAAAAGCCCTATTTACCACAAAAAAATTCTAATAGCATGAGAAAAGTTCATAACAAAAGAATCCCTACCTACCCCAGAAAAGAAAGGTAGTCTACTACAATTTTCATTAGAACACACTCTGAAGATGTTATTATTTAGAAAACCACATGAAAAAGACAAATTATCCATAGCATTGAAGTACAGGATTAACATAAATAAGGACATCCACAATAATGCCCTCAGCAATATTAAGTGCTAATGACAATGAAAATGTCCAAATTGTAGGGAATGAGTAGGAGAAACTACAGAAACAGAGAGCCTATGTCACCTACAAAATAAGCAATCCTTTAACCATCAAAAGATAGTCAACCTCACTAACAACTGATATCAATTTCTATGATAGACTATAGTATAAACAGGTATACACAAAATAACAAATGATTTCTATGGGATTTCAGAACACTGAAATGTAACCTTATTCCTATGTCCATTTCTGATTTGGGTTCTCACAACTGCATGTATGATGAGTTTTCAGCTCTACAAAAATCTAATCATCATATTAAAATTTTTTAAGTTCTAACCAGTTAAGTCTCTCCCCCAAATACCTAGTATTGGGCAAGAAAATATCCAAAAGAAACATAACCCAGCACCCAGGCAAGTTACTACAGGTTCTGGGCACCTTCTATTTCCTGTGACCACAACCTACTACTGATGGAAAACCCAGTCAAGATCTGCAGACCTGGAAGAATCACACATCACCATAGGTATGCTATTCCTTGGCTTCAGGATAGATGAAGGCTGTACTTTCAGCTAACTCTTCAAAGTGTAGTAAATGTTAAGGGCTATGATAGCCATAAATATAAACAGCCAACTCATTCATACTATATGTCTGAAATATTGTCATTGTGCACAACGTCAAAGCCAACAGGAGTACAAAGACAAGGATGAATCAGACTGACACTATCTCTGCCTTCAAGGGCCTTATAATGAAGTAGGATAGAAAATTTCTAACCGGCAATTTTAAAAAATGAAAAATAATGTGCTACAAACAACAAGCTAAACAGATATAAAAGCAGAAGCACTTCATTCTGGTTACAAGAGACTTGGATTGCATTTTAGGGGAAGAATGATGTGAGCTAGCTCTTAAAAAAATAAAGGCACCAAAGTTCATCAGTTTCTTTTCAAACTTCCAACTCCACAAACTTGTATACCCATGAATTATAAAATAACAAAGCCAAAATAAACCCAGTCTTGACCTAATCCAGCCCTTTCTTTATGCAGAGTACTAAGAGTGAAAGACATGTAGAAAACTCTTTTTACAAATTCCTGACAAGTAGTCCCAGTCTGTTACTAAGTACTTGTGGAAGAACCTTAAAAATAATGTTTTAGTGAGCAACTGGATGGTCAAAAAGAATCAAACACCCACCAGCTACAAACATTTAGAGAAAAGTTCTTCCACACTAGTAATTCAGGAAATACAAATAGAAATGAAAACGTTTCATCTATCACATTAGCAGTCTTTTACAAATGGCACTATCAATATTAATAAATGAACCAGGCACTCAGCATTGACAGAAGTATAAATCGGGCACTCTGGAATGGGACAATGTATTTCTCAAGAACCTCAATTCTTAACAAGGCCTACAAAGGCCAGTGTGATTTGGCCCCTATCTACCTATTTCACATCATTCTCTCTCTCAATCCCTCCACTGACATACTGGTATTCTCTTAGTTTTGCTGTGCCAAGTTTTCCCCAATAACCCCCTATTTGTCCCGTTTCCCTTTCCCTGTCCCCCTTCCCTCAGCCTTAACAGATGCTAGCTAGTCCCTCTTTCCTTTGTTTGCCCATCACTACTTATGCTTTGGCTGTCAGCTTAAATGTCTCTTCCCTCAAGAGGCTTTTCCTGACCAACACCCTACCACCTAAATTAGAACCATCACTATTAAATCTGTTATAACATCTTATGCTCTGCCCCCCCCCAAGCACTTCTCAAAGTTTTAACTATGAATTAGCGTATATAAGTCTTTGTTTAATCTTTCTTTCACTAACTGTAAATTCCATGACAATGAGAACCTTATCTGTCTTGTTCCTTACTATCTCTCCAATACTTAGCACACAATCCCAAAGCCTTGGAAGCAATCAATACACAACTAAAGTGAAAGCAACGACAAGTTGATGCTTTTCATCCTCCCTTCCTTTCTCTCACCCTCAATCCAAAAAAAAAAAAGTATTAGGTGTTGGTACAAGCATAGATAAGTAAGACTAATGCAAACAGTGAGCTCAGAAACACACCACACACAGGTAGGTCCTTGATACATGAAAGAGACAGCTCTGCTGGTCAATGAGGAAAGCACAGTCTTTTTAATAAATGAGAATCCATTTGAAAAAATAAATAAATTGGGGCTTATTTTACCCCCGTACAAAAAAAAATTAAGACATAAAACTAACTATAAAAGACTCATAAATCAACATTAAATTTAGAAATTCTTAATCAAAAGAATTATAGAGAATGATTAAGACATATCACAGAGTGGGAAAGGTATCCATAATACATTTAAGAATAACAAACTAGTATTCCAAATATATAAAGAACTATTAGTCGACAGGAAAACAAATGGCAATAGAAAAAAAGGGCAAAAGATTTCACTAGGCACTTCACAACAAAAGAAATACAAATGACCAATAAATATAAGAGATTTTTTATCTCATTAGAAAACAGTAATATGAAAATCAAGAATGTCATAAGATACCTTATCTAACTAGCAGAATAGTAAACATTAAAAAGTGTAAATGATTCCATGCCCAACCAGTGGTGGCACTGTGGATAGAGAGCATCGACCTGGAACGCTGAAGTCCCAGGTTCAAAACCCCGAGATAGCAGGTTTGAGCGCAAAGTTGCTGGCTTGAGCGTGGGATCATCAACACAATCCCATGGTCGCTAGCTTGAGCAAGGGGACACTGGCTTGGCTGGAGCCCCCAGTCAAGGCACATATGAGAAGCAATCAATGAACAACTACAATGATACAACTACAAATTGATGCTTCTCTCTCTCTCTCTCTCTCTAAAAAACAAAACAAACAAAAAAGTCTAACAATTCTGAGTGTTATCAAGGATATGGAGCAATGAGAAAGCTCATATATTGCTGGAGAGCATATAAACTGGTACAACCACTTTGGAAAAGTTTAGCATTACCTAATAATTTTACATTACTACAGACACACATACATAATAGGAATTTCCATTCCTATGTATATATGCCTGTACCCATGTACCAAGTTACAAGAAGAACATTCACAGCAACATAGAATAACCTAAACCTGGAAAAGAACCCAAATGTTCACCAACCAAATGGATTTTTATAAAATTATGAAAATTTTCCATAGGTGCATCCACAATACATTAATGAAAATGGGTGAACTAAAGCTATCTACATGAATGAATACCATATTATGCTGAGACAAATTCAGTCATGTAGACTTCAACTAAATTATAGTATATTGTTTAGGAATAAATACATGGCTGATAAAACAAATGATTATAAAGAACAGCAGTTACTCCTAGGAAGAAGAAATGGGGTTGTGATCACACGGGAGGCTTCCTTGGGGCTCACAATGAGTAATTTGGAATAAGTAGTGGTTACACAGCTCTTTGATGTTTCTTTTTATTATTACTATTGCTTTTAATTTATTGTGTATACATAGATTCTAGTGTCGCCCCAAATGCATCCCCCCTCCCCCGTATTCCCCTCAACATCTCCCTTGCCCCCCTCCCTTCCCTACAGCGCCCTCCCCCCTTCCCTGCAGGTTTATCCCATCCTATCATCCCCTTTCCCTCTGTCCTCTTATCCTCTGGTCCCTTTGATTTCTCTTCTGTCTCAATTCCGTTCCTCAGTTCATATTGTTCATTGGATTCCTCAAATGAGTGAGGTTGTATGATATTTTTCTTTCTCTGCCTGGCTTATTTCATTTAATATAATAGTTTCCAGGTCCATCCATTTGGTTGCAAAAGGTAAGATTTCCTTCTTTTTCATAGCCCTATAGTATTCCATTGTATATATGTACCATCGCTTTTTAATCCACTCGTCCACTGACGGACACTTGGGATATATCCAGATCGTCACTATTGTGAACAATGCTGCCATAAACATGGGGGTGCATTTGTCCTTTTGAATCAGTGATATGGTGTTCTTGGGATATATTCTTAAAAAGTGGGATGGCTGGGTCAAAAGGCAGTTTGATTTTTAATCTTTTGAGGAATCTCCATACTGTTTTCCACAGTAGCTGCACTAGTCTGCATTCCCACCAGCAGTGCAGGAGGGTTCCCTTTTCTCCACATCCTCGCCAGCACTTATTCTGTGTTGTTTTGTTGATCAGCACCATTCTGACTGGTGTGAGGTGATATCTTATTGTGGTTTTAATGCATTTCTCTAATGATTAGTGATGTTGAGCATTTTTTCATATACCTATTGGCCATCTGTATGTCCTTTCTGGAGAAGTGTTTATTCATTTCTTTTGCCCATTTTTTGATTAGATTGTTTATCTTCCTGGTGTTGAGTTTTACAAGTTCTTTATAAATTTTGGCTATTAACCCCTTATCAGACGTATTGTCAAATATGTTCTCCCATTGTGTAGTTTGTCTTTTTATTCTGTTCTTATTGTCTTTAGCTGTGCAAAAGCTATTTAGTTTGATATAGTCCCATTTGTTCATCCTGTCCTTTATTTCCCTTGCCCGTGGAGATAAATCAGCAAATACATTGCTGTGAGTGATGTTGAAGAGCTTACTGCCTATGTTTTCTTCTAAGACGCTTATGGTTTCACGGCTTACATTTAAGTCTTTTATCCATTTTGAGTTTATTTTTGTAAATGGTGTAAGTTGGTGGTTTAGTTTCTTTTTTTTTTTTTGCAGGTAGCTGCCCAATTTTCCCAAAATCATTTGTTGAAGAGGCTGTCTTTACTCCATTGTATGTTCTTACCTCCTTTGTCAAATATCAGTTGTCCATAAAGTTGTGGGATTATTTCTGGGTTCTCTGTTCTGTTCTACTGATCTATATTCCTGTTCTTATACCAGTACCAAGCTGTTTTGAGTACAATGGCCTTGTGGTATAACTTGATATCTGGAAGTGTGATACCTCCCACTTTATTCTTTCTTTTCAAGATTGCTGAGGCTATTCGTGTTCTTTTTTGGTTCCATATAAATTTTTGGAATATGTGTTCTATATCTTTGAAGTATGTCATTGGTATTTTAATTGGTATTGCATTGAATTTATAAATTGCTTTGGGTAATATAGACATTTTAATGATGTTTATTCTTCCTATCCATGAACACGGTATATGCTTCCACTTGTTTGTATCTTCCTTGATTTCTTTTATCAATGTTTTATAATTTTCCGAGTACAAGTCTTTAATCTCCTTGGTTAAATTTACTCCTAGGTACTTTATTTTTTTGTTGCAATAGTAAAGGGAATTGTTTCATTAATTTCTCTTTCTGGCAGTTCATTGTTGGTGTATAAAAATGCCTCTGATTTCTGAGTATTAATTTTATATCCTGCCACCTTGCTGAATTCATTTATCAGGTCCAATAGTTTTTTTACTGAAACTTTAGGGTTTTCTATATACAATATCATATCATCTGCAAATAATGATAGTTTTACTTCTTCTTTTCCAATTTGGATGCCTTTATTTCTTCTTCTTATCTGATTGCTGTGGCTAGGACTTCCAGAACTATATTGAATAAGAGTGGTGAAAGGGGCCCTGGCCGGTTGGCTCAGTGGTAGAGCATCGGCCTGGCGTGCAGAAGTCCCGGGTTTGATTCCCGGCCAGGGCACACAGGAGAGGCGCCCATTTGCTTCTCCACCCCTCCCCCTCTCCTTCTTCTCTGTATCTCTCTTCCCCTCCCGCAGCTAAGGCTCCATTAGAGCAAAGATGGCCCGGGCGCTGGGGATGGCTCCTTGGCCTCTGCCCCAGGCGCTAGAGTGGCTCTGGTCGCAACAGAGCAACGCCCCGGAGGGGCAGAGCATCGCCCCCTGGTGGGCAGAGCGTCGCCCCCTGGTGGGCGTGCCAGGTGGATCCCAGTCGGGCGCATGCGGGAGTCTGTCTGACTGTCTCTCCCCGTTTCCAGCTTCAGAAAAATACAAAAAAAAAAAGAGTGGTGAAAGGGGGCAACCCTGCCTTGTTCCTGATCTTAGGAGGATTGCTTTTCATTTTTGCCCATTGAGTATGATGTTGGCTGTGGGTTTGTCATAGATGACCTTTATCATGTTGAGGTATGTTCCCTGTATTCCCACTTTGCTGACAGTTTTGATCATGAATGGGTGCGGAATTTTATCAAATGCTTTTTCTGCATCTATTGAAATTATCATGCGGTTTTTCTCCTTCTTTTTGTTTATGTGATGAATCACATAGATTTGTGAATATTGTACCAGCCTTGCTTCCCCAGAATAAATCCCACTTCATCATGGTGTATGATTTTTTTTTCTTTGATGTAACTATTCTGCCAACTATCACATGATTTACCTAAGACAGAAAGGAAAAACAAAGAAATTTGGTATTTATTAGATCTGATAAAAGTGCTAATGGTTTATTCATTAAAGGAATGGGAGGGAAAGAGGCAAAACTAGTAGCTGTGGTACAAATTCTTTAACATTTCAATGTCTTCCTTGGTGTCTCTTACTATAGGCACTTTATAAATAACTGCTGAATACTAATTTCCATGGTGATCACACCAGTGAAAAGCAGAATTGCAGGAAGATACAAACAACTGTCCTGAAATTAAAATTTAAAAGTCAAGGACAAAATAAAAGGTAAAAAATATAGCCCCCAAAATGATAGCTTTCTTTCGGAAATCTTTATGAATTTGTCATCCACTAATTTATATAACTTTTGTCTGCAAGGCTTTCTGAGTAATGCATTCATGTCATTTCTATTCACTATGTCACAACTCTATAATTCCCAACCTTTAAGAGACAATCTCTTAAGAGTATAAGCAAGTCCCCAACTTCTAAGTGGACTCTATTCCAAAAGCTCATTTTTAATTTGATCATTCGCAACACAAAATATACTTTCCCACAGAAGCCAAGAAATATGAATTATGTAAAAATTCCCAGGCTTTCCCACAAAAACCTACAGGATAACTAAAATGCCATATATTTGCAATGAGAAAAAGAAGCAACTGGTATTTCAGCTCCCATTCTAAAGGCTCCTGAAAATAGCCTTATGTAGGCTTAGCCAGTTCTGAAACTTACACATACTTAAAAGACTGATATCAAATTATAAAAAAGGACCAGATATGTGAGGAAAAGACATTCAAAGAGTACTACTCCATAAAAGGAAGAGGCAAAGTGAAACTTAAATTTTCTCTGATACATTCATTCAATATGTGCTAGAACTCCTTTAGCTGGAGCCAAAGGGGATGCATTTAAAATCATTAGTGATGTGTCTCCAGGCTTCTCCAAACTAAGGCCAGACAGAATCCATAGATGAATCAATTAATCTTTTAGACCTAAGTGCTCAGCTTAGAAGAAGACAGAAGAATATTTTTAAAATACACCATGAGCCTGACCTGTGGTGGCACACTGGATACAGCATCAACTTGGAATGCCAAGGTCACTGGTTCAGAACCCTGGGCTTGCCCAATCAAGACAGATACAAGAAGCATCTACGAGTTGATGCTTCCCATCCCTTCCATCCTTTCTTTCTTCCTCTTTCTTTCTCTCTCCCAATCAATCAATCAGTCAATCAATAATATACCTTGAAACTTCTCTATTAACTTTTTCCAACTAGGCTAATAAGGATTGGGTTAACCAAAGGCACCTCTTCTCCTAGGACTCCAATCAGGAGCTTCACTACCTACTGCCTAGTAAGGACCCTTGCTAATTCACTGGATTTCTATGTAAGGTAAGCTTCTAAATAACAGATATAAGAAGTGAATCTCTCACTTCACCCTTTCAACACACAGTATACCATCCATAAAAAGGCAGCTCTAACTCCAGAATTTATTCTGCTCTAAACTCCACACTTTCCAATTTTATAACCCTCTCAGGCCCATTTCTGCTCCTTTTACTTCCCTCCCTACAAATAACCATGCAAAGAAGACCTCATATAAAATATAATGATTTTCCAGCCTTTTCCCTCTTTTGACAGGAAGAAACACCATAAGGTACAGAAAAGGAAGACCCAATTATGGCCCAGAAAACCTTGTAACTAGATGCTAACAATATTGCCCCTGTCCAGACATTCACCTGATAGTTGCTGGATGGATTAAAAAAGAAAACAGTAGCCCTGGCATGTTGGCTCAGTGATAGAGTGTCAGCCTGGTGTGTAGAAGTTCTAGGTTTGATTCCCAGTCAGGGCACACAGGAGAAGCAAACACCTGTATCTCCACCTCTTCCCCTCCCTCCCCCTCCCCCTAAAGCAGCCATGGCTCCATGAGCAAGTTAGCCCCAGGTGCTGAGGACAGCTCCATGGCCTCACCTCAGGCACTAGAATTGCTTGGTTGCTGAATAATGGAGTGGTGGCCCCAGATGGGCAGAACATCAGCCCTAGAAAGGCACTGCCGGGTGGATCCCCGTCGGGGCTCATGGGAGGAGTCTGTCGTTTATCTGTCAGTTTCAAGTATCCAAATTCTTTGTAAGCACGAACATAATTAATCAATTTGGGCTACCAGCAGTTAGGAAACCATTATAGCTACTGAAGAGGCTGACCCAGACACAGCTCAAACTAAAGTAGGTAGATGATCTAGATCAGAAGTTTTGGGGTTTTTTTAAAATATTTTTAGGGATTTTAATTATTTGAAAGAGGGGGGGGGGGAGAGAGAGAGAGAGAGAGAGAGAGAGAGAGAGAGAGAGAGAAGGAGACACAAGAAGGGAAGAGCAGGAAGCATCAACTCCCATATGTGCCTTGACCTGGCAAGCCCAGGGTTTGTGAACCAGCAACCTCAGCGTTCCAGGTCAGTGCTTTATCCATGGCGCCACCACAGGTCAGGCCTACATCAGAAGTTTTCAACTTGTGCACTTTTGAGAGCTGCCTGAAGGCCTAAAGGATGCCAATTAAGTGGGATTCTGGTTCCTCCATTCAGGTTTCATCCAATCAGAGCAGATGTTTCACACACTGGGCCCATATATAAAATTTCAGATTTAGAGAGTTCTTTGACATAAAACAAATAGTTAACACTTCTGGCCTAAATGTTCTATCACTAATTAAGAGAATAAAATAATTACTCCACCAAACCCTTCACCTGTACAGGGACAGACTTAGTCTTTCTTTCAAATAATCTAAATCCTGAATTAAATGAGTTGTATTTTATTTCTGTCCAGCAGCAAGAGTCAATGATCACTTTCTTGTCTTAATTGCTTAATATAAAAAGTCAATGTTTCAGTGCATCAGTAGTTCTAGATTCATCATTCATTCACTTGCTCATGTATCCAACAAACATTTAGCAAACACCATATTCTAAGACTTTGTTACTTAGTGTGGCAACAGCATTGGCATCACCTGGATGCTGGTTAGAATCCCAGGACTCAGCCAGCTCCACAGAATGGCAATCTGCATTTAATAAGCACTCTAGTTAACTCATTAGCACATAAAGCTTCTGGCTAGCCACTAAGAAAGATATACATGATCCTTGCTTTCACAAAGCTTCTCATCTAGTCAAATACAGTAACAAGTAAGTAGATAATTATGCACAGGGTACTTTGGAAGAACACTGAAAAAGCAAGCCCCTCACCTAAGTTGGGAGTCTGAGGAAGAAGTCCTAAAGTACCTTCCCCTGATTCTTTTTTTTATTTTTTAAACTTTTTTTTTTATTTTGTTTATTCATTTTTAGAGTGAGAGAGGAGGAGAGAGAGAGAGAAGGGAGGGAGAAGCAGGAAGCGCCAACTCCCATATGTGCCTTGACCAGGCAAGCCCAGGGTTTTGAACCAGCAACCTCAGCATTCCAGTTGATGGATGCTTTATCCACTGTGCCACCGCAGCTCAGGCACACCTTCCCCTGATTCTTGACAATACAGAAACATTAGCCGGAAGAGAAGGATGGTCACTGTAGGAAGAAAAAACTAGACTGAAAGAGGAACTGAGATGTGAATGCATGTCTCTTATGGGAAATACCAAATCATTTCATGTGAGTGGGAACAGATGAGAGGCAGGGCAGAAACTGGCTACGAAGAACTAGATTTGCCATGATGAGGAGCATAAGCTCTATCCTGGAGGAAATGGGGAATCAAAGTGATTTCAAGCAGGAAAGCAGTAACCACATTTATGATTTAGAAAGATCTTTCCAGTGGCCACAGAGACAAGAGTAGAAACAAGAAGTGACCAGTTAGAAGGACGTCGCAATAATCCAAGTGAAATATTATTAAGCATCTGAACTAAGTGGCAGCTGTAAAGATGGCAAGAAAAGGATAAATTCAGTAGCAGTGAACATTGCAGACTCCGCAAAAACTGGTGACTAACGACTATGAAGAAAGACAAGGGGTAGAAGGGAGATGGAATTAAAAGTTATATCCAAAAATCACATGTTATAATTTTCTGGAGTACAATTTGGAAATATTGACTTAAAAATATTTAAAACTTCATACCAAAACATGTTACTCATACAGTCAGAAGAGGGTAATGTTCTTTATGTCCATACCCTTTTACCTGTTACTGGGAATCTGTTCTACAATTATTTGCACCAAGATGTTCACCACAGTAGTATTTATAACATAAAAAAATAAAAACAATGTAAGGGTCTCATAATAGGTTGGCTAAATGTTGTATACACACAATTCAAATATCAAGCAGAGAAAAATGCTTCCTAAGACCATTGAATGATATAGGAAAATCTCATAAAATAATTTAGAGTATATTTGCATAATGTAAACAAATAAACAAAGAAACAAAAACTGATAACTGCTGCCACTGGCCATCAATGAACTGTGTCATTATGAGGAAATTTTTATTTTCTTTTTTCCTACATGTTATCTGATTATAAAACTTTTATTAAAATTTTCATTTAGGAAGAAAACAAAACAAAACAAAACAACCCCCTGGCTGGAACATCTGGGTGGAAGGTGGTACTAATTCCTACAATGGAGAATTCACTAGGAACTGCAGGTAAGATAATGAGCTTAACTGTGAGCATACTGAGTCTGTGGAATGTCCAGTGGAGGTGTTCAACAGACAGCCAAGCATATGATTCTGGAACGCAGGGGAGTGACATGGCCTGGACATACAAAGCGGGCAAAAGTAGGTTTACATTTGTGAGTACATGAAACAAGATCTGAGTCTTGTACTATCATCTATTAATTATTGTATTATTATTATTATTATTATTATTGACCTACTTTGCCCACCCCTGTATAAGATGAGAATCAATAGCATATGATGGTGGTTAAGACCAAAGTTCTGGGGGAAACCATTCAAGGTAAAGATCTAGAGTAAGAAGTAAAGAAACCCTAAGGTTGAATACTAGAAATAACAAAATGTAAGAGGTGGGTAAAGAAAGATAACAAAAGGTCTGAACAGAAAAGAGAGTGGCTGGAAAGGCAGAGCTCAAAAAGCCAGGAAAGAATAATGTCACAGAAATCAGTAGAAGTTGTTTCTGGTCAGAGGGAGTTGGCAAACCATATCAATTGCTGCAGAGAAGTTCAATAGAATAAAGAATACCTATCTAATCTACAATAAAAAGAACACTAATTGACTTTGACAATGGCAGTTTTCAAAGAGAGGTGGGACAGAAGACAGTGCAATGAAGTCTCTAGAATGTGGGAAAGTAGAGACAGTAAATATAAACTACTCTTTCAGGAAGGATCTTGAGTCCAAAGAGAAGGTTATATAGTTGTTTTTCAAATTGGGAAAAAATTCAGTTGACTTATATGTCATAAAGAGTTGAGAGAGAAAGGCTGAAGATATAGCAACACCTCTGCCCAAACTCCAACAGCTGTCTTCTACTCCACTAAGACCATCACACAGCTGTCGGTACCAATTCTCTCCATTTCCTGCCAAGATATAAGATATTTGTTGTTTGCTGTCCATCATCACCTTCACTGCCATTCTTGCTATCCCAGAGGAATGCTGGTCTTTACTCCTGTTCAAGACAGTCAAAAATCCTGCTCTATCAGTTATCCTTTCTCTTTTTCTGTCTCAGCTTTACCCTCTGGACTAACTTTTCCCTCTGAACATATGTAAATAAGCAAAGTCTCTGCCATGGGGGGGGGGGGTGTAGAAATTAGGAATGGGAAAAGAAATTTTAAAAAAGGACTAAGTGTCCACTATTTCCCAAAATAAAAACTGCTTGAGTTTCCATGACTATTCCCATTTTGGATGTAAAAATAGTTTTTGCCTCTAGTGATACAAACAAGTAAAATATTCACTTAGTAATTCAACAAATATTTACCTGGTGCCCACTTTGAGCCAGGGGCAGAATCACATTTCTGGTCTCATAAAATGTACTATCAAAGGTGGAGGGATACACACACATCACAATAAGTGCTTGGAAGACAAAGTAGGACAGAGAGTAATGGGAGGTACTATTTTATAAAATACAGAGAGGAAAGGTCTCCCTGAGGAAATGACATTTGTGCAGGAACTTCAGTAAAGGCACAGCAAGTACCAATGCCCGGAACAGGAACATACTTGATGTGGTCAAGAAATAGGAAGAAAGTCAGAGCAGCTGGAACAGAGTAGAGTGAACTAGGGGACAGAAATAAGAAATCAGGTCAGAGAGGAAACCAGCGCTCATCCTAATAACTATAATTTCATCATAAGCCTCAAAGGAAAACACTGAAAGGTTTTTTGTTCTATTTTGTATTTTTGACAGAGACAGAGAGAGTCAGAGAGAGGGACAGATAGAGACAGACAGACAGGAAGGGAGAGAGATGAGAAGCATCAATTCTTCATTGCAACTCCTTAGTTTTCATTGATTGCTTTCTCATATGTGCCTTGACCAAGGGGCTACTGCAGAGCGAGTGACCCCCCTGCTGAAGTGAACGACCCTGGGCTCAAACCAGTGACCTTAGGCTTCAAGCCAGCGACCCTTGGACTTTAAGCCAGCGACCTTTGGGCTCAAGCCCACTGAGTCATGTTTATGATCCCACGTTCAGACCCCTCGCTCAAATTGGTGAGCCCGTGCTCAAGCCGGCGACCTTAGGGTTTCAAACCTGGGTCCTCTGTGTCCCAGTCCGACGCTCTATCCACTTGTCAGGTGACACTGAAGGGTTTTAAGAGAAGTGTAACAATGTCTGATCTCAGTTTTCAAAGACTCGCCCATATTAGTCAGCAAAGAATTCCAATTATAATACAGGGTGATCAAGTACGATGATAAAGGGCAACTGGACAAACCAAAAGAGAAACACTCAACAACAAATATGAGTTAGGACAGGCTTTTCAAAGGAAGTGATGCGTGAACAAGAGATAGCAAGAAATGAGGTGGGGTCTATGCTACGTAGCTGGCATAGATATAGAAAACTCATAGTTTTGAAAAAGTTTGGTATTTCCATTCTCCAGCATCAAACAGTTCAAAAATATTTTATAAAAATATATTTCTTATAATGTCTACTAAGAAAAAGAAGAAGAAAAAGCTTGATAAGGCGGTGGCACAGTGGATAGAGCCATCAGACTGGGACGCAGAGGACCCAGGTTCAAAACCCCAAGGTCGCCGGCTTGAGCATGGGATGATACACATACCCCCATGGTCACTGGCTTGAGCCCAAAGTCACTGGCTTGAGCAAGGGGTCACTCACTCTGCTGTAGCACCCCGATCAAGGCACATATGAGAAAGCAATCAATGAACAACTAAGGGCTGCAACGAAGAATTGATGTTTCTCATCTCTCTCCCTTCCTCCTGTCTGTCTATCCCTATTTGTCCCTCTCTCTGTCTTTCTATCTCTGTCACAAAATAAATTTAAAAAACAAGAAGTAAACACCAGGAATAAACCTAGTAAATTATTTGCATGACCTTTATGGAGAAAAGTATAAAACTCTATGGGAAGATATTAAAGGAAGCCTATTTAATTGGAGAGATATAACTAATTGGGAATATTCAATATTTTAAATGTGTATTCTGCCCATTAACCTATGATATATTTCAAATCAAAATCCCAACAAGTATACCAAAGATGTACAAGAATTTCACAGCACCATGATCATAACAGTTCTAAATGAAAACAACCCAAATATCTATCAGAAGTAAAATGGATAAATTACAGTATATTCATAAAATGGGTTAATTATATAGCAATAAAACTAAACTACAGCCATACAAAATTCAACACAAATTACTCCCTAATTTCACCACAGTTTATAATATAGTGAATTCATGAAATATTTGCTGAACTAATGAATTTATGGAAAGAGTAGAGAGGAAGAAGGAGAAGAGTAGGAAGACAAATTAGAAAGCAATTATAATAACCCAGGAAGAAGTTGTTGGGCTTACAATGCTTACCTAAAATTACTATTTCTCTGTTTTACAAGAAATAGTAAGATTATAAGAAACTTTTAAATCCATGCAATAGAGTAAAGATCTATATGCAGAACCTGGTTCAATACTACAATGCAATAATTACATGTCTACTCACCATTCTTCCGCTCACTAAGTGGAGGCAAATTGGGATTCCTGCCAGGGTGGAGGCCTAGGGTCAGCTCGGGCTGCAAGGAGAGCTCCTGCAGTTCATTGGTAACAGCTTCACTCTGGGGACTGGGTGCTGCAGACAGGGACACCAACACTGGTTCATCATCATTTTCGCCAGCCCCTCCTCCGTCCAGCCCATTCACAGCAATGACGGAAGGGGGCAGGCACACTACACTGGAGAAATCCACTTTGGCTTTCGTGATGGTAACCTGAAAATAGAAGAAGGAGAAACAAAAAGTTTAGATATCACTGTGAAGAGACTATTCCACTGAATAACCTGAATAGTAATATTATAAATTGAATTATAAGCAACCTACCCTTATTCTTAAAATTGTTTTGGTAAAGTAAGGTAGAAACATTATTAAATTAACTATGCTCACACAGTGCATGATATGCAAAGTCTGATACTATCCTCAACTCCATCATTCAGGAGGTCAATATATAACTGATATAAAAGTAGCGTGCAGAAACATACAATGAAATAAAAGGAAATAATAGCCAAGGAGAAATAGCTGAGATTAGTGTTACCTTCCAACTACTAAGGGAAAGTATCTTGAGAAATGACACTTAATGAGTATCCGCTAGCATTAGATATGAAAGTATCATACTGTACTAACACAAATAGATGGAGAAAATTTCTTTAAGAAAACAATTCCCAAGCCATTAGATTACATAAAGAAGTATAAATATAGAAATGTCTGTTTGATGATGGGTATTAGCCTATATGAATATTTAATCACAGTATCCAGTAATAGGACATTAAAAACAAAACACTTGGCAACATAGGAAGATCTTTAAAAATGATAAAAAGTACATACAATATGAAAGTCTTTTCAACAACATGAGAATTAATGGTTAAGTGAATTAACAATATATTTATTCACCAAATCCTATGCAGTCAAGAATAATTTTTATAAAGCACTTAAAATGTGGAAAATGTTTATCTAAAGTTAAGTTTAAGAAAAGTAAGCTATAGAATGCATACTCATATATAAAAATATTATGGAGGGGAAGAAAAAGACTATCAGTAAGTATACCAAAACACAAAATGGGTTTTGATGGAAACATGAAATTTTTTTCTTTCTTTATACTTTCTTTAGTTGCCAAATTTTCTCTAAAACTCTACGTGCTTTTATAACATTTTTGTAGTGAAATGAATATTGCTTTTATAATGAAAAGGCTATAGTTCTTTAGAAAGGGGAACCCAGGAGTTAGTTCCCTACAGACTTTAGTGAGGACTTTATTCTAATTTGCTTCAAATGAAAAAACCAACAAGACATTGAAAAGTCATGAAATGATGAAAGACACTGACTACTACTATATAAAAAAATATCATAACATTATACCTTCATGTAAACCCAAAACTGATTATAGTTCTGGTTAATATACCTCATTAAAGATAAAATGAACTGGAAAGGGTCCACATAAGAGTAATTAAGATGGGGGAGAAGTGGCATTAAAAAGAATCAAGATATTAAGAAAAACTCTACTCAGCCTGACCAGTGGTGGCGCAGTGGATAGAGCATCAACCTGTGATGCTGAGGATGCAGGTTTGAAACCCGGAGGGAGCCAGCTTGAGTGCAGGCTTATCTGGCTTGAGCCCAGGCTCACCAGCTTCAGCATGGGATCACTGGCTCAGCTGGAGCCCCCCAGGTAAAGGTACATATGAGAAGCAATCAATGAACAACTAAAGTGATACAACTACAACAAACTGATGCTTCTCATTTCTCTCCCAGTCTTTCTCTTGCTAAAAAAAAAGAAAAACTCTGCTCAAAAACGGCCAGAAGAAGACTTGAGTGAGACACATTCAAAATAAAATAATTAGGAACTCAATATTTTAAGAAGTAGTAAGAGCAAACATTGGAAAAAGGATATTTTAAGGGCTTGAGCCATGTTAGGAATTAAAACACAACAAATGTCTACTAAGAAAGTCCAGATTCTAACCTTCAAAGAATTTTTTTCCATCTTGCCTATGACTTATCATTGGTTAAGCTATGTCTGTGTGTGTAGTGGGAAAAAACAATTGGTATATATGATTAATCTATCTGGCTCTGACCCTGAAAGAGCTTGTCTGCTTTCCTTAACAGAAGACTTTTAAAATTAAAAAGATTCAATTTAATGATAGTCAAGGATACTTTAAGACCTAAACTCCTTAGTATAGCAATCCTCAATATCTCCATCCTGATTCATATGTGGTCACACATGTGTGTCCATGGATAATAGTATTAAGATGTTTTGGGGGTTTTTTTTGTATTTTTCTGAAGTTGGAAACGGGGAGGCAGTCAGACAGACTCCCGCATGCGCACGACCGGGATCCTCCCGGCATGCCCACCAGGGGGTGATGCTCTGCCCATCTGGGGTGTCGCTCTGTTCAAACCAGAGCCATTCTAGCGCCTGAGGCAGAGGCCACAGAGCCATCCTCAGCACCCGGGCCAACTTTGCTCCAATGGAGCCTTGGCTGCGGGAGGGAAAGAGAGAGACAGAGAGGAAGGAAAGGGGGAGGGGGAGAGAAGCAGATGGGCGCTTCCTCTGTGTGCCCTGGCTGGGAATCGAGCCCGGGACTCCTGCACACCAGGCCGACGCTCTACCACTGAGCCAACCGTCCAGGGCCAGTATTAAGATGTTTTTAAAAAGCTCTTAGCCCTGGCCAGGTAGCTCAGTTGGTCAGAGTGTCATCCCAACTCGTTGAGGGTGCAGGTTCCATCCCAGTGAGGGCACATATAAGAATCAACCAATGATGGCACATATAAATGGAACAACAAATTGATGTTTCTCTACCCCGGTCCTATAAAAGTCAATTTTAAAAAGGTTTTAAAATACCTTTTATTTTGTTTAAAAAATTTTTTTAAATTTATTGATTTTAGAGAGAGAAACATCAATTTGTTGTTCCACTAATTTATGCACTCATTGCTTGATTCTTGTATGAGCCCTGACCAGGGACTGAACCCTCAAAGTTGGCACATCAGGAAGACACTCTAACCAACAGAGCTATCTGACCAGGGCTTAAAACAAACCAAAACAAAAAAACCCTCTTGAGTTATAAGAGGACAGTATCAAAACTTGAGCTCTAAAACCTAGGAAAGGTGGCTTCATATACAGTAGTAGATTTTTCAATAAACAGTTATTATTCAACAGAATATTGTTCAGCCATTAAAAAAAAAAGATGAAAATCCAGCCATTTTGCAACTTGGATAGAACTTGAGGTCATTATGCTAAGTGAAATAAGTCTGAAAGAAAGACATACTATATTATCTACTTATATGTGATATCTAAAAACAAAAAACATGCCCCCAAAAAACCCAAACTCAAAAAAAGAGATCAGATTTGTGGGTATTAGAGTGGGGAGTGGGAAAATTGGATGAAGGTGGTCAAAAATTAGAAGCTTCCACTTACAAGATAAATAAGACCTAGGGAGCCCTGGCCAGTGGCAGATTAATAAGAGTGTCATCCCAGAGCACCAAGGTCCCAGGTTTGATCTCAGGGTCACCAGCTCAACCCTGGGGACACTGGCTCAACTCCAAGGTTGTTGGTTCGAGCCCAAGTCAGGGCACATATGAGAAACAATCACAACTATGATATCATAGAACGAGTTGATGCTTCTCTCTCTATCCCTTCCCCATCCCCAAATCAAGGGAGGAAAAAAAAACCCTGGGGATGTAATGTACACCATGACGACTCTATGATATATCTGAAAGTTATTAAGAGTAAATCCTGCCGTGGTGCAGTGGATAGAGCGTCGGACTGGGATGCGGAGGACCCAGGTTCAAGACCCCGAGGTCGCCAGCTTGAGAGCAGGCTCATCTTGCTTGAGCAAAAAGCTCACCACCAGCTTGGACCCAAGGTCACTGGCTCGACCAAGGGGTTACTCGGTCTGCTGAAGGCCCATGGTCAAGTCACATGAGAAAGCAATCAATGAACTAAGGTGTCACAATGAAAAACTGATGATTGATGCTTCTCATCTCTCTCCGTTCCTGTCTGTCTGTCCCTATCTATCCCTCTCTCTAACTCTCTCTCTGTCCCTGTAAAAAAAAAAAAAAAAAAAGTAAATCCTAAGAGTTCTCATCACAAGAAAAAAAATTTTTGTATCTATGAGATGACGGATGTTAGCTTAACTTGCTGTGGTAATCGTTTCACAATATGTGTATGCCATTAAGCTGTATGCCTTAAACTTACACTGCTATATGTCAACTATATCTCAATAAATCTAGCGGGGAAAGTTATTCAATCTATATTAATTCATTCATTTCTCTCATTAGAAAACTGGAAAATTTAACTGAGATAGTCAAGACTGTAGAGAAACCCTGCAGATAGTATTTGTACATTAACTGGCACTTAACTGAACAAACAGCAAATGAAAGATACATAAAAATAAGCTGGGACCCAAGAGAGGCAGATCTTGAGGAAAATCTGAATGATATAGAAAGACTACATAAAAGATACATAAACACTTAGAATAATGTTTAGAAAAGTCAAGGAAAGGAACCAGCAAACTTCATTCCATTTAAGGGCTCCAGTTAAACTGTTGGGCAGGAATCATAATTTCATATACAAAGTACTTAATCAGACAGCAAAACCTCATTATTTCAGACTTAACTGATATCTGTGGTACTATAACTTAGTCTGAAAATAAGTAAAAATTTTTGCTACTTTGGGTGGGGGGGGTTTAAATGACAGAATAACGGCAATTTTATAGTGTTTACCAGATTAAAAGAAAATCTAGCCTGAGCTGTCGGTGGTGCAGTGGATTGAGCATTGGACTGGGATGAAGAAGGACCCAGGTTCGACACCCCGGGGTTGCCAGCTTGAGCGCGGGCTCATCAGGCTTTAGCAAAAAGCTCACTGGCATGGACCCAAGGTCGAGCGGGGGTTACT
Organism: Saccopteryx leptura; assembly: GCF_036850995.1. Taxonomy (NCBI): domain Eukaryota; kingdom Metazoa; phylum Chordata; class Mammalia; order Chiroptera; family Emballonuridae; genus Saccopteryx; species Saccopteryx leptura. Next base: position 312,461,973 of record NC_089503.1, read on the forward strand.
CAATCTGCTGAAGGCCCCACGATCATGGCACATATGAGAAAGCAATCAATGAACAACTATGGTGTCGCAAGGAAAAACTGATGATTGATGCTTCTCATCTCTCTCTGTTCCTGTCTGTCTGTCCCTATCTGTCCCTTTCTCTGACTCTCTCTCTGTCCTTGTAAAAAAAAAAAGATTAAAAAAAAGAAAATCTAAAATACTGCTCCTTAATTCACTGTTTACATGATTATAAAAGAGACTAATACATTCAATGTTAATATGTAAATTAATATTTCTCATTTCAAATGAGTTATTTTTTCATTAAAAATGGCCTGGCAATAGTATGTACTGGGTATAGAGTTTCAGTTTTGTAAGAGGACAGAGGTCTAAAAATTTGTTGTACAATAATGTGAATATACTTAACACTACAGAGTTGTACACATAAAAATTATCAAGATGGTAAATTTAATGTATATTTTACCACAATAATTTTAAAACAGCCTGGCAAGATCTCTTCTTAAAAAAAATAATAACTTACGCCTGACCAGGCTGTGGCACAGTGGATAGAGTGTCGGACTGGGACGCGGAGGACCAGGTTCGAAACCCCAAGATTGTCGCTGGCTTGAGCACAGGCTCATCTGGCTTGAGTGTGGGCTAACCTAGCTTGAGCATGGAATCATAGACATAACCCCATGGTTGCTGGCTTGAACCCAAAGGTCGCTGGCTTGAAGCCCAAGGTCACTGGCTTGAACAAGGGATTACTCGGTCTGCTGTAGCCCCTGGTCAAGGCACATATGAGAAAGCAATCAATGAACAACTAAGGAGCTGCAACAAAGAATTGATGCTTCTCATCTCTCCCCCTTCCTGTCTGTCTGTCCCTCTCTCTGACTCTCTGTCTCTGTAAAATATCATATTGTTACCACTCCCAAAGAGACAATAAAGATACATCACATGATACCATGATTTTTCTAATGAAGCATGAAGTTAAAGTGCAGGAGTCTGCAATCCTGGTATGCACTTAATACACATAACCAGTACTTCTAGAAAATTATTACTATTATTTATTTAAAATTTTTTTGGTGATAGAGACAGAGAAAGACAGAGAGACAGACAGACAGGAAGGGAGAGAGATGAGAAGCATCAATTCTTCATTGCGGCTTCTTAGTCTCCTCAGTTGTTCATTGATTGCTTCCTCATATGTGCCTTGACTGGGGGACTGCAGCAGAGCGAATGACCCCTTGCTCAAGCCAGCAATCTTGAGCTCAAGCCAGTGACCATGGGGTCCTGTCTATGATCCCATACTCAAGCCGGTGACCCTGTGCTCAAGCTGGTAAGCTACTGCTCAAGCTGGCAACCTCAGGGTTTTGAACCTGAGTCCTCTGCGTCCCAGGCTGAAGCTCTATCCACGGCACCACTGCCTGGTCAGGGTAGAAAATTATTTTTTTAAGAAACTGAAAAATGTCCCCCAGTGGATGAATGGATTAAAAAGCTATGATACATATACACAATGGAATACTATGGGGCCATAAAAAAGAAGTAAATATTACCTTTTGCGACAACATGGATGGACCTGGAAACTATTATGCTAAGTGAAATAAGCCAGGCAGAGAAAGAAAAATATCATATGACCTCACTCATTTGAGGAATCCAACGAACAATATGAACTGAGGAGGGGAATAGAGACAGAGGCGGGATCAAAGGATCCAGAAGGAAAGCGGACAGAGGGAAAGGGGATGATAGGGTGATAGGATGGGATGAGAGCAGAAAAGCAAATCCTGGAGAAAAGGGGAGAGGGCGTTACAGGGAGGGAGACAGGGGGGATGTACAGGGGAAAATGGGAGGAAAGGATGTATTCAGGGGGACACTAGAATCTATGTAAACACAATAAATTAATAATATATATATATATAAAAAACCTGAAAAATGTTCCCTAAAAAAAAAGTCAGTTTGAGCCTAGGACTAGGCATGAAGAGAAAATGAAGACGTTTATAAATAATGTTTCTTAGAAAACATACAATTTTAGCCTGACCAGGTGGTGGCACAGTGGATAGAGCTTCCGACTGGAATGCAGAGGACTCAGGTTTGAAATCTCAAGGTCGCCAGCTTGAGCGTGGGCTCACTAGCTTGAGCACAGGGTTGCTGGCTTGAGCATGGAATCATCCATATGACCCCATGGTCGCTGGCTTAAGCCAAAAGGTTGCTGGCTTGAAGTCCAAGGTCGCTGGCTTGAGCAAAGTGTCACTTGCTCTGCTGTGTAGCCCCTCAGTCAAAGCACATACGAGAAAGCAACCAATGAACAATTAAGGAGCTACAACAAAGAACTGATGCTTCTCATTTCTCTCCATTCCTGTCTATCCTTATCTGTCCATCTCTCTAACTCTGTCTCTGGCAAAAAAAAAAAAAAAAAAAAAAGCAAAAAACATACAATTTCAATAGATTCAAGAAAGGAGTATTATCTGTAGTGATTTGGATAATGATTGTGCCTGCCACTGCCTGGAATGAAAGAAAAAGCAATTTGAAAAACTGTTTTAGTGAGTGTTTCATTCAGAATTTATTTTAATAGCTTAGTAATGAATTGAGTTCCATATTTATAGGATCATTAAGGGCTTGGAGAGGTCACTTAAAATGTGTGTGTGTGTGTGTGTGTGTGTGTGTGTGTGTGTGTGTGTGTATGTTTATTTATATATATATACTTTACCACATGTTTTTATTGGGTAAATTATATGCTATGGTGGTACTTGTTAATTTAGAGATTTCAAAAGTTTCAGGCTATATCCTTTTAAAATGTGCATATTAAACTGTATTACAATAAAATTCTTCCATAAAAATTGGGATCAGCGGGAGAAGGAAGAAGAGTGGCAAAATGTTGATAATGGTTGAAGCCAACTACTGGGTGTAAGTAATTCATTATATTATTATCCTCTCTACATGTGTGTGTTTGATAACGTCCTAAAATGTGGGTTTTATTTTAATTTTTATTTCTTTTAAAATAAGATTCTTCCATTGAACAAAGTGAAGATATGTTGTCACAGAAAGTTTCCTTTATCTTGACCTTAGAAAATGAGACAAACAAATCAAGTACAAGCACTGACAAAATGAGAATATTTAGCATAAAATATGTATATTGAAAAGATTTATTTCTCTAGCAAACACACTTTCTACTCATTTTTAAATAACACACAGGAGCCTGACCAGGCGGTGGCGCAGTGGATAGAGCGTCGGACTGGGATGCGGAGGACCCAGGTTCGAGACCCCGAGGTCGCCAGCGTTAGCGTGGGCTCATCTGGTTTGAGCAAAGCTCACTAGCTTGAACCCAAGGTCCCTGGCTCCAGCAAGGGGTTACTCAGTCTGCTGTAGCCCCACGGTCAAGGCACATATGAGAAAGCAATCAATGAGCAACTAAGGTGTCACAACGAAAAACTGATGATTGATGCTTCTCATCTCTCTTCGTTCCTGTCTGTCCCTCTCTCTCTCTCTTTCTGTCCTTGTAAAAAATAAATAAATAAATAAAAATAACACACAGGAGAAGGTCCTAGTAAACTCTGACAATCTAGAGACATGATACAAAAATGTGAGGTATAGCCATTACGTAATAAATATCCTCTACCAATTCCTGAATAGTCCTAAAATTTTACTTACTCTAAAAATTGCATGAACAAGAAAACCTAAAGGAGTAATATTTATCTCAGAATCTCTATATCATATTATAAAAGAATTAAAAAGTTATATCTCAAACAAAATACTTCCTCAAATATCTCAAAGGAAAAGTAATTTAAAATAACCAAAAAAAAAAAAAGCCTGCATCACTTTTTAGTGTTATAAATTTATAATTCTACTGAATCAAGATCAAACTTTCTTTTTCATGATAGGGTCACCAACTCCAATTTATGGCTGCTGATTCACATATATGATCAGTAGCATTCAGAATAAAAATGACATGGGGAACAGATCATCTTCTACAACCCATCTGCTTCCCTCTCTTGCTGGCCTGATTCCACCTCATCTTTTTTCCATCTCACCTCCTTTTGCGGCTACAAGCCTTCTGCAAATGCTGAGTACATATGTACTGTAACTAGAAGCAACAGCACAAAACCTGTTAGAGTAATGCAAGAGTTCAGGCAGATAGCTGATAACTCTAAAAAGGTATATACTAGCAAGATTCTTATTATGGCCCATGACAAAGAGTTAGTTTCATACAACCAAATTATATGATTCTTGTGAAAAATGTTTTGTGTAAAAATCACTGTTAATTAATAAACACTTAGTGGGACAGATTTTTACTTTTATTTTCCTCAATTTACCCTCAACAGAGTAAATAAACCAAAATACTTAAAACTCTTCCTGTCGCCTGACCTGTGGTGGCACAGTGGATAAATCGTCGACCTGGAATGCTGAGGTCGCCGGTTCAAAACCCTGGGCTTGCCCGGTCAAGGCACATAATGGGAGTTGATGCTTCCTGCTCCTCCCCACTTTCTCTCTCTCTCTCTCACTCTCTCTTCTCTCTAAAATGAATAAATTTTAAAAAAATTAAAAAAAAACTCTTCCTGTCTAAGCAGACATATACATATAAAATTAGACATGATTGAAATTTTTTTAAAAAGGTATTTCCTTTTTATTTATTTTTTTAAATTTTTCCGAAGTGAGAAGCTGGGAGGCAGACAGACTCCCACATGCACCCGACTGGGATCCACCAGCATGTCCACTAGGGGGCGATGCTCTGCCTATCTGGGTTGGTGCTCCATTGTAACTGAAGCCATTCTAGCTCCTAAAGCAGAGGCCATGGAGTCATCCTCAGCGCCCAGGCCAACTTTGCTCCAGTGGAGCCTTGGCTGCAGGAGGGGAAGAGAGAGCCAGGGAGAAAGAAGAGGGGGAAGCGTGGAGAAGCAGATGGGCACTTCTGTATGCCCTGACCGGGAATCGACTCGGGACTTCCACACGCTGGGCTGACACTCTACCGCTGAGCCAACTGGCCAGGGCAAAAGTATTTTCTGAGAACTTGCTATATATGCACTAGGTACCGCCCTATGTCCTGTCCTACAGAAAGTGAGGAAAATATCAAGTCTTGGCTAACTAGCTGCCCTTATCTCCGTCACTACCACCCCATCATCATCAGATAGCTTAAAAACCACTCGGACTTCAAGAAATAGCAAAGAAAATGCCTCCTTCTTCATCTTAGAAATCATCCGAAATTGCATGACCACGTGGTGGCGCAGCGGATAGAGCGTCAACCTGGGACACTGAGGACCCAGGTTTAAAATCCCGAGGTCACTGGCTTGAGCACAGGGTCACTGGCTTGAGCATGGGATCATAGACACATAACTCCACGGTCACTTGCCTGAAGCCCAAGGTTGTTGGCTTGAGCAAGGGGTCACTGGTTCAGCGAGAGCCCCCTGGTCAAGGCACATATGAGAAACAATCAATAAACAACTAAAGTGCTGCAACTACGATGCTTATCTCTCTCCTCTCAGTCTCTCTCCCCCACTAAAAAAAAAAAAAAAAGAGAAAAATAAATCCAAAACCAGGGAATATGAAAAAACAGAAAAATATAGAATTGATTTAAAATCAATGAACAGTACTTGAAAGAGGGGTATGGCAAATTAAAGATGGCTACAAATTCACTAATATTTCTCCTTTTGATAAGTGACATCTATTTCCCTCCCTTGAGTCTAAGCTGGCCTATGACCAATGGTGTACAGTAAAAGTGATGCTGTTCCAGTTCCAGGTCTCAACTTCAAGAGGGCTGGCAGTTTTTACCTTGCTTCTGTCATTACTTCCTTTTACTACTATTTTAATGAATTAATCGTCCACTAGACCAGTGGTTGGCAAACCGCGGCTCACAAGCCACATGCGGCTCTATGGCCCCTTGAGTGTGGCTCTTCCACAAAATACCACGTGCGGGTGCTACCTCGATAAGGAATGTACCTACCTATATAGTTTAAGTTTTAAAAATTTGGCTCTCAAAAGAAATTTCAATCGTTGTATTGTTGATATTCGGCTCTGTTGACTAATGAGTTTGCCGACCACTGCACTAAACGGTTAAGTTCATCGAGGAAAGGAATTCCATTCTATTGTCTTTTCAACTCAAGTACCTAGATACAATACTTGACACAGAATAGAAACTCAGAAAGTATTGGTTAATTTACTATTTTACCCTCACAGCAACCACAGCATATATATAATCAAAGTCAGCATTGATTCAGAAAAAAAAGAGGGAAGATGAGCCTGACCAGGAGGTAGCATAGTGGATAGAGCGTCGGACTGTGATGCAGAGGACCCAGGTTCAAGACCCCAAGGTCGCCAGTTTGAGCACAGGCTCATCTGGTTTGAGCAAAAGCTCACCATCTTGGACCCAAGGTCGCTGGCTTGAGCAAGGTGTTACTCGGTCTGCTGTAGCCTCACACAAGGCACATATGAGAAAGCAATCAATGAACAACTAAAGTACCACAACAGGGGAAAAGAAAAAAAGAGGGAAGATGACTCTATCACTGGTAGGTATTTATGTTTAAACAGAAATATATGTCTTAGCCAGACAGTTCAGTTGGTTCAAGTGGTGTCCCAGTACACAAAGATTGCAAGTTCGATCCCTGGTCAAGTAACATACAGAAACAGATAGAAGTTTCTGTCTGTGTGTGGGTCTCTCTCTCTCTCTCACTTCCTCTTTCTCTAAAACTAATAATTTATAAAAAATCTTTTTAAACAGAAATACACAGAAGATCAGAAAAGGCTTCCTGAGAGACGTAGTATTAATATTTGAGAATAATCATAAAAAATGAGTAAGATTGACAGGATTCACTTGTTTTTCATTCATTCTTTCAATAAATGTCTACAAAGTAACTACTACATTCCAGATACTGTTCTCGGTGCTAGGAATAATAGAGTAAATAAAACAAAGTTCCTGCCCTCAGGGAGCTTATATTTTTCCAGGAGACAGAACATCATGAACAAAAACAGGGATGTGAGAAAGTATGGATAATGTTCTAAAAAGACAATCCAATTTGGCAGATGACATGATTCAAATACAAGTTACATAAGATGTGCCCCGGAACAGCAACCTGATTTAGCTCTAGAAAGCAGGGAGTGACATGATCAAACCATGTTTAGTGGAGTAAATACAATACTAGATTGAGAAAAGGAATATGAGGTTGGGAGTAAAGTTACAAAGCTACTTCAGGCTGACCAGGTGGTGAAGCAGTGGATAGGAGCATCAACCTGGGATGGTGAAGACCCAGGTTTGAAACCCCGAGATTGCCGGCTTGAGCACAGGCTCACCAGCTTGAGCATGGGATCATTAATATGAACCCATGGTCACGGGCTTGAAGCCCAAGGTCACTGGCTTGAGCAAGGGGTCACTGCCCCCCAGTCAAGGCACATTATGAGAAGCAATCAATGAAAAACTAAAGTGCCACAACTACAAGTTGATGCTTCTCATCTCTCTCTCCCTTCCTGCCTGTCTTTCTCCCAATCCTTGTCTCACTCAAAAAACAAAAAAAAAACAAAAAAAACCTACATCAATAGGCAAAATATAAGGTGTGGGGATCCTGAACAGACACCTCTCCTAAGAAGACATGCAAACAGCCAACAGATATATGAAAATATGCTCTTCACTAGCTATTAGGAAAATGCAAATCAGAACTACAATGAGATACCACCTCACATCTGTTAGAACGCCTGTTATCAGCAAGACAGGCAATAACAAGCGTTGAAGAGGATGCGTAGAAAAAGGAACCCTCATTCACTGCTGGTGGGAATGTAAACTGGTACAACCACGATGAAAAACAGTATGGCGGTTCTTCAAAAAATTAGGAATAGTTACCATATGACCCAGCAAATCCTTCTTCTGGGCATTTATTCAAAAACATTTATTCATAAAGATACATGCACCTCTATGTTCATTGCAGTGTTATTCACAGTGGCCAAGACATGGAAACAACCAAAGTGTCCTTCGATAGAGGACTGGATAAAGAAGATGTGGTATATACATACTATGAAATACTACTCAGCCATGAGAAAAGATGAAATACCGTCATTTGCGACAACATGGATAGACCTTGAGAATATTATGCTAAGCAAAATAAGTCAGTCAGGAAAAGCTAAGAACCACATCATTTCATTCACATGTGGGATATAAAACTGAAACTCATAGACACAGACAACAGTATGGTGATTACCACCAGTATGGTGAAGGAGGTGGGGGGGGGGTAGCAAAGGATAAAGGGGACCAAACATATGGTGACATAAGATGATTTGATTTTTTGGGTGGTGGACAAACAAATGCAACATGCAGATCATGTATCATAGAAATGTACATTTGAAACCTGTATAATCAATGTCACACCAAAAAAAATTAACTTATTAAAAAAATCTGCTGATTAACTTAGAAATTCCCAGCCTAAAACTACCTACTTTGGGTCTTAGATCATCCCTCTTGACTCCTAAAATTATCATATACAGCTGAGTATCTAATTTCATATCAGTACTTTCTACTTACACTATTTTAGAAACTCAATAAAGCTGTAACTTTATAATGCTGAGGGGCAACCAGCTGTCCCCAAACTTAAAGACCCAAATAAGCTCAAGGACTTATATAAAAGGACATGAACTTAACAGCTGGAAGCAGCAGAAATAAAAACATGAAAAAAAGTAAAATATGTATTTTATCCCCAGACTCATGTCCTCTATTGATTACTTCTATACCTTATTGATAAGCCCTGCCAGACAGCCCTAGCTTAAAACAGCAATTTTCAAACTTTTTCATCTCATGGCACACATAAACTAATTACTACAATTCTCTTGCACACCAAAAAATTTTTTTTGCTGATCTGATTAAAAAAAGGTATAATTTTGATTCATTTGCACCAGACAGCTATTGTGTTGGCTGTTGTCATTTTTTTATTTCACAATCTAAAGGGGAAGAGGTCAGTACCCCTGACTAATTAAGCATTACATGTTTTAAAAATTCTTATAGCACACCAGCTGAAAATCACTAGCTTAGAAAATAAACTAATGCTGTTAGGTACATAAGGGAAGAGTTTCCCTTAACTGAGCGACACAAATTGTCTTTCAGTCTTATGTTACCTAAGATCTTCTGGGGTAGACCTGACTTCCATTAATTCACTCATCAAATATACTGCTCACAAAAAATAGAGGATATTTTATTGCTTCATATTCACTTTTAAATATCCCCTAATTTTTGTTAGCAGTATATATATTGACCAGGCACTATTCTAGGCACTGGGAGTGCAATAGACAGAAAATATCCCTGTTTTCATGAAGCTTACAGTATAGTAGGAAAGACAACAATAAAAGTAAATAAATATACAGTAATATAATTTCAGATAACTATAAATATTATGAGTGGGGTGGGGGACAAGATGGCTAATTTTTAAAAATATTTTATTTATTGATTTTACAGAAAGAGGAAGTGGGAGAGAAGTTATCAACTCATAGTTGCTTCACTTTATCTGGTCATTGCTTGCTTGTTGCTTCTTGTATGTGCCTTGACTGGGCAAGTTCAGGGTTTCAAACCAGTGACCTCAGCATTCCAGGTCGATGCTCTATCTACTTCACCACTACAGGTTAGGCAGGATAACTAATTTAAACTACAGTAAATGGTCAAGTCCTCCCTGAGGAGGTGATATCTGAGCTGAAACTTGAATAATAGCCAACACTTAATGAACATCTCCTATAAGTGAGGTACTATATGCATACACATTCAATCTTTACAACATTAAAGAGATATTTATTTATGATCTATTATCCCATTTTTTTTACAGTTGAGGAAGCAAAGGCACTGCGAGGTTATATAACTTGAAAGTGGGTAATCAGGCTTCAGAAATTCATGCCCCTACCACTACAGAATCTGACTCTACCAGAATTTGACAAAAAGCAGCCAGCCACACAGAGAAAAACAGCATGTGGAAGTTCAAGGGCCATGAGATAGGAATGAGCTTGGCATCTCTAAGGAACTGAAAAACCAGCACACCCAGAAAGCCGAACAGGAGGGGTGAAGTATATTCTATGAAAAACTGGATGCCACTGGGAAGTTTTAAGCAATGGAGTGATACTATATGACATATGTTTTTGAGATCAGATGAGATCGGGCACGTTCAGGACAGTATGGCCATAGACTGGACGTACATTTTTAAAAGATCACTCTGGCAACCATAAAAAGAACAAATTGTAGAACTTGTTCACCTGAGTTTTGGTGATAATTTACCATTCTGCCTGGCCCCCTAGTAACAACAGCAATAATGTTGTTTTTTTTGTTTTTGTTTTTGTTTTTTTTTATATTTTTCTGAAGCTGGAAACGGGGAGAGACAGTCAGACAGACTCCCGCATGCGCCCGACCGGGATCCACCCGGCATGCCCACCAGGGCCGATGCTCTGCCCACCAGGGGGTGATGCTCTGCCCCTCTGGGGCGTCGCTCTGCCGCGACCAGAGCCACTCTAGCACCTGGGGCAGAGGCCAAGGAGCCATCCCCAGCGCCCGGGCCATCTTTGCTCCAATGGAGCCTGGGCTGCAGGAGGGGAAGAGAGAGACAGAGAGGAAGGGGGGGGGGGTGGAGAAGCAAATGGGCGCTTTTCCTATGTGCCCTGGCCAGGAATCGAACCCGGGTCCCCCGCACGCCAGGCCGATGCTCTACCGCTGAGCCAACCGGCCAGGGCCAATAATGTTGTTTTAAAAAGAGTTCTGATATGTGACCCATATTTCAATATATCATATCACTGAGTTTGGTGACATGACCTTAAAATTTACTTTGAATAAAAATTGATTTTTACTATCCTAAAGGGTCTTATAAGAAGTTATTCCAAAAAGTACAGGGTTTAACCACAAGGTGGTATTTTGTTGCAAACATTTAATAGAAATTTGACAATTTACCCTAACTCTTTTCTCCCAAATCCCCTCTCCACAAGAAAAGGCTACTTGAAATGTAGAACATTATTTTTGCAAGATGACTTTGTTACATTATTTTTATTTTTTTAGGTGAGGGGGAGGAGATAGTGAGGCAGACTCCTGCATGCACCCCAACCGGGATCTACCTGGCAACTCCATCTAGGCCTGATGCTCAAGTACAGAGCTATTTTTAGTGCCTGAAGCTGATGTGCTCAATCAGAGCTATCCTCAGCACCCACAGCAATACTCGAACCAATCGAGCCACTGGCTGCATGAGGGTAGATGGGAGAGAAAGAGCAAGGGGGAAGAGAAGCAGATGGTCACCTCTCCTGTGTGCCCTGACTGGTAATCAAACCTACATGTCCACACACTGGGCCAACGCTCTATCCACTAAGCCACTGGCCAGGGCACAGTCTTTGAACTATAGTCATAACTATAAACACTACAGATATGCTCTTCTTATGATTCCTAATCCCTCTTTCTATGATGTTCAAATGCATTTCAATTTTTAAATGAGGAATTCTATCTGCCTTTTAGAGATTTCTTCTCTAAGGAAAAGGATGCTAAATATTTAGAAGTCCACATGCTAGGTATAAAAAACCTAAATAAATTTAAATGTGACCTAAACCCATATTATGTATTTACTTACAAAATTATGTAATCTGCCATGAGACCATTTTCAAATTCTTCCTTCCAGTCTTACACCAAAACCTTACACTTCAATAAAGCAGGAAAATCTGAAATGTTGGCAGGCCACCGTATAGTATAGTGTAGTACAGTACAGTATAGTCTCTGCCATAGTTATCCTGTTCAGGTATGAGCAATATAAAAATTCTTGAACATACTAACATTGGAATGAAAAACTTGTTGAGACAAACCTCACCTAGGATGCAGTGAGGGGAAAGGGAAGACATTTACAGTATTGTGCTTTGGTTCCACATTGCAATGCAGTGTTTGAAGAGAAGCCCTATTTTCTGGTGGCAGAGCCTCAGATCCTTAGGTTTCCCAATGAGCTCGCCTCCCACAGCTTAAAATTCTGCTCCCTTTTTATAAAAGAAGCCATAAATATTTTCCTAAATTCTTTTTTTTTCTTCACTGATTTGGGGGGTGGAGGGGAGAAGCATTAACTTGTCATTCCATTTAGTTGTTCCATTTCCTAAATTCTTGATTAAATATTTTAAAACACTGGGAATGAAATGTTTTGCCTTTAAAAAAAAATCCAGAAACTGTTGCAATTTTGCAGAACATCCAAATTCAGCAACCCACACTCAGAGAAAATGTACATTCAAGACTAGTGTGTCTGTGGGTCTAGCAGGGGAGGCCAGGCACCTACTGGTGCTACTATGAGGGATCCTCAGGGCAATGCACACACCTATGACAGCACTGTAGCTTTAGAGCTAGAACAACAGATACATCACCAGCATATTCATCAATTATTATTCTTATTACACTTTAATTACAAAAGCTTACATTAATTAAACCATCTACTCTGGCAAAATCAGTTACCATCAAAAGGAATGGATCTTCACATTAGCTTCAAAGTATATGGTACAGTCAGTACAGTCTGTTTTAAAATGCATTTTCAGTTTCTTATTGTCATTAAAGGCTTCAACGAACAAGAACCTCTGGAAACATAATGACTCTCAGCACCTTAAATAAAAACAGCCTCTAAGTCACAGCTCATTATTCTTCCCTTCTGAAAAGCCTCTTGTTTCAAATAGTATTACTCTCAGCCAATTAATATTTCTAAAAAAAGTGCTGAGAATTTCTGGTGAAGTAAAACGTACCAGAAATTAGTAAGTACAATTTTAACTTTATTACAATTATACTTACACCTTTAAAATAAAAAGAGTAGAGAGAGTAGAGGGAAAGAAGTCCACATATAACACATAAACACAGACAACAGTGTGGTGATAGCCAGAGGAAAGGGGAAGGGGGATAGGGACAAAGAGAGACTTTGCTTGGGGCAATGGGTGCACAATGCAGTGTTTAGATGATGATTTGTTGAGTTGTACACTTGAAATCTGTATGGTTTTGCAAACCAAGGTTACCCCAATGAATTCAATTAAAAAAAATTTTAGCTTGTTTTAATTTTAAAAGAATAATAGGCCCTGGCCAGTCGGCTTAGTGGTAGAGCGTTTACCCAACATGTGGAAGTCCCACGTTAGATTTCCAGTCAGGGAATACAGTAGAAGTGACCAACTGCTTCTCCACCCCTTTGCCTCCCCCTTCTCTTTCTCTCTGTCTTTCCTCCCACAGACATGACATGGCTTGATTGATTCGAGCACATTGGCCTCAGGCGCTGAGGATGGCTCCATGGAGCCTCTGTCTCAGGCACTAAAAATAGCTTGGTTGCAAGTGGACCCAGATGGGCAAAGCATTAGCCCCAAACAGTGGCCAGGTGGATCCTGGTTGGGACACATGCGGGAGTCTGTCTCTCTATCTCCCCTACTCTCACTTAAAATAAAAAATAGAAATAAATAATGATAAACATAATGTACTATTTTACATTAAAAAAAGAAATAACAAGCCTTGGCCAGTTGGCTCAGTGAGTAGTGTTGGCCCAGTGTGTTGACGTCCTGGGGTCAATCCCGGCTCAAGGCACACATGAGAAGCAACTATCTGCTTCTCTTCCCCTTTTCTCTCTCTTCCCTTCTCATAGCCAGTGGCTCAACTGGTTCCAACATTGGCCCCTAGTGCTGAAGACAGCTTGGTTGGTCTGAGCATCAGCCTCGGGTGGTAAGGATAGCTTGGTTGATCTGAGCATTTGCCCCAGATAGGGGTTGCTGGGTGGATCCCAGTCAGGGTGCGTGCAGGAGTCTCCTCCTCACTTAAGAAAAAAAAATTAATAGCCGAAAACTTCTCAAATTTAATGAAAAATATTAATCTATACATTGAAGAAGATTACTGAGCTCCAAGTAGGGTAAACTAAAAGAGATCCATACCTAGACACATAATAAGCAAACTACAGAAAAATAAAGTCTTTAAAGCAGCAAGAAAAGTGTGACTCATCATGCACAAGAAACCCTCAATAAAATTCACAGCTGAGGTCCTGGCTGGTTGGCTCAGTGGTAGAGCGTCGGGCCAGCATGTGGAAGTCCCAGGTTTGATTCCCAGTCAGGGCACACAGGAGGTACGCCCATCTGCTTTTCCACACTTCCCCCTCTCCTTTCTCTCTGTCTCTCTCTTTCCTTCCTGCAGCCAGGGCTCCACTGGAGCAGCAGAATTGGCTGGGCACTGAAGACAGCTCCATGGTCTCTGCCTCAGGCTCTGCTAGAGTGGCTCTGGCAGCGAATTGGTGCCCCAGAGGGGCAGGGCATCGCCCCCTGGTGGGCATTCCGAGGGGGGGAGGATGGATACCCCGGTCGAGTGCATGTGGGAGTCTAATTGCCTCCCTGCTTCTAACTTTGGAAGGATACAAAAAAGGGGGAAAAATAGCTGATTTCTCGTACAAAACTAGAAAACCAGAAGGCAGAGGGATAACATATTCAGAGTTCTAAAAGAAAACAAGCCTGTCCACCAAGGATTCTTTATTAAGCAAAACTATCCTTCTAAAATGAAAAAAAAAATTGAGAGAATTTGTTGCTAGCAGACCTACCTTACAATAAATACTAAAGAGTCCTTTTAATTTTTTTAATTTTTTTTTCTTTTTTTTTTACAGGGACAGATAGAGAGAGGGTTAGATAGGGACAGACAGGAACAAACAGAGAGATGAGAAGCATCAATCATCAGTTTTTCATTGCGACACCTTAGTTGTTCATTATGACACCTTAGTTGTTCATTGATTGCTTTATCATATGTGCCTTGAACACGGGCCTTCAAGCAGACTGAGTAACCCCTTGCTTGGGCCAGCCACCTTGGGTCCAAGCTGGTGAGCTTTTTGCTCAAGCCAGATGAGCCCACGCTCAAGCTGGCGACCTCGGGGTCTCGAACCTGGGTCCTCCGCATCCCAGTCCGAAGCTCTATCCACTGCACCACCACCTGGTCAGGCGAGTCCTTTTAATTTTTAAAAAAATTTATTGATTGATTCTAGAAGGAAAGGGAGGGTGAAAGAGGGAGCAAGGGAAAGAAGGAAAGAGAGAAAGGAAGGGGGGAGAGAGAGAGAGAGAAACACTGATCTGTTCCTGTTTGGCATAAGGGGACAATGCTCTAACCCAGTGGTCCCCAACCTTTTAAGGGCCACGGACTGGTTTAATGTCAGAAAATATTTTTACGGACCGGCCTTTAGGGTGGGACAGATAAATGCACAAAATAAAATTATGCGACCAACATAAAAACTGTGGTATTTTAAAATATAATTGTCGAACTTACGAGACAAGCATCAAGAGCGAGTCTTAGACAGATGTAACACTCTAGCAGAGCCTGAGGCAGAGACCATGGAGCCGTCCTCAGTGCCCAGCCAACTCCGCTCTAGTGGAGCCCTGGCTGCAGGAAGGAAAGAGAGAGAAAAGAGAGGCAGAGAGAAAGGAGAGGGGGAAGGGTGGAAAAGCAGATGGGCACACCTCCTGTGTGCCCTGACTGGGAATCAAACCTGGGACCTTCCACATGCTGGGTGGACACTCTACCGCTGAGCGTCAAAATCTGGTCTTTTTTTTTTTTGGCATTTTTCCGAAGCTGGAAACGGGGAGGCAGTCAGACAGACTCCCGCATGCGCCCGACTGGGATCCACCCGGCATGCCCACCGGGGGCGACGCTCTGCCCCTCTGGGGCATCACTCTGTTGCATCCAGAGCCATTCTAGCGCCTGAGGCAGAGGCCACAGAGCCACCCCCAGCGCCCGGGCCATCTCCGCTCCAATGGAGCCCTGGCTGCTGGAGGGGAAAAGAGAGACAGAGAGGAAGGAGAGGGGGAGGGGTGGAGAAGCAGACGGGCGCTTCTCCTGTGTGCCCTGGCCAGGAACCGAACCCGGGACTCCTACACGCCAGGCCGACGCTTTACCATTGAGCCAACCGGCCAGGGCTGGAATCTGGTCATTTTTTTAAAAACAAAACATCGTTCAGACTTAAATATAAATAAATTAGAAATAATGTAAGTTATTTATTCTTTCTCTGCGGACCAGTACCAAATGGCCCACAGACTGGTACTGGTCCGCAGCCCAGGGCTTGGGGACCACTGCTCTAACCAACCGAAATGAGAAAACACTAGAGCACCAGTAAAGGCAACTACATAGATAAATATAAAAGATAATATAAATGCATTTACTTTCTCTTTTTTCTCCTGTATGAAAAGACAACTGCATAAAGAATTATAAATTGGGTTGATAAGCATAACACATGTATACAAATGTAATTTGTGACAGTAACAGCAAAACGGAGAACAAAAGCTATATAGAAGCAAAGCTGTTGTATACTCTTGAAATCAAGTTGATATTAATCCCAACCTGAGTATTATAATATGTAAATTATAGCATTCCACAAATGTAATCTTAGCATGAGGGACTCCATGGACACATTCCCCTAGAAACTAAGCAAAGCTGCTAAAAATTATTTTCTAAAAAAAGTTTTTTAAGTCTCTGGAAATGATCCTAAAGGCATGTATATACAGAAAATAAAAAGTATTCAAGAGAATCTACTAAAATTCAGTAACAGCGAAAGTCTGTGGTATTTGAACCATGATTCACTCTATAGCTCAGCTGATAAAACCTTCACTTCAAGTAGGTGTGGCTAAAGTGTTCCTTCTCTCTCAGCTCTCCACCAATCACCAAACAGAGTAAACCGCCAGTACTTCTCATGTCCTACAACTCCAAATTGAAGAGGTTAAATTCTTGGACCATATCATGCACTCTCTTCCTCTACCCAGCCCCATCTATAAGATAGTTCTATCCAAGGTGCAGCAGGACTGAGAATACTGGATCCTAAATCATATTCTTCCCAGCTCAAATGGCAAAGGTAATCCATGAAGACCAAAAGCTACCTACCACCCTGGCCAATGTCCAGAGTAGTGACTCAAATTTTTTGTCCAGGGGAGAGATAGTCCATAAGAAAAAAAAGGAAAAAAAAAGCTCCAAAGCTCTCCCTAAAAGAATCTACTTTATTTGACACAGACTGTGGGGAAATTCAGGCCTTTTAAGAAAGTTCTCAAAAAACAGCTCTTCTTAATCAAGAGCAACAAGCTAAACTACAAACCAGGTAGTTCATTAATAAGAACTAGGAAAAGAGGCAACTAAAAATAGCCTCTTATGAGATCAGAACAAATTATAAAGACTGGCCTAAAAAAATTACCCCAGTCGAAATTTAACTAGATTAAACTAATAAACAATTAATGCCAAGACAGTTCAATGGAGGAAAGAATAACATTTTCAAAAAATGATGCTGGGCCAACTGTATTTCCCCATGGAAAGAATGAAGATAAAGCCTGACCAGGTGGTGGCACAGTAGATAGAGCATCGGACTGGGACACAGAGGGCCCAGGTTCGAAACTCTGAGGTCACTGACTTCAGTATGGACTCATCTGAGTGCAGGCTCACCAGCCTGAGCACGGAAACACTGGCTTGAGCATGGGATCAGAGACATGACCACATGGTCACTAGCTTGAGCCCAAGGTCACTTTTTTCTTTTTTTGTGACAGAGACAGAGAAAGACAGAGGGACAAATACGGACAGACAGACAGGAAGGGAGAGAGGTGAGAAGTATCAATTCTTTGTTGCAGCACCTTCGTTGTTCATTGATTGCTTTCTCATATGTGCCTGACCGGGGGGCTACAGCAGACTGAGTGACCCCTTGCTCAAGCCAGCGACCTTGGGCTCAAGCTGGTGAGCCTTGCTCAAACCAGATGAGCCTGCGCTCAAGCTGGCAACCTCAAGGTTTCGAACCTGGGTCCTACTCCACGTCCCAGTTCAACGCTCTTGTCCACTGTGCCACACCTGGTCAGGCCCAAGGTTGCTTCTTGAGCAAAGGGTCACTCGCTCTGCTGTAGCTCCCCAGTCAAGGTACATATGAGAAAGCAATCAATGAACAACTAAGGTGCCACAACAAGGAATTGATGCTTCTCATCTATCTCCCTTCCTGGTACATATGAGAAAGCAATCAATGAACAACTAAGGTGCCACAACAAGGAATTGATGCTTCTCATCTATCTCCCTTCCTGCCTGTCTGTCCCTCTCTCTGTCTCCATCTCTCTCGCTTAAAAAAAAAAAAGAATGGGCCCTGGCCGGCTGGCTCAGTAGTAGAGCGTCGGCCTGGCGTGCAGGAGTCCCGGGTTCGGTTCCCGCCCAGG
This sequence comes from Saccopteryx leptura, assembly GCF_036850995.1. Lineage (NCBI taxonomy): Eukaryota > Metazoa > Chordata > Mammalia > Chiroptera > Emballonuridae > Saccopteryx > Saccopteryx leptura. Next base: position 312,480,060 of record NC_089503.1, read on the forward strand.
GCACACAGGAGAAGCACCCATCTGCTTCTCCACCCCTCCCCCTCTCCTTTCTCTCTGCCTCTCTCTTCCCCTCCCACAGCCAAGGCTCCACTGGAGCAAAGTTTGCCCGGGCACTGAGGATGGCTCTGTGGCCTCTGCCTCAGGCGCTAGAATGGCTCTGAATGCAGCAGAGCGACGCCCCAAGATGGGCAGAGCATCGCCCCCTGGTGGGCATGCCGGGTGGATCCCGGTCGGGCGCATGTGGAAGTCTGTCTGACTGCCTCCCCATTTCCAGCTTTGGAAAAATACAAAAAAAAAAAAAAGAATGAAGATGGACCCTTGGACCTTTACATCACACTACGTAAGTATACACACCTATTAACTCAAAAATAGATCAAAGATTGCACGATGCAGGATGTAGAGGGTGTTATATTGAGTGGGACACTTTTGAAACCATGTCAACACAATAGTATATATATATATATTTTTTAACAGAGGCAGAGATAGACAGGGACAGACAGACAGGAACGGAGAGAGATGAGAAGCATCAATCATCAGTTTCTCGTTGCGCGTTGCGACTTCTTAGTTGTTCATTGATTGCTTTCTCACATGTGCCTTGACCGCGGGCCTTCAGCAGACCGAGTAACCCCCCTGCTGGAGCCAGGGACCTTGGGTCTAAGCTGGTGAGCTCTTTGCTCAAGCCAGATGAGCCCGCGCTCAAGCTGGCGACCTCGGGGTCTCGAACCTGGGTCCTTCCGCATCCCAATCCGACGCTCTATCCACTGCGCCACCACAGTATATTTTTTAAATGTATCAAAGACTTAAATGTTAAAAATTAAAAATACAGCCCTGGCCAGGTAGCTCAGTTAGAGCATTGTCATGATATACCAAGGTTACAGGTTCAATCAATCCCTAGTCAGGGCACATACAAGAATCAACCAAAATTATAACAGCTAAAATTTGGAAGCAGGCCAAGTGCCCATCAGTAGATGAGTGGATAAAAAAAGCTGTGGTACCTTTACACAAGGGGATACTATCAGCTGTAAAAAAAAAAAAAAAGAGGGAAACCTTACCCTTTGTGACAGCATGAATGAACTGTTGAACCATAAAAAACAAAAGTTAAACTCATAGAAACAAGAGTAGAATAGTAAACACACAATATGATATACAGATGATGTATTATAGAATTGTACGCCTGAAACCTATATAATTTTATTAACCAATGTCACCCCAATATATTCAATAAAAAGAGAAAAATAATTTTAACTTCTCATCACAAGAAGAAAATTTTTATAACTATGTGTGGTGACATGTTAACTAGACTGGTGATCATTTTGGGGTGTTTTTTTTGTATTTATTGATTTTAGAGAGAGAAAGGAAGGAAGAGAGGGAGGGAGGGTAAGAGGGTGAATTAGAGAGAGACAGACAGCTAGACAGAGAGACATTGATGTATTGTTCCACTTATTTATGCATTCCTTGGTTGATTCTTGTATGTGCCCTGACCAAGGATTGAACCCACAACCTTGGCATATCAGGACGATATTCTAACCAACTACGCTACCCTGCCAGTGCTATCATTTGTAATATATACAAATATTAAATTATATGAAACTAGTATAATATATGTCAATTATACCTCACTTTTTTTGGGGGGGGTGACAGAGACAGAGAGACAGATAGAAAAGGAGAGAAATAAGAACCATCAAGTCTTTGGCCCTGGCCGGTTGGCTGGTTGGCTCAGCGGTGGAGCGTCGGTCTGGCGTGCGGGGGACCCAGGATCGATTCCCGGCCAGGGCACATGGGAGAAGCGCCCATTTGCTTCTCCACCCCCACCCCCTCCTTCCTCTCTGTCTCTCTCTTCCCCTCCCGCAGCCAAGGCTCCATTGGAGCAAAGATGGCCCGGGCGCTGGGGATGGCTCCTTGGCCTCTGCCCCAGGCGCTGGAGTGGCTCTGGTCGCAGCAGAGCGACACCCCGGAGGGGCAGAGCATCGCCCCTTGGTGAGCAGAGCATCGCCCCAGGTGAGCGTGCCGGGTGGATCCCGGTCGGGCGCATGCGGGAGTCTGTCTGACTGTCTCTCCCCGTTTCCAGCTTCAGAAAAAAAAAAAGAACCATCAAGTCTTTGTTGTGACACCTTAGATGTCCATTGATTGCTTTTTCATATGTGCCTTGACTAGGAGCAGGGGGGCTACAGCAGAGCAAGTGACCCCTTGCTCAAGCCAGTGACCTTCGGCTCAAGCTGGTGAGCCTGCGCTCAAGCCAGATGAGGCTGCATTCAAGCCAGCGACCTCGGGGTTTCAAAGCTGGGTCCTCTGGGTCCCAGTCCCATGCTCTATCCACTGCGCACTGCCTGGTCAGGCTATCTCAATATTTTTAAGAGTTTAAAGCTTCACATTTGTATTAGGAAGAATAATCTGGTGGAGTAAGGGAGAATAGTGTCAGTCAACCTCAATAAAAACTCCCACTCTCTCACTTAGCAGTTTTTAACTAATGGCAAGTTATTTAAATTATTTAGGCTTCTGTTTCCTCATTTGTAAAATAGTGATACCAACAGTACCTTTCTGATAGATTTCTTTGGAAGATTAAATTTTTCAATATACATGAATCACTAAGAAAAGTGCTTTGTTCAATAAATAACTATTTTAAAAATTTAAAGAACAAATTAGTTTTATTGGGATAAATTCACCCTTAAAGTGTACAATTTAGTGGTTTTTAGCATATTCACAACGTTCTGCACCCATCACCACTATCTGATTCCAAAACATTTTATTTTCATCACCCTAAAAAGAAATTCCATACCCATTACTAGTCACTCTTCAGTCCCCCCACCTCATTTTCCAGCTTCCACTAATCTTCTTTTTTGTTAAAAAAAAAATTCATTCTTGCCTGACCAGGTGGTGGCACAGTGGATAGAGTGTCGGACTGGGATGCGGAAGGACCCAGGTTCGAGACCCCGAGGTCGCCAGCTTGAGCACGGGCTCATCTGGCTTGAGCAAAGAGCTCACCAGCTTAGACCCAAGGTCCCTGGCTCCAGCAGGGGGTTACTGGGTCTGCTGAAGGCCCGCGGTCAAGGCACATGTGAGAAAGCAATCAATGAACAATTAAGAAGTCGCAACGTGCAACAAGAAACTGATGATTGATGCTTCTCATCTCTCTCCGTTCCTGTCTGTCTGTCCCTGTCTATCTCTGCCTCTGTAAAAAAAAAAAAAAAGAATTCATTCTTATTCAGTCTAAAAACCTTCCCTACAATTCAGCCAATGCTTTTAACTAATACATTCAGCTCCTTTAAGATCACAATTATACTTGCCCAAAACTCAGTTCATTCATTATGCTATAGAGATAACACAGTGTGCACACATCACTGTTCTTTCTGTCTGAAAAAAGACTAGTGGCAATGCAGTGTGCTTACATAGGGGTGAACTTAACACAGTGAAATCAGTTAGGCACTGCAATGATTAAGTGCCTCACTGGACTGAAACAGCTAACAGGTTTTAGGTATGAACTCTTTTACCAAATGAGGTAAAAAGCCTCAAGAATCTGAGTGCCACAAAACAACTCTACCTGATTAAAACACCAGACCCTTGTTTCGCCTATTTTCATAGGACTTTAACAGATGTCCACCAATCCTCTCAATAACTTGAAGGCAAATATAGGCACAGCTCACTAGCATCTCAGAGAAAGAGCTACAATGTTTAATGAAAAAGAAAAGGCATAATAAGGAAACCATAGCTCCCTATATGACACCAGGGACTCAGCTCACAAAGAGAGTAGTCATAACTTTGGTAACCTTATCTTTTCTGTTGCCAAATTCTCCTATAAAAATGCCTTGGAATGAAAAACTAGGATTTCCAACCCTCAAAGCGATGAATTCCACAGCTCTAGCTCTGGCTGAAACATATACACTCAAGGCACAAAACAAAGAGAACGCTCCAAGAAATTAACCTTGCAACTCAAGGAAAGCATAGTCAACACAGCCCAAAAGCCTCTCTAGGTGGACCATACAATCGTGATCATAGAGCAGTTCATAGTGCACAGGAAGGGACTGCATATCTCCCTTTTTCACACCACAGTAGTGTATAATTATTTGTCATATGTATAGGACTTTATAGGTCCAGACTATTTTATAATCACATTCCAAAATTATTCCATTGCAATAATTGAGTGTGACTAAAATTTACTTTCCTTCTTCTAGGCATTCAGATTACAACAAATGAGAGAAAATCAGGATGGCAGAGTAGAAAAATACTCCTCCTTTGTCTCAAAATCTCATCTAAAAGATGGTAGTATTGCTAAATTTTAGGGTTTGAAAAAACCTACAGTATCCAATGATTTCAGATGATGAAGAAATTAAAGCTCAGTAGAGTTATAAGCCATTTGCTCAATGTCAGCTAGTGACTTAGTGGCAAAGCCAGGAGGAAAACCCTGACCTTCTGACTCCCAACTCAACATTCCTATCTTCCTTTTCTGTAAACAAATAATAAAATAGGTGTGGAGGATTCCAGGCTGTCTGGTTCAGCACACCAGCTTGTCTTTTAAAATGACAAATTTCTCTTGCCTGACCAGGTGGTGGCGCAGTGAATAGAGCGTTGGACTGGGATGCGGAAGGACCCAGGTTCAAGACCCCGAAGTTGCCAGCTTGAGCAAAAAAAAAAAAGTTCACCAGCTTGGACCCAAGGTCGCTGGCTCGAGCAAGGGGTTACTCGGTCTGCTGAAGGCCCACGGTCAAGGCACATATGAGAAAGCAATCAATGAACAACTAAGGAGTCCCAACGAAAAACTGATGACTGATGCTTCTCATCTCTCTCCGTTCCTGTCTGTCTGTCCCTATCTATCCCTCTCTCTGACTCTCTCTCTCTGTCCCTGTAAAAAAAAATTAAAAAAAAAAAAAATTACACTCTGGCCAGTTGGCTCGGTGGTAGAGTGTTGGCCTGGCGTGTGGATGTCCTGGGTTCGATTCCCAGCCAAGGCACACAGGAGAAGCACCCACCTTCCCCCTCTCCTTTCTCTCTATCTCTCTCTTCCCCTCCCACAGTCAAGGATTCATTGGAGCAAAAGTTGGCCTGAACGCTGAGGACGGCTCCATGGCCTCCACCTCAGGTGCTAGAAGCTCTGGTTACAACGGAGCAATGGGCATGCCTGGTGAATTCCAGTTGGGTGCATGCAGGAGTCTGTGTCTCTGCCTCCCGGCTTCTCATTTCAGAAAAATACAAAAAAAAAAAAGTTACAATGAAATCTAGAACAGCTTGACCAGGCGGTGGCACAGTGGATGGAGAATCAGACTGGGATGCAGAGGACCCAGGTTCAAGACCCCTAGGTCATCAGCCTGAGCGCGGGCTCATCTGGTTTGACCAGGGCTCACCAGCTTGGACCCAAGGTTGCTGGCTTGAGCAAGGGGTTACTCGGTCTGCTGAAGGCCCACGGTCAAGGCACATATGAGAAAGCAATCAATGAACAACTAAGGTGTCGCAATGAAAAACTGATGATTAATGCTTCTCATCTCTCTCTGTTCCTGTCTGTCTGTCCCTATCTATCCCTCTCTCTGACTCTGTCTCTGTAAAATAAATAAATAAATAAATAAAAATTAAAAATAATAAAAAAAAATCAAGAACAGCTATAATTTATGCCAATCTAAATGGAAAAGTATATCAATAAAATGGGCCAGGAAATGTACTGGAATTAAAATGAATACAGCACTTGACCTGTGCTGGCACAGTGGATAAAGCATGGATGTAGAATGCTAACGTAGCCAATTTGAACCCCAGGCTTGCCCTGTAGAGGGAGGTACATATGAGAAGCAATAACTACAAGTTGATTATTTCCTGCTCCTTCCCCCACCCTTTCTCTCCTTCTCTCTCTCTCTCCCTCCTCTTTAAAAATCAATAAAGTCTTTTTAAAAACAATAAAAATGAATATGGCAGAACTGTGAGGATAACACATGAGAAAACAGGGATGAAAAGAGTCTGTTGAGGCCTCAATGCTACTGAGATAGAGGGCTCCATGATATAACCTGTTCTAGATACCTGAGGTCAGTGATTATTACTTTAATTTTTAATTTTTTAATTTTTATTAAAACATTATATGAACTTTTTAAAAATCAGCCTTGCAACTCAAGGAAAGCACAGTAAACACAGCCCAAAAGCCTCTCTAGGTACAATCGTGACCACAGAGTAGTTCACAGAAAGTACACAGGAAGGGACTGCATATATCCATTTATAACAAAAAGCAACAGTCAGAGATATTATGACCTGAATAACATTTTTTTTCAAGAGAATAAATACATTTTACTTAATTTTCAGTAAGTTTAAATCCTTGAAGGATACAACATTACATGGATTCTGTGTACAATGGCCTTAGCAGGAAAGTCACTTCAGAATTTAGCATGAACCATGCCATTGCTTCCACGAGCACTAGTTACCTTTCTCCAGATTACTAGTTTTATCTGGTTTGCCACCAAGAGTCACTGTATAGTTCTTTGCCTTGTACACATAAGTACATCTCTTGCCTAGATTAAATTTAGTTTATCTCGAGCATAAACACCTCCAATTTAAAGAGTTGTTTGCTCTCTCTGATTCTGGAGACCCAGCTTATAGCCAACAAAAATGGCCTTCCAGATATATTTGTCGTTATAAAAGTCCTGTTCCCAGCAGGCCTTCACTGGCTCCAAGATGGTGGGAAAAGCCCGAATAACATCATCATTAAATCATCATTCAGACAGCAGAAAAGAGAACAGAGCTATGGGGGGGGGGGGGGGGGTATAATCAGGAGGCTATTGGAGAAGTCTAAGAGAGAGAGATGAAGGTGGTTTAGCCAAGGATAGTAAAGCAGAAAGTCACAATGTAGTAAGGGTAAGTATTATTTTATGAAACTTTTGTTTCAGATATCTGTATACTTATGGGTCCTAATATAAAATGTCTTCAATTATGAGTCACAGCAAAATAGTTTGAGAAACACTACTCTAGGAGAGTGATTTTTAACCAGTGTGCTGCAAGAGTTTTTAAAACATGCAATACCTAACTATTGAGTCAGGGACACAGACCTCTTTTCCCTTAGATTGTCAAATAAAAAAATGACAACAGCCAACACAACAATAGCCATCCAATATGAATGAATCAAAATTATACCTATTTTTTTGTCAGATCAGCAAAAAACTATTAATTTATTTTTTGGTGTGATGCAGAATTTCAGTAATTAGTTTATATGTGCCACGAGATAAACAAGGTTGAAAATCCCTGCCCTAGAAAGTTGAGAATACTTATGTTCGCTAAAATCTTTGTCAAAGTCCTACATTAGACTCAAATGAAACAAGCTACAACAAGTTTAATTACATACCAAATATAATCTTATTGATCGGCCAAAAGAATACTTCATTTAGTCTTGAAAGAAAAGAAAAGAAAAGAAAAGAAAAGAAAAGAAAAGAAAAGAAAAGAAAAGAAAAGAAAAAAAAAGAAAAGAAAAAGAAAAGAAAAGAAGGGAGGGAGGGAGGGAGGGAAGGAGGGAGGGAGGAAGGGAGGGAAGAAGGAAGGAAGAGAAGGAACAGTACAAGCAGTATTCAAGCATCACTGGAATGCCAGACACAAAATATGTTACTTCTACCAACCATAGAGATGTACAGATTACTAAAGAAATATAATGTGTTGCCTGACCTGCAGTGGCGCAGTGGATAAAGCGTTGACCTGGAATGCTGAGGTCGCCGGTTCAAAACCCTGGGCTTGCCTGGTCAAGGCACATATGGGAGTTGATAGCTTCCTGCTCCTCCTTTCTCTCTCTCTCTCTCTCTCTCTCCTTTCTAAAATGAATAAAGTCTTAAAAAATTTAAAAAAAAAAAGAAATATAATGCCAATTTTCTTTAAGCACTAAACAATTCTAACCATTCAAGTTCTACTAATGGCAATGCTTTCAGAATTTTCAAGAAAATACCTTATTCTCTCTCTCAAATAAGAAAACGTGGCCTAACTGTCCTTGAAGAGTTTAGAGATTATATACCACAGCTCTAAAACATTCTTTTATTTATTTATTTATTTATTTATTTATTTACTATTTACAGAGACAGAGAGAGAGTCAGAGAGAGGGATAGATAGGGACAGGCAGGAAGGAACAGAGAGAAATGAGAAGCATCAATCATTAGTTTTTCATTGCCATGCCTTAGTTGTTCATTGATTGCTTTCTCATATGTGCCTTGACCATGTGGCTACAGCAGACCGAGTAACCCCTTACTCAAGCCAGCGACCTTGGGTCTAAGCTGGTGAACTTTGCTCAAATCAGATGAGCCCACGCTCAAGCTGGCAACCTCGAGGTCTCGAACCTGGGTCCTCCGCATCCCAGTCCGACACTCTATTCACTGCGCCACCGCCTGGTCAGGCTAAAACACTTTCAGAAAACTTCCTGCCTTAAGCAATAACCTTTTTAAGTAAGAGATAGGCCCTGGCCAGTTGGCTCAGTGGATGGAGTGTTGGCCTAGCGAGCAGACATCAGGGTTCAATTCCCAATCAGGGCACACAAGAGAAGCAACCATCTGCTTATCTTCCCCTCCCTCTCCCCCTTTTCTCTCTCTTCCTCTCTTGCAGCCAGTGGATTGATTGGTTCAAGCATTGGCCCCAGGCACTGAGGATAGCTCAGTTGGTCTGAGTGTCAGCCTCAGGCATTGAGGATAGCTTGGCTGATTTGAGTATTGGCCCTAGACAGGGATGCTGGGTAAATCCCGGTGGGGCGCATTCAGGCATCTATCTATCTCCCCTTCCTTCACTTAAAAAAAAAAATAATAGAGATAAAATAAAACATTGTCTACCAATCTGCCCAGCCTTTAGGTTCAATTAGCTCAGTCTCTCAACAACAACACTATTCTCATTTTAGATGAGTAGTTCTTTGTTTCGGACTGCAATCCTTGGCTTCTGACCACTAAATGACAATGGTGCATCTCTTCCCTCCTCCCCAGTCACCATGACAACCAAAAATGCTCCTTTCCTTTTCCAAATATCCTGTGGAAATATCATACCTCTCATACTGAGACCCACTGAAGAATTCAGCTGATACCCTCCTTACATCAAAAGATTACCACATAATGAAATGTGGCCTTAGATTCAAGGCAGAAATAACAAATAGTTATCAGTACCCAAAACTTAACCATTTTCAGGTAGCATTAAGATAATCTGGTCTGAAGCAGAAAGGACATTTATCACCTTTTTCCTAGCACAAGGCAGTCCCTGGGTGTTATTTTCAAAGTGGTATGCAGCAAATGTAGACCCTTAAGAAAAAATATACAGCCCTGGCCAGTTAGCTCAGTTGGTTAAGAGCATCGTTCCAAAATGATAAGATTGCGGGTTCAATTCCCAATCAGGATTCACACGGGAAACAACCAAAGAATGCATCACTGAGTGGAACAACAAATGAATGCTCCCTTCCCCTCCCCCATCTCTCTCTTTCTCTATCTAAAAATCAATAAAAATTAAGCCCTGGCCAGATAGCTCAGTTGGTTGGAGTATCATCATCCCAGAGTGTAGAGGTTACTAGTTCGAGTTCCAGATCAGGGCACATCATACAGGAGCAGCTTAATGTTCCTGTCTCCCTCAAAAAAAAAAAAAAAAAAAAAAAAAAATGCCTGACCAGGTGGTGGTGGTGGCGCAATGGATAGAGCATTGACCTGGGATGCTGAGGACCCAGGTTCAAAACCCCAAGATCGCAGGCTTGAACACAGGCTCATTGGTTCAACTGGCGTACTCCCCCCCTCCCCCCCCCCCCAGTTAAGGCACATATAAGAAGCAATCAATAAAAACTAAAGTAATGAGGCCCTGGCTGGTTGGCTCAGTGGATGGAGTGTCAGTTCAGTGTGTAGACATCCTGAGTTCAACACCAATCAGGGTACAAATGAGAAGCAACCACTGGCTTATCTTCTCTTCCCTCTCCCCTTCCTTTCTTCCCCTCTCGCAGCCAGTGGCTCAATTGGTTCGAGCGTCAGTCCCGGGCACTAAGGATAGCTCAGTTATTCTGAGTGTCAGGCTCAGACGCTAAAGATAGCTCAGTTGATTTGAGCATTGGCCCCAAATAGGGGTTGCCAGGTGGATCCCAGTAGGGGTATATGCAGGAATCTGTCTATCTCCCCTCCTCTCACTTTAAAAAAAAAAGAAATATGTCTGACCAGGCAGTGGCACACTGGATAGAGCAGGCGTGGCCAACAGTTTTTGCCCCCAGGGCCAGATTAGAAAGAAAACTTTTTTTACAGGCCGGACGAAATATTAAAATTAAAAAATATTAAATACAAAAATGATTCATTTAAGTAAACAAAATTTCTATGTAATTTGTTTATGAATAAATGTAAGTGAGTGAAAAAATTTTAATATACATTATTTTAATAAAAATATTTTAATAAAAATATAATTACATACTGTATAAATATCCAAACTGTATTGCAATCAATCAAAACAATATTTAATTAACAGAATGAGCTTGAAGGGGTTATATTGCAAATAAAACAATTATTTCGTTTTACAAACAGCCTGGACATGTTTTCAGTTATCAACTGCAGCTATTGTCTCTGCTAAAATGCTACTTGATTCAGCACACTTGACCACAAAATAACGAATTGTTTGACCTTAAGTGTGCTCTGGCAAACTCCACCTAAAAGAATGTGAGTTTCACATCGCTGCTAACGTCAAACAGTTTATATGAGTACAAAAGTTGTAAATCTTTATAATGAAATTTTTTTAAAAAATAAAGAAGTATTGCAAATCCATTCGACCAATTATTGGAAGTTAACCCTAGATTAGTCACACACGAAATTCTTTTCTGCGTATCACTATCTTCTTTTTTTTTATTTTTTTTTTATTTTTATTTTTTCTTCATTTTTCTGAAGCTGGAAACAGGGAGAGACAGTCAGACAGACTCCCGCATGCGCCCGACCGGGATCCACCCGGCACGCCCACCAGGGGCGACGCTCTGTCCACCAGGGGGCGATGCTCTGCCCATCCTGGGCGTCGCCATGTTGCGACCAGAGCCACTCTAGCGCCTGAGGCAGAGGCCACAGAGCCATCCCCAGCGCCCGGGCCATCTTTGCTCCAATGGAGCCTTGGCTGCGGGAGGGGAAGAGAGAGACAGAGAGGAAAGCGCGGCGGAGGGGTGGAGAAGCAAATGGGTGCTTCTCCTGTGTGCCCTGGCCGGGAATCGAACCCGGGTCCTCCGCACGCTAGGCCGACGCTCTACCGCTGAGCCAACCAGCCAGGGCCCACTATCTTCTTAAATATCTCAATTTCCAATAATCAAAGACGCTTCCACTTCTGAGTAGCCGAGATTTTAAAATAGCGAAGAATATTAAAAATTTAATCACGGGCCGCATAAACTCATTACACGGGCCGTATGTTGGCCATGCCTGGGATAGAGCATCAAACTAGGATGTAGAGCAGGGGTCCCCAAACTATGGCCCGCGGGCCACATGCGGCCCCCTGGGGCCATTTATCCGGCCCCCGCCGCACTTCCAGAAGGAGCACCTCTTTCATTGGTGGTCAGTGAGAGGAGCACATTGACCATCTCATTAGCCAAAAGCAGGCCCATAGTTCCCATTGAAATACTGGTCAGTTTGTTGATTTAAATTTACTTGTTCTTTATTTTAAATATTATATTTGTTCCCGTTTTGTTTTTTTAGTTTAAAATATGTGCAGTGTGTATAGGGATTTGTTCATAGTTTTTTTATAGTCTGGCCCTCCAATGGTCTGAGGGACAGTGAACTGGCCCCCTGTGTAAGTTTGGGGACCCCTGATGTAGAGGACCCATGTTAAAAACCCAGAGGTCGACAGCTTGAGCACAGGCTCAACTGGTTTGAGTAAGGCTCACCAGCTTGAGCCCAAGGTTGCTAACTTGAGCAAGGGATCACTCGGTCTGCTGTAGCCCCCTGGTCAAAGCACATATGAGAAAGCAATCAATAAACAACTAAGGTGCCACAACGAAGTGCTGATGCTTCTCATCTCTCTCCCTTCCTGTCTTTCTGTTCTTATCCGTCCCTCTGTCTGTCTGTGTCTGTCACACACACAAAAAAACTAAAGTGATATAACTATGAGCTAAAGCTTCTCATCTCTCTCCCTTTCTGTCAAGTCTCTTCCTCTCTCTTCCTCTCTCTCTCTCTCTCTTTCTCAAGCGCACGCTAATAAAAAAATGAAAATAAGTAACAAATGAAGTGAACAGGAAACCAAGGATAATGCAAGCAAAAGCTTTTACTAAGAAGCCTGAGGCATTATAGAATAAAGTCTCCCAAGGAAAAAAAAAAACGTGACTTTGAATAAAAGCTAGAACTCTTTACAAGAAAGGTTGTACTTTTTAAAAAGTGGTGAAAGAATGAAATAAAGATGAAAAAAGACTGATATGTTTGAACTACAATAAGAAACTAATGTATAGCCTGACCAGGTGGTGGCACAGTGAGTAGGGCATCGACCTGGGATGCTGAAGACCGAGGTTCAAAACATCAAGGTTGCCAGCTTCAGCAGGGGGTCACTGGCTCAGCTGAAGCCCCTCAGTCAAGGCACATATGAGAAAGCAATCAATGAATAACTAAAGTGCCGCAGCTATGAGTTCATGCTTCTCATCTCTCTTCCTTCCTGTCCGTCTCTCTCCATCTCACTCACAAAAAAGAAAAAAAAGAAAGAAATTAATGTATAAAATCAGAGAGGGAAGTAAGACATGTAATAAGTAAAGTAGTGAGAAATTTTGGGGGAAGATGATTAAATCTGAGCAGAACTTAACAAAATTTGTGCATGACTTTAAAGGAAGTTAAAAAGTGTTTACAAGCCCTGGCCAGATAGGTCAGCTGGTTAGAGCAGTGTTTTTCAACCAGTGTGCCGTGAGACATGGTCAGGTGTGCCATGGGGAAATTAAACATGGGTCCCCGCGTGCTGGATACGGCCCGCGGAGCCTATTTATCCGGCCCGCCACCAGCCGCCTCCATCCGAACATAAACATTCCCCTCACAATCCCTCCAGCTATCAGCAACAGGAAACGTGGAGGCACAGGGAACGCTCACTGACCTATCACCTTCTAGGATTCATCCCGACCACTAGCAAAAAACCAATAGTAGGCTACCTCTCATCCACACCCAGGAAGGTCCCCGCTCCGGCTGCCGCGCACTTGTCATTGTGTGGCCGTAGAGAGTACTTGAAGCTGCTACTCCTCCCCATGGTCCCGATTTCTAATACTAGTCAGGACTGGAGGTAAATGTTGCCACCACTAGATGAAGCCTCAGCCTCAGCTGGTTATGTCTATCCTGATGGTGTATATAGATATTTGACCTTTTTCTTTTTAAAAGAGGCCCTCGCAGAGGGTGATATACAATGCATCACAATGTTATCTATATTGTATATGGCCTCCTGAGGGTCATCTTTTTTTTTTTTTTTGTATTTTTCTGAAGCTTGAAATGGGGAGAGACAGTCAGACAGACTCCCGCATGCGCCCGACCGGGATCCACCCAGCACGCCCACCAGGGGCGATGCTCTGCCCACCAGGGGGCGATGCTCTGCCCCTCTGGGGCGTCGCTCTGCCGCGACCAGAGCCACTCTAGCGCCTGGGGCAGAGGTCAAGGAGCCATCCCCAGCGCCCGGGCCATCTCTGCTCCAATGGAGCCTTGGCTGCGGGAGGGGAAGAGAGAGACAGAGAGGAAGGAGGGGGGGTGGAGAAGCAAATGGGCGCCTCTCCTATGTGCCCTGGCCGGGAATCGAACCCGGGTCCCCCGCACGCCAGGCCGACGCTCTACCGCTGAGCCAACCGGCCAGGGCCGGGTCATCTTCTTAAAGAGCTCAAATCTCTATATACACCATCAAAACAGTCAGAACCAAGGCCCCTGCACCCAGCTGACCATGGGATTTGAACCCACAACCTCAGGGAGAACTCTAGTATTTATCAGAATCCTTACCTATCAATAGAAAGCAAACTTCTCAATCTGACAGTAGAGATGCTCTGGGGACTTATGATGTTACACAAGTACCCAACATTTTCTAAAATTGATTTTGTCCAGTCTCTATATAGAGAGAGTATTTGCCAAATTGATTTGAACCCACAACCTTGATGAAAGCTCCAGTATCTATTAGCGGGACTGTATATATGAGGGGATACATGGGACTGTATATATAAGGGGTTTCATGAGACTGTATATATGAGGTTACATGGGACTGTATATGAGGGGATGTTACGTGGGACTGTATATATGAGGGATGTTACATGGGACTGTATATATGAGGGATGTTACATGGGACTGTATATATGAGGGGGTTATCCTTTTTTATTTAACTTTTTTTTATTAATGTAATTTATTTAAACTTTAAATAAATTCTAACAGAGTGTCATTTTGTGTCATTTTGGTAGGTGGTGTGCCCCAGGATTTTGTAAATGTAAAAAATGTGCCGTGGCTCAAAAAAGGTTGAAAATCACTGGGAGCGTTGTCCCAACACAAAGAGGTTGCCAGTTCGGTCCCAGTCAGGCCACATACAGAAACATTGATGTTTCTCTCTCTCCCCCCGCCCTTCATCTCACTCTCTAAAATCAATCAAAAAAATTTTTTTTAATGTTTATGAGGGCTGCCTGGCCTGTGGTGGCATAGTGGATAGAGCATCCACCTAGAACCGGCTGAGGTCGTCGGTTCAAAACCCTGGGCTTGCCTGGTCAAGGCACATACAGCAAACAATGAACAAACTAAAGTGAAGCAACTGAGTTGATACTTCTCGCTCCTTGACCCCTTCTCTCTGTAAAATCAAGAAATAAAATCTTTTTTTAAAAATGTTTAGCCTGACCTGTGGTGGCGCAGTGGATAAAGCGTCGACCTGGAAATGCTGAGGTCGCCGGTTCGAAACCCTGGGCTTGCCTGGTCAAGGCACATATGGGAGTTGATGCTTCCAGCTCCTCCCCCTTGTCTCTCTCTCCTCTCTCTCTCTGTCTCTCTCTCTCCCTCTCTCTTTCCTCTCTAAAATGAATAAATAAAATAAAAAATTAAAAAAAAAATGTTTAAAGGGCCCCAGCCAGGTAGCTCAGATGATTAGAGTCATCCCAATATGCCAAGGTTGCAGGTTCGATCCCTGTTCAGGGCACATATAAGAAGCAACCAATAAATGCACAACTGAATGGAAAGTGTTTATGAGAGATCTTTCAGAGGTACTGAAAATGTAACACTGGAGTGTGGCAATCATTATACAACACTACAAATTTACTAAAAAATCATAACTATACACTTCAAACAGGCAAATTTTGCAGTACATACATTATACCTCAATAAAGTGTTGTTGTTTTTTATAAGTGGTACAGGCATCCCTCAGAGACACTGCAGGTTGTATTCCAAACCACCACAGTTAAGAATGTATCACAAAAATGCAAAGTCATCATCTTTTTGCTGGTGGATGGTCTTGCTTTCAATTTGTAAAACATGCAGCAGATATCTGTGAGGTGCAATAAAGCAAAGTACAATAAAACGAGGTATATCCGTATGTTTATCTGTTCCCTGGAGCAAGACACAAAGCAGCCAAGAGGAAAAGTACAGTAATTTATTCGACAGGAAAATAAAAATGAAAATATTCAATGTTTCCATTTCAGCCCCATAAAGATAGTATTGTGTCTCTGGGGAACTCTCTGTAAACCTTACTAAGACCACAAAAGCTTACTATCTTAAGAGCAGAAAGATAATGAATTTAGAAACTTTAAATGTAAAATAAGAAGAAATGCTTCCATTTTTTTTGTGTGTGTGTATTTTTCTGAAGTTGGAAACAGGGAGGCAGTCAGACAGACTCCTGCATGCGCACGACCGGGATCCACCCGGCATGCCCACCAGGGGGCGATGTCTTCCCATCTGGGGCATCACTCTGTTGCAACCAGAGCCATTCCAGCACCTGAGGCAGAGGCCATAGAGCCTTCCTCAGCGCCCGGGCCAACTTTGCTCCAATGGAGCCTTGGCTGCGGGAGGGGAAGAGAGAGACAGAGAGGAAGGAGAGGGGGAGGGGTGGAGAAGCAGATGGGCGCTTCCCCTGTGTGCCCTGGCCGGGAATCAAACCCGGGACTCCTGCACACCAGGCCGACGCTCTACCACTGAGCCAACCGGCCAGGGGAAATGCTTCAATTTAATTTCCTATTTTAAAAGATGGTCATGTCTTTACAAGTACAATGACAACAGTTAATTCCCTCAGCTAAACAAAACATTCAAGTAGGGGATTTTCTGGTATTTTTGAAGATCAATTTGCATTGGTTTCAGGGACTTTTTTTTTTTTTTTTTTTTTTTTTCATTTTTCTGAAGCTGGAAACAGGGAGAGACAGTCAGACAGACTCCCGCATGCGCCCGACCGGGATCCACCCAGCACGCCCACCAGGGGGCGACGCTCTGCCCACCAGGGGGCGATGCTCTGCCCATCCTGGGCGTTGCCATGTTGCAACCAGAGCCACTCTAGCACCTGAGGCAGAGGCCACAGAGCCATCCCCAGCGCCCGGGCCATCTTTGCTCCAATGGAGCCTTGGCTGCGGGAGGGGAAGAGAGAGACAGAGAGGAAGGCTTGGCGGAGGGGTGGAGAAGCAAATGGGCGCTTCTCCTGTGTGCCCTGGCCGGGAATCGAACCCGGGTCCTCCGCACGCTAGGCCGACGCTCAGTTTCAGGGACTTTTGCTGAGTTTCTCAAAACAGCAGTACTATATTTTATTTACTCCATTTGCAACTACAGAGATCAACCAAAACTGCACCAAATAAACAAACACAATTAACATTTGCTTTGAGCTATGAAAATATTAACCTACTCTGACCTCCACTGCACCAACTTCAGCAAAACCTGGGTCAAGAGTCTCAACTTCCCAAAACAGCACAGGTGTCTCTAATTTCAGTCCTGCTAGTCTCCTCTCTGCCTTTGGCTAAATCAGTAGCCAAAAAAATAAAAACAAAACAAAAAACTCTACTAACTCATATAGGTATTTTCTTTCTTTCTCCATAAAACAATGTTCTAGCAGACACAAATTAAATAACACGTGTCAATATACAGTTCTGTTTTTGCCTGGCTGGTGGTGGTACAGTGGATACAGTGTTGACCTGGGACGCCAAGGTCCCAGGTTTGAAACCCTGAGGTCGCCAGCTTGAGCATGGGGTCACCAGCTTGAGTGTGGGATCATCGAAATGATCCCATGGTAGCTGGCTTGGGCCCAAACGTTGCTAGCTTGAGCAAGGGGTCACTGGCTTGGCTGGAGTCCCCCAGTCTAGGCACATATAAGCAATCAATGAACAACTGAAGTGCTGCAACTACTAGTTGATGTTTCTCATCTTTCTCCCTTGCTGTCTCTGTCTTTCGCATATAAAATATAATATACAGTATATGTGTATGTATATATGTACATATATATATGTAATTTTTTTCTCTAAATGGCTATAATAAAGGTCAAAATAGTCCTTGGCCAGTTGGCTCTGGGGTAGAGCATCGGCCCAGTGTGTGGAAGTCCTGGATTAAATTTCCAGTTAGGGCACACAGGAGAAGTGACCATCTGCTTCTCCATGCTTCCGCCTCCCCCTTCTCTCTCTCTTTTCTCCTCCCACAGCCATGGCTTGAATAGTTTGAGCAAGTTAGCCCGTGCACTGAGGACAGCTCCATGGCTTCACCTCAAGCGCTAAAAATAGCTTGGTTGCCAAGCAACGAAGCAGTGGCCCCAGATGGGCAGAGCATCGCCCAGTAGGGGGGCTTGCTGGGCGGATGCCAGTTGGGGAGCATGCAGGAGTCTATCTGTCTGCCTCCCTGCCTCTCACTTAATAAAAAAATAAAGTAAAATAAAAAAATAAAGATCAAAATAGTTCAAGATAGTGATATTCACTATATTTTCCACTTAGACTTGAAAAACTATAGTATCAATAATCTTTATATATTTCATAGAAGACCATATTGTGCAAGTTTACAGTAACATGCCTAACCCTTAGTAGACATTCAAGAAATGTTAGTTCTCTCTGTCCTTTCTGTTAATTCTTACAGTATTTCCCTGAAATATTTCCTGTTTATTTTTACCCCAATACAAAATAGGAGAACAGAAAGAAGATAATTTCCTGACTGACCACCCATACCAGACCCTAAAAATTCAGGCCATCTGATGATGATAAAGGGATGATTTTGCAGAAGTTAAACTTTAATCTCCCCTCTTTACCTTCCTTCCTAAGAAGCAGTGTCAATTCTAAAGACCATGTTCCCTCTGCCATAAGAAGTGGCTCAAATGTTTTTCCTTGTAGCAATGTATTATCAGTTCCTATCCTTTGTGACTGAGAGAAAGCCAATCTCAAGAACCTATGCTGTTCTAAGTGCAGATGCAGCAAAGTACAAAGCCATGGAACCCCATGTACAAAATCACGGGATTACTGTTTGGGTGTTTAAGGGGGAGAACTATCATTTGTTATGGTTTTTGCTGTTATTTTTTTTGGGGGGGGGGGATGGCCATCAAGTTCACTGTCCAAGTGATCAAAGTTTCCCGCACGAATGAGCAATAGTGTTTCCACATAACTTACGACAATGGAAAGCTAGAACTACATGAACTAG
This sequence comes from Saccopteryx leptura, assembly GCF_036850995.1. Taxonomy (NCBI): domain Eukaryota; kingdom Metazoa; phylum Chordata; class Mammalia; order Chiroptera; family Emballonuridae; genus Saccopteryx; species Saccopteryx leptura. The sequence continues at coordinate 312,498,539 of NC_089503.1, forward strand.
CATTAGTCCTTACTTTGACAGGAAAGGTTCTGATAGAAATAGGTTTGCAGAGCTGTGTGAAGCTGCCATCTATAGCTCTTTCTGTAGACATCAGACATAAGATATATGAGTCAAAGCCCTATGTGCTGTACTTTTGTTCATGCTCTGGAGCTTAAGATAGGAACACAAGCAAGTTATGTCAAATTAAACTCTAGAGGCTACAGATGAACAGATACTATCATCAGCATTAAAAATTTATAGCTGTCAGCCTGACCAGACGGTGGCGCAGTGGATAGAGTGCTGAACTGGGATGCAGAGGACCCAAGTTCAAAACCCTGAGGTCGCCGGCTTGAGCGTGGGCTCACCAGCTTGAGCATGGGGTCGCTGGCTGGAGCATGGGATCACAGACATAACCCCATGGTTGCTGGCTTGAGCCCCAAGGTCACTGGCATGAGCCCAAGATTGCTGGTTTGAGCAAGGGGTCACTCACTCTGCTATAGCCCCCTGGTCAAGGCACACATGAAAAAACAATCAGTGAATAACTAAGGTGCCACAACGAAGACTTGATGCTTCTCATCTCTCTCCTTCCCTGTCTGTCTATCCCTATCTATCCCTCTCTCTGTCTTTGTCACAAAAAAAAGAAAAGAAAAAAATTATAGTTGTAACAGCCTGGCTACTATACTAGCTAGGGAGACAGGCCCTTTGGTACATTTAGTCTACCATTAACAGAAGCTACTGAATTTCAGAGTGACCAGAAGAATTAGCTAACCTGTCACTTTCCACTACCCCAAGCTGGTTTTAAGCATAATGGCTCCAATACAAGAATTCTGCCGTTTAAGGATAGAGTCGTGGTGTGTAAGCGCATGTGTATAAATTCATGGTTCTGTCCTATGACCGCCAACATTTTATATTGTTGTACTGTTTGACATTTTCTACACTCTAGTACAGGGGTCCCCAAACTTTTTACACAGGGGGCCAGTTCACTGTCCCTCAGACCGTTAGAGGGCCGAACTATAAAAAAAACTATGAACAAATCCTTATACACACTGCACATATCTTATTTTAAAGTAAAAAAACAAAATGGGAACAAATACAATATTTAAAATAAAGAAGAAGCAAATTTAAATCAACAAACTGACCAGTATTTCAATGGGAACTATGCTCCTCTCACTGACCACCAATGAAAGAGGTACCCCTTCCAGAAGTGTGGCAGGAGCCAGATAAATGGCAGCGGGCCATAGTTTGGGGACCCCTGCTCTAGTAACATACTAGGTGTAATCTACAATATTAGATAAACAATATAACCACAAAGATTGTTTACCTAAACAATAATCAAATCTGATCTATTCTAGTTAAGAAGAACTGAAAACACTAACAAAAACACCTTAGGCAAGAAAGAGTAGCCTGACCAGGCGGTGGCGCAGTGGATAGAGTGTTGGACTGGGATGCAGAGGACCCAGGTTCGAGACCCCGAGGTCACCAGCTTGAGCGCGGGCTCATTTGGTTTGAGCAAAAGCTCACCAGCTTGAACCCAAGGTCGCTGGCTCAAGCCAGCAGTTACTCAGTCTGCCGTAGCCCCACGGTCAAAGCACATATGAGAAAGCAATCAATGAACAACTAAGATTTCGCAATGAAAAACTGATGATTGATGCTTCTTATCTCTCTGTCCCTGTTAAAAAAAAAAAGAAAGAAAGAGTAAATAAACTTGGAACCTACCTTGTTTTACAATTCCCACAGACAGATGAAATTCAATTCCACGCCAACCATACCCTTCGATCACTAAAACACAAACAAAAAAATAAATGTTCATGCAATATAAGCAGTCCTTCCAGTTCTTAAAGGGTATTTGGTTTCAAGAAGCTGTTTCCTTCTTTTTTTAATAATATTTTATTTAGTGATTTTAGAGAAAGGAAAGACAGAAAGAGGGGAGGAGCGGGAAGCATCAGCTCATAATAGTTGCTTTTCATATGTGCCTTGACCAGGCAAGCCCGGGGTTTTGAACCAGTGACGTCAGCATTCCAGGTTAACACTTTTTCCACTGTGCCACCACACATTACACTCAAAAGAAGCTGTAGTCATATCTCCTTTCTATGCTCACAACAGTGGGTAAACTCTGTCAATGGCAAAAATGCCCAGAGAAAGAGCCTGACCAGGCAGTGGCGCAGTGGATAGAGCGTTGGACTGGGATGTGGAGGACCCAGGTTCGAGACCCCGAGGTCGCCAGCTTGAGCGCTGGCTCATCTGGTTTGAGCAAGGCTCACCAGCTTGAGCCTAAGATCGCTGGCTTGAGCAAGGGGTCACTCGGTCTGCTGTAACCCCCTGGTCAAGGCACATATGAGAAATCAATCAATGAACTAAGGAGCCGCAACAAAGAACTGATGTTTCTCATCTCTCTCCCTTCCTGACTGTCTCTATCTGTTCTTCTCTCTGACTCTGCCACAAAAAAATAAAAAATAAAATGAAATTAAAATAGTGATATCACTTTTAAAAAGATTTTTAAAAATCCCCAGAGAAGGAGAATTAAACAACAGGTAACACTAACTGAGCACTTACTATATGCCAAGCACTATTCTAAGTGCTTAAATGTACAGTATTGATTAATATAATCCTCACAACAACCCTGTGGGATACTCCTGTTAACTCGTTTTTCAACCAAATAACAACTGACCTTACACCTCTGAAAACTGCTCTTACTGGTTTTAAGAAATGCCTTTTAAATAAATATGGGCAATTCAACCATTGTAGCTGGACTGTTTCAATGGCTGCTGTGTTCCATGTCCATACACTCATTATGCATTTCTTGGGTCCCCAAAATGTGCTGAGCACTATACCAGGTGCTAAAGAAGATTCATTCTCTCTCTGCCCTTTAGGAGTTGAGAAACTAATTTGGGAGCTAAATCAGACTAAACTACAAGAAATGGTTCAACAAATGAACTGCCCTATGAGGTACATACTCTAGTCTATATGCAATAATTCAGTTTAAAAAATAATAATAATATTTAGGAAAAGGGAGGGAAAGTTGCACATAAACCTAGACCTTTAAAAATAGGTTACATTGGCAAAGTAAGGAGAAAGGTTCTTCATGTAAGAAAATAAGAACAAAAACATGGTGGCAGGGATACAATGTACCTCAGGTCCTTCATAATCTGATCCCACCCAGTTGTACTAGCCTTTGCTGTCTGTGGCCATTGATCTCCTTCTACCTCCCCATTAGCCAAACCAAACTTCTTACTTATAAAACACAAAATCTTTGATAGTTTGTTTCTCCTACTGCCTGGAATGTTCTTCCCCTCTTTCCCGGTCAGTAACATTAATCCTAGTATACAGCAGGTACTTAATACAATATAAGCATTACTGTAAATAGCTTTTATTATTATTTAAGATCCGATTGTGGCCTCAATGGATAAGAGTATGGGCCAAGCATATGGACACCTCAGGTTTGATCCTCGGGCAGAGTACACAGGAGAAGCTTCTCCGCACCCCACCCCCATCCCCTCCTCTACCTGTTCCCTTCTCACAGCCAGTGGCTCAGACTGGTTCAAGCATGGCCTCAGGCACTAAGGATAGCTGGGTTGGACATGTCAGTCTCAAGTGCTAAAAATAGTTCAGTACTCAAGCATCAGCCCCAGACAGGATTGCCGGGTAGGTCCTGGTTGGGGCACATGCGGGAGTCTGCCTCACTATATACTATCTCCCCTCCTTTCACCTAAAAAAAAAAAAAAAAAAAAAAAAAAAAAAAGATCCAATTGAAACATTTCTCTAAAGCCTTTTCCAATTCCCCAATTAATCTACTCAGTGCCTCTCTACCATAATCACATGGCATTTGTCCATTTCTCCATTACAGTGGTAAAACATTTTATTGTCCGAGGTTTCCATTTTTCTCTTACTTGTCTGAACAAGAAACATCTTCTATACAGCCCCAGGACCTAGCAGTGTCTGGCACATAATAGGTACCCATTACATACTTGTTAACTGAAGGCCCAACTGACTCAAATTTACAAAATGAATTAACAATAGGATTCTTCTAAAAAGTCAGCTCCCTTTGTACATTTAAACAACACAGTCTGTCAAAATCTAATGCACTTTTACATTTTCATGAATGTCTGCTACATAATTACACCAACAATTCATACACAAAAAAAGTCAAAGTGCATTCACTAGAAACTACCAGCTAACTAGTTTTTGCCTGACAACAAAACAAGGTCCTCCTTGCTCTGGCCAGTTAGAGCATCATCCTGAAGAACAGAGGTTGCAGGTTTGATCCCCGGTCAGCGCATATACAGGAACAGATTGATGTTCCTGTCTCTCCTCATTCCTCTCTCACTAAAATCAGTAAATAGAACTTTAAATTTTTTTAAAAAGGACCTCATCTGGCCCTGGCTGGTTGGCTCAGTGGTAGAGCGTCGGCCTGGCGTGCGGAAGTCCCGAGTTTGAGTCCCGGCCAGGGCACACAGGAGAGGCGGCCAGGGCACACAGGAGAGGCACCCATCTGCTTCTCCACCCCTCCCCCTCTCCTTCCTCTCTGTCTCTCTCTTCCCCTCCCACAGTCAAGGCTCCATTGGAGCAAAAGATGGCCCGGGCGCTGGGGATGGCTCCATGGCCTCTGCCCCAGGTGCTAGAGTGGCTCTGGTCCCAACAGAGCGATGCCCCTGATGGGCGAGCATCGCCCCCTGGTGGGCGTGCCGGGTGGATCCCAATTGGGTGCATGTGGGAGTCTGTCTGACTGCCTCCCTGTTTCCAGCTTCAGAAAAATACAAAAAAAAAAAAAAAAAAAAAAGGCCTCATCCATACCAACTGAGAGAGAAGAAATTAACTGAATTGGTCATTTAGGTATTGTGCTGGTGACCTCTCACTGAATCAATGCCACAGTTCTGTATGCAATATATATGGGTTTTGTTTTGTTTCGTGTTTTGAAAGAGGGGGACAGGAAAGGAGAAAGATAAGAAGCATCAACTCACAGTTCCAGCACTTTAGTTGTTCACTGATTGCTTCTCATACGTGCCTTGACTGGGGGGGGGGGGGGGGGGGGGGGGTGGTTCAAGCTAAGCCAGTGATCTTGGGCTTCAAGCCAGCAAATTTTGGGCTCAAGCAAACGGCCATGGGATCATGCTGATGACCTTGCACTCAAGCTGGTGAGCCTGTACTCAAGCTGGCGACCTCCGGGTTCCAAGTTGACATTCTATCCACTGTGTCTCCACTGGTCAGGCACAATATATATGTTTAAATAGGTATTTATATTGCCTTTAGTCATGGATTGTTGATATTACAAATTTAGAAGTCCAATCATAAATCCAAGGTTTATTTATAGAAACTTTCCATACGGTAGGACTTTAAGAAGTAAAACAGCAGCCTTTTCCTTGCTGAAAGCAGAAGGTAGCAAAGCGCCAAGGGAGCAAAGCCTCTCCGAACTGTTCTTGGCACCGAATAAAGCAGAGGAAGAATGTGCAGGGCAAGCAGGAGCCTCACTGAAAATCAGTCACCCAGGGCAACAGGCATTTTTAATGTCTGTACTATTCAAAGTTTAGAATTAATTTTATACCTGCCTATGTTCATTGAAAGCACAGTTTCGCCTGACCTGTGGTGGCGCAGTGGATAAAGCGTCGACCTGGAAATGCTGAGGTCGTTGGTTCGAAACCCTGGGCTTGCCTGGTCAAGGCACATATGGGAGTTGATGCTTCCAGCTCCTCCCCCTTCTCTCTCTCTGTCTCTCTCTCCTCTCTAAAAAAATAAAAAATAATAAAAAAAAAAGAAAGCACAGTTTGTGGGTTGGAACTTCAAAAATGTTCTAATGTGCAAGTCTGTCCACATATTAATCCACTCAGCCAGGTTTGAACATGCCAAACTTAAAATACTGTCTGGATCATTATGCAAAGGTATGAGCTCAATCCTTTATTCTCAGGAAAAGGAACTCACAGGAGAGTAAGTAAAGCAATAGTATTTCAATGAAAGCCTTAACAGAAAAAGGCAACTCCTAAATAGTGATGAGTTACTTTTAAAATATATCTAAATGGAAATAAGATACAAGGTGATGATACATTTATTACAATTATTAATCTCAAAATAAGATCCTAAATTTTTAGTTCCAAGTTGTCAAAAAGTGTATTTTGAAACTGATTTTTAAAAATTTTCTACATGAGACTACCTTATAAAAAAAAGGGTTTTAGCCTGATCAGGTGGTGGCACAGTGGATAGAGCATCGACCTGGGATGCTAAAAGCCCGAGATTGCTGGCTTGAGCTCAAGTCTGTATGAACACAGACATGGTTGCTGGTTTGAAGCCTAAAGTCACTGGCTTGAAGCCCAAGGTTGCTGGCTTGAGCCAAGGGTCACTGGCTCAGCTGGAGCCCCCCGGTCAAGTCATGTATGAGAAAGCAATCCATGAACAAGTAAGGTGCCACAACTTTGAGATGATGCTTCTCATCTCCCTTCCTGTTGGTCTGTCTCTCTCTCTCTAAAAAAAAAAAAAAAAAAAAAAAAGGTTGCTTTAGTCATCCATTGAGTAAATACCTTGAGAATCCAAGTCTAACTTACTGTATATTGAAATGAAGTATATTTATATGTAAACAAAATTATAAGCAAAGTCTTTTAATCTTTTATTTTACTGGGTTTTTGAGAAGTGCCAATAAAATGTGAAATGACTAAATTTTTATAACTAAACCTCAGAAGTTCACATACCCAATCACTTCATTTTCAGTTTGGAACCAGAGCAAAAAGGTTAAGTGACATGCTCTGGCCGGTGGCACAGTGGACAGAGCATCATCCTGGAGCACTGAGGTCTCCAGAGGAATCCCCAAGGGCACCACCTCAAGCGCAGTCAGGGCATGCATAAGAAGCAATCAAAGGGCGTACAACTAAGTGGAACAATGTGAGTTGATACTTCTCTCTCTCTCTCTCTCTACCCCTTCCTTTCTCTAAAAAAAAAAAAAAAAAAAAAAAATCCAGTGAGTTGGACTTATTTTACAACATACTACTAAACACACTGCCTTTTATTAAGACAGAAAATGTTTTGGAAATTAAAAACGAAGAAAAGTGGCCTGACCAGGTGGTGACGCACTGGATAGAGCACTGAACTGGAACACAGAGGACCCAAGTTTGAAACCCCGAGGTTGATGGCTTGAGCACAGGCTCACCAGCCTGAGCACAGGGTTGCTGGCTTGAGTATGAGATCATAGACTTGACTCCATGGTCACTGGCTTGAGCCCAAAGTTCGCTGGCTTGAAGCCCAAGGTTTTTGGCTTGAGCTCAAGGTCACTGGCTTGAGCAAGGGGTCATTCGCTCTGCTGTAGACCCCACCAGCCCTCAACCCCCCCACCCCCGGTTAAGGCACATATGAGAACACAATCAGTGAACAACTAAAGAACCGCAACAAAGAACTGATGCTTCTCATCTCTCTCCCTTCCTGTCTCTCCGTCTCTATCTGTACCTTTCTCTGTCTGTCACAAAAAATAGAAATAAAAAAACGAAGTAAAGTGCCTGACCTTTGGTGGCACAATAGATACAACACTGACCTGAGGCACTAAGGTCCCAGATTTGAAACCCCAAGGTCGCCGGCTTAAGTGCAGGCTCAGGGGTCGCTGGCATCGACATGATCCCATGGTCAATGGCTTGAGCAAGGGGTCACTAGCTCAGTTTGAGGCCCCCAGTCAAGTCATGTATGAGAAACAATCAATGAACAACTATAAGTGCTGCATCTACAACTTGATGCTTCTCATCTCCCTTCCTGTCTGTCTCACTTGCTAAAAAAAAAAAAAAAAGAATTATTCAGACTGCTGTGTTGAGAATAAAGGAAACGGTGGAAGCTGGGCATTTAGTTAGGAGGTACAACAACAATCCAAGCAAGAGAGTACAGTGGCTTAGACTACAGTGGCAGCTGCAAGGATGGGTGAGAACTGGTTGATTTTGGATTTTTTTTTTTTTTTTTTTTTTTCATTTTTCTGAAGCTGGAAACAGGGAGAGACAGTCAGACAGACTCCTGCATGCGCCCGACCGGGATCCACCCGGCACGCCCACCAGGGGGTGACGCTCTGCCCATCCTGGGCGTCACCATGTTGCGACCAGAGCCACTCTAGCGCCTGAGGCAGAGGCCACAGAGCCATCCCCAGCGCCCAGGCCATTTTTGCTCCAATGGAGCCTTGGCTGCGGGAGGGGAAGAGAGAGACAGAGAGGAAAGCACGGCGGAGGGGTGGAGAAGCAAATGGGCGCTTCTCCTGTGTGCCCTGGCCGGGAATCGAACCCGGGTCCTCCGCACGCTAGGCCGACGCTCTACCGTTGAGCCAACTGGCCAGGGCTTTGGATATATTTTAAAGGTAGGTCCAGTAAGTTTCCTAGCAGACTGGATCTGAGGAATGAGAAGAGAAAGATAAGATTAAAAGTTTTGACCAGCCTGACCAGGCGCTGGTGCAGTGGATGGAGCGTCGGACTGAGATGCAGAGGACCCAGGTTCGAGACCCCGAGGTCTCCAGCTTGAGCGCAGGCTCATCTGGTTTGAGCGCAGGCTCATCTGGTTTGAGCAAAAGCTCACTAGCTTGGACCCAAGGTCGCTGGCTGGAGCAAGGGGTTGCTCCGTCTGCTGAAGGCCCGTGGTCAAGGCACATATGAGAAAGCAATCAATGAACAACTAAGGCCTGACCTGTGGTGGCGCAGTGGTTAAAGCGTCGACCTGAAAATGCGGAGGTCGCCGGTTCGAAACCCTGGGCTTGCCTGGTCAAGGCACATATGGGAGTTGATGCTTCTAGCTCCTCCCCTCCTTCTCCCTCTCTGTCTGTCCTCTCTCTCTCTCTGTCTCTCCCTCTCCTCTCTAAAAATTAATAATAAATTAAAAATCATGAAAAAAAATTCTGTAAAAAAAAAAAAAAATGAACTAAGGTCTCGCAATGAAAAACTGATGATTGATGCTTCTCATCTCTCTCCATTCCTGTCTGTATGTCCCTGTCTATCCCTCTCTCTGACTCTCTCTCTGTTCCTGTGTAAAAAAAAGAAAAAAAAAAGTTTTGACCAGAGCAACTAAAAGAGTATAGTTGTCATTAAGTAAATCAAAGAAAGCTCCTAGTGGGAGGAAAAAAGTTTAGAGGAAACAAATAGTTTACTTTTAGTTTCCTATACGTTGTTTGAAACATTTGGCTTTCCAACTTTTCCAACAGATAAATAGGGCCAGGTTGATAAAATAATGATTTTTAATATTTCTATTTTAGATAAACCATAGGTTTTATTTGTCCTAAAAGCTACAGTTTTATAAAAAATTAATTTCAGCAGTTATAATATACACAGAAAAGCTACTCATTAAATTGATGCTGATTAATTCCCAATGACTGACCATATCTTGTAAAGCTGTAGATCAAGACTGAAATCCATTCTAATTCACAGTCACAGGTATGGGGTTAAATCTCAGTCAATGAAGAATAATAATGAAATAGAATGAGCTCCGGGCATCTGTTACCTACACTGAATTCTTCATCTTACCAGCAATTGAAGAACTCCAGTGGTTGGTCCTAACATGATCAACTACAGTCTGACATATTCCTCTTATACTAAACACAAATTTCTCTACCCTTCTGTTCCCTGTAAGGTCCCCAAAAAATCAGGTCTCTAGAGCCTGAGAACAAACACATATAGGAAGAACAACAATACAGAGAGGAGCCTACCCAGGACCAGCACTATTCCCACATTATGGGTCAAGGTCATTTAAGAAATCACAAAATCACATCTTCTCAGACTTTGAAAGGAATCATCATGTGTCAATAAATATTTTCCAAGTGACTGTGAGCTAAATGCTATGGATACACAGATGATTATGACAAAATTCCTATTCAAGGCATTATGAGCTAAGTACTTTAATAGAGGAATTAACTAAGGGTTACAGGAGTATAAAGGTGGAAATAAAAGAGCAGCTTTTCAAAATAAATTGCCAAGAATTAACTTGGGATCACCACATGCACCACCTCCTATCAATCTTACATGCAGAAGACTATGCGGTGAGTCAAGTTAAGAAGAAAGCAAGGTTGCAATTCTTGTAGGGTTAGAACTTCTAACCTCTTAGAAACAGGGTCTTGTTCTCTTATGTACTTGGTTAAAGAAAATAGAGGGGGCCCTGGCCGGTTGGCTCAGCGGTAGAGCGTCGGCCTAGCGTGCGGAGGACCCGGGTTCGATTCCCGGCCAGGGCACACAGGAGAAGCGCCCATTTGCTTCTCCACCCCTCCGCCGCGCTTTCCTCTCTGTCTCTCTCTTCCCCTCCCGCAGCCAAGGCTCCATTGGAGCAAAGATGGCCCGGGCGCTGGGGATGGCTCTGTGGCCTCTGCCTCAGGCACTGGAGTGGCTCTGGTTGCAACATGGCGACGCCCAGGATGGGCAGAGCATAGCCCCCTGGTGGGCAGAGCATCGCCCCTGGTGGGCGTGCCGGGTGGATCCCGGTCGGGCGCATGCGGAGTCTGTCTGACTGTCTCTCCCTGTTTCCAGCTTCAGAAAAATGAAAAAAAAAAGAAAATAGAGGGGATTATGATCATTTCTATCCCCCTTTATTTTCTTTTCCACAAAAAAAAACTGGTATGAGAAAATATCATTCTAATCCAACCATTATTTTCTTATTGCCAATCTCTCCACATTTTATAAAACAGTACTTAAGCCTTTAAAATATTTGCTGGAAGAAAACAGTGCCTTCTCACTCTGGACAGTTAACTCAGTTGGGAGCATCATCCCAATACATGTAGGTTGTGGATTATATCCCTGGTCAGGGCACATACAGTAACAGATTGATGTTCCTATCACTCTCTCCTGCCCTCTCTATAAAAAGTCAATAAAAAAAAATTTTTTTAAAGAACCAACCAATGAATGCAAAAATAAATGAAACAAGAAATCAATGTTTCTCTCTCTCCTTTCCTCTCTCTAAATATCAACATATAAGTAAAAAAAAAAGAAAATAGTGCCTTATCTTCACATCCTAAAGGAACTTTTATTTATCGTAGGCTACTTACAGAGGTCTAGGTTACAACTTGAACTTCTACAGTAAAACTAACTGCAACCACTTCCAATGCCATTTGACTTTTCCTCTGGCCCAAGCTCTAAACTCTCCACCTCCTAAGGCTTAGGAGTCTTTCTAGCTCTGAGTCTTCTGGCACTCAACTTTTCATTTTGCTGCTAATTTTACTGACTCTCAGGAATTCAGCCACAAAGCAGTACAAGAACCTACTCTATTAATTCACAAACTATATTTCATTTTCATTTTCCAGACAATCTGAAAGGCCTGTAATGCACAGTATGAAAAAGTATCATCTAAAAAAACATACATAGCCTGACCTGTGGTGGCGCAGTGGGTAAAGTGTTGACCTGGAAACGCTGAGGTCGCTGGTTCAAAACCCTGGGCTTGCCTGGTCAAGGCACATATGAGAATTGATGCTTCCTGCTCCTCTCCCTTCTCTCTCTAAAAAAAAAAAACTGAATAAAGTTAAAAAAACATACATATATAAATTTTTTAAGTGTCAACTGTCTTTATACATCTCCAAAACAAAAAATTTATCTCTGACATGACTTTTTACTGATTAGTAACCTTTAATAGAAACATACTTTGCTATGATCACATATTCCAGCAAAGTGCTGCTATTTCAGCAACTACAATGGAGTACATGCTTTCAATAGTGAGTCAGGCCTTTGGAAGTGGTTTAGCACACGGAAATTCACCAGCTGGCATCTACAATTAGATTCAAGGAGACAAATGGAATTTTTTATCAGGTTTTTCCAAGAGTTAACCAGTTCTTAAATTGATTATACATTTCTGAAGTATTTACAGATGAAACGATACATCTAGGAATTGTTTTAAAATATTGAGGAGGAAAGGAAAAACAAGGTTAAACAAGATTGATTATGCGTTGATAATTACTGAAGCTGGGTAACAGTCCATATTGGTGGTTCATTTTGTTAATCTCTTTATTTTTATATGTGTTTGAAATAGTCTATAATAAAGATTTTTTTTTTTAACTTGAAAAACAAATGCAGAACAAAATAATTCTTGGGACCAATGAGCTCCATAATCCACCAGAGTAAAACTGTTCATTTCTTGCCTGGCCTTTGGTGGCACAGTGAATAAAGCATCAACGTGGAATGCTGAGGTCACCAGTTCAAAACCCTGAGGTTGCCAGGTCAAGGCACATATGGCAAGTAGTCAAACAACAACTAAAGTGAAGCAACTATAAATTGATACTTCTCATTCCCCCCACCTCCTCTCTCTGTAAAATCAATAACTAAAATCTTTTTTAAAAATTAAAAAACTGGGCCCTGGCCGGTTGGCTCAGTGGTAGAGCATCGGCCTGGCGTGGAGTCCCAGGTTCGATTCCCGGCCAAGTCACACAGGAGAAGCGCCCATCTGCTTCTCCACCCCTCCCCCTCTCCTTCCTCTCTCTCTCTTCCCCTCCCGCAGCCAAGGCTCCACTGGAGCAAAGTTGGCCCGGGCGCTGAGGATGGCTCTGTGGCCTCTGCCTCAGGCGCTAGAGTGGCTCTGGTTGCAACAGAGTGACGCCCCCTGGTGGGCATGCCGGGTAGATCCCAGTCGGGCGCATGCGGGAGTCTGTCTGACTGCCTCCCCGTTTCCAACTTCAGAAAAATAAAAAAATAAAAAAATAAAAATTAAAAAACTGTTCATTTCTTAAGACATACCTCAATTCTAATACATTTCTCACTGAACAAATATTTATTGAGCACAACAACCATGTGCCAGGCATCAACCTAAGTACTGAAGATGCAATGATAAACTAAATTCTATCTGCCTGAAGTAACTGAGTAGTCTTATGAAAGAAGCAAGCACATGGTGTCATAGACAAAACAAGAGAGAGATCTCATCTAACTCTCCCTAGTCAGGAAAAAGCTTCCCAGGCACCATCTAAGTTAATTCTGAAAAATTCAACCCAAATAACTGAATCATTTCTTTTTTTGTCCATATACACTTTTATCACCTCATAGAACAATAAGTAAATAAATGCCTGCTCCTTTCTCAACTAAAGTATTCATTTCTCTATAAAGCTGAAATTATCAAACTCATTCATTCAACAAATATTTATTAAACACCATGCACCAGAATGTGCTAGACAAAAAAATAAAATATGGTCTGCCCTAGTGGACTTTATAATCTCAGACCACAGGAAGACAAAAACAAATAAGCAAGCTATCAAGAAGAAAAATAATTTTAAACCTCTCCATGCTTTTAAGAAACAAAGAAGGGACTTCGTGGGCAGAAAGTACCAACTTTTTCGATAGGGTAATAAGGAAAGTTGAACCAATGCAGGCAGAGGGATGACAGGATGATAATGTAACTACTGAAGGGTAAAGGAATTCCAGACTAGGTGGTGAGATCTGCATAGATAAAAGCATGCTTACAACGTAGGTTATGGGAAGAAATCTTGATAGTTTTTTTGTTTGTTTGCTTTTTGAGAGGCAGGGAAAGAGAGACAAGAACACAGAGATGCTCCTGTATGCGCCCTGACGGGGAAACTGAACTGGAATCTCCACGCTCCAGGACAACACTCCAACCAACCGAGCTATCCAGCCAAGGCTTTTTTTTTTTTTTTTTTTTAAACACAGAGAGGAAGGAAGAAAGAAAGAGGGGAGGGGAAGGGAAGCATTCATTTGTTGTTCCACTCAATCACGCATCCATTGGTTGCTTCCCATGTATGCCCTGACCGGGGATCAAACTTTGTTCTCCTGAGTTTAACCAACTAAGCTTTTTAACCAACTAAGCTAACTAACCAGGGAGAAATCTTGGTTTTAAATGCTGGGAAACCATTGGAAGTAAGGGCTTTAAGCAGAGAAGTGACATGATTCTGTTTATGTTTTCAAGATCATTCCTGCTACTCTGAAGGGAATGAATTGAAAGAAATAATTTTTTACCAAGAGGAATTTTAGATGAGTAAAACCAAACACCAAAACTGATTTTGGCCAGTGAAAATCATTTCTGCATACACTAACATCTAAATCTTTTAAATTGCCTGCTTAGTCCAGCTTCACCTACAGTTTTGTTCTGTTTTTTGTTTTTAATGCTTACAACCAGTAGGTCATGACCTCTGAGGAGTCTCTGGGAAGTTGAAACAAGCCCATATGCCTGGGGGTTAGCATTCTTCTCATTCTCCAATTGCCAGTCAGATTAATTTTCATTTACTCCTCTCCTATTCCACAGTGTCCTGACTGAAAGGAAGGGAGAAGGGGACTTCCTCAAGTGTTTCAAGAGACAATAAACTTTACTGAACAGATGATAAGGAATGTGATTGCATAACTTTTCTTCTCATTGCCAACTATGTTCCAGGTAAGAATTCCACTATGAAAGTATGGTAATTCTAATTTTCCTGTCCAAATTATCCCAGAAAGCTGCCTAAAGCACATCCACTTATTTCTGCTTTTTAAAAAGTTTCCTCATTACAAAACTGAAACAAGAATAATTTTTTTTTTCCTGAAGTTAGAAATGGGGAGGCAGTCAGACAGACTCCCGCATTCCACCCAACCAGGATCCACCCGGCATGCCCACCAGGAGGTGATGCTCTGCCCATCTGGGGCATCGCTCTGCTGCAATCAGAGCCATTCTAGCACCTGAGGCAGAGGCCATAGAGCCATCCTCAGCGCTCGGGCCAACTTTGCTCCAATGGAGCCCTGGCTGTGGGAGGGGAAGAGAGAGACAGAGAAGAAGAAGAGGAGGAGGGGTGAAGAAACAGATGGGCGCTTCTCCTGTGTGCCCTGGCCGGGAATCAAACCCGGGACTCCTGCAAGCCAGGCCGCTGCTCTACCACTGAGCCAACTAGCCAGGGCCAAGAATAAATTTCTAATAGTATTTGTAATTGATAAGGAAAGAAAAATAAATTCCATTGTTAATCCCTGGGGCATATAAATAAGAAATCTTAACTTAAAAAATGTCAAAGTAGGCCCTGGCCGGTTGGCTCAGCGGTAGAGCGTCGGCCTAGCGTGCGGAGGACCCGGGTTCGATTCCCGGCCAGGGCACACAGGAGAAGCGCCCATTTGCTTCTCCACCCCTCCGCCAAGCCTTCCTCTCTGTCTCTCTCTTCCCCTCCCGCAGCCAAGGCTCCATTGGAGCAAAGATGGCCCGGGCGCTGGGGATGGCTCTGTGGCCTCTGCCTCAGGCGCTAGAGTGGCTCTGGTCGCAACATGGCGACGCCCAGGATGGGCAGAGCATCGCCCCCTGGTGGGAAGAGCGTCACCCCATGGTGGGCGTGCCGGGTGGATCCCGGTCAGGCGCATGCGGGAGTCTGTCTGACTGTCTCTCCCTGTTTCCAGCTTCAGAAAAATGAAAAAAAAAAAAAATGTCAAAGTAATGGCTGCGTGAGAGATACCCTTGATCTCTCCCCTTAAAATTTCAATAAATTGAACAGCTATAACTCAGATAGGGGACCCCAGCTGGGCCCACAGGCTTACCTGAAAGATATGCACATCAAATCAACTAAAGAAAATAACAGGGCCCTGGCAAGTGGCTCAGTGGATAGAAAGTCAGCCTGACATATGAATATCCCAGGTTTGATTCCCAGTCAGGACACACAGGAGAAGCGACCAACTGCTTCTCTCCCTCCCCCTCTCCCCCTTCTCTCCTTCTTTCCTTCCCACAGCCAGTGGCTAGATTCATTCAAGCATGGCCCTGGGCACTGAGAATAGCTTGGATGGTCCAAGCGCATCAGTCTCAGGGGCTAGAAATAGCTCAGTACTCAAGCATCAGCCCCAGACAGGGTTACTGGGTGGAGCCTGGTCAAAGAGTATGTGGAAGTCTGCTTCACTATCTCCCCTCCTCTCACCTAAAAAAACAAAAATTAAAAATGATTTAAAAAAAAACAAAAACAGCCTGACCTGGTGGTGGCGCAGTGGATAGAGCGTCGGACTGGGATGTGGAACGACCCAGGTTCGAGACCCTGAGCTCGCCAGCTTGAGTGCGGGCTCATCTGGTTTGAGCGAGGCTCACGAGCTTAGACCCAAGGTCGCTGGCTCCAGCAAGGGGTTCCTCGATCTGCTGAAGGCCCACGGTCAAGGCACATGTGAGAAAGCAATCAATGAACAACTAAGGTGTTGCAACGTGCAATGAAAAACTAATGATTGATGCTTCTCATCTCTCTCCGTTCCTGTCTGTCTGTCCCTGTCTATCCCTCTCTCTGACTCACTCTCTGTCTCTGTAAAAAATAAATAAATAAATAAACAAAAAAAACAAAAACAAAAACAAAAAACGAGACCCATGGTGGTGCAGTGGATAGGGCAGTTCGAAACCCTGGGCTTGCCTGGTCAAGGCACATAGAACAATCACTCAAAGCAATGAACAGCTAAAGTGAAGCAACTATGAATTGATACTTCTTACTCCCCATCCCTCTCTCCTCTCTCTGTAAAATCAATAAACAGTAAATAAAAATCTTAACAAAAACTAATTATTTTAAAAAAGAAAAAAAAAACTGCCCTGGCCAGATAGTTCAGTTGGTTAGAGCACTGTCCCAAAACATAGAGGTCATAGGTTCGATCCCTGGTAAGGACACATACAGGAATAGATTTGTGTTCCTGTCTCTCTCTACCTTGCTCTCTCTCTCTCTTCCTCTCTCTACAATCAATAAACATTTTTAAAAAAAGAAAAGAAAAGAAAAGAAATAAACAGCCTGTCCAGGTAGTGGCTCAGTGGACAGAGTGTTGACCTGAGATGCTGAGGACCCAAATTCAAAACCTCGAGGTTGCCAGCTTGAGCATGGTATCATTGGCTTGAATGTGGGGTCACCAGCTTGAGTGTGGGATCATGAACATGATCCATGGTTACTGCCTTGAAGCCCAAGGTAACTAACTGGCTTGAGCAAAAAGGTCACTGACTTGGCTGGAGCCCCCTCCCCAGTCAAGGCATGTATGTATGAGAAGCAATCAATGAACAAGTAAAGTGCCACAACTACAAACTGATGCTTCTCATCTCTCTCCCTTTCTCCCTCCCTCCTCTGTGCCTTAAATCAGTGGTCCCCAACCTTTTATGGGCCACGGACCAGTATAATATCAGAAAATATTTTCACGGACCAGCCTTTAGGATGGGACAGATAAATGTATCACGTGACCAAGACAAGTGCCAAGAGTGAGTCTTAGATGGATGTAACAAGGAATCTGGTCATTTTTAAAAAATAAAACATCGCTCAGACTTAAATATAAATAAAACGGAAATAATGTAAGTTATTTATTTTACCTCTGCAGACCAGTACCAAATGGCCCACAGACCAGTACTGGTCTGCGGCCCGGGGGTTGGGGACCACTGCCTTAAATGACATACTCGACCAAATGGAGATAATAGACATTTACAGAACATTGCATCCCAGAACATCATATTATACATTCTTTTCCAGTGTGCATGGAACATTTTCATGGACAGACCATATCTTAGGCCACAAAACTAACCTCAACAAAATCAAGAAGACTGAAATTACACCAAGCATATTTTCTGACCATACGGCTCTGAAATTAGAATTCAACTGTAAAAAGTAAGTAAAGATACCCACAAAAATGTGGAAATTACACAACATACTTCTGAAAAATGACTGGGTCAAAGAAGAAATAAAAGCAAAGATCAAAAGATATGTACAGGCTCTGGACAACTGGCTCAGTGAATAGAGCATCAGCCCAATGTGCAGACGTCCCAGGTTTGATCCTCAGTCGTGGTACACATGAGAAGCAACCATCTGCTTCTCTTTCCCTCTCTCTCCCTCTCTTGCAGCCAGTGGCACGATTGGTTTGAGAGTCGGCCCTAGGCAATGAGGACAGCTCAGATGATTCGAGCGTCAGCCCCAGACGAATATTGCCAGGTCGATCCCTGTCGGGGCACATGCAGGACTCTGTCTCTCTGTCTCCTCTCCTCTCGTTAAAAAAAAAAAAAAAGATATATACAAACAGTAATGACAATACAACATATCAAAACTTCTGGGATGCAGCAAAGCATTCTATAAGAGGGAAGTTTATATCATTACAGGCTTATATCAAGAAATAAGAGAAATCCCGGCCTTGGCTCAGCGGTAGTGTGAAGTCCCGGGTTTGATTCCCAGTCAGGGCACACAGGAGAAGTGCCCATCTGCTTCTCTACCCTTCCCCCTTCTCCTTTCTGTCTCTCTCTTCTCCTCCCACAGCCAAGGCTCCACTGGAGCAAAGTTGGCCCGGGCACTGAGGATGACTCCACGGCCTCCGCCTCAGGCACTAGAATGGCTCCAATTGCAGTGGAGCAATGCCCCAGAGGGGTCGAGCATCGCTCCCTGGTGGGCATGCCTGGTGGATCCCGGTCGAGTGCATGTGGGGGTCTGTCTGACTCCTCCTCCCCCCAACCTCCACCCCCCACTTCTCACTTTGGAAAAATACAAAAAAAGAAAAGAAAAATAAATAAGAGATATCCCAAGTAAACAACCTAACACTACATCTTGAAAGAACTAGAAAAAGAAGAATAAAGGCAACCCAAAGTCAGCAGAAGAAAGAAAATAGTAACTATTAGAGAACTAAACATAATAGAGAACCAAAAATCTATAGAAAAAGTTAATTCAAAGAACATGTTGGTTCTTTGAAAAGATCAATTAAATTAACAAACCCCTGGCTAGACTCACTAAGGAAAAAAGAGATGACTCATATAAACAAATTCAAAATGAAAGACAAGAAATTACCACAGACATCATAGGTATACAAAGGATCATACTGGAATACTATTAAAGATTTTATAACACCAAATTCAACAATCTAAAAGAAATGGATAAGTTCTTAGAACTATACAATCTTCCTAGACTGAGTCACAAAGAAGTGGAAAGCCTAAATAGATCAATAGTGAGGAAACAGAAACAACTATCAAAAACCTCCCCAAAAATAAAAGTCCATGACCAGATGGCTATACTAGTGAATTCTACCAAATACTTAAAGACTTGGTACCTATCCTTCTCAAAGCCTTCCAAAAAACAGAAGAAAAAGCAATACTCCCTAACACATTTTATGAGGTCAACATAACCCTGATACCAAAACCTGGTAAGGATAACACAAAAAATGAAAACTACAGACCAGTATCTCTAACAAATACAGATGCAAAAATCCTGTCTACTCCTCTCTTGCTTAAAAAAAAAAAAAAATGGGGAGAGGACCTGAACATTCTTCTCCCTAGAACAGTACAAATGGCCAACAGATACATAAAAATTATTTGAGGCCTGACTTGTGATGGAGCAGTAGATAAAGTGTTGGCTTGGAACACTGAGGTCGCCCTTTTGAAACCCTGGGCTTGCCTGGTCAAGGAATATATGGGAGTTGATGTTTCCTGCCTCCCCCCAGCCTTTCTCTCTCCTCTCTAAAATGAATAAAAAAAAGCCCTGGCCGGTTGGCTCAGCGGTAGAGCGTCAGCCTAGCATGCAGAGGACCCGGGTTCGATTCCCGGCCAGGGCACACAGGAGAAGCGCCCATTTGCTTCTCCACCCCTCCGCCACGCCTTCCTCTCTGTCTCTCTCTTCCCCTCCCGCAGCCAAGGCTCCATTGGAGCAAAGATGGCCCGGGGGCTGGGGATGGCTCTGTGGCCTCTGCCTCAGGCGCTAGAGTGGCTCTGGTCGCAACATGGTGACGCCCAGGATGGGCAGAGCATCGCCCCCTGGTGGGAAGAGCGTCACCCCATGGTGGGCGTGCCGGGTGGATCCCGGTCAGGCGCATGCGGGAGTCTGTCTGACTGTCTCTCCCTGTTTCCAGCTTCAGAAAAATGAAAAAAAAAAAATTAAAATGAATAAAAAAAATAATTAAAAAATTATTTGAAATCAGTTCTATCATTTAGATGTTTCTGAGACTCAAACTCTGGGATTAACAATCTACTGTAATTAAAATTGAGATGGTGTGAAGTTGCAATGATTGCTGGAGTACAGTGAAAACTGTAAGGATCAAATGAAAATCATAGGAGGGCCCGTAGGAGTCATCTAACTTAATGCTCTTATTTTACAGAGGAAAAATCTCAGACCAAAGAGGTTAGAAAACTTGCTCAATATTATATAGCTCATTAGCAACAGAATGAGGTTTTTAAAGCCCCAAACCTACTGATGCCCTGTTAGCCAGCTAATTTCTAATAATAGCTGCTACTTAATCAGCTAATTAAAACATGCCAGGTGCTGTATTAATGATTTTACATATTTATGATCATTTAATCTCACCCAATCCTATGAGGAACACATTATCAAACCCATTTTATAAATGTGAAAATCAGAATTCAAACTCAAGTCTGTCTGATTCCAAAGTCCTTGGTTTCAACTCCTACACTATTACCTCTCTACTTTCCATTCATTCATTCATTCATCAAACACTCACTAAGCAAGTCAGGTACTATCTCAGCCATAAAGGTACTAGTAATGAAGATGGGCAGGGTCTCTGACCTTACAGAGTTTATGGTAACAGTTAAAAAATAAAATAATCACTTCAGGTATGACTTGGTAAGTACTGTGGGGGAAAAACAGCAATGTAATAATAACTACAGAGGCAACATTATGCTACCAATATTATATGAAACGCTAAAAATATAAAACACTACCACCTCACACCAACTGGGATGGCCACCATCAAAAAATAAACACCTTGGCCTGTGGTGGCGCAGTGAATAGAGCATCAAACTGGAACTCTGAGGTCGCTGGTTCAAAACACTGGGCTTGCCCGGCAAGCAACAACTAAAGTGAAGCAATATGAGTTGATACTTCTCACTCCTCCCACCTCTCTTCTCTGTAAGGTCAATAAATAAAATCTTTTAAAAAAAATAAAAATAGCCTGACCAAGCAGTGGCGCAGTGGATAAAGCACTGGACTGGGACGCGGAGGCCCCAGGTTCAAAGCCCGAGGTCACCGGCTTGAGTGCAAGGTTAATGGCTTGAGCAAGGCGTCACTTGCTCTGTTGCAGCCCCACCCCACCCCACCCCCGGTCAGGGCACGTGTGAGAGAGAAATCAATGAACAACTAAGGAGACTAAGGAGCAACACAAAGAATTGATGCTTCTCATCTCTCTCCCTTCCTGTCTGTCTGTCCTTATCTGTCCCTCTATCTGTCTCTCTCTCTGTCTCTGTCACAAAAATATAAATAAATAAAAATAAAGGATACGAACTATTTAAAAAAATAAACAAAGGCTCTGGCTGGTTAGCTCAGTCAGTGTCAAGCTTGCAGGTTCGATACCTGATCAGGACACATACAGGAGGTGACCAATGAATACACAACTAAATGGAACAACAAATGAATGATTCTTTTTCTCTCTCTCCCTTCCTCTCTCTCTAAAATCAATCAAGGTAAAAAAATATAAGCACTGGTAAGATTGTGGAGAAAATGAAACCCTTATGAACTGTTAGTAAGAATGGAGAATGAAAGTACATACTATAAATTTAACCTTAGTGAAAATAACTAACCAAGATTCTGAACCCATCAACAATAACAGGTATTTGAAAAAGTATATTCTGAAAGGCAGATAAAACTACTGTCTTCTTTCTTTAGTATAATATTAATTCTAGTATGAGCATAAGTAGAAACAGCTCCAACCAGAGCAACCTGTCAACAAGAATAGATGTTTCCAAATTAAAATAAAACATCAAGATTACACACCTACGCAATTCCAATGCCCACTTCTTTTTCCCTTGTCCCCATATTCCTGTTAAGTTTCTCTCAGTCCTCTGATATCTCAGCACAGAAGCAAACTCTGACCACTGTACAGGGAAAGGCACTTCATTAAGCTCTCTTACTGGACTCAGATTGCTGCTGTGGGAACTGCCTCCTCTTAAATTTCTGAGGTATTATCAGATAGAAGCAGCTCTTAATCTCCCTGGCTTCCTTTTCAGGTGCATGTGCCAAGAAAAGGTGGAGAAGAAAAACAGAGGTCCACAGTTATCTGAAGTATTTCTACTTTCATCCATTAAAGACTCTGAATTGCATATTCACCTTCAGGCTAGAATTACCATCCATCTTCTTTTATTTACTAAACCCCTTGGTACAGATCTTATATTAGATACATAGAAAAATTAATATTGAGTGTACTTACTACCCCCCAATGAAAATGATGTTTATAGGAAGAAAAGGTCATGAGAAAAAATAATTAAGTAAATGGTAGTTCAGGGAGAGGAGAGTATGAAAACAAGTTTGAGGTTGTATTAATGAAGGAGAGTTATTCTATAAAGGAGGTAAGCCTCAGGCTAACTTAAAAATTAGACAAGGACAGAGTTTGGAGAAGGAAAGGAAGAGACTGTTCAGAGAATTCAAGGCAGCCTGATCAAAAGTCAGGAAAATAACAATTATCAATACAGAAAGATAAAAATAAAAATGTAGTAATTCTGCTTGGTGACCTATAAAAGTATCCATTAGCCATAACCCAGTTTAATGAAAACAGTATACAGCTATAGACTAAGTTCAAGACCAAGAAGTAATTTGCTTCTAGCAACCAAATTAAGTCAGTCCATTCATCCCTCAGAGACTGTACCTGAAAAGGAAGAAATCTGCCATCTCTATAGCTATACCAGGCGATATTCTGAAATGTTTGCTTCCTCTTACCAGACAAGTTAGTATGTACAGAGTTTGTTATTAAGCCTATGCTATTTTTTCAGACAGCAAAGTTAAAGAAATGGTAGCTGGAACAGATTCTAAGAAGAGCTTAACCAGCCTGACCAGGCAGGAGTGCAGTGGATAGAGCGTCAGACTGGGACACTGAGAACCCAGTTTCGAAACCCTGAGGTCGCCAACTTGAGCACGAGCTCACATGATTTGAGCGCAGCTCACCAGCTTGAGCCCAAAGTCGCTGGCTTGAGCAAAAGGTCACTTGGTCTGCTGTAGCCACCCCCCAGCCCCGGTCAAGGCATATATGAGAAAGCAATCAATGAACAACTAAGGTGCCGCAACAAAGAATTGATGCTTCTCATCTCTCTCCCTTCCTGTCTGTCTGTCCCCATGTCCTACTCTCTGTCTCTCTCTGTTTGTCACACACACACACACACACACAAAAAAAAACAGATAAGAAGAGCTTACCCATTACTCACTCTTTGCTTTTATAAGTCAAATGTAAATTTCATATATATACAAATATTGATCGACTTACGACCTATGCCACTTACGACCATTCGACTTTACGACCACCATCGCTAGCCATGATTGCTCCGTGTCTGGCAGCGCAAGCGTTGCCCAGCTGGGTGTACGAAGTGTGGACTGGCTTCCGGCAGCACTACCATCTCCGCGTGCACCACTTCAACTGTTATCCCAGACTCGGTACAGCAATTTGTGTTTTGTGTCTTGGATACTTTTTATCAAACCCCTCCCAAGATGTCTACCAAGAGGAAATTGTCTTTGTAAATATTAAACCAGTTGTACTGGTAATGTAGTGTTTTACTTAAACCTGACGAATGTAAAGATAAGAAACAAAATGGTGTAGAGATGATACAAATGGCATAAAATGAACAAAGAAAATTATGATATATAATAATGAAAGAAAATTATGATAAAATATGACTTAAAGATTTTTATAACATCATTTCACAGTACTGTACATATAGCTTACTCAACTTACGACCAAATCGTGTTATGGCCGGTCTGTCAGAACCAATCATGGTCATAAGTCGAGCACTAGCTGTAATCAACTGCCATTAGTGTAATTCCTCACAGTTAGTAAGTACTTAATTTAGGCAGGGTTTTATGTATGGTAGATGTTCAGTAACTATTTTTAAGAATTAATGACCCAATTTGTACTCAAGACACTACTGCCAGGAGAAGCCAAACAAATTAACTCCATAAAATGACAAGTTAAAAAAATGCAGGAGGATGAGGCCCTGGCCAGTTGGCTCAGTGGTAGAGCGTCGGCCTGGCATGCAGGAGTCCCAGGTTCGACTCCCGGCCAGGGCACACAGGAGAGGCGCCCATCTGCTTCTCCACCCCTCCCCCTCTCCTTCCTCTCTGTCTCTCTCTTCCCCTCCCGCAGCTGAGGCTCCATTGGAGCAAAGATGTCCTGGGCGCTGAGGATGGCTCTCTGTGGCCTCTGCCTTAGGCACTAGAATGTCTCTGGATGCAACAGAGCTACGCCCCAGAGGGGCAGAGCATCGCCCCCTGGTGGGCATGCCGGGTGGATCCCAGTCGGGCGCATGCGGGAGTCTGTCTGACTGCCTCCCCGTTTCCAGCTTCAGAAAAATGAAAAAAAAAATGCAGAAGGATGAAGGATGGGCTATTTCTTTGCAATGGAGCTGCAGGAAGACATATTATACATACATCCACTCATTCAACAGAAATTTGAAGAGCTGTTAATGGGGCCATGCACTCCTATAGTATGCACATGTGTGAGGGTATAGATCAGGTGTTAGAAACTGATCTCAACCAAAGCTGGCATGCAAATATGTTTTGTGTAGTCCACAGAGTGTTGACCCACACAGTATTTTTTAGTCAACTTTGATGCATAATTTTCTTAAAGTAAAATATATGTATTTTAAGTATACACTTTCAATGAATTCAGTGAGTTTTGGCAAATCTACATTTTTGTGCAGTCACTATTCCCAATCAAAAAAATAAAACATCCCTGTTACCCCTCATGTCCTTTTACAGTCAATTTCCACCACCACCCATTCCTACCCCAGGCAACACTGATCTAATTTCTATTACTATAAATTAGTTTTGCCTGTTACAGAGCTTCAATATAAATGAAACTATAGAGAAAGTTGTCTTTTATATGTCATTCATTCACTCAACATAATTGTTTTAAGGTTTTTTTACCTTGTTGCATGTGTTGATAATTCATTGCTTTGTTTATCCACACTTTTTTATCTATTCACCTGTTAATGGCATGAGTTGTTTCCAATGTTTTTGGCTATTGTGAATAAAGCTGCTATGAACACTAATGTGGTCTTCTTGTGAATATATGCTTTCATTTCTCTTAGGTAGTAAATACCAATGAGTAGGACTGTTGGGTTGCATGATAAGTATGTGTTTAAGCTGGTAAGAAACTGACCAATTGTTTTTCAAAGTGGTTGTTTCATATCCTCACCAATACTTGGAATTACCCACTTTTAAAATTTTAGGTATTCTAGTGGAAATGAAATAGAATCTCATTGTGGTTTTAATTTGTATTCCCCTGGTGACTAATGAAGACAGAATACAGCTATAGACTACAAGACCAAGAAGCAATTTGCTTCTAGCAATCAAATTAAGTCAGTCCACTCATCCCTAAGAGACTCTAACTGTAAAGGAAGAAATCATTCCCACTAGAGTATCTAAAATTTTTTAAATGGGTAATTCTAAATATTGGTGAGGATGTGAAATTCCCCTGGTTGAGAATCTTTTCATATGCTTTTTGAACATTCAAATATATTTTCGCCTGACCTGTGGTGGCGCAGTGGATCAAGTGTTGACCTGGAACGCTGATGTCGCCAGTTCAAAACCCTGGGCTTGGCCCTGGCCGGTTGGCTCAGCGGTAGAGCGTCGGCCTGGCGTGCGGGGGACCCGGGTTCGATTCCCAGCCAGGGCACATAGGAGAGGCGCCCATTTGCTTCTCCATCCCCCCCCCTCCTTCCTCTCTGTCTCTCTCTTCCCCTCCCGCAGCCGAGGCTCCATGGGAGCAGAGATGGCCCGGGCGCTGGGGATGGCTCCTTGACCTCTGGCCCAGGCACTAGAGTGGCTCTGGTCACGGCAGAGCGACGCCCCAGAGGGGCAGAGCATATCGCCCCCTGGTGGGCAGAGCTTCGCCCCTGGTGGGCGTGCCGAGTGGATCCCGGTTGGGCACATGCGGGAGTCTGTCTGACTGTCTCTCCCCGTTTCCAGCTTCGGAAAATACCAAAAAAAAAAAAAAAAAAGCCCTGGGCTTGCCCGGTCAAGGCACGTATGGGAGTTGACGCTTCCTGCTCCTCCCCCCTCCTCTCTCTCTCTATCTCTCTCTCTCTTCTCTAACATGAAAATAAAAAATATTTTTTTTTTCTTCTGTAAAATGTCTATCCAAATCTTTTGTTCATTTTTAACTGTGCAATTTGTCATATTACTGAGTTTCAACATTTTTTAACATATTCTGGATATAAGTCCTTTAATATATATACATAGTGTATGTATAAATATCTCTTCCCAGTAGGTGGCTTATGTTTTCATGGTCTTAGTGTCTTTTGAAGAATATTTTACTTTTGAAAAGGTCCAATTTTTCAACTTTTTCTTCTATAGTTAATGCTTTTTTTTTTTTTTAATTTTTTATTTATTTATTTATTCATTTTAGGGGGGGAGAGAGAGAGAAGGAGGAGGAGCAGGAAGCATCAACTCCCATATGTGCCTTGACCAGGCAAGCCAGAGTTTTGAACCTGCAACCTCAGTGTTTCCAGGTTGACGCTTTATCCACTGCGCCACCACAGGTCAGGCGTTAATGCTTTTTATACCCTAAAAAATCTTTGCCTACCCCCAAGGTTGCAAAGATTTTCTCTTACAATTCCTTCTGCAACTTTTATGGTTTTAGTCTGTATGTTTAGGTCTACAAACCACTTCAAATTAATTTTTTGTATAGTGTGAATTAAGGACTGAGAGTTTTTTTGTTGTTTTTTTTTAGAGAGAGAGAGAGAGAGAGAGATGGGAAGGGAGAGAGATGAGAAGTATCAACTCACAGTTGCTGCACTTTATGATTTCTTTCTCATATGTGCCTTGACCAGGGGGAGCTCCAGCTGAGCCAATGACCCCTTGCTCAAGCCAGCAACCTTGGGTTCAAGCCAGCAATTTTGGGCTCAAGCTTGAGACCATGGGGTCATGTGTATGATCCCATGCTCAAGTCAGTGACCCTGCACTCAGCTACTGAGTCCATGCTCACCTCAGGGTGTCAAACCTGGTCCTCAGCGTCCCAGGTTGATGCTCTATACATTGCACCACTGCTTGGTCAGGTGAGATTCATTTCTTTTTTTTTTTTTTTTTTTGTATTTTTCTGAAGCTGGAAACGCGGAGAGACAGTCAGACAGACTCCCGCATGCGCCCGACCGGGATCCACCCGGCACACCCACCAGGGGCCACGCTCTGCCCACCAGGGGGCGATGCTCTGCCCCTCCAGGGCATCGCTCTGCCGTGACCAGAGCCACTCTAGCGCCTGGGGCAGAGGCCAAGGAGCCATCCCCAGCGCCTGGGCCATCTTTGCTCCAATGGAGCCCTGGCTGCGGGAGGGGAAGAGAGAGACAGAGAGGAAGGCGGGGGGTGAAGAAGCAAATGGGCGCTTCTCCTATGTGCCCTGGCCGGGAATCGAACCCGGGTCCCCCAAACGCCAGGCCGACACTCTACCGCTGAGCCAACCGGCCAGGGCCGAGATTCATTTCTTTACATACAAATATCCAACTGGCCCAGCAGCATTTGTTGAAAAGACTATCCTTTCCCCTTCTGAATTACATTTGAGCCTTCACTGAACAATCAATTGGCCATACTTGTGTCTACTTCAGTACTTCCTATTGTATTTCAATGATCCATATCTATTTTTATACCAATACCACATTATCATGATTATTCTAGTTTTAATAATATCTTGAAATCAAGTACTTTAATTCCTCCAAATTTGTTCTTCTGCTTCTAAATTGTTTTAGCTATTCTAGGTCCTTTAAATTTCCATGTAAATTTTAGATTGTTCCGTTTTTGTTTGTTTGTTTTGTGAAAGAGACAGGAAGGGAGAGAGAAGGTGAATAGCATCAACTCATAGTTGCTTTCACTTTAGTTGTGCATTGATTGCTTCTCATAAGTGACCTGACTGGGGCCAAGCCAATGTCCCCCTTCCTCAAGCCAGCAACTTTGGGCTTTTCATTCTAGCAACATTTTGGGGGGACTCAGCTCATGAGCTTTAGAATTGTATGAACAAGCTCATGCTCAGAGCCAGCAACCTCAGCATTCTGGGTTGATGCTTTATCCACTGCACCACCCCCAGTCACACTCCTTGAAAATTTCAGATTCAGCATGTCAATTTTCATAAAAAAGTTTACTGTGCTGAAATTTTTATTGTAAACCCACTGAATCTTCAGATTATCTTGGTTAGATTGAACAGCTTAACATTATTGTGTCTTTTGAACCATGAACATGGTATATATATATATATATATACACATCTCTACTTATTTAGGTCTTTTTTAACTTCTCTCAGCAATGTGTTTTGATATTCAGTGTAAAGGTCTTATATACCTTTCTTAAATCTACTTCTAAGTATAGAATGACAGGAGATATGATAGAAATGGACAAAGTATTAGGTGAAAAAACTCAGAGAATAATGTCATACTAAGAATATAAAATGGTTCAAGATGCCTGACCTGTGGGGGCGCCGTGAATAGAGTGTCAACCTGGGACGCTGAGGTCCCAGGTTCAAAACCCCAAGGTCACCAGCTTGAGCACAGACTCATTGGTTTGAGCACAGGCTCACCAGCCGGAGCGCAGGGTCACTGGCTTGAGTGTGGAATCATCAACATGATCCTATGATCACTGGCTTGAGCCAAAAAGTCACTGGCTTCTGCCCACGGTTGCTGGCTGGAGCAAGGGTTCACTGGCTCAGCCCCTCCCCCCCCCATTCAAGGCACATATAAAGAGCAATCAATGGACAACTAGAGTGATGCAACTATGAGTCATGCTTCTCATCTTTCTCTCTTCCTGTCTCCCTCAAAAAAACCCCCCAAAAATCTTAAAATCATTTAAGAAAGAAAGAAAGTGATCAATTATATTAAATACCATTTGAGAGATAAAGTAAGAAAAATTAAAATGTCCATTCCTTCAGTCATTAATCCATTAAAAATATTTATTAAGAACCTACTACAGCCTGACCAGGCAGTGGCACACTAGAGAGAGAGTCGGCCTGGGATGCAGATGACCCAGGCTTGAAACCCTGAAGTTGCTGGCTTAGCATGAGCTCATTCAGCTTCAGCACAGGGTCACTGGCTTGACCATGGAATTCTAGACATGACTTCATGGTCACTGGCTTGAAGCCCAAGGTCTCTGGCTTGAGAAAGGGGTCACTGGCTTGGCTAGAGCCACCCAGTCATGGCACATATGAGAAAGCAATCAATGAACAACCAAAGTGCTACAACGAAGAACTGATGCTTCTCATAGCTCTTCCTTCCTGCCTGCCTGCCTGCTTGTCTCTGTCTCAAAAACAAACAAACAAACAAAAAGCCTACAGCACTGGCCAGATAGCTCAGTTGGTTAGCATATCATTCCAAAGTATAGAAGTTGCCAATTCAATGCCCAGTCAGGGCACATACAGGAACAGATCAATGTTCCCATCTCTTTCTTTCTCTTCCCTTCTCTTGCTAAAATCACAAAAAATTTTTTTCATAAAACGTTTAAACTTAAAAAAACCTACTACAGCCTGACCAGGTGGTGGCGCAGTGGATAGAGCGTCGGACTGGGATGCGGAAGGACCCAGGTTCGAGACCCCGAGGTCGCCAGCTTGAGCGCGGGCTCATCTGGCTTGAGCAAAGAGCTCACCAGCTTGGACCCAAGGTCGCTGGCTCCAGCAGGGGGTTACTCGGTCTGCTGAAGGCCCGCGGTCAAGGCACATGTGAGAAAGCAATCAATGAACAACTAAGAAGTCGCAACGCACAACGAGAAACTGATGATTGATGCATTGATGCTTCTCATCTCTCTCCGTTCCTGTCTGTCTGTCCCTGTCTATCTCTGCCTCTGTAAAAAAAAAACAAACAAACCAAAAAAAAACAAAACAAAACCTACTACATGCCAAGTACTTTTTGGTGCTGAGGATACAGCAATAAACAAAGTCTCCTCCCCTTGTAAAGATCATCATCTACTTGAAGAAAACAAAAAATAAATGTCAAGTGATAAGTTCTGTGGAGAAAATGAAGCGGGATAAAGGAAACAGGAAACGTCTGAAAATGAGAAGTAAGGTGGCTTTTTTATATATGATGGTATCTCTAATAAGAAGATATCTGAGCAATGATCAGAAAAAAGAAGTAAGCCATGTGGCCTGACCAGGCGGTGGCACAGTGGATAGAGCATCGGACTGGTCACGGAGGACCCAGGTTCGAAACCCCGAGGTCACCAGCTTGAGTGCAGGCTCATCTGGTTTGAGCACAGCTCACCAGCTTGAACCCAAGGTCACTGGCTTGAGCAAGGGGTCACTCAGTCTGCTATAGCCCCCTGGTCAAGGCACATATTGGAAAGCGATCAATGGACAACTAGGGTGCCACAACGAAGAGTTCATGCTTCTCATCTCTCTCCCTTCCTGTCTGTCTGTCCATATCTGTCTCTGTCACCAAAAAAAAAGAAAAGAAAAAAAAAAAGAAAATTTCTGGGTACATAGAAAATGAACAGGCATGAGAAGCAAACAATGAACAACTAAAGTGAAAAAAGAAATGAACATGCATAGAATACCTATTATGTGCTCAACACTTCACATGTAATTTTATGTATTTATCTCACAACTATCTTATGAGGAAATAAGAGATTCAGAAAGATTAATACCCTTGTCGAGATTACAGTCAGTGAACAGTAGAGCCAGGACTGAAAACAGGTGCATTCAACTCCAAAACACATCACTACTATCTCCATAGTAGGGAAATCTACTATGCTTTTTTAAAACAAAACAGTGATCAGAAGAGGTCATACAGGTCAAGTTCTGAGGATCCCTGTTCTAAAAGAGTTTTTTAAACTCACTTGATGAAGGTGAATTTTGGAGGGTACTCAAAAACCCCTTAAGACTTCCAAATAGAACAAAAGGTTACACTATAATTAACTCAGTTTTATTTAGGCACCCAACAGGTTATTAAACATATTGAAAATAAAATGTCATGAATAACTTGTCCAAATTGTACAGATCATGTCCAGTTTTCACACAGTTTCTGCCAGGTTCATCTTCAGAATCAGTTTTCAGGTAAAAGTCAAAGATTATTTTTAAAAACAGGACAATCATGCTACACAGTTAACTGATTTAGAAAATTATTAAATAACTGTTTGACTCAATATATACATAGATTCATGATAGTTATTATGCAAGTGAACCATACCATCTATGAACTTCTAATGAGTAAAAAATAAATTTTTAAATGTATTTAATTTCAAATCATTAGTCTATAATCTCATTATATTCTTGGTTCCCAATTCCCATTCCCCTTGAAAAAAAAAAAATCTAAACAAAAGGAAACATTAACAAGATAATGTGAAATGATTCACTAAATCTATAAAATCAAATTTAAAATACTACATCTTTGCTTCAATGCCATGACCTTAGGCATTAACCTGGAATGTTAGAATTAAAGAGTGAAAGGCTCCTGAAATAAAGCTTTTAGTTCAAGTGATTTTTCATTAAGTATATCAAGCCCTGGCCGGGAAGCTCAGTTCTTTTGAGCACCGTCCAGATAGGCCAAGTTTGTGGGTTCAATCCCCAGTCAGGGTACATATGGGAAGCGACACACAACTAAGTAGAACAAATGAATGCTTTGCTCTCTCTCTCCCCCTTCCTCTCTCTGTCCCTCTAAAATCAATTTAATATATATACATAGATAGATAGATATAGATATAATCTCCCACATATAACAAAATATAAAATCGGCAATAAAGTCAGTTTCACAACCATGACACCACCACTCTTATACCAAAATGTGACATGGTATAGCCTAAAGCAGGGGTCCCCAAACTACGGCCTGCGGGCTGCATGTGCTCCCTGAGGCCATTTATTTTATTTTTTATTTTTTATTTTTCTGAAGCTGGAAATGGGGAGAAACAGTCAGACAGACTCCCGCATGCGCCCGATCGGGATCCACTCGGCATGCCCACCAGGGGCCACGCTCTGCCCACCAGGGGGTGATGCTCTGCCCCTCCGGGGCGTCGCTCTGTTGCGACCAGAGCCACTCTAGTGCCTGGGGCAGAGGCCAAGGAGCCATCCCCAGCACCCGGGTCATCTTTGCTCCAATGGAGCCTTGGCTGTAGGAGGGGAAGAGAGAGACAGAGAGGAAGGGGGGGGGGGGTGGAGAAGCAAATGGGCGCTTCTCCTATGTGCCCTGGCCGGGAATCGAACCCGGGTCCCCCGCATGCCAGGCTGATGCTCTACCGCTGAGCCAACCGGCCAGGGCCTCCCTGAGGCCATTTATCTGGCCCCCACCACACTTCCGGAAGGGGCACCTCTTTCATTGGTGGTCAGTGAGCGATGCCAAAGCGCAGCATCACTCACGTACAGTACTACTTCCGGTGACACAGGACGCACGCGTCACGGCTCCGGAAGCGTGTCATATCACTTGTTACGGCTAGCAATGACAAATATGGAACCGGACATTGACCATCTCATTAGCCTAAAGCAGGCCCCAGTTTCCATTGAAATACTGGTCAGTTTGTTGATTTAAATTTACTTGTTCTTTATTTTAAATATTGTATTTGTTCCTGTTTTGGTTTTTTACTTTAAAATAAGATGTGCAGTGTGCATAGGGATTTGTTCATAGTTTTTTGTTTTTGGGGGGGTTTTTGTATTTTTTTTTCTGAAGCTAGAAACGGGGGGGGGAGAGACAGTCAGACAGACTTCCGCATGTGCCCGACCGGGATCCACCCGGCACGCCCACCAGGGGGCGACGCTCTGCCCACCAGGGGGCGATGCTCTGCCCCTCCGGGGCTTCGCTCTGCCTCGACCAGAGCTACTCTAGTGCCTGGGGCAGAGGCCAAGGAGCCATCCCCAGCGCCCGGGCCATCTTTGCTCCAATGGAGCCTCGGCTGCGGGAGAGGAAGAGAGAGACAGAGAGGAAGGAGAGGGGGAGGGGTGGAGAAGCAAATGGGCGCCTCTCCTGTGTGCCCTGGCCAGGAATCGAACCCGGGACTTCTGCACGCCAGGCTGACACTCTACCACTGAGCCAACCGGCCAGGGCCCATAGTTTTTTTTATAGTCCGGCCCTCCAACGGTCTGAGGGACAATAAACTGGCCCCCTGTGTAAATAGTTTGGGACCCCTGGCCTAAAGAATTAGAAGAGAACAACTCTCAAAGTTCCTGTAAATTTTGAGGTAGTGCAAATAAGTACAAATTCACTACGATTAAGACTGGGGCCCGGGCTAGGGGCTCAGTTGGTTAAGAGTGTCGTCCTGATACATCAACATTGTGGTTCAATCCCTAGTCAGGGCACATACAAGAATCAACCTGGCCCTGGCCAGTTGGCTCAGTGAATAGAGTATCAGCCTGACATGTGGACATCCTAGGTTTGATCCCCAGCCAGGACACACATGAGAAGTGACCATCTGCTTCTCTTCCCCTTCCTCTCCCCACTCTCTCTCTCTCTCTCTCTCTCTCTCCTCTTTCAGCCTGTGGCTCAATTGGTCTGTGTGTGGCCCCAGACACAGAGGATAGCTTGGTTGGTCCATACACATCAGCCTCAGGTGCTATAAACAGCTCGGTTGATTCGAGCATCGGCCCCAGACAGGGGTTGCCAGGTGGATCCCAGTCAGGACAAGTGCAGGAGTCTGTCTCACTATCTCCCCTCTTCTCACTTAAAATAAATTAATTAAATTTTTTAAAAAGAACCAACCACTGAGCCTAACCTGTGGTGGCATAGCAGATAGGGCATCAACCTGGAATTTTGAGGTTGCCAGTTCAAAACCCCGGGTTTGCCCAGTCAAGGCACATACGAGAAGGAAATACTGCGAGTTGATGCTTCCTCCTGCCCCTCCCCTCTCTCTCTCCTCTCTCTAAAATCAATAAATCTTTAAAAATAAATTAATTAAATAAAAAGAACCAGCCAATGAATGTATAAATAAGTGAAACAATAAATCACTGTTTCTCTCTTTCCTTCTTGTCTCTAAAATCAATACTTTTTTTTAAAAAAGGAGACTATGGCATCACTTACACCATTTACAGTTACTAAAACATGATTTAAAAAGTTAAATTTAGACATTATACTATGCCCACTGAGCAAATTAAAATATGAAGTCACTGTTGTAGCTTTCCATTTCAGGAATGGCAACAAGGTACATACAAGAGCCTGACCAGGCAGTGACACTGTGGATAGAGCATCAGCCTGGGATGCAGAAGACTCAGGTTCAAAACCCCGAGGTCGCTGGCTTGAGCACGGGCTTACCAGCTTGAGCATAGGGTCATTTACTTGAGTGTGGGATCAACACATGACCCCTCAGTAGCTGGCTGGAAGCCCAAGGTTGCTGGCTTGAGCAAGAGGGTCACTGGCTCAGCTGGAGCCCCCTGATCAAGGCACATATGAGAAAGCACTCAATGAGCAACTAAGGTGCTGCAACAAAGAATTCATGCTTCTCATCTCTATCCCTTCCTGTCTGTCTGTCCTGTCCCTATCTGTCCCTTTGTCTCTATCTCTCTCTCAAAAAAAAAAAAAAAAAGGCTACATACAAGGAATACTGCAAATATTTTGATTATTACCATCAAGAATTCTCACTATATTGGCATTTCTCACCAACTATGCAAAAGAAAGTGAACAGGAACAGACATTTACTAGAGGCAGTTAGGCACTTCATACATTTTAATATAGGGAGTCAGCATCTTTTTTTAATTTTATTTTATTATTTTTTTTGTGTGTGTGTATTTTTTTGAAGCTGGAAACGGGGAGAGACAGTCAGACAGACTCCCGCATGCGCCCGACCGGGATCCACCCGGCACGCCCACCAGGGGCCACGCTCTGCCCACCAGGGAGCGATGCTCTGCCCCTCCGGGGCATCGCTCTGCCGCGACCACAGCCACTCTAGCGCCTGGGGCAGAGGCCAAGGAGCCATCCCCAGCGCCCGGGCCATCTTTGCTCCAATGGAGCCTTGGCTGCAAGAGGGGAAGAGAGACAGAGAGGAAGGAGAGGGGGTGGAGAAGCAAATGGGCGCTTCTCCTATGTGCCCTGGCCGGGAATTGAACCCGGGTCCCCCGCACGCCAGGCTGACGCTCTACTGCTGAGCCAACTGGCCAGGGCCGGGAATCAGCCTCTTTTAATTCGAAGACAGACTGGGTTCAAATCTTGAGTGTGATCTTACCAATAGTTCGTTTTTCCAAGCTTATCTTTCCTGACCTGCAAAATAGTACTACTATATACTTCACAGAGCTGGTGAAGATTAACAAGGTAGCACTATGGTGATGCCGCTGTTACTTCCCCTTACATTTCCCCATAATTCTTACAACAACCTCATGCTGTAAGAATTAATTCCATTTTACAGATGAGGAAACTGAGTCACAAGGTGGTTCAATAGTGAGCCCATGGTTATACAGCTGATAACTGTCAGAACCTAACTCTGTTCATGCCCTTAAACTTGATATGTTACCTCACTAGTTATTTTACTCTCTTGTACTGGAGTATTTGGAATTTTTTTCAAATTACATCTATTATACTTTAAATTTTGATACCAGAACAAAGGTTTTTCAAAAATACCAAAGTCACATATAGTAAATAATAGTGTGATAAGTTTAGATGGTGATATGGATTAAAAAGCTATGGTACATATATACAATGGAATACTATGAGGCCATGAAAAAGAAGGAAATCCTACCTTTTGCGACAACATGGATGGATCTGGAAACTATTATGTTAAGCGAAATAAGCCAGGCAGAAAAAGAAAAATATCATATGACCTCACTCATTTGAGGAATCCAATGAACAAAGTGAACTGAGGAATGGAATTGAGACAGAAGAGAAATCAAAGGGACCAGAGGATAAGAGGACAGAGGGAAAAGGGATGATAGGATGGGATAAACCTGAAGGGAAGGGGTGAGGGCGCTATGGGGAGGGGGTCAAAGAGATGTTGAGGGGAATATGGGGGAGAGGGGATGCATTCGGGGCAACACTAGAATGTATGTAAACACAATAAATTAAAATCAATTAAAAAAGTTTAGATGATGACAGATGATTACTAGAATTTACTGGGGTGATCACACTGTAAGGTATAAAAATGTCAAATCACTATATTGTACACCTGAAACTAATATAAGTAATACTGTATACCAACTAAAATAAAAAAATTTATAGCCTAGCCTGTGGTGGCACAGCAGACAGAGCATTGATCTGGAATGCTAAAGCCACCAGTTCGAAACTCTGGGCTTGCCCAGTCAAGGCACATATGATAAGTTCACAAGCAAGTAATGAACAACTAAAGTGAAACAAATATGAGTTGATGCTTCTCACCTCCCCCCTCTCTGTAAAATCAAGAAAAAAGATCTTTAAAATAATTGTAAAAAGGTCCTGGCCAGGTAACTTGGTTAGGGTATCATCCTCATACACCAAGGCTCGGTCCCCCATCAGAGCACATACAAAAATCAACTATTATACATAAATAAGTGGAACAACAAATCTATGTTTCTCTCTCTCTCTCTCTCTCTCTCTCTCTCTCTCCCTCTCTCTCTAAAATCAATAAATTAAATAAAGATTTCATTTATAAAGAACCAGAGTCACCCATAATTCTCACAATTTTAGAGGTAAAAAACCTGTAAGTAGCCCCCCATCTTCAAATTCAGTAATAGAAGACACACTCCAGATTTCAAAATGATCTATCTAAAATACTCATTATTAGCACTCACTTATACAGAGAGAATGAATTCTAAATGCATATGAACAAGAATGAGTAAGGAAGCAAATGAATCACATACACCACAAAAGTAAAAATGTGGTATCCAACAGAGGTTGCCAGTTAAATCCCCAGTCAGGGCACATACAGAACAGCTCAATACTGTATTCCCGTCTTTCTCTCTCCCTTCCTCTCAATAAAATAAATGGTTAAAATATATAATATATATGGTATCCACAGAAAAGAAAAATTTTCACAGCACTCAGTCTTCGAAGGAGTCTACAGATGTTTTATTATAGCTACATGCGCCAACCTTAAATATAGGGTGAAGACTTTACCTAGGCTCAGCTACCAGACTGTTGTGGAACCTCAAACCATTTAATTTCTCAGTGCCTCTGTTCAACTAAACAATGAAAATTGGACTTGAATCACTAAACCACAGAACTAAAGGAAACATAACACCCTGGTCTGGTGCCTTAGTTGGTAGGGTATTCTTCCTACACACCGAGGTCGTGGGTCCAATCCCTGGTCAGGGCACGCAAGAGAAGCAACCAATGCCTGACCTGTGGTAACATGGTGGATAAAGTGGCAACCTGAAATGCTGAGGTCACCAGTTCAAAACCCCAGGCTTGCCCAGTCAAGGCACATAGAAGAAGCAACTACTATGAGTTGATGCTTCCTGCTACTCTCCCACCCTTCTCTCTCTCCTCTCTCTAAAATAAAAAAAATAAAATAAAAAGAGAAAAGCAACCAATAGCGCACAACTAAATGGAAAAACTAAGGAGAATGAATTATATTGCTACAGTGAGGGTCAACTAAGTTGATCCCCTTTCCCCTCTTTCACTCTCTCAAAAAATGGAAAAATAAACGTTAAACAATTAGCTCCACCCAATGCACTTTGGCAGATCACCCAACTTCTGCTTTAACACCTGCAGCAACATGGAATTCAATGATCTTGACTCTTCGTAGAAGTGATACAGTACTTTTAAGAATCTCTGGGCCCTGGCCAGTTGGCTTGGCAGTAGAGTGTCAGCCCAGCATGAGGAAGTCCCAAGTTCGATTCCCAGTCAGGGCACACAGGAGAAATGACATCTACTTCTCTACCCTTCCCACCTTTCCTCTCTCTCCCCCCCTCTCTCTTCCCCTCCCGCATCTATGGCTCAAACATTTTGAGCAAGTTGGCCCCAGGCGCTGAGGATGGTTCCATGCCCTCACCTCAGGTGCTAAAATAGCTTGGTTGCTGAGCAATGGAACAGAGGTCCCAGATCAGCAGAGCATCGCTGGGGAGGGGGCTAGCCAGGTGGATCCCAGTTACGGCACATGCAGGAGTCTGTCTCTGCCTCCCCGCCTCTCACTTAATAAAAAAACTTTAAAAAATATTTAATTTTTAAATAAAGAATCTCTGCAGATTCTTTTATGACTTAATCACAGATGTCCTCATTCCAGGTATTTTTATTATGGGCCCTAGTTCTACTTCTAAGCTTTTTTGAAGCATATGCACCTTTAAGTACTGCTTCTGGCTAAACCCAATCTGCAAAGAGAGGGTCTAGTAATTGTAAAGAGGGACAACAAGAGGGTATGATATGCCCTTAACAGGCAATTGTACACCTCCTGAGGTCTTGTTTTAATTATGAAGTTCAGCTAAAAAAATAAAATCATTTGTTCACTCTACCTTGTGAAATAAATATTATTAAACATAGGTACTTGAACTAAAAATAATAATACTGAAGGAGCAATGATTGGCATTTCGATGTCTCTTTCTGAATACTCACATAATTCTACATTCATTCATCTGACTCCACCTTCAGTCACCCATGTTCTATGCTACTGCTAAAATTAGTAATGATGATGATGATGCATGTACTATGCATGCTATTCCAAGGATGTGGCATAATTTTACTTAGCTGATCCTCACAGTAGCAACACAAAGCAAGCAACATTATTATCCCCATTTTACAATTAGTAAGCCACTAAGAAGATAAAGTAAGAGTATCGCAGTCACAGCAAACTCAAGGTCACATAACTAGCTAGTGGTAGAGGTAGGATATGAACCCAGAAAATCTAGTTCCTATGCTCTTCACTTCTTGCACTCTGCAACTGCTTGTCTATCATTCTTATAAGTTACTGTTCTCTTCAATATTAGAAAAATTACTCCACCCTCATCTTACCAAGATCAAATATCTATCCTTAGTTTAAATGCTAACCTACAACATTCAAATCACTTCAAATGACCCTAATTCAGTGTTCATGTCCACATATTAGCTGACCATGTGGAAGGCACACATACAGGAAGCATTCAGCAAATATATGTGAATTATTATCTGTTAAAAAAATTAAATCCTCAATTCTCTCATCTCCCCAAAAGTAACCTTTCCTTCCTCTGATTCTTTCCCCCTCATGTCCCAGCACTTTGTACCTTCTTCCAATATTTATGTTTCTATGCTACCCACTGTGACAGCCAGCCTCCAAGACAGCCCCTAGTGCTCCTGGTATTCACTTCCCTGTGTAAGCCCTTCCCACAACGTGTGACTAATAGAATACTGGAGAAAAGATGGTATGTTACTTCTGCAGCTAAGTCATAAAAGACAATGCAACCTGGTCTCTTGGATTATTTGCTCTGAGTGAAGCCTACCGAAGGCATTCAAGTACAAATATTGATCAACTTATGACCTCTGCAACTTACGACCATTTGACTTTACGACCACAATCACTAGCCACAACTGCTCCGTGTCTGGCAGCGCAAGCGTTGCCCAGCTGGGCGTACGACAGTGCGGACCAGCTTCCGGCAGCACTACCATCTCCGCGTGCACCATTTCAACTGTTATCCCAGACTCAGTACAGCAATTTGTGTTTTGTGTCTTGGATATTTTTCATCAAACCCCTCCCAAGATGTCTACCAAGAAGAAATTGTCTTTGCAAATATTAAACCAGTTGTACTGGTAATGCAGTGTTTTACTTAAACCTGACGAATGTAAAAATAAGAAACAAAATGGTGTACAGATGATACAAATGGCATAAAATGAACAAAGAAAATTATGATATATAATAATAATGAAAGAAAATTATGATAAAATATGACTTAAAGATTTTTATAACATCATTTCACAGTACTGTACATATAGCCTGCTCAACTTACGACCAAATCATGTTAAGACCCGTCTGAAGGAACCAATTGTGGTCGTAAGTCGAGCACTAGCTGTAGCTCTCTATAGAGGCCCACATGGAGAGCTGAGATCTCCCACCAACAGCCTGTACCAACTTGCTAGCCACTCTGGAAGATGATTCGCCATCCTTAGTCAAGTTTTCAGATGACTGTAACCCTAGATGACATATTACTGCCATCTTTTGAGACACTGAGCCTGAACCACTCAACCAAGCTACTTCCAAATATCTGACTCACAAAAAATTGTGAGAGATAATGTTAACTGCCTTAAACACTAACTTTTAGGGTAAGTTGTTACGCAATAGCTTAGCTAACATACTACTTTACAAAACTGTAAGCTCCTTGAAAGCAAAGACTGTTTTCCTTGATTCTCAAAATTCCAGTAAGACTTTAGAAATACCCTAAATTTCCTGAATTGTCAGTGGCCCATTCCCTCTGTTCAATGTTCCTTTTCTTCCTAAATGAAACCATTTATAAACTACTCCCCACATCTAATATCTATAATCGATCAAATGTCTTTCTTCCCTTTTCCCTTTCAAAGACCTTCTGAAATATAACCTTACAAAGTTTCCCTCAGCAGATGAAAATATTCCATTTAATGTCAATCAATTCTAACTATCAACCCTAGCACTCACACTCATAAATACACTGCTCACTGTAAATATATATTTTTTCATGCTCATCTTTTGTTCAACAAATATTTACTGAGCATCTTTTATGTCCCAAGAATTGCTACTGAAGATTGGAATTAAAAAAAAAAATCCTTGCCCTTGCAGAGCTTACAATCTAGTATATGCTCTTGCCATAGCGGTCTCTCTAAACATAATACAATAATCTTTGTTAATATAACTTCAAAATTATAATTTCCCTTTTGTAAAAAATAATTATTCAAATCTATATATTTTACTCCTTTCACTATTTAATTGGTCATATGTCTGATATTCTTAACTTTGTATACTTTAATATTTAAGATGCAGGCTCAAGAAAAGTCCATTTTGTAAAGTCTTCATACAGAATTTGTATGTATCAATCGGTGCCTTCCATTTTTACTGAATGTTTCCATGGGCCAGACTTTCTAAAAAATGCCACATTTATAAGCATAAAATAAATACCATTTGATAAAGATAGACTTTATTATATAAGCTTTAGCAACTTTAAATCAAATATAAGTATTTCATAGAAAGTAATTGTAATAGATGTAATAAAATGACACATAAGTTGAACTTTCTCACCTCATTCATATTTACTTCTATAAAACAGTGTTAAAAAGAAAAGAGCATATTCAAGTCCTGGCTCTGTCACTAGCCTTAGACAAATTATTTAACTATCCTGAGCCTCAGTTTCCTTATCGTAAAGTGGAGAGAAAATCTACCTCATACAGTTATTGTGAGGATTAAGTAATACATTATAAGCCTAACTTGCCCTGGCCGGTTGACTCAGTGGTAGAGTGTTGGCCCAGTGCATGGATGTCCCGGGTTCGATTTCAGGTCAGGGCACACAGGAGAAGCAACGGTCAAGTTCTCTACCCCTCCTCTACCCCACCCCCATTCTCCTCCTGCAGCCATGGGTTAATTGATTCCGGCGTATTGGCCCCAGGTACTGAGGATGGCTCTGTGGAGCCACTGCCTCAGGTGCTAAAAATAGCTCAGTTGCAAGCATGGCCCCAGATGGGCAGAGCATCGGCCCCAGACAGGGGTTACTGGGTGGATCCCAGCTGGGACGCATGCGGGAATCTATCTCCCCTCCTCTCACTTGGAAAAACAAGAATAAAAATTTTTTAAAAACCCTAACTTAATGCCTGATACATAGTTTGCATCAACAAATGTCATCTACCTTCCTCTTCCCTAGGACTTATACCTGTGGTCAGAAGAATGTTATGAAATCTTTCCAAGCTCAGTTACTTCTGTTTGGAATGGTCTTTGCCTCCTTCATCAATGAGTTAAGATTCAGCTCAAACATGATCTTCTCTTTGAAATACAAAGGAAAGCTCCCTGGACTCTCCCATACAATTCTGGGCTTATATTAAAAGTTTATTTCAGTGTGTTACAATGATCTGTCACTTTCTGCTTCTCTCATTTGACTGTGAGTTCCTCAGGAGCAGGGACCATATGTCATTTATCTTGATAACCTCAGTTTTTAGAAAAACACCTGGTATATTACAGGCATAGAACAAAAGTTTGTTGAATGAATAAATGAATGAGTGAATGAAGTCACTACTTAAGGAGTACCCATAATTCCTACTTGGTGACCCATCCAAACTGTTTTTGCCCTTTATGGACTGAAGTGCTGTTTTATATTTCTTTTGAATCCCTTCCTCATACCACTTGACAGTGTACTAAGGACATGAAAGTCTGCAATAAATACTTTTGGATTATGAGATCCATATACTCTTCCATCATACAATTTTACTCTAAATTCAAAAATTATCCAGGCCTGGCCCTGGCCGGTTGGCTCAGCGGTAGAGCGTCGGCCTGGCGTGCGGAGGACCCGGGTTCGATTCCCGGCCAGGGCACACGGGAGAGGCGCCCATTTGCTTCTCCACCCCTCCGCCCCGCTTTCCTCTCTGTCTCTCTCTTCCCCTCCCGCAGCCGGGGCTCCATTGGAGCGGAGATGGCCCCGGCGCTGGGGATGGCTCTGTGGCCTCTGCCCCAGGCGCTGGAGTGGCTCTGGTCGCAATATGGCAACGCCCAGGATGGGCGGAGCGTCGCCCCCTGGTGGGCAGAGCGTCGCCCCATGGTGGGCGTGCCGGGTGGATCCCGGTCGGGCGCATGCGGGAGTCTGTCTGACTGTCTCTCCCCGTTTCCAGCTTCAGAAAAATGAAAAAAAAAATAAAAAAATTATCCAGGCCTGACCTGTGGTGGCGCAGTGGATAAAGCGTCGACCTGGAAATGCTGAGGTCGCCGGTTCAAAACCCTGGGCTTGCCTGGTCAAGGCACATATGGGAGTTGATGCTTCCTGCTCCTCCCTCCTTTCTCTCTCTGTCTCTCTCTCCTCTCTCTCTCCTTTCTAAAAAATGAATAAAAAAAAAAATTTTTTTTAAATTATCCTAGTTTGACTAGTGGTGGCACAATGGATAGA
The DNA here is from genome assembly GCF_036850995.1 of Saccopteryx leptura. Classification (NCBI taxonomy): domain Eukaryota; kingdom Metazoa; phylum Chordata; class Mammalia; order Chiroptera; family Emballonuridae; genus Saccopteryx; species Saccopteryx leptura. The sequence goes on from NC_089503.1 coordinate 312,541,150, forward strand.
GCGTCGACCTGGGACACTTATGCCCCAGGTTCAAAACCCGGAGGTCAGCAGCTTAAGCGCAGGCTTACCAGCTTGAGCATGGGATCAACATGATCCCATAGTCGCTGGCCTGAAGCCCAAGGTCACTGACTCAGCGGGAGCCCCCCAGTCAAGCCAAGTATGAGAAGCAATCAGTGAACAACTATAGTGCTACAATTATGAGCTGATGCTTCTCATCTCTCCCCTTTCCTCTCTTTCTAAAAAATAAAAAATAAATTAACCTAATGGATGAGACTTTTGGATGCTTTTTAAAACAGAGGTTCATAATAGTTATTAAGAACTGAAGCAAATGATAGAATTAAGGCACAGTCAGTTTTTTCTTTGCATGTGTTTCTGAAAAAAAAAAAAACAGTAATGTTTTTTTTCTAAATTGTTTCATTAAGAAACTGAGTATCGTAAGTAAAGCCCTTTGATTCACTATGAAAAATGCAAACGACATTAGGCAAAACTTAATTTAATAACTTTCAGCCAAAAGTTCCCCACCCTGCATCATGGGGCTGTGGGCCAGCTGGCTGTACCACCTCACCCCTGGGAGATGGCTGCTTTTCAACAGTAAAACTGAATCAGTGAGATTTGGAGGGGTTTCTTTGGGCTTTTATAGATTTTAAAATGCAGACTTATCGAAAATAAAAGATTATGTTTCAGGCTCTGGCTTCAGGTAGGAAAGATCTGAAAAAGATCTCAAAAACTAGCAACTTGGGGATATTTCAGACCTCTTATGGATTTAAGTGTACGGAAAAACACAGAACGCTAGGTGTAATTTCATATTACATTTAAGTGGTGTGTTTCACATTCATATATACACACACTTCATACCAAGTACAGGCTGGTAGGCAGTTAACCGTCCACCAACTGCCCTTTAGTTACAGCACATAATAGTGAGAAAAAGGAGAAATCCTGACAAAATCAAGTTGGAATGGTCCTTAAATACAAACTAGTCTACCAGTCGTTGTCTACTTATTACAACCCATGTGATAGATATTATCCCCATTTTTCAATGAGGAAACGGAGGCCGAAAACTGAACAGCTGGCAAATGGCAGGTGTGCATCCGACTGGAAAGCTCCAGCCCCACCACAGCATCAGTGCTTCCTCATGGCACCAGCCAAGGTGGGGGCCGTAATCAAAGCGCCCTGACAGACACTTTCTAAGAGAGTCAAGTTCTTCGCTGTCAAGTTTCCAACCTGCCAGAGCCCTCACACCTGGAGGCATTCGCCGCTACACAGGCATCAACAAGTCCAGGTGAGCCTCCCTTGCCTGGGAATCCTGGGGTTGCACATGGGTCCTGAAGGTTTGCACAAGATCTCGAAAAAAGCACCTGACACCCAGTACCTGCAGTCACAATACTCCCGGGGCGCAACGGAGACGGGGACCTCAGTGTCTCCCCACCGGCGCAGCCCGGCCAGGCAGCGCACAGGTGCACGGCCGCGCCCTGGTTCAGCGGCCTGGGCCTGGAGGGGCGAAGAGGAGCGGCGGGGCGCCGGAACCCGCAGGGGGCCGGGGCGTGAGGCCCCCCTGCCCGAACCCTGAGGGTGCCCGTGACCCGGCTGTGAGGAGAGAGGGTGCTCCAGTGGGGCGGGGCGCGGTGGGGGAGGGTCCCTGGCCGGACTCTCACTCACCGCCGCACTCTCCTCCTGGCCCGAGCTCTGCGTCGGTCCCCGCTCCGCTCCGGCTCTCTCTGCGCCTGTCTCCTCCCGAGGCTTAACGTCCAGCGAGGACACCAAGAGCTGCGGAGAAGTTGGCGCGAGCGAAGGGTATGTGGCGAGCGGAGCCGAAGGGGAGAAGATGGGACATTCGTTCTCGCCGCCACCGCGGACACCACAGACACGGTCACCACCGGCTCTTCTCAGCCACGGAAGCTGCGGATCCTCCCACCACACCCGCTCCCGCCTTCCACGCCGCCGCTGCAGGAGTGATAGCAGCACTGGCCAATCAGAGGCCTTGTGGAGGCCGAGCCCGGCGGGCTAAGGAAGAGCGAGGAAAGTCGGGGTACTAAAGTGATGAGGACGGCGGCGGGACTTCCTGTGATTGACGGCCCGACACATCCAGTGGGCAGCGAGGAGATGACCTCATCGCCGAGGGAAGTCTGGAACTGGCGGAGCTGGGGCGAGGAGGTGGGAGAAGATCTGCGAAGAACCAGGGGCGGAACGCGGGACCTGAAAGAAGCCGCAGCCCATTGGCGGTCCTGTCAAGGGGAAGATTGGCGGACGCGCCTGGACCTCGCAAAGTTGCCAAGGGGTCAGCACCAGCCATTCGTCTACTGCATTCACTCTCTCGTCCCCATTTGGATCCTTACAGCGGGCTAAAGGGTTCGCCTGAGGCTAGTAAGTCGATTACTTCATTTTCACATTTCCCAAAAGGACACACAATAAATTTCGCTCTGGCTTGGAACTCTAAATTCTCGTTACAGCTCTCTCCCTACTGAGGCCCGTCGCCTGAGTCAGTGTACCCTACGGTAAAAGGGAGGCTACTGACACCCTACCTACACCTCCCTTCCTGCCTGGTATGTTGAGATCATCGACAGAGAAAGTGCTTTGGGCTTAGAGAAGGAAAGGGACTGAATGAACCCAAAAGCTTGTATGAGGATACCACAGGAAGAGCATCTGTAAAGGGGAAGGCTGCACTAAATGGACTCCGATGACTCTGGAAATTCTAAAATATAAAACGCTGGTATCCTGTTCTTTCTGGCACCCACTCATGCAGCGAAGGTGGGGTAGGGGGATGAGCGCACACGCTAGTCTACTGCGTTAGGCACAGAGCCCACCCATGGACCTGGTTCATAACTTCAACAAGGAGAAAGAATGCAAGCTAACTGGAAGAAAGAAACAAGTAAAGCAAGATTCACTGTGATAAGTACCTTGGTTGAGGCAGGCTGTTAGCTCCCCCTCCCCCAGCAATGAGAAATAACTTCAATTTAGTGGGGTGGAAAAGAGGAGGAAGTGCTTTTCTAAGGTTTGCTGGGAGTGGAGTTACCAGTCAGGGGAAAGGGAGGAATAACAGAAACTAGAGGAAGAAGGGGCTAGGGCATTCTTCCAGGTTTTGGGAGGAGCTTGTGAAGGCACAAAGACTGAAAAAGGGCAACTCATTTTACATTCCAGGATCCATTTTACTAAGATCCCCTGTTCTCCCCCAAAGGTCTCCAGGGTCTGCCCATTGGCACTATTCTTCAAAGAAGGGAGGTAGAGGGTGCCTTCTTACCCCTTCCAATAGCTGCAAAAGCCGAGCTGGCCCTGGGTATTCCCAGTTATTCATCTATACGTCAGCTTCAAGTTCAGCACGAGGGGGTGGTCACAGGAGTTGGGCAGGATGCTTGTGGCCTTTTAGTCACACACCTTCCCCCAAGGCAAGAATCCTTCCACAAAAGTCCCAATAAAATTATTCAACATTATTCAGTATTTCTTTTCTTTTCTTTTTTTTTTTTCTTTTTCATTTTTCTGAAGCTGAAAACAGGGAGAGACAGTCAGACAGACTCCCGCATGCGCCCGACCGGGATCCACCCAGCACGCCCACCAGGGGGCGACGCTCTGCCGTGACCAGAGCCACTCTAGCGCCTGAGGCAGAGGCCACAGAGCCATCCCCAGCGCCCGGGCCATCTTTGCTCCAATGGAGCCTCGGCTGCGGGAGGAGAAGAGAGAGACAGAGAGGAAAGCGCGGCGGAGGGGTGGAGAAGCAAATGGGCGCTTCTCCTGTGTGCCCTGGCCGGGAATCAAACCCGGGTCCTCCGCACGCTAGGCCGACGCTCTACCGCTGAGCCAACCGGCCAGGGCATTCAGTATTTCTTGAGTAAGAGACAGAGGAGGTAAGATGAGATAGTCACTGCCCTGGAGGTGCCTTCACCAAACTGGGGGAAGTTAAGGCACATGCTGAGGTGAGTGTAATGCCAGGCCATAACCCACGTGTCATGACTAACAAGAGGGCGCAGAGGTACGGCTCAGAGAAAGTACTGCTGGTGGGGGAGATTTCCCCAAAACAAAACCCAGATAGGATCTACCTAGACATGGCCTTTGTGAAAAAGCCAAGGTAAAGAAGGAAGCACAAGCATATTTTATTAGTCAAGGGAAGAAAAATATGCCCATTCAGAGCTTCCCAGACATGGTAAACTCACCGCCTCTCAAATAGGCCTGTTCTTTTTGCGGGACAATTTAAATTGCATATATTTTGGTATACTTACATGTATATCATATATATAAAGTGTTTAGGCCTGACCTGTGGTGGCACAGTGGGATAAAGCGTCGACCTGGAACACTGAGGTTGCCGGTTCGAAACCTTGGGCTTGCCTGGTCAAGGCACATATGGGAGTTGATGCTTCCTGCTCCTCCCCTTTCTCTCTCTCTCTCCCCTCTCTCTAAAAATAAATAAATAAAATATTTTTTAAGTGTTTATATATAATTTCTTATAGATGATCTGCCTTCCACTAATCTCTGATGCTATATCCTAATGTTTTCCCCTAAAGCTTCACAGAACACATCTAATACCACTTCATCATGACAACATTCCAAATATTTGAAGATGATAATTATGCCCTCTTTCACACACCCTCTACCCATCTTTCAAATCAATAGGAATGAAGTCCCTTTTTCTTGCCACCATTCCTCAGGTGATGGCTTCCATATGCCTCACTATCATAATGACTTCATGCGATCAATCATCTTTCAGTTTGTTAGGATCTACCAGGGACATGTGTTATTTTTATCCTTCCAGCAAATGTTCCTTTTCTGCTGATAAGGGTAACCTAATTTTCTCCTTTCCACTCTGACTTTACTACTCACTTTTTCCTTTGGGGAGGACTTGGCCCAGTCTTAACCAACCAAGCATTGTTCCCTCCTCCCCATCACCAACATCTATAGTGAGTGATTTAGGGAAAGGTATGTGACCCAAAGCAGTCCAATCAGAATGAATCCTAGAACCTTTGGTGACACTACTGGGACAAAGAAGTTCTCTTTGCCCTGGGGCTGCTGAACTGTCTAGCTGTGCACCTGGAGTTTACGAGGAGAGTCATGGGAAAGAATTAGCTAAAGAATAAAGCCAAAAAAAAAAAAAAGAATAAAGCCAATACTAAGTCAAACTATCAGAGCTGAGACGCAAACAAAGGCCTCAAGAGGTAAGGACTTTGAGAACCTGAATCTAGCTATCTTCTGGCTATTTGACTTTGTAGGTGTCCTTGGTCAAAGTTCTTAGAAACAGAGACAAGCAATTCACTGAGGGAGAAAAAACCTGTAAGGGAGGAAGTCGAGCAGGCGAAGAAGGAAAGTGAAAGAGCCAAGCAAGGCTTGGCCTGATCTTACCGTGCCCTGATCCACAGTGGAGAGCTCTGGAGCACAAATCACACACACCACAGACTTATACCCCATGTGTACCCAGTAGCAGTCAGCCATTGTGAGCCATGAGGGGGTTAAGGCAGCTGCTCCCTTCAGCTGAGTGCAATTCTCTGGAATTGCAGGCACTTAGCAGCTAATACTCACAGCAGCTGGGGAATGGGTGTACTGGCCTGTTAAAGAAAACTGGGAGGGGCACCTTTTGAATCTATGGATCAGATGGGCCAATACTTTTTCTTTTCAGTTGAGTTCTTGTTCTTTGCAACCAAAATGTGAGTCCATAAAATATTCAGATGCAATCTGACCACCATAGAGTACAAGAGACCCTGGCCGACCTTGGTCTGACTCCCTACATCCATTACTATACTAGGCAATCGCATTAGCAAATTTAGGGGCTCAAACTGACTTTATAATCAATCCTTTGCACCCCTTTCCTCTAGAGCTTTTCCCCCACAAATTGATACTAAGCTAAATTCACTCTTTCATGAACTTCTATAAATTATTTAACACAAATATAAGATTTTAAGTTGAAACCTACTAATACTAGTTGTCAGTTTGTCCATTTCCATCATTTGCTGCAACTTGCTATAAACATGCTGATTTGATTCCTTCACCCATCTAACTGACCACCACTTCTAATTTTCTTGCTATTGCTGAAAGGGGCAGACCCAATGACAGAAACCTTCAGCAAACTGCTGGAGACTGATTTCCCCCTTTCCAACCTGCGAATCCACACTCCTGGAAAAATATTCCACTTGTTCTTTTCCTCTGTCCCCAGCAAATCCTGCTCTTTCCTGTTTCCTCTGATGTCTTTGTTCAGGTTGATCCCTCTGCCTAAATGTCTTTTTTATCTATTCACATCCCAGCTCATATCCCACTTCCTCCACTATTCCTCCTGCCGAAATAGATCTTTTCCTTCTCTGACAATCCATAGCGCCTACTGTACCAAACACAATACTAAGTACCCTAAACTTAGCATCTTATTTTATACTCTTGTGGAAAACCCTGAGGTGGGGGCTGTTATGATTCCCAGTTTTTAGATGAGGAAACTGAGACTTAGAAAGGTTTATTAAGTAACCCAATATCACACAGCTGAAAACTAGCAAATCCAGCCCTGGCTGGTTGGCCCAGTGGTAGAGCGTCAGCCTGGTGTGTGGATGTCCCAGGTTCAATTCCTGGGCAGGGCACACAAGAGAAGCAACCATCTGCTTCTCCACCACTCTTCTTCCCCCATGACTCAATTGGTTCGAGTTCATCGGCCCTGAGCACTGACAGGCACCAAAAATAGCTTGGTTGCAAGCATGGCCCCAGATGGGCAGAGCATCAGCCCTAGATGGGGGTTGCCAGATGGATGCCGATTGGGGCACATTCAGGAGTCTGTCTCTCTATCTCTCCTCCTATCACTTACAAAAAAAGAAAAATAAAAAACTAACAAAGCCAGAGTATAGACAGTAAAATAAGCATTCTAGTAAACATTTTTAGGCTGCAGGGGTCAGGAACCTATGGCTCGTGAGCCAGATGTGGCTCTTTTGATGGCTGTATCTGGCTCGCAGACAAATCTTTAATAAAAATAATAATAACGTTAAAAATATAAAACGTTCTCATGTATTACAATCCATTCATTTCCTACCACTCATGTTCATGGTTGCGGGTGGCTGGACCAATCACAGCTGTCCTCCAGGACAACACCAAATTTTTATTGGATAATGTGTAACGTACACAGGTCGTTGTATGGCTCTTATGGAATTACATTTTAAAATATGTGGCGTTCATGGTTCTCTTAGCCAAAAGGGTTCCCGACTCCTGAACTAGAGGAAATATAAAAAAGTGAAATAGATAATGCTTGCCGTCTACGGCCATACTACCCTGAACATGCCCGATCTCGTCTGATAATGCTTGCCCACAACCCAAAACAGGGCCCATAAATGACACAAAATATGAAAATCTGGCCCTGGCCGGTTGGCTCAGCGGTAGAGCGTCGGCCTAGCGTGCGGAGGACCCGGGTTCGATTCCCGGCCAGGGCACATAGGAGAAGCGCCCATTTGCTTCTCCACCCCTCCGCCGCGCTTTCCTCTCTGTCTCTCTCTTCCCCTCCCGCAGCCAAGGCTCCATTGGAGCAAAGATGGCCCAGGCGCTGGGGATGGCTCTGTGGCCTCTGCCTCAGGCGCTAGAGTGGCTCTGGTCGCAATATGGCGACGCCCAGGATGGGCAGAGCATCGCCCCCTGGTGGGCAGAGCGTCGCCCCCTGGTGGGCGTGCTGGGTGGATCCCGGTCGGGCGCATGCGGGAGTCTGTCTGACTGTCTCTCCCTGTTTCCAGCTTCAGAAAAATGAAAAAAAAAAAAAATATATGAAAATCTGTAAGGACAGTGGAAATGAAATAGGAGAAGGGAGATCTCATGTCTGGTGGGAAACTCAGTAAGGCCACGTGAAGGAGTTTATATTTTATAGGCAGGAATGAGGTAGGGCACTCCAAATTAGGGCACACTGTGAGTAATATGGAGGAAGGAAAACATGGGACATGTTTGAGCAAGGGAGTTGTCTGGCTTGTTTGAGAGATAAGGTTGAAAGTTTGGTTGAGGCCATGTTGTAAAAAGTAAAGAATGTCAAGGCAAAGTTGGTATTGAGCTTTTGAAAACATGATCCAAACTGTATGTTAAGAAGATTTACTGGGGGGAAGAGGAGGTAAAAGAGGGTAAAGGGGGAATAAATGGAAGGAGAATTGAGGTGGTAAACACACAATACAATATACTGATGATGTATTATACAATTGTACACCTGAAACCTATATAATTTTATTAATCAATGTCACCTCAATAAATTCAAATTAAAAAAAAAAGATTTAGGCTCTGGCCGGTTGGCTCAGAGGTAGAGCATCGGCCCAACATGTGGAAGTCCCAGGTTCAATTCCCAGCCAGGGTGCACAGAAGAAGCACCCATCTGCTTCTCCACCTTTCCCCCCCTCCTTTCTCTCTCGGTTTCTCTTCCCCTCTCATGGCCAAAGCTCCATTGAAGCAAAGTTGGCCCGGGTGCTAAGGATGGCTCCATGGCCTCCACTTCAGGTGCTAGAATGACTCTGGTTGTAACAGAGCAACACCCCAGATGGGCACCGCATTGCCCCTCGTGGGCATTCCAGGTGGATACTGGTTGGGCACAAGCGGGAGTCTGTCTCTCTGCCTCCTCGCTTCTCACTTCAGAAAAATACACACACACCCCCCCGAAAATTTACCTGGTAGTTAGTTGATTAGATAGCAGCCTGAAATGGGAGTAAGGAGATAAGTTAGGAGATCGCTACTGTTATCCATCCATAGGAAATAAGGACCTATGGTAGTTGTGGCAATAAACCTGAATTACTTTTTTTCCTTATGCTCTAGAAACACTTTGTCCCTTCCTGTCCACTAAAGATCATAACATCCTTGAAAAGTGTCAATCTTTTCGTATTTTTGTTCCCGAGGAAATGTACCGTTCTCAGGAGGTACTGCAATATTGGGTCCATGTGTGTTGTGGACAAAGCAAACTAATTTCTTCTCCTTGCTCCAAAAATCCATTTAATATGTTGTCCTCAGAGAACCTATCAGATGTTAAACTGATAAGAACGATATCTATTCTAAAACAGATATTAACTAAAAGGCTGAGAAGTGATCATTTCTTGATATATAATAATCATTCAGCACATATTTTTGGAGTTGAATTGAATGCATCATCAGGGAGATAAAAATGCTGTGACTCGTTTAAAATGGTTTTGCCTGATCTGTGGTGGCGCAGTGGATAAAGCGTCGACCTGGAAATGCTGAGGTCGCCGGTTCGAAACCCTGGGCTTGCCTGGTCAAGGGACATATGGGAGTTGATGCGTCCAGCTCCTCTCTCTGTCTCTCTCTCTCCCTCTCTCTCTCTCCTCTCTAAAATGCATAAATAAATTTAAAAAATCCTCCTATAAAATGGTTTTAACAGCCTGACCAGGTGGTGGCACAGTGGATAGAGCATCAGACTGGGATGTGGAGGACCCAGGTTTGAAACCCCAAGGTTACCAGTTTGAGCACAGGTTCATCTGGTTTGAGCAAGGCTCACCAGCTTAAACCCAAGGTCACTGGCTTGAACAAGGGTCACTCGGTGCTGTAGCCCCCCCCCCCCCCCGTCAAGGCACATATGAGAAAGCAATCACTGAGAAACTAAGGTGCCGCAACGAAGAATTGATGCTTCTCATCTCTCTCCCTTACTGTCTGTCTGTTCCTCTCTCTGTCTCTCTCTGTCTCTGTCACAAATAAATAAAATAAAATGGTTTTAACACCAGCAATAATCTTTAGTGTTACTTGATAACAAAACTAAGCTGGTTTTGGCTCTGGCTGTTTAGCTCAGTCAGAGCCACCAAAAACACAAAGATTATGGGTTCGACCCTCGGTCAAGGCACAAGCGGGAAGCAACCAATGAATTCACAACCAAGTGAAATAACAATAAATGCCTCTTTATATATATATATATATATATATATATATATACACACACACACACACATACACATATGTATACATGTATTTATGTATGTATATATATCAATAAATAATTTAAATTTAATTTTAAGTTAATTTTTAGAAAACTCAGCCTGACCTGTGGTGACGCAGTGGATAAAGCATCGACCTGGAATGCTGAGGTCTCTAGTTCAAAACCCCGGGCTTGCCTAGTCAAGGCACATATGGGAGTTAATGCTTCCTGCTCCTCCCTCCTCCTCCTCTCTCTCTCTAAAAATGAATAAATAAAATCTAAAAAAAAAGAAAACTAAGCCTGACCTGTGGTGGCACAATGGATAAAGCATTGACCTGGAACACTGAGGTCACTGGTTCAAAACCCTGGGCTTGCCCTGTTAAGGCACATATGGGAGTTGATGCTTCCTGCTCCCCCCCCCCCTTTCTCTCTCTCTCTCTTCTTTAAAATGAATAAATAAATTTTAAAAAATAATAATTTTAAAAAATCTAAGGTAGTTTTTTATTCATCAGCTATTATGTATATCATTGTCTCATTGAATTCTCCCAATGGTACTGACACTATTTCTATTTTACATATCAGAAAAACTAAGGTCAAACAAGTAGGGAGATCAATGGCCCCAGTTTGCATGGACTTTCAGTGCTAAAACCAGGACAGCCCCAGTCAAATCAAAAAAGTTGGTCACTCTATCAAGAGCCCTTTCCCCACAATACAGAAGCCAGGGTTCAACACAAGTCTGACCAAATCAAACCCCCATAAGATTTTATTTTGGCTTTCTGATCAGCCAATATAAATATCTCATTTGGGTTCTTTTGGGACAGAATCCACGTATACTCCTATATTGAATTTGGCTCATGTATTTGGATTCTACTTGAGACCGGAACGTATAGAGAGGCACAGAATCACAAAATGGATGGGTTTTTGTCAGAGAAAAGGAATCCAGACTGAGGAATGTCTTTCCCAGAGGGCACCCTTACTCAAGAGTTCTGCTATTATAACGTGTTCTTTGGCGCCCCCTCGTGGTTGAGGCATGTAACTCCTTCTTTACGTCTTAGACTAGAAGACCAGTGGTTCTCAAACTTTTTGAAGTCGGGGCGCACTTAAAATTCTACATATAATTGTAGGCGCACTATGTACAAGTTTCTAAGAAATATGTTATAATAATTAAGTCAAATATTAAAGAAAAAATATATAGAGTCCAAGTGTGCTTTTATGGTAATTAAATGAAATAAATATGACAAAATTAAATTTATTCTGACATTAAAAAACATTTTTATGTTAAATTTTTTGAGTTGTTTTTTTAGAATTTGTAAAAAAGAGGGGTTAAAAAATAAAAAAAAGACAAAAAGTTATCTTTTTATATATATAGATACATTCTTAGTAAGATTTAGTAAATTCGGCAGGTCCCGGCATGAATGTGTTAAGTTTTTTCATTCTTGTGTTTATGAGAAACATGAGCCTGATGTGTCCTAGCGATTTCTTCAATGTTTGGATATATATTTGAAAGGCAAACTCTCATTTCCTCGTCAATACATTGAAGAATTCCTCTCTTTTTACTCTTAATTGTGTTGAGTGCAGATAAACCCCCACCATACATATCATCTTAACTTTACACCAAACAAAGGATAGAAGAAACTTGCCTCCAGTCTTTCCGGGGAACATGGGGGGTAGTGTAAACAATCCAGCACCACAGCTTAACAGCCTTTTGCAACCTAATCAGGCAAGTGAGGTGGGGGGTTGGGCAAACTGTCAGCTTACAGTCAATTCCCCACACCTCTATCCCCCAAAAGTCTAAACTCCAAAAACCCTGTTGTTTTTTGGTCCCCAACAGGCATATGTTTCTCTGGAATACCATAGGGCACACCTGGAAATCTAGGATGTACCAGTGCGCTCTGGCACACACTTTGAGAACCACTGGACTAGACAATAGGCAACACACTGGGAAACTGTGAGAAGTGGAACCCAATGCAAAGTTTTTTTGTTTTTTTGTTTTTTGGTTTTTTTTGAGACAGAGAGAGAGTCAGAGAGAGGGATAGACAGGGACAGACAGGAATGGAAAGAGATGAGAAGCATCAATCATTAGTTTTTCATTGCGCGTTGCAACACCTTAGTTGTTCATTGATTGCTTTCTCATATGTGCCTTGACCGCGGGCCTTCAGCAGACCAAGTAACCTTTTGCTGGAGCCAACGACCTTGGGTTCAAGCTGGTGGGCTTTTTGCTCAAACCAGATGAGCCGGCACTCAAGCTGGCGACTTTGGGGTCTCGAACCTGGGTCCTCTGCATCCCAGTCCGACACTCTCTCCACTGCGCCACCGCCTGGTCAGGCAACGCAAAGTTCTTAAATGTCAGGAAGCATAAAGATTTTGTTTTTAATGTAAAAACCGCCAGACTATGTGGAGGCTCAGTGGATAGAGCGTCAACCTGGGACGCTGAGGACCCAGGTTTGAAACCCTGAAACCCCAAGGTCACCAGCTTGAGCACAGGCTCACCAGCTTGAGCACAGGATTACAGGCTTGAGCGTGGGTTCATAGACATGACCCCCATGGTCACTGGCTTGAGCCCAAGGTTACTGCTTGAGCAAGGAGTCACTGACTCAGCTGAAATCCCCTAGTCAAGGCACATATGAGAAGCAATCAATGAACAGCTAAGAGTGCCACAGCTATGAGTTGATACTTCTCTCTCTCTCTTCCTGTCTGTCTGTCTCTGTCTCTTACTCGCTAAAAAACAAAACAAACAAACAAATAAAAAACAAAAAGCCATGCCCAAGTAGTTCAGTTGGTTGGAGCGTTGTCCCAGTGTGCCAAGAAATCTAATGAACAGCCTGACCAGGCGGTGGCGCAGTGGATAGAGTGTTGGACTGGGGTGCCGAGGACCCAGGTTCGAGACCCCGAGGTCGCCAGCTGGAGCGCGGGCTCATCTGGCTTGAGCAAAATAAAAAATGCTCACCAGCTTAGACCCAAGGTCACTGGCTCAAGCAAGGGGTTGGTTACAAGCAAGGTCCGAGGTCAAGGCACATTTGAGAAAGCAATCAATGAACAACTAGTGTTGCAACGAAAAACTGATGATTGATGCTTCTCATCTCTCTCCGTTCCTGTCTGTCTGTCCCTATCTATCCCTCTCTCTCTCTCTCTCTCTCTCTCTCTCTCTGTCCCTGTAAAGAAAAAAAAAAAAGAAATCTAATGAACAAATTGAACTGAAGAACAACACAGATACAGAGACATGGATATATGGAACAGACTCACAGCTGTCATAGAGAAGATGGGTTGGAGACTGGATGGTAGGTGAAGAGATTAAGCAAAAAAAACACCCCACATATATATAATACATAGATCCAGACAACAATTTGGTGATAGCCAGGGGGAGAGGGAGGGTAGGTGGAGGTGGGCAAAGGGGAAAGAAACTGAGACAAATAAAACTTTGCCTGGGGTGATGGGTACATGCTACAGTGGGTCATGGCACAGTGGCTAGAGCATCAAACTGGGACACAGAGGACCCAAGTTCAAAACCCCGAGGTCACCAGCTTCAGCATGGGGTCGCTGGCTTGAACATGGGATCACAGACATGACCCCATGGTTGCTGGCTTGAAGCCCAAGGTCGCTGGCTTGAGCAAGGGGTCACTGGCTCAGCTGAAGTCCCCTGGTCAAGGCACATATGAGAAAGCAATCAATAAACAACTAAGGAGCCACAACAAAGAGTTGATGCTTCTCATCTCTCTCCCTTCCTGTCTGTCTGTCCCTATCTGTCTCTCTTGCTAAAAAAAAAAAAAAAAAAAGAAATAATCAGTGACAGCATGAATACAGCTAGTGCTTGACTTATGACCACGATTGGTTCTGACAGACCGGTTGTAACACGATTTGATCGTAAGTTGAGTAGGCTATATGTACAGTACTGTGAAATGATGTTATAAAAATCTTTAAGTCATATTTTATCATAATTTTCTTTCATTATTGTTATATATCATAATTTTCTTTGTTCATTTTATGCCATTTGTATCATCTGTACACCATTTTGTTTCTTATTTTTACATTCGTTAGGTTTAAGTAAAACACTGCATTACCAGTACAACTGGTTTAATATTTGCAAAGACAATTTCCTCTTGGTAGACATCTTGGGAGGGGTTTGATGAAAAATATCCAAGACACAAAACACAAATTGCTGTACCGAGTCTGGGATAACAGTTGAAATGGTGCACGCGGAAATGGTAGTGCTTCCGGAAGCTGGTCCGCACTGTCGTACACCCAGCTGGGCAACGCTTGCGCTACCAGACATGGAGCAGTCGTGGCTAGCGATGGTGGTCGTAAAGTCGATGGTCGTAAGTTGCATAGGTTGTAAGTCGATCAATATTTGTAAGTGTAACAACAAATCAATGTTTCTCTCTCTTCCCTCCCCTCTCTCTAAAAATCTATTTTTAAAAAAATATTTTTAATGTCTGACCTGTGGTGGCACAGTTGATAAAGCATTGATCTGGGAATGCTGAGGTTGCCAGTTCAAAACCCCGGGCTTGCCTGGTCAAGACACATATGGGAGTTGATGCTTCCTGAGCTCCTTCCTTCTCTCTCTCTCTCCTCTCTCTCTAAAAAGAAAAAATCTAAAAAATAAAGTCAACCAATGAATGCATGAATGGGTGAAGCAACAAAAATTAATGTTTCTTTCTCTCTCAAACTAGTTAATTAAAACTAGAATACTTTTTATCTTACATAAAAGCTGGTCAGGCTGTCATAATCCAGGGTAAGAACAATCAAACACAGTTTATGTGGACGTCACCCCCTCCCACACACAAACACACACAATATCAAGATGTGTACATTTCAAAGCAGTATTTCAAAAAGTCAAGATTAATGCCCCCCCTAAACCTTATGATGAGCAATATATCAAAATTTAAAATACAGACAGATGGGATCTGACCCTGCACTTGCCCTACCATGTCTCACTTGCTTCTCCCTATCCCATGAACACTAACTGGCACAGCAGCCAGGTGGAGGACTGCAGAAGGTGGCAGCTCAAGCCTCACCGTGGGAAAATGGAAGTGAGGCTTTTCAGACTTTTGCACCAAACAACCTTCCTAGAAGAGAGAGCATCCCCTGCTTGAGTAACCAGAGGCCTACACTAGGCAAGAAATTTCCTTAAGGCTCTTGTTTAGGCATATTTTGAATATAACTTCATAATATATCTATTTTCGGTTTTGTTCTATTATCTATTATTAAAGTATATATACTTCAGAAGTGTACAGAAAAGTGCACTTACCATAAGTGTACAGCTTAAAGAATTTTCACAAATGGAACACACATGTTAACCAGCACCCAGATCAAGAAAGAGAACAGCACAAGAACCCCGGAAGTCCCTCTTATGCCCCCTTCCATTCACTACCACCCCAAGGTACCTCCAAATTGATATGTGATAGCAGAGATTAGTTTTGCTCAAAACTGTGTTGGTGAGATTAAGTAATATATATATATAATTTTGTATTCATTTTAGAGAGGGGAGAAAGAGAAAGAGAGAAGGGAGGGAGCAGGAAGCATCAACTCCCATATGTGCCTTTACCAGGCAGGCCTAGGGTTTCAAACCAGCAACCTCAGCATTCCAGGTCGATGCTTTATCCACTGCGCCACCATAGGTCAAGCCTAGGCCATATTTTTGTGTGTAGTTATAGTCTGTTCATTCTCATTTTATCCCCTGCCTTTCTGTGCTGCTGTCCCACCCATTCATTCTGAAGTAATTATTTTTTCTTGCCTGAATGGACAGGGATACTCAATGCCGCACTCCCCCCCCCCCCCATCTTAGAAAGTACAGTGTGGAAAAAATCAGCAGCAGTAAAAAAGCTGATTAGACTTAACCTAAATGATTATATTACACTAATAGTTACCAGCTCCTTGCAGGTGAATTGGATGTGAGGGCGATCTGGCTGCGACATCTGTCACCCCATTGATCGCCAGGGTTGATTCGGCAGGTGAACAAAATATGACTCGTGGCCCTGGCCGGTTGGCTCAGCGGTAGAGCGTCAGCCTAGCGTGCGGAGGACCCGGGTTCGATTCCCGGCCAGGGCACACAGGAGAAGCGCCTATTTGCTTCTCCACCCCTCCGCCGCACTTTCCTCTCTGTCTCTCTCTTCCCCTCCCGCAGCCAAGGCTCCATTGGAGCAAAGATGGCCCGGGCGCTGGGGATGGCTCTGTGGCCTCTGCCCCAGGCGCTAGAGTGGCTCTGGTTGCAACATGGCGACGCCCAGGATGGGCAGAGCATCGCCCCCTGGTGGGCAGAGCATCGCCCCTGGTGGGCGTGCCGGGTGGATCCCAGTCGGGCGCATGCGGGAGTCTGTCTGACTGTCTCTCCCTGTTTCCAGCTTCAGAAAAATGAAAAAAAAAAAAATATGACTCGTGAAGCAGGAATAAAACAGACACTTCACAAGAAACACAACAAAGGGAGGTGGGCAACTGGGTGGTGGAAAGACAGGCATCGTCTCAAGGCCTGGCAACCTTAGGTAATTTACTGAGTGCCCCATCCCCAGAGTTTCAGTCTTGTCATGTGTAAGTTAGCGCTAACTGGTCCTATTGCAAATAAACCTCCATCTCTGCCTGCTGTGGGACTCAGTTACCTCTGACATGACATGAAGTGGGAGAGTGGAAGTTCTCCCTCAGGTATCTCCTGAGTTCTCACTGCCTTTGTGTATCTACTCACACAAAGTGGTGAGTAGTGCTGTTGGGGGCCACCACTCCCATTGCTGTGGGTCAGTACCTGGACTTCTAGCTACAGTCCCCTCTAAGTGTGTTGCCTCCTTTCCAGAGGCCCCAGGCCAGAGGTCTCTGCTTCCCCTTCTCACCTTTGGTCTCTATTTCCCTACACCATGGTGTGTTCCATGCTTTATGAGGAGTTGGGGCAGTTACAGAGAATTGCAATAAAGAACTTAAAGCTGTGACCTAAATCTGATGGTAATGAGCCTGTGACCTTGAGCAAGTGACTTTAAGAGCACTTGCAGGACATGAGAGTGACAATGTATTCCCATGGTCATAAAATGCACCTCTAAGACAATACAACAACTGCATTACGGCAATACTTCTTAACAACAGTCCTGGACAAGCCATAAACCAGTCATAGCAGCTCTCATTGCTTTGAAATTTCTCTCATCCCCTCATGGGATTCGCAGTTTCTCCTGCCTTCAGTTGCATTGTTTGGCATATGAATAATCTTTCTACCCATATTTTAGGAACAATATCTAATACAATTTCTGCTTTTGGTTTATCTTCCTATCTTAGTTTCTGCAAAGCACTTGCTGTTGCTTTTTAGAAAAGCGTAGTCATTCCCTAAAGAGAAAACTTTGCTTCACTAATATGAATTTTACTCCCTGTTGCTCCTGTCTCCCTGCCTTTCTCTATATTATCACTTTTTATCTAAAAGATAAGTCACAACATGATTTTCCTGAAGATCTTTTAAATAGCACTAAATTCAATACATGCAGTACCAGCAGGGTACCTAATTCAGTTAAAGACAATGAACGGCTGTGCTTAATATCTCAAATTTCCAAACAATTGTGATTCCATCATGATGCCATTGAAGACAAAATACACTCCTAACATTAGAGATATCAAAACTGGGGGGAAATGTGTATTTTAGGATTAGTTAAATATGGTAGCAAATTCTAGTTTGATTAGAATTACTTCAACTGTGACAGAAAACCCAGACTGATGGAGCAAAATGGGTATATTCAGCCACAGAAATCCAAGTCTTTGTATTATGCAGCTTCAGGCTGGATCCAGAACTCCAGGAGAGAATCAGGACTAGTTTCTGGCCATATTTCTCTCTTCTCTAGGGATGGCGTTAGTCTCAGATTTCACATGGTCACAAGCTGGAGCCAGAAGCTCTAACCCACTTATCCTCTCTGTTTTCAAGTCCAGCAAAAAGGAATGAGGGTCTTTGTCCCAGAATTTTTAACCTGAGCTTCAGTGGCTTTCATAGGCTCTGACACCCCTGGACACTAGTGCTAAATTATCTTGCTGGAAGCCTAGGAAAATGAGGAGACTGGGTATGGAGCAGCAAAAACAATAGATGTGACATACAGGCTGGCTGTGTGGAATTAGATGAGATTAGCCCCTTGGAGCATTAGCTCAGAGTGAGCTTCTTGGAGGCTAGCTTTGATCCCTGTTCCTCTGCCTACTCTGTGCAGACAGAGAGGGCCTCTGCTAAGTTGCCCCAGCTCTGTCTGAGTCAGCATTGTGCACCTGCCTCTCTGCTGTCTGGGATGACACTGACTCAGCTCCTACGTGAGCTGGATGCTGCCCAGAAAGTTAATAAGTCTTTGAAGCAAGACGTTCCTCCTGGGGCGTGGGTTGGTTGTGAGTGGGTGGGAATGAATGAGAAAGAGTGGGAACACTGGGGCTCCTAAAGCGTTTATGAAGTTAGGATGTACCAAATGAACCAGTTAGGGAAAGTCAAGAGCAGTGATTGGAAAAGGCTGCAGTAGGTGCTTTCTGCTGAAGGTCCCATGCTGCCCAGTCCCTGAGGGTGTGCTCACAGCTGCCACAGCCCCCAGCCCCCAGCTCTGCCAGTGAGGTCTGCCCTGTGGCTAGCACAGCCATTTCTTTGAGTCCTTATTCCAGCGCTGCCAATGTTTCACCTTCAAATGTAAGTTGCAAGCAGCAGAACAGAGGGATTCTGTCACTGGGGAGGAGAGCAGAGGGGAGGAACAGAGGAGGGAGGCCAAGTTAGGAGGGGATCAGAAAGCAGAGGAGAGGAAATGAGGGAGATGGAAACAGAAAGGGGATGGATGGTGCAGAATCTTATGGGGTGCTTTTCACAACCACTCAGGAGCTGGATGGAATTCAACATAGAACACCTCCTCTCTGCTGGGATCCCGGCTGAGAGGTGTGGACACAAAAATAAACAGGATGTGATGATCCCTGCCTGCAGAATCTAGTGTGGGAGACAGTAAGGGAATCCTTAATTACAATACAATGTGATTGCAGGGACCAGGTGGAAAGCATTCCTGAGGGAGGAATGAAGCCAGTCATTTAAGGAGAAATTGCCAGTAGGAGGTCTCAGGTCAAGTCTCACCTCAGCCTAGCCCAAAGGGTGGGAATCTTTGGGCTCTGGAGCTCAGCTGCACCCCAGAGCAGCTTCCCTGATGGCCTTTTCCACTTCTGTTTCAGGCTTTGGCTGAAGGCTTATGGATGACAACTTTCCTGGCAAGGAGGCTCTTGTCAGCCAAGGGCAATCCTCCATGCAAGGGGACAGCTGGGGTAGCTGTGAGTCACCTGGAAGCTGGGCGCACTGATCTTATAGAGCTACCCGGGAGGTGCCAACAGCATCTGCTGTAGCGGGTGCCATGCTGGGAATTTGGTGGAAGGTGAAGTAGGGAGCAGAAGGGAAGGCAGGGGGAGCTTCCTGGAGGAGAGGGTCATTCTGCTGCATCTTGAAGGACAGCTTAGGAAGCGGCCAAGCAAAGAAAGACCCAAGGGGTGACTCAGTGTAAGAGTTGTAGGAGCTTGCAGTGCTTTCTGGACACATTGAGATATTTAAGTATAACACTGGGCATGGGGTGGGCATAGTGGGTGGTGGGCAGAGGCCAAATCATGAATAGTCCTGTGTGCCTTAATAAAAAAAGGGGGGGAATTAAAGTTCTTCTAAAAAGAACTGGATTCTTATTCTGCCCCACACCAGTCCTTTCTGCAAACATTTACCCACTGTCACAGCCCTGTGCGGTTGGGTGAAATCGGGACCCAGATGCTCCAGAACTGAAGCAGGGAAGAGGCCACCAGCAGGTGAATGGCCAAAGAGGGATGGCCGGAGAGGAGCCATTTCCAAGGGCTGCAAACACAGGGGTTGAGACCAAATGAAACTTTTTATTTTGTAATTTTTAGAGAGAGAGAGAGAGACCATTCAGTGATTGATTCTTGTATATGAACTGACCAGGGGTTGAACCCACAACTTTGGCATATGGGATGGTGCTTTAACTGAAACTTGTTTTCTTGAGTGGGCATTTTGGAAATAGAAAGAAAATGTCATCACAAGGGAACCCTGCGGAGAGGGACGAATGCAGACTTTGCCATCAGAAAAGCTCGACTGTGCCAGCCGAGGGCTCTGGAAAAGTCACCCCACTCTCTTAGCCACCGTTTCCACATCTGTCACTGCAGATCATATCTGTCTCATGGGGTCAGCTGAGATAAAGCATGTGTATAAAATGTCTGCACAAATGTTAGTTACTATAAGTGTGCCTCAAAAACAAACAAAAATAATGAGAACCTCAAGGAAGGCTCGTTTTACTCCAGTTACCATTAGGCACCGAGCAGGTGGGGGACGTACTGGATGACACAGCAAGTCAGCAGCAGAGCCAAGGTGTAAACTCACCCATGTTGCTGATGCCAACATCGTCAGCAAACTCAGCAGAAACACAACTTCACGCTGCAGTTCAGATGTCAGAGATATTTCCAGGAAGTCCCTTTCAGCAAAGAGTGTTCCAGGTGGCTCCCAATGGGCAGCCCCAAGATCCTGCGAATGGTTGGCAACATGTAGTTAGATGAGCTTCCCAGGAGGCAGGGCAAAAAGGAAGACAGAAGGAAGATGTGTGCCCTGCGGACTGGAAGGACTGGAGAGTAGACTGTGCATTTCTCAATGCTTCCTATCTCTATCTCCCCACACTGCCTTTTAAAAACAGGTTTTTTGAGTTATAATTCACATATCAAAAAGCATAGCCTTTTAAAGTATACAATTAAATGATTTTTAATGTATCTTTTAAATTTTTTTATTTATTAATTTCAGCAAGACAGGAAGGAGGAGAGAAAGATTGGGTGCCTTAGGTGTGATATAAGTGTTGTGAAAATATAGGCCTGACATCTCGGGAAAGACTTTGGGGTTCACTGTTCTGAACATGTCATCAGTTTCCCTCCAAAGAAAAGAACAGCTTACATAACATCCCCTACCACAACAGAGGCATCAATGGTGTTCCTGTATGTGCCCTGACCAGGGATCTAACCAGCAACCTCTGTGCTTCCAGACGCTGCTCCAACCAACCGAGCTATCTGGCCAGAGCTGATTATTTTATTATATTCACAGAGTGGTGAAACTATCACACAATAAATGTCAGAATATTTTCATCACTCCATGAAAGGACTCTCACTCATTAGCAATCACTACCTTTACCCCACCCCTACCTTCCTTCTAGAACTAGGCATTCACTAATCTACCTTGTACTTCTGTAGATTTGCCTATTCTGAGCATTTCATATAGATAGAATCATAAGATATGTGTTCTTTGAATGTCTGGCTTCTTTCTTCTAGCTTAATGATTCCAAGGTTCATCCATGTTGTAGCATATACCAGTACTTCATTTATTTTTTTTTAAGTTTTTTTTAATTCATTTTAGAGAGGAGAAGGAGAGAGAGAGAGAGAGAGGAGAGACAGAGAGAGAGAAGGGGGGAGGAGCTGGAAGCATCAACTCCCATATGTGCCTTGACCAGGCAAACCCAGGGTTTCGAACCGGCGACCTCAGCATTTCCAGGTCGACGCTTTATCTACTGCGCCACCACAGGTCAGGCTACTTCATTTTTTTTTTTTATGGCTGAAAAATATTCCATTGTATAGATAGACTATATTTTATTTATTCATTCAGTTTATGGGCATATTGGGACAATGCTCCAACCAACCGAGCTACCCAGTCAGGGCCTCCCCTTGGTTTTGCGATCCTGGCACCACACTGCTCCTCCTTCCTCTGGGGAATTGTTGCCCCCTTTCCAGTTGTGTGTCTCTGGGAGTGCCTCTGTTATGGTAGGGGATGTTATGTAAGCTGTTCTTTTCTTTGGAGGAAAACTGATTACATGTTCAGAATAGTGAACCCCAAAGCCTTTCCCGAGATGTCAGGCCTATATTTTCACAACACTTATATCATATCTTAGGCACCCAATCCTTTCGGCCCTCCAGGCCCTAGCAACATGATGTCATCAACCTAGTGCACTAACATAATGTTTGTGTAATGATGTCGTGCTCCAAGTTTGAGAACTAAAGAGCTGTCAAAAGAGATAATCAAGTCCTAATGCAAGATAGCAAGGGGCACTGATGACCCTTGCAAATACAGCCGGGGTTTCTAGTCTCCTCTGCTTCTTGGAATAAAGAAAAAATAGTGGCTGCTATTGGAGTCACCATGTAATGAGGTTTATGGTAACCCACTGTCATTGTCTCAGGCCCATCTGCCTTCTCCACTGGCCAAACTAAGAGTGGGGTAGAAATGTGATAAAGTCACCACTTCTGTCTCTTTGAAGGCCTTGATGAGTTTTTTTGTGTTTTTTTATTTTTTATTTTTCTGAAGTGAGAAGCGGGGAGTCAGAGAGACAGACTCCCACATAAGCCTGACCGGGATCCACCCAGCAAGCCCACTAAGGGGCAATGCTCTGTTGCAACCAAAGCCATTCTAGTGCCTGAGGCGGAGGCCATGGAGCCATCCTCAGCCCCTGGCCAACTTGCTCCAATGGAGCCTTGGCTGCAGGAAGGGAAGAGAGAGATACAGAGAAGGGAGAGGGGGAAGGGTGGAGAAGCAGATGGTCATTTCTCCTGTGTGCCCTGATCAGAAATTAAACCTGGGACATCCATACACCAGGCCGACACTCTGCCACTGAACCAACCTGCCAGTGCCTTTTATTTTATTTTGTTTTTTGCAAGATTGCTTTCGCATATGTGCCTTGACCCAGGGACTACAGCAGAGCAAGTGACCCCTTGCTCAAGGCAGTGACCTTGGGCTCAAGCCAGAGACCTTAGGCTTCAAGCCAATGATATTTGGGCTGCAAGCTAGCGACCATGAGGTCACTTCTATAATCCCATGCTCAAGCCGGCAACCTCAGGGTTTCGAACCTGAGTCCTCCACGTCATAGTCCAATGCTCTGTCTACTGCGCCACCACCTGGTCAGACCTTGGTGACATTATTAATCTCTCCAACTCTCCAGAGGGGTTCAGTGTTGCTGTTGATTTATCACCTGGTCATGAGGGGTTTCTATTTGACTCTTCTCATCATCATACCCCTTACTCTGCCAGTCCAAGAGCCAATACAGTAATTCTGCCAGACCTGGCTATCTATCAGAGCAGGTAGATAAATAGGTCTGAAGATCCACAGGGCCCATTGTGAAGTCATTCTCTTCAAACTCCATTTATTGTTTGACCTACATGAACTCCCACTCTGACCAGTAGAGACCAGCAGAGTTTTGGGTCCTCGGGAATTCCTATTAGCCAGAGCCATTGCCTAGCGATCACCAGAAGGTCTGAATATTCATCTTTTCATCGTGCATAGTTACCCTGAGAGATGGCCTCAGGTTCCTCTGGAGAAGGCTGGAGGCAGATTCACAATACAGTTGACCCTTGAACAACATGGGTTTGAACTGCTTAGTTCTGTACACAGATAGTTTTCAATAAACATACTGTCTCCCCTCTAGATGCCCAGGGTTCACATTAGAGGATTGAACCAACTGCAGATCAAAGCAGTATTTTCAAACCATAGTTGCAAATCTACAGATATGGAGGGCCAACTGTGTGCATTGTTCTTCACTATTTTACATAAGGGACTTGAGCATCCTTCAATTATGCTATCTGCAGGGCTCCTGGAACCATCCCTTGTGGATACTAAGGGTTGACTGTATATATTTACCATGTTATTACATCCCTTTCTTGAGAGTACTACCCAGCTTCCACTTTTTTTTTTCTTTTCAAATTTTTATCCATTGATTTTAGTGAGATAGGGAGAGAGAGGGAAAGAGATAGAGAGAGAGAGAGAGAGAGAGAGAGAGAGAGAGAGAGGAACATAGATCTGTTCCTGTATGTGCCCTGACCAGGGATCAAACTGGCAATCTCTGCACTTTGGGATGATGCTCTAACCAACTGAGCTATCTGGCCAGGGCTAGCTTCCACTTCTTTTCAGGATTCAGATTAGTGACTCAGTCAGGCTTGGGATCTGTGCAGGGACTGTGCTGTCACTCATTGTGGCTAAAGTCAGACCTATGTTTACCAGACCTGAAGTGTTGTTTTTTTTTCAGATCTACAAAATCAAGTAGAAATTTAGCGGGTAGGCAGCTCATATGTTTTGGTTTAGAGACTCCATGATCAACTAGCCACATCAGTCTCTGCAGGTTAGACATCCTGGTAACTCCACTGGCCCTGCTTATTATAATAACAATGCTCACTTTCCTCTGGAAATTCAAAGCTGGTACTTGATTTCTGCAGCCCTAGGGTCTGCACAATCCATTTAAATAAGAAAATCCTCTACAACTGTTGCTCTCCTACCAGCCACTCCCACCTGGGGCTGTTTAGAGGTGCTGGTACTTCTACTCCCAAAAAATTAGTCAAGGCCTGGGTTTTCTGGGGTGTCACCTTCTGGGTAATAATAAAAATGCCATGTCCAGTACATTCTGGTAAGTTATTAAATTAACTTTATTTAGAAAGCCACTGGAAACTCCTAACGTGTTTTCAACAGTGGCGTAGGATGATGAGATTTGTCTTAAGAATACTCCTGCTGTTTGGTGGAGGATGTAGTGGAAGAGGCAAGGCAGTAGTGAGAGGTACAAGTAGGAATCTGAAACACTGACCCTCCAGTGAGCCTTCAAAACATAGAGACAGCCCTGGCCTGATAGCTCAGTTGGTTGGAGCATCATCTTGATATGCCAAGGTTGCAGGTTCAATCTCCAGTCAGGGCACATAAGGGAGACAACCAATAAATGCATAAATAAGTAGAAGACAACAAATCTCTCTCTCTCTCTCTTTCTCTCTCTCTCTCCCTCCCCTCTCTCTCTGTCTAAAATCAACCAATACATAAAAATTTAAAAACACAAACAAAAAAATGTGGAGGTAGCAGCCAAGTCCTGAAAATTATAGGACAGGTAGATATCAAAAGCTGAGAGTCAGGGAGCTACACCAAACCCTTGGGGAGGCCTGGTGAGTGGTACATGAGGGCACATGGCTGGGGGGGGGGGGAAGGTTTATTGTTTTATATAGGTTTGGTCTTCCTCATGACCCTGCTGGTCAAGGCTAAGCCACAGAGCAAGAGCCAGATGGTTTGGAGGAGAGTAAGTCAAAGATTCCATTCTCAGGAAGAGCTTGCTGACAGCATGGCTTTGTGGGGTGGGGAGGGGTCGGTGATATTGACTGTAAAGCTCTGAATCTCAGCACCTGGCTTTGCGGTAAGCTGTGGCCTGCAGGAATAGGCTGGACTATCTTGCTTGCACCATGTTCAATGGGAGAAGAATGGGGATAGTCAAAACTGGGAACATCTGCTAGGGAGGATGCTGCATGGTGGCTCTCCACATGTCTCTTTGCAAAGCCAGGAACAGCCTGTTATGTAGTCTCTGCACATTCACCCAAAACCTTTGAGCTGCATCATTAGCCCTTTGTGTAGAGAAAGAAAGTAAACCACGAGTTGGTGGCCTGGTTCCTCCTGTAACTGCAGGGACCACGCTGCAGCCAAGGTGCTGATGCACCACTGATTTCTCTTCAAGAAAGGACTTTTTTTTTTTTTTTTTTTTTTACACAGAGACAGAGAGAGAGTCAGAGAGAGGGATAGATAGGGACAGACAGACAGGAACGGAGAGAGATGAGAAGCATTAATCATCAGTTTTTCATTGCAACACCCTAGTTGTTCATTGATTGCTTTCTCATATGTGCCTTGACCATGGGGCTACAGCAGACTGAGTAACCCCTTGCTTGAGCCAGTGACCTTGGGTCCAAGCCAGTGAGCTTCGCTCAAACCAGATGAGCCTGCGCTCAAGCTGGCGACCTCAGGGTCTCAAACCTGGGTCCTCCGCATCCCAGTCCGACACTCTATCCACTGCGCCACCGCCTGGTCAGGCAAGAAAGGACTTGCTGTTCAGCTGCAAGGACTGTGGTTCAACTGACAGCCTGGTCCCTTCAGGCTTGGCCTCAGCTTTCCAGCTGGACTCATACTCTTCGAGTGGCTTCTGGCCACCTATTGGGCAGGTAGACAAGGGCCTTACTGTTCCCCCCAATGCTGCACTGCTGTGTCCACATGGCTGTAGAGCCCTTGCCAGGCCTATGCCACTATCTATGGCCCCTCCCCTTTCCCAATGCATGTCCCTTCCTCCTTTCCCGGAGTTTACTCCATAATAAACGTTTTACATGCCTCTCTCCGTTCCAGCCTCTGCTCCCAGACAACTGAACCTATCAAAGGAGGATCCTTAAATACCTAGTTGTTTCAAGGATTAATAACAAAATGATATACATTAAATACCTCGTCTCAGCTTAACTGCGTCCCCTGGGCTTAGTGGGCTGATTTTCTATTTGCACCTTTGAAATCCACTTTCCACCTTTACCCACCCTGCTCTGGGCCCCTGGACAGCACCAGCAAGCAGAGACCAGAAGGCAAGATGAGAGTGAGGTCAGCTTATTTCTTTCTGGCTCCTTCCCTGCCAGGTTGCTACGGATTGGCAGCCTCCTTCTCCTAAGGCTACAGCTCCTGAGACAGCGCCCTTCCTCTTGGTCCTCAGGCTGTAGAGCGGCCTCACCAGGGCCCAGCCACACCATCCTTCTCATTTCCCTTAACTGTGCCTCAACCGTGGAAAATAGGCCCTTTACTAAAAGCTCCTCCACTTTTCCATTCGAGCGTGTTCTGTGTCCTCCTGACTCAATCAGCGAGGAGATTTTCACCTGCTGCAAGTAAGAGAAATGGCTGAAGTGTTCCAGGCATCACATCATCAGGCTCAGACACAAGTAAGTTCAGAGGAGGCCAAGACGAACAGCTTTTCCTGTGTCCTCTTTGTAAGAACAAAGAAAACTTTGCCAACTGCCTGCCATCCCAATACTACTCCCCTTTCCTGTTGTTGGGAGGAATGGATCACACGCTACCTTAGCTTTGGGTTCCCAGGAAACAGAGCCAAAGGTGTGTTTGGGTCATTTACTGGGATGTGCAATTCTAGAACTCATGAGTGAGGATAAAGGAGCAAAGCAGAGAAGCTGGGAGTAATGATTTTGAGTTGGCCGCCACTACCAGTGACCAATGGCTCTATCCCATGGGACCACTGAGAAGTAATATGAGAAGTGCCCTGAGGAACAAAGGGAAAAGCATCTTTCTGTGGCTTCATCCCTCATTGGTAAAAGGTTCCCCTAAGGAGTACTAACTCGCCCTGCACCTGTAAGTTGCTCACATATGAACATTTCGTGGGTTCCCACATTCTAAGTTGTGATGGCAATGGAGAGGACCCAGGACAAAGGGTAAAAGGCACATGGTGCAGGCCTGAGACACAGCACTGTGCCTGAGTATCACAGAACTCAATGGAGGACTGTGTAGAGTGGGTCATTGAACAATAGATGGAATATAAACTAGAAAAGAACAACAGGATTTGAAGATGTGTATGTGGGCATCCATTAGACATGGGCATTTCTAAAACAGTCACTGGCAAGGGAAATGAGATTGCTGTGATTAGTTTAAATTAATCATCTGTAGTGAAATGGATGCTGAGGATTCCATCTGAACACTTCCTCAAAGAGGACATCCTAACTCTCCTCTCTAAAGGATCCCAGTCACTCCCATCCCCTCATTGGTTCCCTTGGTGACCCTTAAGACAAGGAGTAATCAGCTTGTGTGGTTGACACTGTGGCTCCGTGGTCACCCTTCCAGCCCCCATCTAGCATGCAAAGGTTGGGAAGCTAAAGCCTACCTTGCTGCACTCACTGTTGTGGTTTAAATTCCTCTATCCAGGCAGAGTGCAGATGATGGCAGGGGTGGCATAATTCTGGAGCTGTGCTTTCATAAACACCTAAATCCTTGCACGATTAAGTTACCTGGACTTGTCTGGCTCTAAATCTTAAATAGGACATCTTCTTTATTTATTAACTTGCTTGTTATTACCTACCTCTCCCACTTTAGTGTAAGCTACTTGATGTCCAGCACTTGTTTTTATTCCCTATATCTACAGAGCCAAGCACAGTGCCTGGTAGATAGCAGGGGCTCAAGAATGACTTGTTGGAAGGATGGCTGGCTGGCTGGATGAATGGATGGCTGAATGGATGGATATGAGGAAACTATGTCAGGTGGATGAGGAGGAAATAGTGGGCCATGAGGCTCATTTTCCAAACATGTCAACTCTGGAATGGCCCTGGTCTAAGTCCTTACAACTCACTCTCACTCCCTAGACAAGCTCATCCAGTGTCATCAATTTAACTTAATGTCTCCAGGCATGACCTCTCTCTTGAACTTCTAACTCATATCCAACTACTACACATTTCCACTCAGGTGTTGATAGGCATCTCAAATGTCACATATCCAAAACAGAACTCTTCATTTCTCCTCTAAATCTCCGCCTCCCACAGACTTCCCTATCTCAGTAAGTGACAACTCCATTCTTTCAGTTGCTTGGGCCCAAAACTTGGGAATTATCTCTGGTGCCTTTTTCTCTCATACATTTCTCATCCAATTCTTCAGCAGATCCTCTGGTCTCCACATAATGTATAGAAACCCACCATTTCTCTCTAGCCCCACCTCCCATCATCTTTCAATTGGATAATTGCAATAGTTTTCTATTCTGGATGTTTCTGGTGGCCTGTGTCACATTTCCCTCAGCCACCTCTTACTTCAGCTCCAGGAGCAGCAGGTGGTTGTGGGTAAGCTCTTGTGCCAATCATGTCTTGCCACAAGTGTGCATTTTGTGTCTGTTTGCCTTCTGCTCTGGATTTCAATGCTGCCAGAGGCCTCTGAGCTCTAGCACAACATTCACTGGTGCTGACAGCCTCTTGCCTCTCTTGTAAGCTACCCATTGAATCTTGATGCGATCCGATCAAAGCCTGCTCCACCCAGGCACCCAGATGTGCCAACTTAACACCCCAGGGGCAACCTTCAACCACTGGAGAATAGGGTAACTGAGGAAATGATTCTGAGGAATAGTCTGTGCTCTTTAAGGAGCCTGGTAAACTCAAGCTTCTGCTGCCCACAGCAGGAACACTGACAATGAACCTTTATGTTAACTTTTCTCCTTTGCTGTCTCATTGCCCCTGCTCCCTCATGCCTGCTCTTTGTGTCATCTCTCAGAAAAGCCATGTGGACATAAGTCTTTGTCTCAGCATCTGTTTTTAAAGGAACCCAAGCTAAAGTATATTTTTCAATTAGTTTTTATTGTTGTCAGGAAGCAGACTGATCTTAAACATGTGATCATATACCTCCTCAGCTGAAAACCCTCCAGTGACTCCCATTTCCCCTAGAGGAAAAGCCGAAGTCCTTACAATGACTGACAATGCCTGACAGAACCCACCCTTCCTCTCTGATGTCATCTCTTGTTAATTTTTTCTTTGCTCTCCTATAGCCACACTGGTTTATCGTCAGAGACACCCAGCATACTCCTACCTCAGGGCCTATGCACTGGCTATATCTGTTGCCTAGAATACTCTTCCTCCAGATATTTCCAAACATGCTCTTCACTTCCTTCAGGATTCTTCTCAAAATACCTCTCAGGGCCTGACCTGTTGTGGCGCAGTGGATAAAACACCGACCTGGGATGCTGAGGTTGGCGGTTCTAAACCCTGGGCTTGCCCGGTTAAAGCACATATGGAAGTTGATGCTTCCTGCTCCCTCCCCCCACCTTGCTTTCTCTCTCTCTCTAAATGAATAAATAAAGTCTTAAAAACAATTAAAACAAAATAAAACACTTCTCAAAGAGGCCTTTCCATGTAAAATAGCAACCTCCACCTCCTGGCTATTCCCTGGGCCCTCACTCTGCTTTAAGTTTTTTATAGCATTGATCACCAACATTATAACTTGTCTTTTTCTTCTTTTTTAAAGAAAATTATTTATTGTTTTTAAAGAGAAAGGAAAAAGAGAGAGAAAGCGTAACACGGGAACATCAATCTGTTACTGTATGTGCCCTGACTGTAGATCGAACCTGCAACTTTTGCATATCCAGATGTTGCTCTAACGAACCAAGCGATTCAGCCATCTAGCCAGGGCCATAATTTGTCTTTTTCATATTTTGGCATGTTTTCTGTCTCCTCTTCAGTTTGAATGTAATCTCCATGAGGATGGGCCCTACAGGACTTTATTGGGTTGTTGTTTTTTTCACTACAGAACCTAGAACAGTGTTTGGCAAGTAGTAAGTGCTAAATGAATATTTGTCAGATGAAGCAAATAAATAAAGAAGATTGAAGAAATGTGTGGAGATCTGACCGTGGTTACCTTGAACCCCAGCTCCTGACTGGCAGTGACAACTCTTGGCTGTGAGGGATCCTGGAGGAGAGCCACTGGATGCCTCTGCAGAGAATTCACTCCATGCTTTGCCCTCTAAGGCTGCTCCTGGTTGATGATCTCTGAAATTTGTCTCAAGGAATTCCAGGTAAGAACCCCAAGGAACTCAGAGCATTTAGAAAAATAAAACTGCTGTGAGTTTAGTCCATGCTGATCTTGTGCAGACAGGAGTTTATCCCCTCCTGGTCCTTGAGATTCTGGCCATCATCAGCATGGAGCACCCTAAGTCACCTTTGAGAGCCAAAGACTCAGCAGCCAGCATCTTCTCGGCTTCCAAAGGACACTGGCAGTCTCACCAGCAAGACTGCTGGAATCCATGGGGGTTCTAGGAAGGGGCTCCGGATGCATGCAGGCCTGTGGGGCAAGCGTGCTGTAATCCAAGCCTTCCATTCCCAAGCTCTGCGAACAGTCATACTGTCCACTCCAGATGGCTCAGACACCTTGACCTGGGGTTAGGGGGACAGGCCCAGCTCTGTCTTTCCTCCAGTGGGAGGCAGCCCATTGGCCTTTGCAGACACCTCACATGAGGCGAGTAGCACCGGTGTGAGCACAGGAGACCCAGCCCTGAGCCAGTGGGAAGGAAGCCCCTCCCTGCTGGGATTGCCTGACTCGTTCCCTCAGGATGCTCCAGGGACGCTGGCTCTGCAGACAGTCAGAAGTGGGAGCTGCATCGCGGGACTGAAGAGGTTAATGTTCATCTGCCTCTGAATGTTAATGTATCTAGGTGATGTCAGTGGGAACCGGGAAGGAGGGAGTGGGAAGAGCAGTGGGACTTGAAGGCAGCAGAGGCTGCCAGGCTGCCCAGGAAGACCCCCTTCCGGAGGGCAGGGCTTGTGCCCCAGGACAGGGCGGGCACGCGCTGGAGGCTGCCGCAGCCTGCGTGGGCGGGCGGGCCAGCAGGCGACAGGCACTGGCAGGATGGACCTGGACGCCTTGCAGCTGCCCACTGGTCCTAACGCCAGCAACACCTCGGATGGCCCGGATAACCTTACCTCGGCAGGTGAGTGGGTTGAGGGGTGTTGGAGTGGAGCCTCCTTCCTCAGCGCTGGGGGTGGTAAATGGGAAGATTTCACCTCTGAGCCAAACTGCCTGGGAAAGTTTATTACAGTTCTTGGAGGACAAGATCTGCAGTCTGCTTTGCTTCGAGGGGAAGGAGAGAAGGGGGTGGGGCAGGCAGGGGCAGGAGGGGCTGGAGTAAAGGCAAGTTCTGAAGTGGCAAGGGATGGTGGCCAGTGGAGGTGAAGGCTTGCTAATGAGTTCCAAATACGCTTTGCAGGAAAAATTGCAGGCTGGAAAAGCTAGCAAGAGAAGCTGGAGGATAGAATGTGGGGAGGCAACTGGGGGCTCCCTCATTCACCAACCCTCTTGGTTTTTTACTCCAACTACTTACAGTTCAGGGATTTGAACCATCCTGACTGCCCCCCTCACTCTGGAAAAGGCTGTGAGAAGGGGTAATTCACAGGGATTAACTTTCCTGATGACTGAAGCTGCCTGACATTTCCAGAGCGGAGATGCCTTGGAATTCTAGCTTTGAGGGAGAAGGGAAAGAAGGAAAAAGAGGAAAGGTTTGTGTGAAGAAAATTCTCAAGTGGCTGAGCTGCAACACACAGCTTCAGTTTCTGCTCCCTGGGAAGCCCAGGCTCAGAAGCCGTAGGGCCAAGGAAATCCTGATAAGAACATAGAAGAGGGGTGGGCTGCGGGCCTGACTGGCAGAAGCTTTCACAAGACAGTTGCCCACAGAGACGTCCAGGAATCAGTGCACAGCTCCAACCAGCAATTTCCAAAATGAAATGATCAGAGCTGCAAATAGGAAAAGAGAAAGTACATGCACGCGCCCACGTGCACACACATACACACACACACACACACACACACACACACACACTTTCATGTCCTTCTGGCTATTTAAATGCGGTTTTCTGGTGAAGCCCACAGACTAATTCTCTGCAGACAGCTGTGCTTGTTGACTCTGTGTCTTTGGAAACAATGCAATAGGCAATGGACTGGGTCCTTTGACTAACAAGTGGTACATTAGAACCCAGTGGGATTGACCAGGGAACTGGTGGAGGAGGGCAAGGGGACAGGCTTGGCTAGCAGCAGTGTGGGGAGGGAGAATGGTAGGAAAGAATTCCGGATGAATGGTGGACCCTTTCTGGAATGGCAGGGAGGATGAAGAGGTAAACTGAAGTGTCACTGGAGGCCAAGAGTGCCAGTAGGATGTCAGCCGTTTAAGAGCAGAGTCCATGTCTAGTGATTAACACTTGCCCCTTTGGTCCCCAGGGCCGCCTCCTCGCTCAGGGAGTGTCTCCTACATCAACATCATCATGCCTTCAGTGTTTGGCACCATCTGCCTCTTGGGTATCGTGGGGAACTCCACAGTCATCTTCGCAGTGGTAAAGAAGTCCAAGCTGCACTGGTGCAGCAATGTCCCAGACATCTTCATCATCAACCTCTCAGTAGTGGACCTCCTCTTCCTTCTGGGCATGCCCTTCATGATCCACCAGCTCATGGGCAATGGTGTCTGGCACTTTGGAGAGACCATGTGCACCCTCATCACAGCCATGGACGCCAACAGTCAGTTCACCAGCACCTACATTCTGACTGCCATGGCTATAGACCGCTACCTGGCCACTGTCCACCCCATCTCCTCCACCAAGTTCCGGAAGCCTTCTGTGGCCACCTTGGTGATCTGCCTCCTGTGGGCCCTCTCCTTTATCAGCATCACCCCCGTGTGGCTCTACGCCAGGCTCATCCCCTTCCAGGGGGGCACCGTGGGCTGTGGCATCCGCCTACCCAACCCGGACACTGACCTCTACTGGTTCACCTTGTATCAGTTTTTCTTGGCCTTTGCCTTGCCCTTTGTGGTCATCACGGCCGCATATGTGAGGATCCTGCAGCGCATGACGTCCTCCGTGGCTCCTGCCTCTCAACGCAGCATCCGGCTGCGGACAAAGAGGGTGACCCGCACGGCCATTGCCATCTGTCTTGTCTTCTTTGTGTGCTGGGCGCCCTACTACGTGCTACAGCTGACCCAGCTGTCCATCAGTCGCCCGACGCTCACCTTTGTCTACCTTTACAATGCGGCCATCAGCTTGGGCTATGCCAACAGCTGCCTCAACCCCTTTGTGTACATCGTGCTCTGCGAGACTTTCCGCAAACGCTTAGTCCTGTCGGTGAAGCCTGCGGCCCAGGGACAGCTTCGGGCTGTTAGCAATGATGAGGAGAGGACAGAAAGCAAGGGCACCTGACACTTCCCCTGCCACCCTGGGCACCACCAAGTCAGGACACCACAACAGACCATGGGGAGAGATGTTGATAAAAACCCAAGACCGGTTGGCTCAGTGGTAGAGCATCGGCCTGGTGTGAAGTCCCAGGTTCGATTCCCAGCTAGGGCACACAGGAGAAGCGCCCATCTGCTTCTCCACCCCTCCCCCTCTCCTTCCTCTCTGTCTCTCTCTTCCCCTCCCGCAGCGAAGCTCCATTGGAGCAAAGATGGCCCGGGCGCTGGGGATGGCTCCCTGGCCTCTGCTCCAGGCGCTAGAGTGGCTCTGGTCACAACAGAGCGACGCCCAGGAGGGGCAGAGCATTGCCCCCTGGTGGGCGTGCCGGGTGGATCCCGGTGGGGCGCATGCGGGAGTCTGTCTGACTGTCTCCCCATTTCCAGCTTCAGAAAAATACAAAAACAAAAAACAAAAAAAAAACAAACCCAAGACCGCTCTGGAAAGAATGCAGGGAGACTGGGTGGTGAGGGGTTGCTGCCACCAAACACCTGCCACAGGGCCCACAATTGCTGGGAAGGCTCCAAGCCGGGTGGGGGGCTTCAAGCATCAGAAACTCCGTTGAGAGAGTGGGATGGGACCTTTGGGTTGAACAGAAACTGAGCACAAAGAAAATTTTGATTTACATGTTCAGTAGATTCCTGCATCGGCTAGCTCCCAAATGTCTTTTTCCCAAGAGAAGAGGTTTGTTTAAAATCAGGCAGGACCAGGGTGTGAGCAGGGGGCCGCACAGAATGACACGGGCCTTGGGGAGATAGGGAAGGTGGTGCGGCCCCCAAGCCCTTTCCGTCTCATTGGTAGGATGGAAGGCAGTCTTCCTCCCAAGCTGGAGGATGATGAGAAATGAAGCATGCCCTCTCTCCCTGTTCCAGCATCCTGTCAATTTCCCTGTCTCTCTAGGGGATGCATGTTTATTATCTGGGGGGGGGGGGGGAGTAGTGTTGAACCTACAGGAGATAAAGCCCAATTTGCTAGGAAAGCCAACTGAGAATGACAAAGCTAACTGAGGTGGGTGGGGTCTTGAAATAAAAAAAGAAATAGGGAGAAACAAGGGGGTTTGTGCAGCTATGGGCACATTGTCATCATGGGGCACATTTGTTAATCACCAGATCCAGAGAGAACGCCCGTCAGTGCCCTGCATGTGCAGGGGTCATTCCGATGCCTGGTGTGTTGGCACCATTTTTGTGTTCTGTTCCTTCCTCTCTGAAATAAAAACGAATAAAGGATAATCTCCACCCACATCTCTCCGGCTGCTCTTGTATAACTTCTTGGGCTTGGGTGAGGGGTGAAGGAAGGTGGCAAAAAGGAAAAAGGGATCACTTGGCTTTGGAATCTAGATCTTGGTCCAGGCTACATTTTAGGAAACAGAAAACAGGGGATCTGCTTATCTAAACCCACAGGGAGGATTTGGTGACAATAAAATTACTGTGAATTCATTAGATTGCAATTCTGCTACTGGGTTTGTTCTTAGAACTCAGCTTCCTGTCTTCTGCTCAAAAGCACAAGGTTTTCACCAGTGCTGGCCCCTCAGGCCCCACGTCCCACCACCACCTCCCTGCTGAGTCACTGGTCGCAGGGTTGGCTTCTAGGGCAGCCTGAGCCTGCCTCTTGCAGCTTACTAAAATCTAGTGTGAGCCATGTTGAGCAGGAAGATTACAGACAACCGCTGGGCGGCAGCCAAGGCTGCTGCTTCTCAACTGCTTCACCGAAAAGAGCAAGGAGCGGGGAGCCAGAAGTTCTCAGTGAACCACTCAGTATACGTTGATGAGATAATCGTGAACCCCTGAGCCTCCAACGTGTCCGAATGTATCCTTAAAGCAGGGGTAGCTACATGGCTTCTTCTTGCGGGTGATTTTGTTTGTTTGTTTGTTTGTTTTGCAGAGTTGCAGCAGGTAGCCTGTTCTGCAGACTTTGGGGCAGCTATTTTGAGTCCTGGGAGCTCTTTTATCATCATTATCAGCAATAGTATTGCTTAGCTTGAGTTCCCCTCCACCCAGCAAAGAAGTGATGGTTCCTTTTCCTTACTCGCTAACAGTGGCGTCTTTAGCTGCGACAGGTAAACTCCAAATATATTTTAGATGCACACCCAACAAAAGAAGAAATATTCTTATGGGAACCTTGAGGCAACTCCTATCCACTGGAGTGTTTCCTGAATCTGGTTTGCCTATGAAAGACTTGCCCAGCGGTCTATCTCCAACCCCCAGCCCTAGGAATCTGGGAGAAGAAATCGGTGAGGTAGCCTCTCCCAGGAAATAGAAGTGACCAAGACAACAGCTCCGTAGGTGAGTGAGCATACGGCAGTGCTGAAGGCCCAGCAACTCTTAGAGGGGAACACCCCTTCTTTCAGCTCCCAACTTCATTAATGAAACCTGAAATGAAAGCAAAGTGGGCTGAGCCAGAAAAGGGAGGGGATGGTGATGTAAGCAGAGCAGAGGGGAGCAGATTAGAGGAGAGATGGAGAAGTCAAGGAGAAGAAGGGCAAGGAGGCTATACTGGGGGTAGAGGAACTGTCCCCAGCCTGATGCCACAGTAACCTGAACGCATTTGAGGTGCCACTGGATAAGAAGCAGTGTGTACAGAGGGGAGGGGTGGGTTGCTGGTAGGTTGGTAGACCATCTTCCTGATATTGTTGGTGGAATGGAGAACATTGTCAGGCTGGTAGGTGGGTCTGAGGAATGAATGGAATTTTCCTGTCCTCCTCATTCAACCAGGGGGGTTTGGATAGTGGGAACTTTGGGGTACTGTGGGGAGCTGCTGTGGGATCCAGAGAGAGTGCAAGAAGAGAACAAATACCATACAATTTATCTCTGCTTCTTTCTCCCTTTCCTCCTCTGACAAATACTGTCTCTCACATAGGCCCCCTCAAATCATCACCCAAACCCAGTGAGTGTTCACATACAGCTTCCTCTCCCTCGTCTGCTTCCCAGAAGATATTTTCTCTCCAACTGTGAGGATTATGTCCCTCAAATCCCTACTATAGAAGGATTCCACAGCTGAGGGATTTACAATCTCACAAATGAATGCTTGGAAAGCCTTGATAGTCACTAGAGAAATAATGATGAGTAAAGAGACTAGCTGTGATATTTTGGCTTGTTTTTTTTCCCTATATCATAGGTTTTAATTCTATTTTTGCCCTGGCCAGATAGCTCAGTTGGCTGGAGCATCATCCCAAAGTACAGAGGTTGCTGGTTCAATGCCTGGTCAGGGCACATACAGGAACAGATATATGTTCCTATCTCTCTCCCTCTCCCTTCCTTTCTTGCTAAAATCAATAAATAAGAATTTTTAAAATTTTATTCATTTTTTATTGTGGTAAAATATACATAACAACTGAGCTATACACTTAAAAATAATCAGGATGGTAAATTTTATATTATGTGTATTTTACCACAATAAAAAGATACATATAATTATATAACATAAAATTTATGATTTTAATCATTTTCAGTCGTACAATTTGGTGGCATTAAGTAAGTCACATTATTTTGCAACCATCACCACTACTCATCTCCAGAATTTTTCTCTCTCCCAAAACTGAAACTCTACAACCATTAAACATGAACTCCTTTCATTCTCTACTCCCCACCAGCCCCTGACAACCACCATTCCACTTTCTGTCTCTATGAATTTGACTACTTCTAGAAACTTCACAGAAGTAGAATCATACAATATTTGTCCCTTTGTATCTGGCTTATTTCAATTAGCATAATGTCTTCAAGGTTCAGCCACACTGTAGCACCTATCAAATTTCATTCCCTTCTAAAGCTGGATAATATTCCATTGTATATACTACCTTTTGTTTATCCACTCATCTGACATTTAGGCTTTCTCCACCATGTAGCTATTGGGAATGTTGCTACGAACATGTATATTATGTGCTGTTGAGTCAGCTCTGACCTAACCCTCAATATGATAGTATTTGAAAACAGAGTCTTTGGGAATTTATTAGGGTTAGATAACATCGTTATCCTGACCTGTGGTGGTGCAGTGGATAAAGCATAGACCTAGAATGCTGACGTCACTGGTTCAAAACCCTGGGTTTGCCTGGTCAAGGCACATATGGGAGTTGATGCTTCCTGCTCCTCCCCCTTCTCTCTCTCTCTCTCTTTCCCCCCTCTTTAAAATAAATAAATAAAATCTTTAAAAAAATAAAACAGACAAAAAAAAGATAACTTCATAAGGAGAGGGCCCTCATGATGAGATTAGTGGCTTCCAGGAAGAGACAACAGAGAGCTTGCTTCTCATTCTATCTGCACACACCACTGAAGGTCTGTTGTTTACAGTGTTTTATTACAGCAGCCTGAGTTGACTGAGGAAACTGGTAAAAGATTTTTCTGGTTGTAAATTATAGAAATCCAACTCCAACAGATTTGAGCAAGAAAGGAGAATGTATTGGCCTATCAAGTGGAAAAACTCAGGGCTAGGTAAGGCTTTAAGTCATGATTGGATCCAAGGGCTCGAACTCTGCCATCAGGACACTCTGTCTTTCTCCATTGCTTGGTTCAGCTTTCCCCTCTGTGGGCGTCCTTCTCAAGGGATGTCCTCCCATATGGTAGCAAAAGTGGCCACCAGCAGGTATGTGAAATTGCATTGTCCTCACTGGCACTCTATGAATTAGCCAGGACTTCTGTCTTGCCATCTTTCCCCCATCTTTTTTAAAACCTAAAAAAGCCTCTTATTGGTACTGTGTGAGTTATATACCTTCCCATTTCCAGCCAGCTTAGCCTAGCATGAAAACTAGGGAAATAAGACACTCTTATTAACTAGTATGTGTCACATGTTCATCCTAATGGGGCCTAAACAGCCTCAGTGTGTGTGTGTGTGTGTGTGTGTGTGTGTTAGTTCCTAAGAGAAGAAGAGAATTTATATTACCTTAAGTAGAGAGAAGGATGATGGGCAGAAAAAAACAATAATATCACACCAGGTAAGGTTTCAACAATTACAGAGGTGGCATGGTAAACAGAATGGGCAAAGGGGCAGGCAAGAAGGATCAAAGAAGATTTAGATGACAGCAAGGAAACCAGTGATTGCTGTTAAGGGTTTTGCTGTTAAGACAGTGATTGCACAGGAAAGAACCTTTAATCTCAAATCTGATGAACACTCTGGACAACTCCCCATTCTAAATGCACATTGGTTTATGCATATAAAATACTGCAAATAAGTTTGGAGGGTTTATAACCTCCTCCCCAGGTGCCAGAGGAAAGACCCATTGTAATGAAGCAATCTCGAGATGTGGAATCTAGGTATCTGAAGGCAAAGTCAGATATCAGACCCTAGAGGACTGTGACCAAATGTGCAGGCACAGTGACCATTGTCAGAGCAAAACAGCCAATTTTGGATATATAGCCTTCACAAGATCTATGAGAGAATAAATTTCTCTTAAATTTTTTTGTTGTTGTTGTTATTAAAAGCTACCAAGCTTGTGGTTCTTTGTTATGGCAGTCCTAGGAAACTACCACAGGGTGCCTTGGATTTAGAAATAAAGAGATTGTTTGACCTTGTTGGTTTCTTAACAGGAGGAGCATCTTTTCCGGGAAGCTTGACTATAAAGGGAGGGGAGCTATGGCAGTAACTAAAACAATGCACTTAAAGAAAAGGTCTTTAGCCCTGGCTGGGTAGCTCAGTTGGTTGGAGTGTCATCCCTGATACACCAGTGTTGCAGGTTTCATCCCTGGAGAGGGCACATACAAGAATCAACCCATGAATGCATAAATAAGTGGAGCAATAAGTTGATGTTTCTCTTTCTCTCTCATATCATTTTTTTTTTTTACTTTTTATTTATTGATTTTAGCAAAAGAAGAAATGAGAGAGAGAGGGAGAGAGAGAGATAGGAACATCGATCTGTTCCTTTATGTGCCCTGACCAGGGATCAAACCGACAACCTCTGCACTTCAGGACAATGCTCTAACCAACTGAGCCATCAGGCCAGGGCACTCTCTAATCAATTTAAAAATCTTTAGCCTGACCAGGCGGTGGCACAGTGGACAGAGCATTGAACTGGGATGCGAAAGACCGAGGTTCGAGACCCCAAGGTCGCCAGCTTGAGCGCGGGCTCATCTGGTTTGAGCAAAGCTTACCAGCTTGGACCCAAGGTCACTGGCTCGAGCAAGGGGTTACTTGGTCTGCTGAAGGCCCGCGGTCAAGGCACATATGAGAAAGCAATCAATGAACAACTAAGGTGTTGCAACGCACAACGAAAAACTGATGATTGATGCTTCTCATCTCTCTCCGTTCCTGTCTGTCTGTCCCCATCTATCCCTCTCTCTGACTCTCTCTCTATCTCTGTAAAAAAATAAATAAATAAAATAAATAAATAAAAATTAAGATCTTTAAAAACAAGACAAAAGTGCTCATAAAAGGGGTAGCTCCTGCACTGACAAGATTGAAAAGACAGAATTCACCAAATTTCAGAGCTAGAAGGACCTTCAAACATGTCTAGTCATAAGTGCATAGACTGGGGAGCATATGTGTTGAACCAGTTAATGTGTTTTCCTCTTTTTACTCCCTTTCTGAGTAACCTCCCTCTTCTTCTGCCAGAGGCAACTGTTTCCTGGGAGAGGATTGGAAATGCAAAGTAAAGGAGGACAGCTCAGCTTTGGACATCAAAAAAAAAAAAAATTTCCTTCTGTAAACAAGGTAATTGCCTTGAAAGCCAGTATTGGCCTGAAGAGAAAAGGATTTTCTAAATAATTTGAACACACATCAACATCCTAACCGTTGGTGGCACAGTGGATAAAGTGTCAACTGAGAGTGCTGAGGTTGCTGGTTCGAAACCCTGGGCTTGCCTGGTCAAGGCACATATGAGAGTTGATGCTTCCTGCTCCTCCCCCCTTCTTTCACTCTCTCTCTAAAAAAAAAGGAAGAAGGAATAAATAAATAAATTATATAAACACACATCAACTTATCAAGAGCCAGGCCTGCTGGACTAGTTCGCTAAATTTTGTTATGAGCCTTCAGTGGAAGGAACTCAGGATATGATGCAATGCCTTCCTTCAGGACAACCATGAAAGAAGGCAGAGGCAGGAGACACAGGTCACCCCACACCTGGTCTTCATCTCCTCCTTCAGGCCAGGGGCTGAGGGAAGGACTTGTGAGAAGGGTGGAGGAGACAGCCTAAAGCACTGGAGCCTTGGCCCTCTTTCCTATTTGAAAACCTAGTAGAAGACCCATGTTGGGCTAGACTCTGCGTCCATAAGTCAGCAGGGCATATGCGCAGCAACGAAGTGAGGAAATGGCTAGATAAATGGCCCTGCTCCCTGCCGCTGCAGGGGATTCTGAAGTTCCTCTGGGATCTGGAGAGGGGACATGGAGTCCAAGGGCATGAAGGGCTTTGGCCTCAGGTCAGGCAAAAAGTCCACCCTCTGTGGGCCCACATGCCTGAGGAATTGTTCCAGCACTGGGTGTCAGCAGCCCACGAGTGACCACTCAGTGGACTTGGAGAGAGGCAGTAGGAAGGGAGAAAATTTAAAGGACTGAGTATTTACTCTACAGTGACTGAGTCATCTAAGAGAAGCCATTTAAACTGGAAGATGCTGTAGTAGAGGGGTCAGGAACCTTTTTGGCTGAGAGAGCCATGAACGCCACATATTTTAAAATGTAATTCCGTGAGAGCCATACAATATGTTTAACACTAAATACAAGTAAATGTGTGCATTTTATGTAAGACCAACACTTAAAGTACAATAAGTCTCTGAATTCTTTTTAATAACATTGTTATGCTGTTGCTAACCAATGATGAATAAAGTACTTCTTACCATTAATGCGACTTCTGGTGCTGCATGGTTTTGCTGATGGTTTTGTAGTCTGGTTGATACGTGGTGAGGTTAAGCTACATGCAGGCGTTGAGACTTCCATCCATTAAACGTGATTGTAGGTTGGTCTTAACGTCCTTTAGATGTGAGAAAGACTGCTCACATGCATACGTAGAGCCAAGCATTGTCAGTACCGCAATACTCACACGCTGCAGTGTGTGGAATGTGACAGGAAGCGCGTTCCAAGTTTGACAATCAGCTGATCCCCGGGTTGAAGTTTTTTCATTTCTCCTCACTTGTGTTTGCTCACCAACTCTGCTTGCTGTCGTGCAAGTCTTTCCAAATCTTCATTCAGTGACTTGAACTTATTCACCCACATGTCTGAGGCCTTCAGGTCAGCAGCTTGTAGCTCAAAATCTCTGACAGAGACACCGGGAATGTAACTCAGGTCGGCGCTGTCCACTGCACACTCATGTGGATGGGTGATGAACTTAAAAAGATGAGTGCACTCACGAAATTCTCCAAAGCGTGCTTTGAATGACTGCAGGAGATTAGATGTGAAGCCCACTAGCTGCTGGAGATCAAGATGTTGAGCAGGGTCACTTGCTGTGTATGGATCTTTAAACTCTCCCCGTTTTTCAAAGTGTAGTAAACGACCTGTTTCAATGTCAGTGATGAAGAGTTCTAGCTTGTTTTCAAATGCAAACACTGCTTGTTGAAGGGATAAGACTGTATTTCTAACGCCTTGCATTTTCACATTGAGCTGGTTCAGATGTTCAGTCATGTCCACAAGATAGTAAAACTTCAGGAGCCACTCAGTGTTAGCTAATTCAGGATGCTCGACGTTTTTCATTTCAAGAGAAGTCCGGATTTCGCTCAGACAAGCCGCGAAACGGCTGAGCACCTTCCCTCTTGACAACCAACACACATTGCTGTGCAGAAGCAGACCAGGATAATTATTCCCAACTTCATCCAGCAGTGTTTTAATGAGACTTCCATCCATTAAACGTGATTGTAGGTTGGTCTTAACGTCCTTTAGATGTGACCATTTAAAGCTCAGGCAACAATAAAGTTGACCACCCAAATGACCAACGACAACACCTCACCAAACTGCTCACCACACATCTGAGCACAAAGCACCTCCTGATGTAGGATGCAGTGAACTTAGGATGGGTCTCTTCATGTTCACGAAGAAGCGCTACGAATCCTGTTTTTCCCCACCATGCATGAGCACCATCAGTACACACCGAAATAAGTTTATCCATCTGTAGATTTTTTTCTTTAGCCAACTCAGTGAAAGACTTGAATAAATCCTCCCCTCTTGTTGTCTCTTTCATAGGCAAAACAGCAAGACTTCCCTCATGTAGTGTGTCACCGACAGCATACCTTGCAATCACGCTGAACTGGGATAAATGGCTTATGTCTGTTGACTTATCCAAAGCGAGAGAAAAGAATGGTGCTGCATTTATGTCCTTTACTTGTGTTGCCTCAATTTGATTTGCCATCATGATGGTACAATCATGAACAGTTCTTGCCTACAAAGGCATATCTTTTATTTGTTTGATTATCTTGTCTTTTTCCGAAAAATCGTCAAAATGTTCATTGGCAACATCAAGCATGAATGTTTTGGCATACTCCCCATCTGTGAATGGCTTTCCATTTCTCACAATTGCTAAAGCACCAGCAAAGCTAGCTGAATTACAGTCATCTTTTTGGGTCCAAACATGGAGTTGCTGCTGACTAGCTTGCACTCTGCACAGTAGCTCTTGACAGGCTTTCTTCCTGCTGTTCCCTACTGGATATTTCGATGCAAATGTAGTATGGCGTGTGTCGAGGTGCTGCTTTACATTTGACCATTTCATCGATGCAATTTTATCATTGTATATTAGACTCACTGCAGAACCTGCTCTCTCCACAAAAGCGAATTCCTCTGTCCATTCCTGCTGAAAAGTACGATATTCCTCATCTTTTTTTCTTTTAGCCGTCTTCTTTGTCAAAAGGGTTTCTGCAATTAGCTAGCTGACTACTTGATTAAAAGGAGGAAAGTTTACTTCCTGACCTCACAACGACCCATGTACGTTACACATTATCCAATAGAAATTTGTTGTTGTCCCGGAGGACAGCTGTGATTGGCTCCAGCCACCGGCAACCATGAACATGAGCGGTAGGAAATGAATGGATTGTAATACATGAGAATGTTTTATATTTTTAACATTTTTTTTTTTATTAAAGATTTGTCTGGGAGCCAGATGCAGCCATCAAAAGAGCCACATCTGGCTTGCAAGCCAGAGGTTCCCGACCCCTGCTGTAGTACCTTGACTAGGCAAATTAGGTTTTTTTCCCACTGCCTGGCAGTGGGTCAGGGGTTTATCAGACCAGTCATAGGAAAAAGAGAAGCAACATGTCTTTGCATTTTTCTTGAGTGTTAATCTGTGCTCCTGCTGCTCATGCCACTGTTACCCAGGCAGTACTCACAAAGGCTGGGAAGCACAGAGCGCCCAGGGCAACCTTCCTGAAGCCTGCCAGTGGGCTTGCAAAAGGGGCTCCTGGGAGTCTGGAATATGGAGACTAAATTTTTGAGAGTGGGACTAGAGCCTCCTGGGAATGGCTCCAGGGATGGCTGCCTCTGAGAGAGGAGGTAGAAAAATCAAATCCAAGGGTACAAATCAATCCTGTCATATACCCCGGAGGCTAAGGGATGTACCTTCCCACAGGAGAGTCTGTGTAAGAAAAAGCAGAAAAAGCTTCCTAGTGGCTGGGCTGTTTGAGTTTAATAGAAAGGTCACATCCTGGATCCTTCCCCTGGGTTCACTTAATCCTACCAACAGTGCTAGGTTTTCTTACAAGAAACAAACCCAGAGGCACCGGTTTCCTATAGTTCAGTTTTGAGGCTGTGGGTCAGACAAGGTCAGGATCCACAGCTAGTATGGATTTTTCCCTGCACATCCCATGTTTTCCCTGCAGCCCACTACCTCATTACAGGAGGCAGGTGGAAGTCAAGGAGGAGGAGAATGTCAGGTGAAGGGACCAGGTAATGCTGTTGGGTCAAGTCCCCACAGACCTCTTTGCTTAGAGGGAGATTTAGAGTTGGGTGCCATCACATCCAAGAGAAGGGACCGTCCCTCATTTGTCTAGTTCACATTGCCAAATTATCTCCGGGTGGTGGCGATGGTGATGGGGAGCATAACCTTGGGACCCAGGCAGAGCACTGTTCACATTCCTGCACTGAGATCTTCAGCAAATCAGTTAAGCTTCAAGACCTCAGAGTTTATTGTTATAACAACAGGGATAATAATTTTCAATGTGCCTGACCAGTGGTAGCACAGCAGAAGAGCATCGACCTGGGACTCTGAGGTCCCAGGTTCAAAATCCCGAGGTCACCAGCTTGAGCATGGGGTCACCGGCTTGAGCATGGGATCATCAATATGATCCTGTGGTCAATGGCTTAGCTGGAGCACCCCCCGCCCCAGTCAAGGAAACGTATGAGAAGCAATCAATGAACAACTAAATTGCCAC
This sequence comes from Saccopteryx leptura, assembly GCF_036850995.1. Classification (NCBI taxonomy): domain Eukaryota; kingdom Metazoa; phylum Chordata; class Mammalia; order Chiroptera; family Emballonuridae; genus Saccopteryx; species Saccopteryx leptura. Next base: position 312,585,727 of record NC_089503.1, read on the forward strand.
AACTATGAGTTGATGCTTCTCATCTCTCTCCCTTCCTGTCTCTCTCTGTCTCACCAAAAAAAAAATAATAATGCTGAGGTTGCCGGTTCGAAACCCTGGGCTTGCCTGGTCAAGGCACATATGGGAGTTGATGCTTCCTGCTCCTCCCCCCTTCTCTCTCTCTGTTTCTCTCTCTCCCTCTCTCTCTCCTCTCTAAAAATGAATAAATTAAATAAATAAATAAATAAATAAATAAATAAATAAATAAATAAATAAATAATTTAACTCTGCCCATTCATCTACTGTATCTCCCTCAGCTCTAGCAATCAGCATTTTCAGGGTTGAATGCCCTGGAGGAACCAGGGACTGATTCAAGAGGCCCACTCAAGAGAGCCTTCCCGACTTTAATCTTTGGCATTCTTCTTTTTTTTTTTAAATTATTTTTATTGATTGAATTTTAGAGAGAGAAAGAGAGAGAGAAAAAGCAAGAGGAAGAGGGGAGGGGAAGCAGTCATTTGTTGTTCCACTTATTTGTGCACTCATTGGTTGCTTCCTATAGGTGCCTGACCAAGGATCAAACCCTCAGATCTTTGGCATTCTAAAAAAACAAAAATCTAGAAAATGTTTTCTTTTTTTAAATTCATTTTATAGAAGACAGAGAGAAAGAGAAAGGGGGAGGAGCAGACATACATACATGCCTTGACCAGACAAGTGCAGGGTTTTGAACCAGCGACCTAAGCGTTCCAGGTTAATGCTTTATCTACTGCGCCACCACAGGTCAGGCCTAGAAAAACCTTTTCTTGAGAAGGAAACAGAACAGTCTCCTTGGGGAACTTGGCTTCCCTAGCACCTCAGCACAGGTTGTTGGGGTCCACTGCATCGGTGTTTTAGGTGAGATACCCAGATTCATCTATGTGCTGCAGGGATGGGACTCAGCCAGCTCCTGAGGGAATCACATTGTGTCAGTGACAGGGTGGTCACTGTCAGAAACCATGCACCGACCTCAATAAAAGAATGACAAACTCTATCTTTTATTCTCAAGTAATGTTGAGGGGAGAGGAGCTCCTGCCAGGTACAGAAGAAAGAAGAAAGCCTGCTCTTGGCAGCAGGGGAATGGGGTTGCCACAGCAACGAGCTCCTTCCAAGTCCCCTCATCATATAGCTTTTGAATGAGACTTCCTCCTGTGTACCTATATAGCAGCTCTATTCCTCCAGCTCACCACCTGCTCACCTCCTAGGCTTCTCCCAGTAAAACGTGCTCAGAAGGGAATCAATGACCCCCATTCAGGCCAGTCCCATCTGTCTCTGTGGGCTGGGATTTACTTGGTTTACATTTGGTCATGTGCAGGGAAAAGAGCCCTCTCATCGTTTGTGAGTGGGAGGGTCAACTAGTACTTCTCTAAGCAGCAATTTGGCAAAATGGAAGGGCCACTTTCTGACCTTACAGTTCTAGGGATTTATTTATTTATTTTTATTTATTTTTTATTTATTTTTTTTATTTTTACAGAGACAGAGTCAGAGGGATAGACAGGGACAGACAGACAGGAATGGAGACAGATGAGAAGCATCAATCATTAGTTTTTCGTTGCGTGTTGCGACTTCTTAGTTGTTCATTGATTGCTTTCTCATATGTGCCTTGACTGCAGGCCTTCAGCAGACTGAGTAACCCCTTGCTGGAGCCAGCAACACTGGGTCCAAGCTGGTGAGTTTTTGCTCAAGCCAGATGAGCCCATGCTCAAGCTGGTGACCTCGGGGTCTCGAACCTGGGTTCAACATCCCAGTACAATGCTCTATCCACTGCGCCACCGCCTGGTCAGGCCAGTTCTAGGGATTTAATTCTGGCATTGTAGCATCATTTTTAACAGCAAAACACTGGAAACAATCTTCATATCACTAATAGGGTTAAATATCAGCTGTAGCGACTGTGAGACACAAATAGCTAATGTAATAAAGGGTTAAATTGGAGGAGCCTATATGGAAAGATGTATTGTAAAGTTCAAAACCAAGTTGTTCAGCCCTGGACAAGTAGTTCAGTTGGTTAGAACATCGTCCCGATAAGCCACAGTTGCAGGTTCAATCCCCAGTCAGGGCCCATACAAGAAACAACCAATGAATGCATAATTAAGTGGAACAACAAATTGATGTTTCTTTCTTTCTTTCTTTTTCTCTCTTTCTTTCTCTCTCTCTTTCTTCCCCTCCTCTCCCTTCTTCTTGTTCTAAAAATCCAATCGATAATAATAATAAACAAGTTGTTCAAATTTATAGAAATAGGAAGTAGGATAGCGGTTGCCAGGGACTCAGGATAGGGAGAATTGGGAAGTGTTTTTTAATGGGTATAGAGTTGCAGTTTTGCAAGATGGAGAAAATTCTGGGGATTGGATGTATAACAATGTGTGGTATACTTAACATTACCGAACTATATACTTAAAAATGATTAAGAGGGTAACTTTTATATTATGCATATTTTACCACAATTTTTTTTTTTTTTTTTACAGAGACAGCGAGAGAGTCAGAGAGAGGGATGGACAGGGACAGACAGACAGGAACGGAGAGAGATGAGAAGCATCAATCATCAGTTTTTCATTGCGACACCTTAGTTGTTCATTGATTGCTTTCTCATATGTGCCTTGACCATGGGCCTTCAGCAAACCGAGTAACCCCTTGCTCGAACCTGCGACCTTGGGTCCAAGCTGGTGAGCCTTGCTCAAACCAGATGAGTCCACACTCAAGCTGGAGACCTCGGGGTCTCGAACCTGGGTCCTCTGCATCCCAGTCCGATGCTCTATCCACTGCGCCACTGCCTGGTCAGGCTTTACCACAATTTTTAGAAAAGATTTTATTTATTAGTTTTAGAGAGAAAGGAAGGGGAGTGCACAGCAACTCATAGTTGTTTCACTTTAGTTGTCCATTGATTGCTTTTCATCTGTACTTTGACCAGGCAAGCCCAGGATTTCAAACCGGTGACCCCAGCGTTCCAGGTGGAGGGTCTATCCACTACTTACCACAATTTTAAAAAAAGCAAGTTGCAGAATAGAATTAGTACTTATAACACGATCTTATCTGTGTGTGTGTGTTTTTAAGAGTTATACAATTTTGGAAGGAGACAAAACCAGCTGTTATCAGTAGTTATTTTTGCAGTTGAAAGAAATTGAGGGGGAAAAAATAATGTTACTTTTATTTTTAAAAATATAATTAGCATCTATTATTTTTATAATTTCAACAAGCTAATAAAAACAGTGATGATATTAATATGTCTGATCTCCAGGAAGCAGGCATTCATTTAACAGACGTACACAGAGTGTTAACCCGCCATATACAGGCACTGTATCCGGCTTTGAGGTAGAAGAGGGCGGGAATGAGGCAGTATAGTTCCTGTCTTCATGGGGCTTGCACTGCTTCAGGAGACAGTCCTAATCACAGACAGTGAAAGACGCCTAGAACACTGGAAGGCAAGGTCCTGCTTCCCTATTTCCTGTTGTGCCTCTAAAGAGGTGACATTTAAGCTGAGAACTGAGGATGAATATGAACCAACCAGGGGAGTGGGAGGAGAGAGGACCCAGGCACAGGAGCAGAGGTTGCAAAGACCCAGAGGTGGACAAGAGAAAAGGTCAATGTGTCAAGAGTGAGGAGCGAGAAGGAAAGGGTGGGTGACAGGTGCAGTGAAGAGGAAGTGGGTCGTTTTCACAGAACAATGGAAAGGCACCCAAGGATTCTAGGTCGGAGAGTGACTTGATTTGGTTTATGTTTAGGACCATCACTAGGCTGCTGGGGATTGGGTTGGAGAGGGGACAAGAGGAGAAGCAGACAGACAAGATAATGAGGTCATTACTGGCTTCCTGCTGAATGACTTGAATTACTGAAAGAGATGAGAAGAGTACACTTTTTATTTATTTATTTATTTATTTATTACAGGGACAGAGAAAGAGTCAGAAAGAGGGATAGTCAGGGACAGACAGACAGGGACAAAGAGAAATGAGAAGCATCAATCATCAGTTTTTCGTTGCAACACCTTAGTTGTTCATTGATTGCTTTCTCATATGTGCCTTGACCATGGGCCTTCAGCAGACTGAGTAACCCCTTGCTCGAGCCAGCGACCTTGGGTCCAAGCTGGTGAGCTTTTTGCTCAAGCCAGATGAGCCTGCGCTCAAGCTGGCGACCTCAGGGTCTCGAACCTGGGTCCTCAGCATCCCAGTCCAATGCTCTATCCACTGTGCCACCACCTGGTCAGGCAGAAGAGTACACTTTTTAAAAAGCTCTCACAGCCTGACCAGGTGGTGGCGCAGTGGATGGAGCGTTGGACTGGGATGAGGAAGGACCCAGGTTCGAGACCCCGAGGTCGCCAGCTTGAGCGTGGGCTCATCTGGCTTGAGCAAAGAGCTCATCAGCTTGGTCCCAAGGACACTGGCTCCAGCAGGGGGTTGCTCAGTCTGCTGAAGACCCGCAGTCAAGGCACATGTGAGAAAGCAATCAATGAACAACTAAGAAGTCGCAACGCGCAACGAGAAACTGATGATTGATGCTTCTCATCTCTCTCCGTTCCTGTCTGTCTGTCCCTGTCTATCTCTGCCTCTGTTAAAAAAAAAAAAAAAAAAAAAGCTCTCACATGCCCACCAAACTGGTGACACTTGTTTTCTTATCTGGGGTTGAGGAGGAGGGCTGTGGCCAGCTCTTTGAACTTTCAGGTGGCTGTGGGTGAGTCACAGTGGGATCCTGTTAAATGCAAGTGCGGATTCAGCAGGCCAAGGTGGAGATGCCTAAGACGCAGCATTTCTGACAAGTTCCCAGGTAATGCCAAACCAGAACCATACTTGGAATGGCAGGCTATGATTTGCTTTTTTGATGGAAAATGATAACACTTATAAAGATATTTTTGAAGGTCCCTCAGAACAGTTTGCTTGAGACAGAAGACAAAGCAGAATAGATTAGAAAGGGATATGTCTATCCCTGGTCATCAGGAGGAGGTCACCTAGTGATGGGTTTCCTACCTCTCTGGGGAATCTCGTGGTTCCAGTGCCAAACAAACAAGAAACAATCTTTAAGTAAACATTAAGTACCTGTTATTGTCAAGAACTATGTTAGGTGCTGGGATATGGGAAGGAACAATTGCTGATAGAGAGCAGGGAAGACAGATGCAAATAGAGAATGGAAACCCAAGCCCAAGATGCTAAGAGCATCAATGAAGGTCACACTTTAGAGTGCCAGAATCACCTAGATCAGTGGTCCCCAACCTTTTTTGGGCCACGGACCGGTTTAATGCCAGAAAATATTTTCACGGACTGGCCTTTAGGGTGGGACGGATAAATGTATCACGTGACCGAGACAAGCGTCAAGAGTGAGTCTTAGACGAATGTAACAGAGGGAATCTGGTCATTTTTAAAAAATAAAACATCGTTCATCACCAGAACGCTGCAGCCCTATGTAAACAGTTTCAACTTTCTCGGGAAGCAGCATGGCAGATTGGTAAATCCTGTCCAAGGTGTCCTATACTACAATCTGTCCCTTCATTTGGAGTTAACCCTCAAGGACTCCTACCAGGACAACTTTGGCAAATGGACGTTACTCATAAACCTTCATTTGGCAAACAGTCCTATGTCCACGTTACAGTGGATACTTATTCTGGATTTATAGTAACCTCTGCCAGAACAGGAGAGGCTGCTAAGCATGTTATAGCTCATTGTCTGTATGCATTTTTCTATTATTGGATTTCCTAAACTGGTTAAAATGGACAATGCTCCTGCATATGTAGCAAAAGCATTTACTGTATTTTGTCAAACCTTTCGAATTATGGGTATTTCTTACAATCTTTAAAGTCAAGGTATTATTAAAGTGTACCCAGCAAATATTTTAAGGTCAATTTAAAAAATTTTAAAGGGGGAGTCATATCCTGGAACTCCTATGGGTCTACCATATCATGCTTTTTACTTAAAAATTTTTAAATTTCTTTTGAATGCTGATGAACAGGAGACGCCAAATTTTTTTCTCCTGCAAACTTCTACCTTCTTTTATTTGATCCAGCTAATAACACTGTTTTGTCTTTTTTCAAATAGCTCCAGATATATGGAAAAGGTTTATATAGGCGGATGGGGATCCTCAAACCCCTCAGCGAGATCTTCTGAGCATGGCTTTTAAGGCACCAAGAGGCAGAAAAAGCCCAATAGAGATCAGGTGAACTACCAGCTTTTAGGATACGCCCTTAAAGGCTCCAATGCCCCAAAGGGGTCTCATAGGATTCCATCTGGGTCCTGCTTCAATAGTGAATAGGAAGGTCATTGAGCTAAAGCCTACCAGGCTTACATGCCTTTGCTGTGAGGAAACAGGGACACTGGAAGGTAGGCTTCCCCCTTGCTCCTCTAAGGGAGGGTTCAGTCTCTTCTAGCCCTGCTCCAGCCACATATGACCTAACCTTGCCCAGAATGCTGGGGTTTGCCACTGAAGGCTGAAGGTGCCCAGGGCCCTCGGCCCATCTATGACACTGTGGACGAGCCTAGGGTATTTCTTCCAAGAAGCAGGTAAACTGATCTCATTTGCACAAGGGCCACTTAACCATGTCTTGCCTGAATAGTCAGGTTTTTTATTCTTCCCTCAAAGATCTCTGTTGTGGGTGTTGATAGTCTTATTTTCTGCTGCTTTGCTTAATATATAGTGTTTCCTTTATTCCTCCTACCTCAATGCCCCACTCATATTTTAGGCTGGGACCTACTCCTAATTTAGAGCTCTCTTTCCCCCTTTTGCCAACTTCTATTATGAATTTACCTTTGCCACCCAGCTTAGTGTATCCCAAGGTTCTCTTTACCGCACCACAGTTGCAGAGCTCCAGGGAAAAGCACCCTAGTCTCATCTCTCCAGGCAGAGGAGAACAGAAGCTCCATATCCACGCATGCTGCAGATGGCTTTTCCAGTCTACCTGAACCATTACCAGCTAGAAGCAGCGGTCATTGGGACTTGGATATGAGCTGCAAAGTATAGAATTGTGACAACAATTCCAGTGCCATGTGGACTTTTTCTGGATGTGGACTTTTCCTGGACTCCTGCTCCTTGTGACAGCTCCTAATGGACTGAACTGGGGTTGGGCTGCATTTGCAGGGATCTGGAATGGTGTTGGTGCCAACTTGAACTTGGTGAACATGTTAAAGACACTACTCTTTTATAGATTGTTGTTGTATTGGCCAAGAGTTTGCTTAAAGGCTTTAATAAGTGTAAAAAAAAATAGAAGACTGAATAAAGAAGATGTGGCACATATACACTCTAGGGTATGCTACTCAGCCATAAGAAATGATGACATCGGATCATTTACAACAAAATGGTGGGATCTTGATAACATTATACGAAGTGAAATAAGTAAATTAGAAAAAACCAAGAAATGCATGATTCCATACATTGGTGGGACATAAAAATGAGACTAAGAGACATGGACAAAAGTGTGGTGGTTACGGGGGGGGGGGAGGGAAGGAGGGAAAGGGAAAGGGGGGAAGGGTACAAAGAAAACTAGATAGAAGGTGACGGAGGACAATCTGACTTTGAGTGATGGGTATGCAACATAATTGAAGGACAAGATGACCTGGACATGTTTTCTTTGAATATATGTATCCTGATTTATTGATGTCACCCCATTAAAATTAATAAAAATTTATTTATTTATAAAAATAAATAAATAAGTAAAACATCGTTCAGACTTAAATATAAATAAAACGGAAATAATGTAAGTTATTTACTCTTTCTCTGCGGACTGGTACCAAATGGCCCACGGACTGGTACTAGTCCGTGGCCTGGGGGTTGGGAACCACTGACCTAGATCACTTCTGCCAGGAAACCAGCTCAGTGGCTCAGACACCAGAACAATGATATCTATTTGAATGAGTGCCTTCTGCGTGTTAGGCAGGCACTGCCCAGATCTCTGCAGACAAGTCTCAGAGCTCTTGTTCTTCAGGGTACAAACCCTGGGGCCAGATTACTACTTTGGTTCAAATCTCAGCTCTGTCGCACACTAGCTGTGTGAGCCTCAGTTTCCTCCTCTGAAAAATGGGGATAATAATAGCTAAGAATGTTGTAAGGATTAAATGAATTACTGTGTGTCAAGCTCTTAGAATGATGACTGGCATATAATAAGAGCTATTAAAGCACTAACTACTATTATTTAATCTTCTCAACAACCCTGTGAGCCCAGTAATACTAAATACTCATTTTGCAGATAGACACCAAAGATCCTCAAGTATACCCCATCTGAGTGCAGATAGACACACTCAGGTCAGGAAAAGGCCTAGGTACTGGGCTTCTCTGCTTTCCCTCCCAGAGAAGCCCTGGAAACAGCAGAACTCCAGATGCATCTCGAGTTCTGAATCCCATTTGCCAGAACCCAGGTCAGGTGCCACACACCCACCCCTGGTTTTGCAAACAGATCTGGTCCTCCTTCCCTCTGACTTATAACAGTGGCCCCATTCAGGAGCTAAAGGCCACATGGGAAGGTTCAAGTGTGTTTGGTCCTCACATTGCAGCATTCCTAGCTGTTCACTCACCCTGCATCTCTAAGGCAGATGAATCACCAATCACTCAGCCCTCAGGGGCCACAATAAAACAAAACTGCTCTCTCCCCTTCTGCACAGAGGCCTCTGTGAGATTAAAGAGGTTTCCAGATGAGAAAGCAGGTTACTTCCATTTATTTTACTTAATCCTGCTGGCTGGATATAAATTGCTTTCTCACATTGAGGCAAAAAACGCTGGTGTGTGGGATGAAGTGACTGGGGCATGCAGCTGAAAGATGGCACGAGGGAGCAAGATGCCAGAGCAGGTCCCTGACACAGGGCAGTGTGAGCCCCCCCCCCCCAGAACTCCCTTCTCCTCCTCTGCACTTTCTCCAGGTTAAGGTTGCACGGAATAAGATTTTTCTCCTTAGCCTTTGTCTGAGGCAGGAGGGCCTGAGAACATTTTGATGGTGCAACCAGGAAGCAGTTCCTTGGCCACAGGGGCAGGCAGATTGAAGAGAGGTCAAGTCTGTTACTTATATTTGATGGATATATTTATGTATGTGTGTGTTTCTTTCTTTTTTTAAAAGATTTTATTTATTTATTTTAGGGAAGAGAGAGAGAGAGAGAAAGAAGGGAGGAAGAGCAGGAAGCATCAAGTCCCATATGTGCCTTGACCAGGCAAGCCCAGGGTTTTGAACCAGTGACCTCAGTCCAGGCCAATCCTTTATCCACTGCGCCATCACAGGTCAGGCGTGTGTGTTTCTTTATACCCACTTATAAAAATGTGTGCAATGTCAAGGAATAAAACAAATAGCTTTGGGAATTGAAGTGAAAGGAAAACAGAAGAGAAAATACTGAAACTAGGAGCCAGATTAGCATCCATAAATGCCTAATAAATAGTCCTATACAGTTGTGAATAAGGCCCATGAACTTGGTTCCAACTACCCTAATAGACAGTGAAAGACAATCAAATACCCTGCTCACAGAAATTAGGGGATATTTCAAAATGAAGCATTGAAATATCCCCTAATGTTTGTGAGCAATATATAAGAACCACAGAGTCCATAAAATAAATAAAACCAAGAACTTCTAAGAAGCACACCTTAATCTTGGTACTGACACTTGGGAGGAATTCCTCCACTAGCCCACCTAAAGATGACTCTGAGATGTAGAAGGTGATAGGGGCCCTCAATGGCACCCTGTCAATAGATATAATAATGATTGTAAGGTATTTTCCCAGCCAAGGAAGAAAGAAGGGTGTAGCCACCAAATGTGGAATAGCGAAAGCTTTATTTAGTAGAACGAATCCCGAACGAGGTTCTCTGGTCCGCACAACAGGCCAGAGAACTCGGACGGATTTTTCCTCTGGGGGGTAGTTTATAGGGTCGGTAGGGTGATGGTGAGTTGGTATGATGTGGTGAAATTTCGTTGGCTAACAGATAGTCATTCTTTTTCAAAGGGCTCCGGCAGTTCTTTTTGGCGGGCATGGGTTTGGGTGGTTCCAGCCAAAGTTCCCGTGCCTGGTTCCTCATGTGACCTTCCCCCATTGCCAACCAACCTCACATTCCAACCTTTTATATTTGATAGAGGCATCACTATTTGGCTACTTACTGCTGGTTAGGGGTGTTGTGGGGAGGGGAGGTCGGAAGGTGGTGGTTCTGAGGGGAGTCGCGTATATGGGTGTAGGAGCATCTGTTTGACCATGACTCGAGAAACTTCGCAGATGCAGTCCTATAAGGATTTTTAAAAAGAGGAGTAAATATGAGTAATATGTTGATAATTAGAAGAGGATCTAGGATAGGGGCAGTCCAGGTGAGGATGGGTGGCTGCCATCAGGAGTTAAGCGGGTTGTAGGAGGAGAGGTCCTTGTGCAGTTTCTCTTGCAGATGGTGAAGTACCCCAATGCTTTCTTCCATTCGGCCAGTCTCATTGAACAGCATTGCTCCCTGCTTTAGCTCACTCTGGTGGCAGGTTCTTGGTGGGAGAGACAGGAGCAACAGGAGGGTCTGCAGGGCCTAACCTTTTAGTGAGCCGGATATGGGTAGGGCCCAGTGGTTCCGACTGCCAGCAGTCCTGCATGGGGCAAGCTTGAGGTGAGAGACATGGTACCAAGGTGTTTGTCCTAGGACAGTGTTTCCCAACGTGGGGCCCATGCCCCACAGGGGGGCAATTCGATAGTTAAGGGGGGCAATTTGAAAATGGACTCGACACGACTTTAACTCTTTCGCCTCGGGCCATTTAAATGCAATGCTAGATATCGGTGCCAAATTTAACAAAAAATGCAATTCTTAAATAATTGTGGTAAATAATTATTAAGTATAATTTCGTTTGATGAGACCAAAATATCAACTGGGTGATTGGCATCGTCAAGTAAACTTCGTCCTGGGTTCACCGCGGACCGTGCCGTCTGCCACGGGGAACCCCGGGCGTTTTAAAAACTCGCTAAACAACGCAGTTATTCTCACCTAATTGGTCCATCGCAACTTCTGTAGTGTTTCACATCATTCAGTTGGTGTTAATTTGAAATAAGTGTCAGTCAAAACTGTTGTAAAAGCTCGTTGATTTAATAAATATACATATATATATTGCATAGATATAATTGGTAAGTATTTGATTTTATTTTTATCAATATTAAACTCTTTCTTAAGTACTTCTTGCATCGGGGCTAGAAAGCAATAATATTCTATAAATATTATTGGGGTTATAATAGTGCATGCACGACAATTTTAATTTTAGAAGCATAACTTTCCAGAAAATTTTGTCAAGTGGAAAAAATATAGATACCTTTTGATTTGCGGTGGTAGTGTAGTAAATGTGTTATATACATTTAAATAAATATGAATTTTTAGTATACGTTCACTCTATGTCACATTGAATATATTTTAACACATATTTTAATATTAGTTTTTAATTGATCTTATTTTTATTATAGCCCATAGTAAAATGAGTGGTGCAAGCAAGAAAAAAACTCGTCAATATTCGGAGGAATATTTAAAATTTGGGTTCATACCCGCTGTTCACGATGAGCGGATTCCTTTTTGTCTTTTATGCCAGCAATGCTTGACCAACGAATCAATGAAACGAGGTCGTCTTGAGGCGCATTTGTAGGTGAAACATAGTGCTCATATTAATTCAGATTTGAGTTACTTTAAAACTTTAAAGAAAAATTTTGAAAAAAGAACAACATTAAAGTCTCTATTTACTGCTCATACTTCAACTAATAATCGTGTTCTTGAGGCTAGTTATCAAATTTCTTTATTCATCACTAAAACTGGAGAAAATCACACTATAGGAGAGAATTTAATAAAACCGTCAATATCAGGATTTCTTAAAACGGTTCTTGAAAAAGATGACAAAGATGTAAAAGCTATGCCACTCAGTAACAATTTTGTTAGCAGAAGAATAGACGAAATAAGTGAGGATATTGAAAAACAACTTATTGAAAACCTGAAAACAAGAAAATTCTCCTTGCAAATGAATGAATCAACTTTGAGAGACAGTGAGGCAGTATTGATAACTTATGTAAGATATATTGATAAAGGGCATTTTGCTGAAGAAATGTTGTTCTGTAAAAGATTAGAAAGCACCACTACCTCCAAAGATATATATAATAAGCTAAAAAAACTACTTAGATGTCAATGATATACCAATGAAAAATATAACATCTTGTGCTGCAGATGGTGCTCCCAATATGATGGGCAAGAAAAATGGCTGCTTAAAATTGATGAAAGATGCGAATCCAGAAATGATTCTTGTGCATTGTGTTATTCATAGGGAAAACTTGGTAGCTAAAAACATCTCGCCTGTTCTGAATGAAGTATTGCATACAGTAATAAAGTGTGTTAATGCTATTAAAGCTAGTGCCAAATGTGAGCGTCTTTTCAAGCTATTTTGTGAAGAACAAAATGAAGACCATGTGAGACTTTTACTTCATACTGAAGTCAGATGGCTATCTAAAGGAAACTGTTTGAAAAGATTTATGGAACTGTTTGATACTCTTAGTGATTTTTGAAGCGACAAACCTGAAATGAAGTATCTGTTAACAATAGATGGTAAAGCATTTGTGAGTTATTTAGCCGATATCTTTGAAAAACTAAATATATTAAATAAGCAACTTCAAGGAACAAATAAAACTCTTGTCGATGCAAAAGCAAAGATATTTGGTTTCATTACCAATATTGAGTTATGTCAGAAACATATTAACAACAAAAACTTTAAACAGTTTCATTGGCTCCAAAAATGTGAAGTAACTGATACTGCTTTACTTGTTATTGTCAATCATTTGAATATTCTATCGGCTGATTTAAAAGAAAGATTTTCTGATTTAAAACAAATTGATTTCCCAACATGGATGATGCAGCCAATGTTAGTGGATTTGTCTGATATATCAAATATGCAGTATCAAGAAGAACTCGCAGAATTGCAAAATGATGAGTCAGTTAAAGCTTTATTTAATATCAAAGGAGCGATGGCATGGCTTTGTGAGGAAACAGAAATCAAATACCCAAATTCAACCAAATGTGCAAGAAAACTATTGCTACCGTTTCCATCTTCATTTTTAGCTGAATGTGGATTTAGTGCTGTAAATGATTTACTGGTAAAAAAAAGAAATTGGCTGGATATAACACAACGTAGAGACTTGAGACTAAAGCTAACCAAATTGGAACCTAATATAAAATCTCTGTGCAGCAAGCATCAAGTGCAAGGATCACACTAAATTAAAATAATAAATTAATATAGAAAAATCTGTATTAAAATTATTTGGAATTTAAATTTCTGTTTTTCATTATATGTTTTGAAATTTTACTTACTGTGTTTTGTTAACAATGTCATAGTGATTTCTTCCTAGAACCTATCATTTATGTTTATTAAGTGAACAAATCAATTTTTTAATGTTAAAAATTATGTATGTTACATAGGGGGGGACATAAAAATTTTAGAAAGGTTAAGGTGGGGCATGGCACAAAAAAGGTTGGGAAACACTGCCCTAGGAGTTTAGCTGCAGTAAGAGTAGTCAATATTACCATATGCGGTCCCATCCACCTAGCTCTAGGGAGCCGGGCTGGAGCTCCCTCAGCAGAGCCTTGTCTCCTGGCTGAAGGGGGACTGCTGGGTGTGCTTCATCTGGACCCCTTATGGGAGGAAGGGTCCGGTCCGCTTGTTCCCTGAGAAGATAGTGGAGTAAAGACAGAAAGGGGAGGTATGTGGCAAGAGGAGGGGGGTTGACAGGTAAGTTGTGATTGATTAGGAATGGTCTACCGTAAACCAACTCAAACTGAGTCCAGTGGGGTTTTGCGGGGTTGCTCTGATTCTGGTGAGTGCCAGGGGGAGGAGGTTTGGCTAAGAGAGCAAAATTGGGAATTCAGTGTCGAAAGAAGCCTATTAGACTGAGGAAAGAAAGAATCTGAAGGAGTGCAAAAAAGGGGATTCTGTCCAAACTGCATGTCAGGGGTGACATGTGAAGGGGAAAAGAAGGGGTCCCATCCACTCCCATAACCGAGACCTTTAAGGGAACTAGAGGTCCAGAGTGTGCTGGCAAAACAGAGAAGGTAGCCCCCGTGTCCACAAGAAATGAGATGGACTTACCCGCTACCTGCAGTATTACCCTGGGCTTGGCGAGGGTGATGGGAGTCTTCGAGTCCGGGCCGCGTCAGTCATCCATGAGGCCTAGGAGTTCAAGCGATGGTCCTGCCTAGGAGTTCAAGCTTGGCCTCCCATTTGGGTGGCTTGTCCTCCACGTAGAGGTGCTGAGGAAGAGCCTGTTGCCTAAAGGGGGCAATCACTCCACCAGTGACTGGGCTGCTTGCAGTCAGGGCAGGGCTTAGTGGGCAGCCTCGGGCAGGGGCACTGCTGGGACCAGTGACCCTCTTTGTCACATTTAAAGCAAGCTTCTGATGGGGTTCCTCTTTGCCGCCTAGACTTGGGTCTGGCACCTCCTATGCCTTGCCCCTGTTGCTCTGCTAGCCTCAGGGTTGCCACAAGAGCTTGGGTTTGGAGCATTACCTTCTGCTGCATGCAGGCTGGGTGAGCAACCTCGGCCTTTTTCTACTAGCCACAACCATTAAAAACTTTAAATGCCATGTTCACAGGTCTCGGATAGGGGTTTGGGGTTGACAATAAGAGGAGGGGGGCACCTGAGGAGCCTGGCACCTAGATCCTGCCGGAAACACTGGAACCAGAGGCAGGACAGGGCCAGGCCTTCCTGCAAGAAGAGCGGGGCTGGGCCATGGGGTCAAGAGCCCTGCAAACCCGTCTGAGGGCCAATGGCAGGCAGGGGAGGGCCTTATGGGGGAGGGGTTTAAGAACACAGCAGAGAAGGGAGGGGCTCCTGGCCAGCAGGAGAGGGGGCTTTCTGGAGGGAAGAGACCCAAGCAGAAGAGATCTGCAGAGGGACCAGAGAGGGGTCCCGAGAAAGGGGCACCCCCCCAAGGGTTGGGCAGGAGAGGGAGAGAGTTGGGGGTTGGCAAAGGAGGAAAGATCAGGAATGGAGGGTTTAGTGATGTTTCTCTGGCCAAAAAGGGCCTGTGCATAGAGCAGGCGGCACAGAGATTAGGACGGGGGCACAAATACTAGAAGCCCTGAATGTAAGGGATCTCTGACCATTTCCCAGTTCTTTGGCAATAAATTGGTGAGGGTGTTAAAATCTAAAACCCCTTCAGGAGGCCACCTGGTTTGATTATCCAGTGGGTATTGTGGCCCAGCCATGGTGGAGAAGATCAGTTTCTTCTTCTTTAGGGAGGGAGAGATTTCAGATAAGGCACTCCAGGAGTGTTTTTGAATCAGGTTTAGATTCCTGTGCCTCTATGGCTGCCCTCAGCCCTCGGAGTGGTCAGAGATGAGAATTGGCATCCCGCAACTCGAGTTCTGGCCACTGAACGGTTAGGTAGAGTGGATGTGTCTGGGACGTCTCCATGGGCACACATGCAGTAGGAATGGATAAAAGGTTCCTGACGCAGCTGTGATTACGGACAGGGAGTCTTGGTGGAAAGAACTGAGGGGAGGTTGAAGGCAGGGGTCTTACCGCACCACGTGCCAAAGTGGGTGGAAAGTTGGTGGTCCTGGTTCTTCCTTAGAAGGGAAGGGGAGAGGAGTGGTCCCTTGCAAACTTCAACTCTTCCCTGGTTTTGGCACCAAATGTAAGGTATTTTCCCCACCGAGGAAGAAAGAAGAGTATAGCCACCAAATGTGGAATAGCAAAAGCTTTATTTAGTAAAGCACATCACAGATGAGGTTCTCTGGTCCGCAAAACAGGCCAGAGAAGTCGCATGGATTCGTCCACCGGGGAGTAATTTATAGGGTCAGTAGGGTGATGGTGAGTTGGTATGATGTGGTGAAATTTCATTGGCTGCCAGACAGTCGTTCTTTTTCAAAGGGCTCTGGCCATTTCCTTTTGGTGGGTATGGGTGTGGGCGGTTCCAGCCAAAGTTCCTAGGCCTGGTTCCTCACATGACCTTCCCCCACTGCCAACCAACCTCACAATGATCATTTTTCATACTGCTCCTTGGTGTGAGCTGTAGCACTGGAATTTCATTCCAGAGTAATCCTAATATTTATTCTGCATTGTTTGTAATACCAGAGATTGGAGACAACTTACACGTCTATCGACCTCATTAAGGTATAAACATCCAATGGAGTACTATACAGCAGTTAAGAAGAAAGAAGAGCAATTCAGGTACTCTATCTGAGCCACCAGCCAGGGTGATTAACTAATTTCTAGTCAGTTCCTTTGCCCTGTTCCCAGTGCCCCATCTTCTCCCATCTTGTGAACACACATAGTGCAGACATGAAACAGGCTGAGCAGGGCCATTGGGGGGCAGAGTCATGCTTCCTCTTACAAGAAAATCCTAAACTGCTTCCTGAGGCCGCCCCCACTGCAGCCACTGCAGGCACTG
This sequence comes from Saccopteryx leptura, assembly GCF_036850995.1. Lineage (NCBI taxonomy): Eukaryota > Metazoa > Chordata > Mammalia > Chiroptera > Emballonuridae > Saccopteryx > Saccopteryx leptura. Next base: position 312,602,060 of record NC_089503.1, read on the forward strand.
GCTACTAATGCTCACACCTGTGCCCTACTCTGAAGGATTGCTCTTGGCTGAGGAGATGCCTAGGATGTTGTGGCCACCCCCCAGCCCCTTTTCTTTTGTGGAGCATTGCCTGTGTGGGGCAAATTATGCTCCAGAGCTCCTCGTGGGGTCAGGCCACGCCTAGACTTCTCCCAAACATCTTCCCTGTACAGTTTCTCTTGAGAGCCCTCCCTCAATAAATCCTGGGCACAAGGACCAGTCTCAGGTTATACTTCTCCAGGGCTGACTATGACTCCTCTGCTTTCTCTCTTTATGAAATCATGGGTTTAAAGGGTCCCACAGGCACGAGTTCAGCCCTCCACATTTCAGCTGTCAACTCTACCTTGGAAGTCCTCCAAGCAGCAATGACCCTTCTTCACTGTGGCAACCATCTCACACATGCATGGGAGGGGTCTGGAGTGGGCATGTGTGTGGGGAGTCCATCAATCTGAGCATCCTGTCTGCAGGGTAACATCAATGGGAAAATGATGCTCTCTTCTATATTAGTGTCCCAGAATTGCCATAAGAAAGTACTACACACTGCGTGGCTTAAAGCAATAAAAATGTGTTGCCTTATAGTTCTGGAGGCTAGAAGCCCCAAATCAAGGTGTTGACAGGAGAATGCTCCCTCTGAAACCTGAAATTGCTTTCTGGTGTTTGCTAGCAATCCTAGTAGATGGCTGCCTCCATGATCACATGGCAATTGTGATAAGGAGCCAAAGAACTGTAAAACTTAGTATTGGCAATGCCATTTTACAGAGGAAAAGTCAGGCTTCTTGACCCCTCCTTTCTGTGGAGAATGGAGGGAGAAGAATGCAGAAGCTTCCTGGCTTACAAGGACAATTGGGTCATCTAGTCATAATTTAACTATAGTTCTGTGGAAGGGCTGAGGCCACTACTTGTAAGACAACAAAGTAGACAAAGGTTATCTGAAAACTTCCTCTTCTCCTTCAGTAAGATCCTTTAGGAGACAATGTTTACATGTCCTACACTGATTATCACTCTTCCTCCCCTCCTGGAGTCCTGAGAGTGACTTATACCTTTAGACCAGTGGTAGTCAACCTGGTCCCTACCGCCCACTAGTGGGCGTTCCAGTTTTCCTGGTGGGCGGTAGTGGAGCACCAAAGTATAAATAAAAAGATAGATTTAACTATAGTAAGTTGTTTTATAAAGATTTATTCTGCCACACTTAGCGAAAATCTGTCATAAAGTACTTGGTAAGTAATTATTATTATATGCTTTAACTTGCTGTAACTCTGCTTTATAAATTTTATAAAGTAAAGTTACTTCTCTACTTTATAAATCACCATTACTGTGGAACTGGTGGGCGGTTAGTAAATTTTACTACTAAGAGATACAAAAGTGGGCGGTAGGTATAAAAAGGCTGACTACCCCTGCTCTAGACAAAGAGAACACGAGCCCACTCCCCTTGCTTGAAAAACCTGCATTCTGGAACTATTTCCTTATCCTAAGCTAAAACTTTTCAGTGTGGCAACGACCCTAGAAGATTTGGGAATGTCTTTGATATGTAAAACGACATTTATTGCTACTGTGTTAATGTGTAAAACGACATTTGTCACTATTGTGTTACCTTATAAATTTTAACATGTAGGAGTGTTTTTTCTTTTAATAGATCCTATAGATAAATGTTGTAAACTTGTTAGTAATTGACTATTGTGTCATGCTCCCCCACCTTTTCCCCCAACCTGTATGTGATCAAGTCTATATAACTAGCCTCAGAGCTGTATTCGAGGCTGCATGATTTGCGTTAGCCTCGAATACAGTCATATGTAAGAATATGACTTACATTCCCCCATGTAAGTCATATGTAGCTGGCTTATTAATAAATCTCCTCTTAAAATTTCTTCTGTATCCTGCCTTGGTGTCTCTATGTAACCCGTGAAATTAAGATAATATACTTAATAACACTATATTCGCCAGCATCTCTTTTCTTTTCATGAGGACACCAGTCATATTAGATTTTAATTGGCTGACTGTAAAGCCAGTAGCCATGGGCACCATCACAGCCACCTGGCCCAAGCAGGTTCACATTTGATTTGGACAGATGGTAATGAAACAACAGAGCCAAGAACTGGTGGGCCATTATCTTTAATCCTAGCTTGCACCTGGCGGGCAAGTAAAACACACACTAGGCTCCAAAACCCACTCATTCAGTACTCACAAAGCTACTGACTTATCTGAGTTTCCTAGAATCAAAGGTTTCTAGCTCACTAGACTTATTCACCTCTGTTCCCCATTTCCTTCTCTCTGCACAAACTCTGCACAAACTGTCTTCTCCTTCAGCACTCAGCCATTTTGGCTGCTTCTCCTCTCCTCCACGTGGCCTTTATCTGCTCTCCTCTCTGCTCTCCTAGAACATAATCACTCTTCCCCCAGAACAACGTGATCTCTCCTTTTAAAACCTTTTGGCGGGAAAGCCCTCCCCCAACACACATTAACATAATCACGCCCATCCCAAGCAAAAAGTGCAACTAATATCATCACCTGGGCGACGGGCTGGGCTTCCACGTGGGCAGCACCATCTTTAACAAAGTGAGCATAATATATTTTATCTGCCCAACACTGACCCTATTCCAATAGGACCTCATCTTAACCATATCTGCAATAAACCTATTTCTGAATAAGGCCAGATTCAGGAGTATTGGGGGTTAGGACTTCAACATATCTTTTCTGGGGGACACAGTTCAACCCATAACTGTATCCCCAACCATCTCTGCCATTTGTTAGCTGTGGGAGGCCCCGAGTCAGATAATGTCTCTGTTTCAGCTGTAGGAATAAGAATAGCAGAGTAATATGGCTAGAGAGAGGAATGAGTGGGGTGGTTGTAAGGCCAGGGGCTGCCGTTGCCATTATGGCCATTCACATGCAGGTTCTCGTTAAATTCGAGCAGACAGTAAAGAAATGGTGGAGTCGGAGGACGGTGGGCCATTCTGTTTATTGGCGTCTCACCAAGACAGGCAAGTGATAGATACGTGAATTCCAAACTGCCCTCTTGATGTTCCACTTATCTGTCAGACCTCACCCGTACTGGACTATCGCCCCTGAGGCAGAGGAATTCCAAGAAGCTGGCAAGCCCCCCAAGAAGGAGCATTCTGGACATACCAGGACTTTTGCCTCAGTATCCCCTCAGGCTCTCCCAAACACTATATAATTCACCCCTAGTCTGTAACGGGTGCTCTTCTCCCCCGGAGAAGTGCCCGGCAGGGTTCCTTTCTTTCTTTCAATAAAGCCTGTTACTCTGGTCTTTCGGACTCCCATGGATTCCAACAGCAAGCCACAAGAAAAGCCAAGGGAAAAGCTGAAAACCTGCTTTCCCATGTTGGGCAAAGGATCAGGGAGGAGAGAAAAAAAGAAATCCTTCTGCACCTCTGGTGGTGGGGGCAGAATCTCTCTCCCAGTATACATTAGCAAGACAATGGGCCCTCCCAATCAGGAAGGCAACCTGCAACCTCACAAACCACTATATCTGCCATTGCCCAGCCCCCAATGCAAACAATAAGCAAGTAAACATATACATCATATTTACAAACTTATTTGACCAACAATGATGTTCATCCATTTCCACCAAGGTACCTGCTGTGTGAAGGTACATATCCAACCAATGGTGATGCTCCCCTCAGCCGAGCTCCCTTGGGTATGAAAGGCTGTTGTTACAGCCCTTGTCCTCCCCACCCTACCTGTTGTAGGAAAGCTTAGAGCTGCCCTAGGAAATCTATTTTGTATCAATGAAAGATTACTGGAGGCTTTCAGGAAGTTAGACTTTAGGATTCATTACTTAAGTGCCAGTGCTACTTCCTGTGACTGCTTGATGAGCAATAGGAGGGCTAAGAATATATTGGATGGGACAGCCTGCATGAGTCAAACATGCACAAAAGGCTGAACACACAGCCCTTTCGGATCTAACAATGACTTTGCATTCCTGTGCAAATCAATCTTCCAAGGCAATTTCTTGTTGCCAGGACAAAGCTGTCTCCCTCCTTCTCAGTGCCCTGCCGCTGCATTCCCCTCCCTGCTGGGCTCCAACAAAGGAGTGAGTGTTCAGCATTTCTTTCAAACTATGCTGTGTCAGGTCCTTTTGCTGACATATTCTGGCATCTGTCTGCCATATTCAGGGCAGCACAGCATCAACCTGAAATTGTCAGCTGTTTCCAGAATAATCAGTTTTCTTCCTGATTGGAGTCTCAAAGCCTGCTGGACTGATATCACCCAGTCCAGTGGTTCTCAAACTTTTTGAAGTCAGGGTGCATTTAAAATCCTACAAATAATTGTAGGCGCACTAGATACTGTAAGAACGAGACAGCACTTGATCACCAGGTGAGCAGGCTTTATTAGAGGAGAGAGACCTGCCGAGGCACTTCTCTGAAAAGAAGGGCACCAGTACAAGCTAGGGGGACAAATTATATGGGGTCAGGAAGAATTTCGAGCATGTGGGTGTTGAATCAAAAGTTCTGGTATGTCCAGAACCCCTCCTTGGGGCGGCTTGTCAGCTTCTTGGAATTCCTTTGTCTCAGGGGCGATAGTCCAGTAAGGGTGAGGTCTGACAGATAAGCGGAACATCAAGAGGGCAGTTTGGAATTCACATATCTATCATTTCTCAACTCTGTGGTTACATATAAAAGAAAGGCAGTTATTAGTTTTATAATATATGGTGAGGGGTGATGAGGAGAAAGAGGAGGAAAAAAGTGGAAAATTATTGCTTCTTCTGGAGAGAACTCAAGAAGGGAACCTTGCCAAGCCAAGTCCCCCATCCAGTTAAGGAGGTCACCAATTTCCATGCTGTGAGGTCTGAACCAGGTGATGTCTTTGAACACCTGAGTGAGGGAGTAAAAAATCTTGCGAGGTAATAATTGTGAATTGCTTGCTGCGAGTGCCAAGTGGACAGAGTGACATGATGATATATGGTTTCCTGGATGAGCCTTATGAGACGTGCTGGCCTGGTTCCTCTCGAATGGCAGGACATGTGGAGATTTTAAGAGACAGGAAACTTGTTGGTGTAAGTTTTTAGAAAGATTGAATATGTGTGGTTAAAAAGGAAGGGGGTTTGGGTCCTGGCGGGTTGGCTCAGTGGTAGAGCATCGGCCTGGTGTGCAGGAGTCCCGGGTTTGATTCCTAGCCAGGGCACACAGGAGAAGCGCCCACCTCTCCTCCCCCTCTCCACCCCTCCCCCTCTCCTTCCTCTCTGTCTCTCTCTTCCCCTCCCACAGCCAGGGCTCCATTGGAGCAAAGTTGGCCCGGGCACTGAGGATGGCTCTGTGGCCTCTGCCTCAGGTGCTAGAATTGCTCTGGTTGCAACAGACCAATGCCCCAGATGGGCAGAGGATCACCCCCTGGTGGGCGCGCCGGGTGGATCCTGGTTGGGCGCATGCGGGAGTCTGTCTGACTGCCTTCCCGTTTCCAACTTCAGAAAAATACACACACAAAAAAAGGAAAGGGGTTTGGAGAACATTCAGGAGGGAACTTCTCTGGCTGAGGGGTGGCTTCTTCCTGCTGTCATCCCTACCTATTTGATATTTCCCTCATGAAGTTCTCCTTGGGGTATTGAGGAATAGGAGTATAGGAGCATTTGATTATAGGTAATCCTAGAGATTTCTTTCATCCGGGCCTGTAGGAACTTGAAAAAGAAGGGGGCAAGTATTAAAATTAGGCACAGAATTAGGATTGGTCCTATAATTGGCACTAGCATGGAGAACAAGGGTTTTTTCCACCACTGTTCAGAGTAGGGGTCGGTACCGGCCTGACCACTGCGGATTCGTTCCTGAAGTTTTCGGAGAGAGTTGATATTTTCTTCGACCAGGCCAGACTCGTTGATGTAATAGCAACACTGTTCCTGTAAAAAGAGACAAGTACTGCCTTTCTCGGCTGTTAGTAAATCTAAAGCCCTTCAGTTTTGTAGGGCGACTTGAGCTAGGGAGGTCAGTTGTCTTTGGAGAGAGGGTAGAGAGGTGGCTGAATTATCAAGGGCCTGTTCTAGGTCTGCCTTTAGTTGGTTAGTAGTCCATATACTATGGCCTAAGCCAGCCCCGCCTATCCCTATAGCTGTTATAGAGGTGGCAAGGGTAAGGCCAAGGAGGACCGGGAGGAAGGCAGCTCGTTTATTCCTGTTTGTTCTCAGCTGGTTTGAAAATTCTTCCTCTCCATAATATGTTAGTTGTGGTGCAAATATTACCGGGACACAAGGGAGGAGGGAAGAGGTGTTTAAGGTTTTTAGAATGGTTCCATTGCACCAGAAATGAGTTCCGTTAGGGCTGGTTAGAGAAGTTTTGATTGGGATAGTCTTATTGCATAACAGGGTAGGCTGATTGGTGTAGCAAATTGAGCGGGTTGAAGTGGGGTCTTCTTGGAAGAGAGGAACTCCAGAAAGAGAAAAAGGGTCTGGATTTTTGGTGATGTTGAGTGGATAGAGTAAAGAAACCGCAGTGATGGGAGGCTTATTAAGGAAGGCACAGAAAAAGCAGTGAGAAATGTTATATACAGAAGTGAGGTTGAGAACTTGAATGCCCTGTTTGATGAGTCCTATCCATGAAAAAGGTTGAGAGTAGGGATTAGATGCTTGAGTTTTAAGTTCATCTTCATAGGTAAGGATAGAATTGGTTAATTCTTCGAGAACCTTGGAGGGGGATTTTTCCCTTACCCATTTTCGATATATTTTGAGTTTTCTGTCTGGAAGCCCAAAGTTTGACAAATAGAGATATATTAAATATGGTTTTACCCACTTATTATCCCAGGGATCCCAGATATCAAAGATCCAAGGATTAGTGGAGGCGGTCAACTGAAGAGAGAGACAATCTTTAAAGAACTGACCATCCGTGCACTTATCTTTACAACTGGGTTTAGTTTGGAGATCAGGAATGCAGAGATAAGGAGGGTTGTATAGCGAGGGGGTGAAAGTTCTTCCATGGTAAAGTTAAAGATATTCTTTCCTGGCAGCCCTGGAGAGAGCAGTTAGCTTGAGCTAAAAGAAATGTTTCATGCCTGTTTGTAGGCTCTTTTTCAGCCAAGAAGACCCAGCGATCTTGTCCCCTTACTATGTGAAGGGTAAAAAGACTGAGAAGCATTAAGAGGTGAATGCTATTCATTCTCCTAGTTCTTCAGGGATATGGGAGAGCTTTAGGGTTAGGGGACCTGTAGGGGTTGAAAGATAGGATTTAGGAGGTTTGCTGATATAGGGTTTGATATGAGAGAGGTGAGTCCAATGGGTATCTCCCTCTATTTTTACAGCTGTTGGAGTACTCGGGATGACTGTGTGGGGTCCCGTCCAAACTGGTTGGAGAGGTGTCTTTCCTCAGGTCTTCTTATATACTTGATCTCTGGGTAGGAGGGAAAAATGTGTCTTAGTTGTTGGAAAAGGTTGGGGTAGCAGCTTGTTTGACCTCAGCATGTAAGTTGGCTCGCATGTATGCCAGAGCAGGAACGTAGGACCCCATGGCAGGATCCGAGGGTGCAAGGGGACTGGAGTCCAGAACAAAGGGCTTACCTACATAATTTCAAAGGGGCTTAGGTTTAAGGGTTTCCTGCGCATAGCTCGAATTCTCATGAGGGCTAAGGGAAGAAGCTGAGGCCAAGGTAGGTGTAGTTCTAGGATGAGTTTCATGAGATGATTTTTGAGGACCTGGTTTGCTCGTTTGACCTTCCTTGAGGACTGAGGATGATATGGAATGTGTAACTGCCATTTGAGTCCTAGGTAGGATGAGAGAGATTGGGCGCTGTGAGAAATGAAGGCAGGGACATTGTCAGACTGGAGTACAGAAGGGAGACCAAATCGGGGAATAATGTGCTCGGTTAAGATGGTGGCAACGGTGCTAGCATCTTCCTGTTTAGTGGGGAATGCCTCAATTCATCCTGAAAAGGTATCTACTATGGTGAGGAGGTATTTGAATCCCTTATATTTAGGCATATGTGTAAAGTCTATTTGCCAATTTTGGGCTGGTAGTTGTCCCCGAGCCTGGTGGGCAGGGAAAGATTTAGGATATATTCCTCCCTGTGAGGTGCAAGAGGTACAGATATGGCGAGACGAGGTTATGCGTTTAAGAATTGCAGAAATACTATTACCCGTGAGGAAGGAGGAGACGTAGATTAGAAGAGGTTGGTAGCCTACGTGGAAAAACTCGTGTATGGACTGTAAGATGGTCTCAGTCTGGGATTGTGGAAGGAGGAGCTTTCCATCCTTGAGAAACCATTCTTCCTTTAGTGGGAGAGAGGAGTAGAAAGTTTTCTCCTTAGTGGAATATTGTGGAGTGAGGTGAGGAAGTAAATTTGTAAATCAGGAGGCTGGGTTGCAACTTTCTTGGCTACCTGATCAGCTACGTTATTTCCAATGGATATAGGAGAGGTGCTTCTTTGATGGTCCTTACAATGAATAATGGCTGCTTGCTTGGGAAGTAGAGCTGCATTTAAAAGATTTTGTATGGGCCCTGGCTGGTTGGCTCAGTGGTAGAGCGTCGGCCTGGTGCGAAGGAGTCCCGGGTTCGATTCCCAGCCAGGGCACACAGGAGAGGCACCCATCTGCTTCTCCACCCCTCCCCCTCTCCTTCTTCTCTGTCTCTCTCTTCCCCTCCCGCAGCCAAGGCTCCATTGGAGCAAAGTTGGCCAGGCGCTGAGGATGGCTTCATGGCCTCTGCCTCAGGCACTAGAATGGCTCTGGTTGCAACAGAGCAGCACCCCCTGGTGGGCATGATGGGTGGATCCCAGCCAGGTGCATGTGGGAGTCTGTCTGACTGCCTCCCCATTTCCAACTTCAGAAAAATACCAAATAAATAAATAAATAAATGAAAAATAAAAGATTTTGTATGTAAGTATATGGTTTTGGAGGGGATTGCCTTTGGTATTAAGGAATCTGTGCTTCTTCCAAATGGCTGCAGCTGAGTGAAGAATATGATAATAATATTTTGAGTCTATGTAAATATTAGCCATTTTTCCAGAGCTGAGAGTTAGTGCTCTTGTAAGAGCTATAAGCTCAGCCTGTTGTGAGGTAGTACCCTGTGGTAGGGGCTGAGCCTCGAGGATGAGGTGTTGGTCAATGATGATTGCATAGCCTGCCTGAGTGGACTGTTGTCTGGTCTTAAGTACGCTCCCATCAATGAAGAGGGTGAGGTCTGGAGAGGAAAGGGGTGTAGAAGAGAGGTGAGGGAAGGGGGTAGCGAAATGTGTGGGAGTTTCAATACAACAGTGGGCTGGAAGTAAAGAGGAGGTAGAAAGTGTGGCTAGATTTAGACTAGAACAGGGCTGGAAGGAAAACTCAGGATTTTCAAGAAAGATGATATGAACTTGTTATAATCGAGAGGGTGATAAATGGGCTAAGGCCTTATGAGTAACCAGGTCCTATAGGTTGTGAGGAGATTTGATGATGACCTTTTGTCCTAGTGAGAGCTTTTTGTTCTCAAGGGCTAACAGTGTGGTGGCTGCCAGAGCTCTGAGGCAGGGTGCCCATCCCTTGCAAGTGGGGTCTAGCTGTTTAGATAGGCAACTGGTGCAAAGGAGGGTCCCTTTTGATGTCCAAGGACCTGAAGGGCAAAGCCCTTGTTTTTCTGTAACATAGAGTATGAATTCTGAATTTAAGTCTGGAGGTTGTAGGGCAGGTGCTTGAAGGAGAGCTTGTTTGAGTTTGGTGAAGGGTGTTTGTATTGGGAATTTAGGATCTAGGGGTTCAGTGAGGTCCCCTTTAGTGGCCTCATAGAGAGGTTTCGCTAACAGACTCTAGTTAGGGATCCATGATCTGAGGAAACCTGCAATTCCCAGGAAGGAGAGAAGCTCCTCTTTGGTAGAGGGTGTTGGTATGAAGGATAGTAAATGTTTTCTATCAGTGGTGATGGCCTTCTGTCCTGAGGTCAACTGTAGCCCTAAATATGTGACCTGTGATAGGGAGAGCTGTACCTTAGCTGGAGTTGTTGGGTCTAGGCGAGTGTACCTTTGAAAGGCCCGTGAAAGGCGTTCTAGAAATTCTCCAGGGTTCTCTTGGTGCCTTTGAATGATTTCTTTAATTTTGTCATAATTGGTGGCCTTATTGGCAAGTTTGCTGAGAGCCTGTTGTAGGTAATCAACCATTTGATCTCTGAGTTTTGGATCGGCATGATTGAGCTGGTAATTCCAATTGGGATCATCCGAGGGAATGGCTAGACGACCCATGGGGAGGTTGTTGTTCCTACTGTTTGCCTCATCTGCAATTTGTTGGGCAATGGTCCATATTCGGTTCTTGTCACTAGCCGACAGAGAGGAGGTGAAAATAATGCTTAAATCGTGCCAGGTTAAGTCATAGGAGTGGGTAAGGTATTTGAATTCTTTCATGTAAGTGTCCAGGTCTGAGGACAATGACCCTAGGTGGCGCTCAATTTGGGCAAGGTCAGAGAGGGAGAAAGGGATAGCAACCCTAACAATTCCCTCAGCTCCCGCAACTTCCCGGAGAGGGTACATGCCTGGCTGGGGTGGCTTACGCGGGCATAGGTGAGGGGGAGAAATTGGAGGAGAGGAATTAGGAGAAGGAGGTAATGGAGTGTTTTCAGGTGATTGTGTTTGATAGGGAGGTGGAGCAGTAGGAGAAGGAGATGGAGGAGCAGGAGCGGAAGGGACAGCAGAGTGGTCTTGAGGGTCAAAAGTATCAGATGGAGGGTCAGAGAGAGGAGAGTGGGTAGAATATGAGTTAGAAGTTCTGGCCAGCAGAACTTGATAGGTAGAGCATGAAGAGCAAAGAGAAGGTCTAGACCAGAGATAGAAGAAGGCCTGCACGTAGGGATTTCTGATGCCTTCCCCATCTGGTGGCAAAACTTGTCAAGATCTCTTAGGATATTGTAATCAAGGGTTCCATTCTCTGGCCAGTGGGAGTCGTTGTCTAATTTATATTGAGGCCAGACTGTATTACAGAGGAAGATGAGTTTTTTTGGTTTGAGGTCAGACAGGCCAAATTTGGCGAGATTTTTGAGGACACAGCTGAGGGGAGCCTGGCTGGACGGTTTGGACAGAGAGGAGCCCACAGTAGAGGAGACTGGTGAGAGAAGGGGGCGTCCCCACCTTCAGTCACAGTTCCAAGAGGAGAAAATCTCCGTAGAAAGAAAGTTTCAGACAAGAAGTCGTCACCCAAAGGCTAAGATCCCGGGACGTAGGAGAGTGGCCTGGCTAGGCGCGCCTCGACTTTCATAGAAGTCCAGTAGAGGAGTAGAGGCAGACCACCCATAGATATGGGGTCCGAAGTCAAAACCGTCCGACCAGGAAGGGATGTTTTTGGAGAGGAATTTGGAGGCCAACTGGGGAAGGAAAGGGGAGAAACTCCTTACTTTCCTGGTCCGGCAGGGTTCAGGGCAGGGTCGGACTGCTGGTCACTCAGCCATGCTCACACAGCCGAACAGAATCAGGGAGTTAGCTTGGACGAGCTGCCGCTGTCCACTGCTTCCCTACTTGTAAGTTCGGCCATCAAGGGGATTGTCCAGGCAGCCGGTACCCTGTCCTGGGTTTCAGCACCAGATATAAGAACGAGATGGCACTCGATCACCAGGTGTGCAGGCTTTATCAGAGGAGAGAGACCTGCCAGGGCACTTCTCCGAAAAGAAGGGCACCAGTACAAGCTAGGGGGACAAATTATATGGGGTCAGGAAGAATTTTGAGCATGTGGGTGTTAAATCAAAAGTCCTGGTATGTCCAGAGCCCCTCCTTGGGGCAGCTTGTCAGCTTCTTGGAACTCCTCTCTCTCAGGGGCGATAGTCCAGTAAGGGTGAGGTCTGACAGATAAGCGGAACATCAAGAGGGCAGTTTGGAATTCACATGTCTATCATATACAAATTTCTGAGAAATATGTTATAATAATTAAGTCAAATATTAAAATATATATATATATAAAGTCCAAGCATGCTTTTATGGTAATTAAACAAAATAAATACAACAAAACTAAATTTACTCTGACATTAAAAAACATTTTTATGTTACATTTTTTGAGTTATGCTTTTTAGAATTTGTAAAAAAAAGGGGTTAAAAAATAAAAAAACGACAAAAAAGTTATTGTTGGTCAAATAAGTTTGTAAATATGATATATATGTTTGCTGGCTTATAGTTTGCATTGGGTGTGGGGGACAGGATGGAAGCAGGCAGGGTCATTATAGCCTAAGGCTTAGTTTTAAGACTAAGCCTTTCCCATCCTAAGTGACTTTGTATCAGAGACTTCCTTGTTTGTATATTGAATTAAAGGTTTTGCTTTCTACACTATAAAATGGGGCAGAAGGCCCTGGCTGGTTGCTCAGTGGTAGAGCATCGGCCTGGCATGCAGGAGTCCCGGGTTCGATTCCTGGCCAAGGCACACAGGAGAAGTGCCCATCTACTTCTCCACTCCTCCCCCTCTCCTTCCTCTCTGTCTCTCTCTTTCCCTCCCGCAGCCAAGGCTCCATTGGAGCAAAGTTGGCCCAGGCACTGAGGATGGCTCCATGGCTTCTGCCTCAGGCACTAGAATGGCTCTGGTCACAACAGAGCAATGCCCCAGATGAGCAGAGCATCGCCCCCTGGTGGGCATGTCGGGTGGATCCCGGTCAGGCGCATGAGGGAGTCTGTCTGACTGCCTCCTGGTTTCCAACTTCAGAAAAATACCAAAAAAAAAAAAAAAAAAAAAGGGGGCAGACCAGGAGCTTGCTCTCTCTCGGTTCCTGAGATTAGCATTAGAGAGGAGAGCAGAGAAAGGCCACGTGGGGGAGAGGAGAAGCAGCCAAGATGGCAGAGTGTTGAAGGAGAAGCCAGTTTGTGCAGTTTGTGCAAAGAGAAAGAGATGGGAAACAGAGGTGCATAAAGCTGGTGAGCTAAAAACTGTTGATTCTAGGAAACTCGGATAAGTCAGTAGCTTTGGGAGCCCTGAATGGAAAGGGAAGTGTTTTCCCACTGTGTGTATTTCTTGCCCACCAAGTGCAAGCTAGGATTAAAGCTAATGGCCCACCTGTTCTTGGCTCCATTGTTTCATCACTGTCTGTCCAAATCAAACACGAACCTGCATGGGCCAGGTGGCTGTGATGGTGGCCGTGGCTACCGGCCATACATTTGGTGTAGTCTGTGGCAGGATTCAATACAGATCAGTATGAAGCTACCACCACCTTTGAGCAGTGGAGTAGAGGACTGGCTGCAGTTATGGTTCCCCATGGCTGTCCTTTTGGGTGCCGTAGGCTGGCTGACTTTTACAGCCATGGGTGAGAAAACCGAGAGCTCTGTGGAAGAGGCTGCTTGGGACCTGCAAACTGAGCAGTGGAAGGAGCTGGAACAAACGTGGGAGAAAGAGGCCCTGGCCGGTTGGTTCAGTGGTAGAGCGTCGGCCTGGCGTGCAGAAGTCCCGGGGTTCGATTCCCGGCAGGGCACACAGGAGAAGCGCCCAGCTGCTTCTCCACCCCTCCCCCTCTCCTTCCTCTCTGTCTCTCTCTTCCCCTTCCGCAGCCGAGGCTCCACTGGAGCAAAGATGGCCCAGGCGCTGGGGATGGCTCCTCGGCCTCTGCCCCAGGTGCTAGAGTGGCTCTGGTCGCAACAGAGCGACCCCCCGGAGGGGCAGAGCATCGCCCCCTGGTGGGCAGAGCGTCGCCCCTGGTGGGCGTGCCAGGTGGATCCCGGTCGGGCGCATGCGGGAGTCTGTCTGACTGTCTCTCCCCGTTTCCGGCTTCAGAAAAATACAGAAAACAAAAACAAAAACAAACAAACAAAAAAACGTGGGAGAAAGAGACGCCAACCCTAGAGCTGGAGTAAGCACCAGAAGAGGCCGACCAAGTTCATGAGATTTGCTTGGAAATGGAGCAGCCGCTGGAGAAAGAATCACAGGTTCATGAGTTGCAGATTGCTCTGGATGTTGTGGAGAGCCAGCAACAGAGGGAGGCCAGGACTGAGGCCAGCCTGGGGTTGCAAGGCCCGCAGACCAGAAGGTGGCAGTGGTCCGGGGCTCAAGCCCGGCAGTAGGAGCTGGTGTTTTCAGTTCCTCTTTGAGGATGAGGAGAATTGGGCTGGAGTTGCAATCCGCAGTCTCCAGAAGGTGAGAGCCCAGCAGCAAGGAGTACCTACTACGCCCCTGGTAGTCTGCGATTTTGGGACATAAGGGTGAATGCCATCATGCTCTCTGGAGCAGAGATAGAAATGCTGGCTGCCATTGCCACGTGCTCCTCCTTGGGACAGTGTAAGACCTGCCAGGATGGCAGGGATGAGTGGGGTGGCTGAGGCCCCATGTGTGTGGACTGATTCCTGGACTACGACTGGAGTGGGCACTGGCTTCATTGTTGGATGGACTTACAGATTTTGGACAATGTGAAATACCCTGATGAGGTTGGGGGTGGCTTTGCTGGAAGCACTCCTCTGCCCCAGGAAGCTTTCCCATGGCTAGAAAGAAGTCCGAGGACATTTTGTGCTTTTGGCAAAATGCTCAAAGACTGGTAAAGTGTTTCTTTGTAATTGTTGAAATTGAATGATTTGTCATGTTGTTGTAACTTGTGTAATGTGCCTAATTTCCTTGTGCAGGAATACCTGTGCTTTAGATTGTGAAGTGAGCAAAAGGGGTGGAATGTTGGTCAAATAAGTTTGTAAGTATGATATATATGTTTGCTCGCTTATAGTTTGCATTGGGTGTGGGGTACAGGCTGTAAGCAGGCAGAGTCATTATTGCCTAAGGCTTAGTTTTAAGACTAAGCCTTTCCCATCCTAACTGACTTTGTATCAGAGACTTCCTTGTTTGTATATTGGATTAAAGGTTTTGATTTCTACACTATAAAATGGGGCAGACTGGGAGCTTGCTCTCTCTTGGTTCTTGAGATTAGCATTAGAGAGGAGAGCAGAGCAAGGCCATGTGGAGGAGAGAGAAGCAGCCAAGATAGCAGAGCGCTGAAGAAGAAGCCAGTTTGTGCAGAGTTTGTGCAGAGAGAAGGAGATGGGGAACAGAGGTGAATAAGTCTGGTGAGCTAGAAACCTTTGATTCTAGGAAACTCAAATAAATCAGTGGCTTTGGGAGCCCTGAATGGAAAGGGAAGTATTTTCCCACTGTGTATATTTCTTGCCCGCCGGTGCAAGCTAGAATTAAAACTAGTGGCCCACCAGTTCTTGGCTTCGTTGTTTCATTACCGTCTGTCTGAATCAAATGTGAACCTGCATGGGCCAGGCAGCTGTGATGGTGGCTGTGGCTACTGGCTTTACAGTTATCTTTTTACATATATAGATACATTCTTAGTAAGATTTAGTAAATTCAGCAGGTTCTGGCGCAAATGTGTTGTTTTTTCATTCTTGTGTTTATGAGAAACATGAGCCTGATATGTTCTAGCAATTTCTTCAATGTTTGGGCATATATTTAAAAGGCAAACTCTCATTTTTTTGTCAATACATAGAAGAATTTCTCTCTTTTTACTCTTGTGTTGAGGGTAGAAAATCCTAATTCACATAAATAGGATGTTGAAAGTTGTAGTAAAATGTTCAAAACTTTTTTAGATATTGCCACATATTCTTCTTTTATAGAAATCCAAAAGGCTTCAAGAGACAATTCCTTATGTTTAATCGTCAATCCAAAACTCCTACCATACATATCTGAACTTTACACCAAACAAAGGATAGAAGAAACTTGCCTCCAGTCTTTCCGGAAAACATGGAGGGTAGTGTAAACAATCCAGCACCACAGTTTAATAGCCTTTTGCAACCTAATCAGGCAAGTGAGGTGGGGGGTTGGGCAGACTGTCAGTTTACAGCCCATTCTCCACACCTCTGTCCCCCAAAAATCTAAACTCCAAAAACCCTCTTGGTTTTTTGGTCCCCAACAGGCACATATTTCTCTGGAATACCATAGGGCACACCTGGAAATCTTCTAGGGCGCACCAGTGTGCCCTGGCGCACACTTTGAGAATGAACTACTCTAATCTGTTCACATTTTTACAGCGCCTTCCCTCTGTGTCTGTCCTTTGTGTGTCTCTTACAAGGACACTTGTCATTGGATTTAGGGTCCACCCAAATAATCCAGGAGGACTGCATCTCAAGAACTTTAACTTAATTAGATCTGCAAAGACCCTTTTCCCAAATAAGGTCACATTCACAGATTCCAGGGGTTAAAATGTGGACTTGTCATTTGGGGGACCACCATTCAACCCACTACAGTTAATGAGGATTTATGATGTAAGAAACAGAAAAATTGCCTCACCAGGGGGTGATGCAGTGGATAGAGTATTGGACTGGGACACAGAGGACCCAGGTTCAAAACCCTGAGGTTGCCTGTTTGAGTGTGGGCTCGCTCACCAGCTTGAGTGCGTGGTCACTGGCTTGAGCATGGGATCATATACATGACCCTATGGTCACTGGCTTGAGCCCAGAAGTTGCTGGTTTTAACCCCAAGGTCGCTGGCCTGAGCAAGGTGTCACTCGCTCTGCTGTAGCCCCCCAGTCAAGGCACATATGAGAAAGCAAGGAGCCACAATGAAGAATTGATGCTTCTCATCTATCTCCCTTCCCGTCTGACTGTCCCTAACTGTCCCTCTCTCTGTCTCTCTCTTTGTCTCTGACACACACACACACACACACACACACACACACACACACACACACACACACGAAACAGAAAACTCATCCCAAACTGGCTGAAATAACAAAGCAGATCTACTGGCTCACTGAGGTGAGCAGTCCAGGGGAGCTCTAGCTTCAGGTGGGTCATTCAGGATTCAGGACTGGCTCCATTCTCAGGCAGGCTCTTCCTTTACCTCCAGATGTTACATGTTTTCCTGTTCAAGTCCACATGGATGAGAGAAGTGTTTCCTTCCTGGAACCCCCAGCTATGTTTCTTTGCCTCCTATCAACTCTGACTATGGTGTTAGATTCAGTCCCAGGGAGCATGGTCTGCCAGCACCAAGAAGAGGTGATTTTTGTAAAACCACAGAACCTGTTTTTATAGGAGTTTAAAGCTTTTCCAGTTCATACCTTTTCTTCATATAGGGATTCCCCTGACTTCAGGGCAGAAACTATGTTATTCCTCTCTGTATTCTGAGCACAGCACAGGGTCTGGCTCCAGGGCTGGTGTTCAATCAGTGTCTGTCAAATAAATGAATGGGTGAAGAAATACATCTTTTCTAGTGCATACAAAATTGATCAGGTCCTTAGGGACTGAGAATGCTTTACATTAATCAAACTCACAAGAAACTGCTATAGAAAGCAGAATATAGAAAGCAGAAAGAGTCTGACCTGTAGTGGTGCAGTGGATAAAGCATCAACCTAGAATGCTGAGGTCCCGGGTTTGAAACTCTGTGCTTGCCCACTCAAGGCACATATGACAAGCAATCAACAATGAACAACTAGAGTGAAGCAACTATGAGTTGATACTTCTCGCTTACCCTCCGCCCCTCTCTCCTCTCTCTGTAAAATCAATAAATAAAATATTTTTTAAAAAAATAAAGTAGAAAGCATATTTTCCTTTGCATGAGGAGGGAATGTGTTATCATGTAGGTCTCCAGAATGATAAAATGTGGCAGCTAGTGGGAAGAGGCTGGGAAAGTGGTTGTAGTATTTTGGTTTATAAAATTCTTGTGGAAGGATTCTGGGAAGATGGCACGATAGGAAGAACCAGGACTCTGATTCCCCACTTGGACTAAAATTGCATTGGCAGATCTGTCTCATGTAACTGTTTCGTCTAGTGAAGGCTTGCAACTTCTGGAGGAAGGCTTGGATGATAAACTGCAGCCCACAGAAAAGGAGAAACTACTTGCAAACCCTATATCTGGTAAGTGATATATGATTCATATCCAGAATGTATAGAGCACCCTAAAACTCAAGAAAAAAAAACTGATTCAAAAATGGGCTAAGGTTTTGGATGGGCTCCAAAGAATATATACCAATGGCTAATAAGCATACAAAAAGAGGTTCAAGATTATCGATCATTAGGGAAGTGCAAATCAAAACTTCAATGAGACGCCAAATCATACAATAGGATGGCTGCTATAAAAAAAATAAAAAAATAAAAAGGCCCTGGCCGGTTGGCTCAGCGGTAGAACATCGGCCTGGCGTGCGGGGGACCCGGGTTTGATTCCCGGCCAGGGCACATAGGAGAAGCGCCCATTTGCTTCTCCACCCCTCCCTCTCTCCTTCCTCTTTGTCTCTCTCTTCCCCTCCCACAGCCAAGGCTCCATTGGAGCAAAAGATGGCCCGGGTGCCGGGGATGGCTCCTTGGCCTCTGCCCCAGGCGCTAGAGTGGCTCTGGTTGCGGCAGAGCGATGCCCCGGAGGGGCAGAGCATCGCCCCCTGGTGGGCAGAGCGTGGCCCCTGGTGGGCGTGCCGGGTGGATCCCGGTTGGGTGCATGCAGGAGTCTGTCTGTCTCTCCCCGTTTCCAGCTTCAGAAAAATACAAAAAAAAAAAAAAAAAAAAATTCCAGAAAATAATGAGTGTTGGTGGGAATGTAAAATGGTACAGCCACTATAGAAAGTAAAATGGTGACAGTGCCGCAAAAAATTAAATGTAGAAATATCACATATGCTCCAGCAACTCTGCTTCTGATTACACACCCAAAAGAATTGAAATCAGGGTCTGGAAGAGATGTGTACATCCATGTTCATAGCAGCATTATTCACAGCTAAGAAGTGGAAGCAACCCAAGTGTGCAACAAATGAATGCATAAGCAAAAAATGTTATATATTGTACATATATTAGGATATTATTCAGCTTTAAAAAGAAGGAAATTCTTTTTTTTTTTTTTTTTTTTAGTGAGAGGAGGGGATGCAGAGACAGACTCCCGCATGCGCCCCAACCAGGATCCACCCGGCATGCCCACTTGGGGATGATGCTCTGCCCATCTAGGGCCCTTGCCCCTTTGCAACTAAAGCCAATTTTTAGTGCCTGAGGCAGAGACCGTGGAGCCATTCCCAGCACCCAGGGCCAACTCGCCCCAGTAGAGCCCTGACTGCAGGAGGGGAGGATAATAGAGAGAGAGAGTGAGAGAGAGGTGAGAGAGGGAGGGGTGGAGAAGCAGATGGGTGCTTCTCCTATGTGCCCTGACCACAAATCAAACCCAGGACATCCACAAGCTGGGCCAATGCTCTACCACTGAGGGCCAAGAAGGAAATTCTAATACATGCTATAACATGGATGAACCTTGAAGACACTACGCTAAGTGAAATAAGTCAGTCACAAAAATACAAATACTGTGTGAATCCACTTACATGAGGTCTCTAAAGTAGTCAAAATCATAGAGACTGAAAGTAGAATGGTAATGGTGGTTGCCAGGGCCTGAGGGGAGGGAGGAATGGGGAGTTACTGTTTAATAGGTATAAAGTTTCAGTTTCAAAGATCTGTGGAGATGGATGATGGATGATGCAACATTATGGATGTATTTAAAACCACTGAACTCTACACTTAAAAAATGATTAAGATGGTAAATTTTATGTTATGTTAATTTTACCACAATAAAAAATTAGAAAAATACTTTTGAAGGTTATCTCTCTGGGCTAAGCCTGGACTGGAACATGGCCCATTTCCCAAGGCACAGCAAAAATGGTTCTCATAGGCCCAATTAAGAACATTGGGACCAAAACAAGTGCCTGTATTGTTGTTTACCCTGGATTGCAGAAGTTACAAATACTTAAAAAAAAAGATGGGGGAGATGGGTTGGCAGTTGAGGTCCCAACGTTGGCAGTACCTTCTTCCAATATAAATTACCCAGAGGGCTTGGTGCATCTGGAATGACATGCTCCTTAGGGAAGGGGAGGGGCTGTGCCTCCCTTCTCTAAGTACTAAGCACAATAAACTCAGATAGTCTATTTATTGCTCTGTCTACCTCACTCTGCTCCAGCCCCAGAGTGGGAAAGGTGAGAGCAGACTACCCTTAACCTTCTACTGTGTGATACATACTATATGTACAGTAGCACTCAATATATGTTTGCTGAATGAATGAATAAAATGACTATCTGCCCCTCTATGGCAGAATGTACTGCTCTAGTGGCCACAATATTCCCATCCACAGATTTGGTGTCTCCTCTCCTTTAGCAAGTGCTGGGTAATTACTGCTAATTTCTTTCTTTTTTTGTTGTCCTTTTTCTTAGGTGTACATAGGGAAGCTTCTTCTGGACACATGGTCTTTCTTTAGCTTGCCAGTATCATTTGTCAGAACCCAGCCTGCTTTCACATTGTTCTGTTTTACTGAGACAACACTCTTGTAACCATGATTAATTTCAGCAAAGTCCTGCTTTGATTTAGAAGATGCTACGTCCTTAAAAGAGTGAGTCTAATCTCATTCCTATTAAGTAATGCTTTTACTAGTTCAAGTGCTCATAGGGAAATGTGTCTTTCAGTTCCGGGGGTGTCTCTACACTAGGAGGAACTGCATGCCCCTAAGAGGAGCTGGCACAGGGGAACACTATGAATGAGTGAGGGATGAGTTCTTCGCCCTCTTTCTTCCTAACTCGAATCCTGGCCAGCACAAGTGTCTGTTGCCTTCCTTGTACTTTTCTAGAGGAAAGCCGTGAGAAATATATTCACACTGCAGTGATAGACAACATATTATAGCCTCTTAAAAAGAGGTATTGTGCCTGACCTATGGTGGCACAGTAGATAGAGTGTTGACCTGGAATGCTGAGGTCACATGTTCAAAACTGGGCTGGCCTGGTCAAGGCACATGTGACAAGCAATCAATGAACAACTAGGGTGAAATTACTATGGGTTGATGCTTCTTGCTTCCCTCCTCCTCTCTGTAAAATCAATAAATAAAAATCTTTTAAAAAAGAGGTATTGTCCTTTTGCAAAACCTAACAAATTAATAGAGCCAGGAAATTACCATCAATGGCTGCTAACATCACAGAGAGATAATCAGGCCTGAGAGAAAAATAGCACACTTAGTCTTGCCAAAAATAAAAAAATAAATCAAACCTGACTATGATCAGGCCTCTATATTCAAGTAATATTTTACAGAAAATACAGGGACAGCCTGACCAGGCAGTGACACAGTGGATAGAGCATTGGACTGGGCTGCGGAAGACCCAGGTTCAAGACTCTGAGGTTGCCAGCTTGAGTGAGAGCTCATCTGGTTTGAGCAAGGCTCACCAGCTTGAGCCCAAGGTCACTGACTCGAGCAAGGGGTCACTCAGTCTGCTGTAGCCCCCTGGTCAAGGCACATATGAGAAATTAATCAATGAAAAACTAAGGAACCGCAATGAAGAACTGATGTTTCTCATCTCTCTCCCTTCCAGCCTGTCTGTCTCTATCTGTCCCTCTCTCTGACTCTGTCTCTGTCTCTCCCCATACATACACACACACAAAAAAAATACAGGGGATAGATGAACACTTTCAAGTGCTATCATGGGGATGCAGTCAGCACTGTCTGTGCTGGGGAAAATGCTATAGGATTAATGAGCCAGTTTCTGAAATGACAATGAGAATTAGACATATCAACCTATCACAATGTATGGGTCTTACTGATTCTGATTCAAATAATTTTTTAAAAATGTGAGACAAGCCTGACCAGGTGGTGGCACAGTGGATAGAGCATCAGACTGGGACACAGAGGACCCAGGTTCGAAAGCCTGAGGTCGCCAGCTTGAGTGTGGGCTCATCTGGCTTGAGCACAGCTCACCAGCTTGAGCTCAAGGTCGCTGGCTTGAGCAAAAGGTCACTCAGTCTGCTGTAGCCCCCTGGTCAAGGCACATATAAGAAAGCAATCAGCCTGACCAGGCAGTGGCGCAGTGGATAGAGCATCCGACTGGGACCTGGAGGACCCAGGTTCAAGACCCCAAGGTCACCAGCTTGAGCGTGGGCTCATCAGGTTTGAGCAAGGCTCACTAGCTTAGACCTAAGGTCGCTGGCTCAAGCAAGGGCTCACTCAGCCCCCTAGTCAAGGCACGTATGAGAAAGTAATCAATGAACAACTAAGGTGCCACAACAAAGAATTGATGCTTCTCATCTCTCTCCCTTCCAGCCTGTCTGTCCCTCTCTCTGACTCTGTCTCTGTCACAACAACAACAAAATAATAATAATAAAATAAAAAATAAAAGAAAGAAAGAAAGCAATGAACAACTAAGGTGCCACAATGAAGAATTGATACGTCTCATCTCTCTCCCTTACTGTCTGTCTGTCCCTTTCTGTCCCTCTCTCTGTCACTGTCACACACACAAAAAAATGAGACAATAATGATGGAAATTGAACACTGATCAGATATTTGATGATATTGGGGAATGATTATTCATTGAGGGAGGTAAAAATAGTATTGTGGTTATTTTTCTAAAATGAATCCTTTTTATTTTTTAAGATAGATGCTCTTTAATATCTGCAGATGAAATGAGGCCTGAGATTTGCTTCAAAATAATCAGGAGAGGGGGAATGACCACATCCAGTTAATCATTGAGTTTTATAGGTTTTAGCCTTCAAAATATTTCTCAAATTTATCTTTTCATTTCTCCTTGAGGCATCTTCTAACTGGATTCCTTGCTTCTATTCTCAAAACCCTCACTCCCTCCCTCCTCCCTTAGCAACTAGTGCGACCTATCTAAAATGACCATTTCATTCTCTTCCTTCAACCTTCCAGTAGTTTCCCACTGTCTATAGATGAAGCCAAGCTTCTTATACAAGGTGTTCTGTCATCTGCTCATTTCCCCCTCAGTCTCATCTCTTGCTGTTCACTGTCCTACATACACTGCTCACAAAAATTAGGGGATATGTTATCACTTCCTATTCATTTTGAAATATCTCCTAATTTTAGTGAGCAGTATATTACACGGAAAAACCTAAACTACTTACAGTTTCTACATACACTGTACCTTCTGCCAGCCTTCCTCTCTCTCTCTGTAAGATCCAGTGTAGGTAGGTATTACCTCCCTCAGGAAACATTCTTTGTCTCTTTCCTCTCACCCTTACCATCCACCCCAGGCTGGCCTGGATACTCATCCTGTGTGTATCTCCACACTTTAACTTATTACATGATATTATAATTGTTTTTATATCTTCCTACATCCTTTAGACTTTGAGCTCCTTGAGGTTAGGGACAATGTCTTATTCATCTCTTTATTCCCAATACCTAGTGTGGGGCCAGGTGCATAGTAGGTACTCAATAGGTACCTGGGACAGGACAAGACTTAACACAGGTGAATCAGCTTCTGATGGGTGAATCTGAGACATTAACAGAAAGAACTGATAGGGGATGTCTTCCTGGCGTCCTTCAAAATCCACAGGCTGTCACCAACCATGTCCAAGTGTATAATACGCCCTGTGGGCAAGTGCTGAATATCAGAGGTATCACTCGGATCAGGAGGCTCCAGGACTTAGCAGTAGGAGTTTTAGTAATAGGAGCAAGAATAGGAGTTTCTTTTAGAATTAGCTGAGAAAACAAACTCAACATCTATGAGAGTTTGAGGATTTCCTTAAGCAGGTATCACTAAGTAACAAATGGAGTTTGCAATCTATTTTACTTTATGAACCTACTTCTTAACCTATCTCCCTGCTCCCACTCCTCCCCCACATTCTATTTTCCGTATTGGAAGCAGAATGACTCTTTTACATGGAAATCAGATCCTGAAAGGATATTTTTTTTTTTTTTTTATTTATACATTTTAGAAGAGAGAGAGAGAGAAGGGGGGAGGAGCTGGAAGCATCAACTCCCATATGTGCCTTGACTGAGCAAGCCCAGGGTTTTGAACCGGCGACCTCAGCATTCCAGGTCGACGCTTTATCCACTGCGCCACCACAGGTCAGGCCTGAAAGGATATTTAATATTTACATCATCACAGAATCAAAGCACAGAATACAATTATTATATATTTCATTATTTTACCAATGTTCTTTGGATATATATAATAAGTGGGGTAAATAATTCAGAAGACCAGGCACCAGTCTCACCTATTACAATTATTTCTCTGCTGGATGATGTTGGATAGGAAACTTGGCCTCTCTGTGCCTTAGTTTTCCCAATAAAATGAAAGTAATGGTGATAGCCTTTAAGATTATTTCTAAGTCTAAAAATGTAAGATTTGATGGCTTTGATAAAAATCCAAAACTTTCAGAGTAGTAATCTGTGTGGTTCTAGTATGAATTCCCATGTGGTATGCAGTCATAAAATATGGAACTGAACAAGCACATCAACAATTTTTTTTTTTTCTTACAGAGACAGAGAGATTCAGAAAGAGAAATAGATAGGGACAGACAGACAGGAACGGAGAGAGATGAGAAGCATCAATCATCAGTTTTTCGTTGCAGCACCTTAGCTGTTCATTGATTGCTTTCTCATATATGCGTTGACCAGGGGAGCTACAGCAGACCAAGTAACCCCTTGCTCAAACCAGCAACCTTGGGTCCAAGCTGGTGAGCTTTGCTCAAACCAGATGAGCCCACGCTCAAGCTGGTGACCTCGGGGTCTCGAACCTGGGTCCTCCGCATCCTAGTCCGACACTCTATCTACTGCACCACCGCCTGGTCAGGCAGCACATCAACAATTTAATGCAGGGCTCTGAGGAGGAGGACAGAATATCAGGAAGGCTTTCCAGAGAAGGTGACCTTTGAACTGAATTTGGATAGTGAGATGAAGAGTTATTCAAATACAGTGTGTCCATAAAGTCATGGTGCAATTTTGACCGGTCACAGGAAAGCAACAAAAGACGATAGAAATGTGAAATCTGCACCAAATAAAAGGAAAACCCTCCCAGTTTCTGTAGGATGATGTGGCAGCATGTGCACATGCGCAGATGATGACATAACACCATGTATACAGCAGAGCAGTCCACGGCCATGCCAGTCGAGATGTGGATGGTACAGAGGAAAGTTCAGTGTGTTCTGTAGCTCGCTAAATTTGAGTCCGTGACCAAAGTGCAACGTGAATATCGGCGTGTTTAAAATGAAGCGCCGCCACATAGGAATAACATTACTCAGCGGGATAAGCAGTTGAAGGAAACTGGCAGTTTGGTGGAGAAACCCCGTTCTGGTAGGCCATCAGTCAGTGACGAGTCTGTAGAGGCTATACGGGATAGCTACCTAAGGAGCCCTAAAAAATCTGTGCGTGAGCCCATATCGAACTGCACTGAATAGGTATGAAACTGGGAGAGTTTTCTTTTTATTTGGTGCAGATTTCACATTTCTATCGTCTTTTGTTGCTTTCCTGTGACCGGTCAAAAGTGCACCATGACTTTACGGACACACTGTAGAAAAGGTATGGAAGAGCATCTCCTTCATAGGAGCAGCAGATGCAAAAAAACAGGGCATGGAGCACATGCCAGGCAGGCAAGACCATGGCTGCGTGCCCCTACAGAGCTTTACTGCATCATAACCAGCCGCTTCTTTAGCTCCATGTCTGCATTTCCCATGGAATCAGGAGCACCCAGAGGCCCCGTCCCACTGATTTCTGTATTCCCAGCACTTAGCACATGCCTGTCACAGTTAGGATACTTAACAAATGTTAATCAAATAATGCTGGATTCAAGTTCAGATTTGGTCATAGTGTGGGTTCACTCCTGACCCCTGCCAGCCTATGGGCAAATCCTTGCAGCTCACAAGGAGGCTGGGCTTGAGAGGAGATGGGTCACAACTACTCTCTCTTTACTGTAAAAAAACAAACAAAAAACCCCCACAAAAACCAGGTTATGTTATATTGTTGGTGCAAAAGCAATGCCAGTAAAGAACAGAACCTGAAAACAATTTTTGCAAATGTGGATGTTATAAATGCGTCCATATTCATCTAAAAGCCATTCATTCAATAAATGATTTTTGAACAACTGAATAACCATATCCTGATTCCCACTAGATATAGTTACTATGTTCAGTGCCATAGATCATTTGGGCACAAGAGTATCAAAATATGCAATTCACTGTGTACTATCTTCTTTAGTTTTGTTTCTAATGCAGTACAAGGACAAAAGACTCAGTTAGGGGCCGGGGAAGCAAGCTCTCAGTAATCTCACAATGTCCCCTCGGGATTTACAACCACAGTGAAGAAGAGAAAAATCAACAAGTCTGCATCACTGCTGCCTTATCCATGGTCCAGATGAGGTTTTGGTTACTATAGCTACAAGTCCGTCTCTTAGGGAGCACAACGCACCACACAGTGGGCTCCCTGAAAAGGCCAGGCTGATCATATGAAATACAAATCTCCTTGGAACTTATAATTAATGAAGTGACATTTAATAGTATAAATGTGACAGAACAAGATACAACAAAAATAATAGGTCTCTTTTCTTCAGACAGATATAAATAGGCTAATTCATGAGGGGAGCCAAGAGGAAATGCAAAGCAGGACGCTGCAATTATATGTTCCTTGTGATACAGCTTCAGCTATTGGACATGGCATGTGTCCTCACAGGAGACATGTTGGAGAATGAAAAAAACAAAACCCCTTTTGGGTGGAAAATCAGAGCAACAAGTTTATGTTAGTCCATCTTATAGTAAGAATGACATACCCATATGGTGCCTTTTAATTTCTGCTACACTTTCTTGTGTATTTTTGAATTTAATCCTTATGAGACTGTTATGTATAACACCCATTCCCATTTATAGAAGAGAAAGCCAGACGATTTGCCCAAAGCCACCCAGACAATCAGTGGAAGAACTAAAGAAATAGCTAACTCTTGAACCCAGGTCTCCTGGTCCCACGCTCAATGAGCTTGCTACTGCACCCAGCGGTGATTTAAAAAAACAAAAAAACTCTCCTGACCAGGCGGTGGCGTAGTGGATAGAGCGTCAACCTGTAATGCCGAGGACCCAGGTTTGAAACCCCAAACCTGGGTCCTCTTGAGCACACACTCACCAGCTTGAGTGTGGGGTTGCCAAGATGAGCATAAGTCTTGAGCTCAGAGGCTGCTGGTTTGAAGCCCAAAGTCACTGGCTGGAGCAACGGGTGGCTCAGCTGGAGCCCCCGGGTCAAGGCACATGAGAAGCAATCAATGAACAACTAAAGTGCTGCAACTATGAGTTGATACTTCTCATCTCTCTCCCATCCTGTCTCTGTCTCTCACAAAAACAAACAAAAACATCTCACTTGCCTATCTGAATCCTTGGGAAAGCAACTTAGATGAAATTATTTTCTAGAAGCAAACTCCCTGGCAGTGATACTAGAGCTCACAGAGAGCGCCATATGAGAGACTTTTACAAGCTGGTATCACAGAGCCCTAGGAAAACTCTATGGCCTATCTATCAACAGGAATCAGGCTTTTGGCATTTTTGAGGGGAAAATATGCTAAGTTTATGAGAAGGTTTTTTTCCCCCGATTCTATTTCCTTTCCTTCTGAATTAAATTCTAACATTCATACTGAAGCAGCACATTGGTTCCTAAGTAAAATAAAGGACCTTATCTAAAGGCATACAAACTGTTAAATCACAGTAGAGGCAGACAAAAGAAAAATATACAGTCCCCTAACGTCACTGTAGGACCTCTGTCCATAGCTAAGAAAAACAGCCAACACTTATAACACTGAGGATACTCCAGACACTGTTCTATTTTCTTTATGCATATTAACTCATTTAATCCTCCCCAAACCTGAGGATGAAGAAATTATTATCACCTTGACTTTGTGGATGGGAAAACCAAGGCAAGCAGCTTGCCTGAGGTACACAGCCAGTCCAGGTCTTAACCATGAGACGGAGTCAGAGATGCCTTTGACTCTTCTTCCTGAGCGGAGCAATTTGTAGAGAAGCCTTTTGGGTTTCCACCCCACTCCCCACTGGCTCCTGATATGTGAGAAGTGCTGGTCCCCAGCACTTATCCGGCTATATGAACAGTGGGGTGGACCACTAAACATTCTGTTTCCCAAATCATGTCATAACACAGGGAACTGTTAATCTGATGTAGAGTGACAAAAATGGGGTGCAACATTGCCCATTACACTCTGATTTAAAACTATAATTACGTACATCTCAATCCTAGTTTTATACACACACACACACACACACACACACACACACACACACACACACACACAAATAAATGAAAAATACAAAAATTTTAACAATGGCTGTTTGGGCTGGTAGAACTCTGGGTGATGTTTTTCTTCATCTATTTATGTAACTGGCCCAGTTTCTTCATGAGGAAGAGATTTGTAATGAAGACGTGAAATTTTAAATTATGGTAGTAATTCTGGCAAAACTTGCCTGGGAGTAAGCAGTGTGAACTAAGCAAAAATGTAAGGTTCAGGTTCCTGTAACAGGGTTGGTTCTGTAATGTGGCATCAGTAGGGTGGGCTAGCTTGGGGAGAGAGTGTCATGAGGGTGTATGAGGACTAAGTATCACCCTGTTGTCATTCAGTGGATGGCACTTTACCATTGTAGGTGGTGTTGCCAGGTGTTGTGTTGACCACAATCCCACATGAGCCAGGGAAACCCAGCCTTTTCTGCTCAGAGGTAAACATGCTGAGAGAGGGTGGTTGCATATAAGTTACCAGCAGAGCACGTCTGTGACTCTCACGGCTGAATCTGGGTTTTCCTTTTCACCTTTCTGTCCATTTGGCTGAAGCCAGAGGGAAGGGAAGAGGAAGAACAAGTCAGCATCTGTACTCTGCAGCTGATGTCAGTAATGCCTCCTGACAGAGCGCTCAAGTCCTCCTGTTAAATCTCTGGCTGCTCATGCTATTTCTTTGCCAAATAAGCTCCTTGTTTACTGCAGAGAGAGGATTAAACTCAGGAACACCATTATCTGTACAACTCAGTATCATCTTTAACCCAAACTGAGGGCTTCTGTGTTGGAATGTGCAATGAAACATAGGATACAATCTCCATTCTCATGGAACTTAGAACATGGCTGCACTGATAAGATATTTACACATGAGGAAATAACAATATAGGAAGATTTATATATACTAATTTTTAAGTACATTAAAGTAAATAATCTTGTATTACTGGTTATCTTCCAAAATAATTTTCAAGCTTCTTGGGGCTAGGATTGCTTTACATGTTTTCAGACACCACAGGGTGTATATGGTGTCATAGTGCTGGGGTAGCTCAGTGTCTTCTGTTCTGATGGGGAAAGAGTACCTTGAATAGAGCAATACTCTATATTTGATAAATGTTTCAGACTGGAAATGATATGTCACTCCTGAATCTATAATGCCAGTAGATGCCTCTATACTAAGGAAGGTGAAGGTGCTTCCTCTCTGAAGATGGTACCATCAAGATGACCCTACTTTAACCTGGCTACTAAAGGGCTGTGGGAGAAAAATAGTCTTTCACCACCCTGGAAAACAAAAGCTCAAACTCAAGAAAGACCTGATAGAAGTTAAAGAGCAGTATATTCCACAAGACCCTTCTAACCTAAAATATCAGAATTTCTTTTCTTTAGGAAGTAATGTTTTAAAAAATGTGCCTTGAAATTCCTCAATAAAAAGGCTAGATGAACATTATCTAAGAAATAAGAAATCAAAAACATTGTATGACTATATACAAAATAAACCAATTCATAGAAGGGGATTGTTAGGTTATATACCAAACTGTTGATGGTAGTTATTTCTGGGTGGAAGGCAGGTAATGTTTGAAGCCTGTACAAACAGAGTGTATTCATGTATTATTTGTGCCAATAAAGAAAGGGGAAGGGCTCTAGCTGTTGACGCAGTGGAGAGAGCATCATCCTGGAGCACTGAGGTCGCTGGCTGGAGTGCGAGGTCGCTAGCTGGTTTGTGGAGTCGAACTGAGGGCACCAGTTTGAGCCATGATCAGGGCACATACAAGAAGCAATGAATGGGTGCACAACTAGTGGAACAATGAGTTGATGCTTCTCTCTCTCTCTCCCCCTTCCTCTCTTTCTCAAAAACAAGGGGGGAGGGGAAGGAGGGAGAGATCAGAGAGGGGAAGAGGCCACTGTCATCTGTAAGGAATGTTGGGAAATGTGTTACTATTTAACTGTGCACATAGTCACCATTCAACAATACAGAGGGTTCCCTGTTACTAATGAAAAAGAGGAAGTGGTATTAGTAACTAGTAAGCAACTGAGCAGTCTTTGCTTCAGGGAAGAAACAACATGCAGAGAGAGGGGTTCATAAACAGGAGGTTCAGTGACATAAAGAAGCAGTGCTTGCCTGACCAGGTGGTGGCGCAGTGGATAGAGCGTTGGACTGGGATGCGGAAGGACTCAGGTTCGAGACCCCGAGTTCGCCAACTTGAGCGCGGGCCCATCTGGTTTGAGCAAAAGCTCACCAGCTTGGACCCAAGGTCGCTGGCTCGAGCAAGGATTTACTCGGTCTGCTGAAGGCCCGTGGTCAAGGCACATATGAGAAAGCAATCAATGAACAACTAAGGTGTTGCAACATGCAACGAAAAACTAATGATTGAATCTTCTCACCTCTCCGTTCCTGTCTGTCTGTCACTATCTATCCCTCTCTCTGACTCTCTCTCTGTCTCTGAAAAAAAAAAAGAAAAAGAAAAAGAAGCAGTGCTTAAAGAGGCAGGGAGGGGCTAGAGAATAAGGGGCTTTTTGTTTATCAAAGCCTTCCACCTGCTGACCAGTCACTTTAGACCTAAGCCCAAGAGATTCTGAATCTATAAGCCTCTGATAATAAGACTTGGGATTTGTTTTTTTGTTTTTTGTTTTTTTTAAAAAAGCACTCCAAGTGGATCTGATTTAGAGACTGGCTTGCTCTAGGCCAGTGGTTCTCAACTGGATAGTTTTTACCCTTTAGGAAACGTTTGGCAATGTATAGTTCCATTTGTGATGGTCACTAAGGGCGTGTACTACCAATATGTATATAGTGGGTAGAAGCTAGAGGGACTGTTAAACACCTTGCAATGCACAGGACAGTTCCCCTTAAGCAAGAATTATCCAGCCCCAACGTCAATAGTGCTGAGGTTGAGAAACCCTGCTCCAGGCAACAAGGAGCCCTGGAAGGTTTTTTTTGTTTGGTTTTTTGTTTGTTTTTGTGACGGAGACAGAGTGAGGAGAGAGGGACAGACAGACCAGAAGGGAGAGAAGAGAAGCATCAATTCTTTGCAGCACCTCAGTTGTTCATCTATTGCTTTCTCATATGAGCCTTGATGGTGGGAGGGAAGCTGCAGCAGAGCAAGTGACCCCTTGCTCAAGCCAGCGATGTGCCTCAAGTCAGCAACCTTTGGGCTCAAGCCAGTGACCACGGGGTCATGTCTATGATCCCATGCTCAACCCAGTGACCCTGTGCTCAAGCTGGTGAGCCCACACTCAAGCCAGATGAGCTTACGCTCAAGCTGGCAACCTTGGGGTTTTGAATCTGGGTCCTCTGCGTCCCAGTCCTCTGCTCTATCCATTGAGCCACCACCTGGTCAGGCACCTTGAAAGGTTTTTAAATGGTGAAGCACTGTCCCTTCACTCAAATATTGACTAGGAATGGGGGTGAGGTGGAGGGGATTAGAACAAACCTTTAAAAATAATTTTTTTATTTTTATTTTTTGTATATTTCTGAAGCTGGAAACGGGGAGGCAGTCAGACAGACTCCCGCATGCGCCTGACCGGGATCCACCTGGCACGCCCACCAGGGGGCGATGCTCTGCCCATTCAGGGCGTCGCTCTGTCACGACCAGAGCCACTCTAGCGCCTGGGGCAGAGGCCAAGGAGCCATCCCCAGCGCCCGGGCCATCTTTTGCTCCAATGGAGCCTTGGCTGCGGGAGGGGAAGAGAGAGACAGAGAGGAAGGAGAGGGGGAGGGGTGGAGAAGCAGATGGGCGCTTCTCCTGTGTGCCCTGGCCGGGAATTGAACCCGGGACACCTGCACGCCAGGCTCTACCACTGAGCCAACCGGCCAGGGCCTAAAAATAATTTATAATATAGTAATACCTCACACCTGACAGTGATTCATTTAGAACAGAGTTGAGAACCTAGGAAACAAGAGACATTTAAGTGGCCAAACAAGGTATTAGAAAGTTCATGCATTTTATTCACAGAATTTCTTCCTCAGTTTATTTTACAAAAATTTCTAAATACTTTGGTTTCTGGCAGCCTGGTCCTCAGCAGACTAGGAGTTGTCTATTAAAAGAGAAATGTTCTCAGAGGCAGGCACATTAAGGTCAGAATAAGTGCCAATTAACAAACTAGGGACAGGACAAACTGTATTTGTTAAAAGCAGACATAGAAATGCAAAACAAAGCTGTTTGGAGTAATTCTTTAAAGGGCTAAATTATCTAATAATCTCCCAAAGGCATCACCACATTATTAGCCAGCACAGTAACACACCACAATTATGTCCAAGTTTTAAAGTCATGATTGAGTCACATATATTCTATTATGTTTAAAGTGGCCAGGGATGTTTAGATTTTGGAACGATTTTTGTACAAATAGCTAAAGCAATAAATGAGAACATTCTAGTGCATAAAGAAGTAGCATTGTAAGTGATACTAGAAAAACAGGGGTCAGTGTGTTTTTACTTATTCCTTAGAATGGCTAAAAGTGCCAAAGACAGGGTAGATGCTCAGTCCAAGCTATCTGACTGACTGTGAGCAAAGAAACAATAAAGAGAATCTATAAAATTCCATAGCTAACATTAGACTCAGTGGTGAAAGGCTGGATGCTTTCTCACCAATACCAAAAACAAAGCAAGGATGTGTGCTTTCACCATTTCTATTCAACCTTGCACTAGAAGTTCTAGCCAGAGAGGGGGGTGGGGGATAAATAAAAGATATGGTATCCAGATTGGAAAGGAAAAAGTAATATTATTACTAATAAGTGAGTTCAGCAAAGTTGCAGGATGCAAAGTCAATATACAAAAGTTAATTGTCTTTCTACTCACTTGTAACAAACAATCAAAAAAATGAAATTAAGAAAACAATTCCTCTTATAATAGCATCAAAATAATAAAATACTAAGGAATACATTAAACAAAAAAATGCAAATATTGCCTGACTGGTGGTGGTACAGTGGATAGGGTGTTGACCTGGAACACTGAGGTCCCAGGTTTAAAAACCTGAGGTTGCCAGCTTGAGCGTGGACTCATCGACATGATTTCATGTCACTGGTTTGAGCCCAAAGGTCACTGGCTTAAAGCTCAAGGTGACTAGCTTGAGCCCAGGGTTGCTGGCTTGAGCCCAAGGTTGCTGGCTTGAGCAAGGGGTCACTGGCTGGGCTAGAGCCCCCGGTCAAGGCATGTATAAAAAGCAATCAATGAACAACTGAAGTGACGCAACTATTCATTGATGCCTCCCATCTCTCTCCCTTCTTGTCTCTGTAGCTCTGTCTCTGTCCTTTTCTCTTTCTCTAAAAAAAGTGCAAACATTATATATACTCTTTTTTTTTTTTTTTGGTATTTTTCTGAAGTGAGATGTGGGGAGGCAGAGAGATAGACTCCTGCATGCTCCCGGACAAGATCCACCTGGCATGCCCATCAGGGGTGATGCTCGGCCCATCTAGGGTGTTGCTCCATTACAACTGGAGCCATTCTAGCACCTGAGGTGGAGGCCATGGAGCCATCCTCAGTGCCCGGGCCAACTTTGCTCCAATGGAGCCTTGGCTGCGGGAGGGAAAGAGAGAGAGAGAGAGAGAAGAGAGGGAAGGGTGGAGAAGCAGATGGGCGCTTCTCCTGTGTGCCCTGGCCGGGAATTGAACCCAGGACTTCCACATACTGGGCCAATGCTCTACCACTGAGCCAACTGGCCAGTTCCTGCAAACATTATACTCTTAAAACTACAAAACATTGTTGAAAGAAATTAAAGAAGACATAAATAAATGGAAAAGACATGTCATGTTCATGGACCCAAAGAGTTAATATTGTTAAGATAGAAATATTTAGCTAATTGATCTACAGATGCAAACAATCCCTATCAGAATCCCAGCTGGTTTCTTTGAACAAACTGACAAGGTGATAGAAGCAGTAAGGGACCCTAAATAACCAAAACAATCATTGTCAGTCTCCACTCCAATGCAAGTCCCACAGGAACAGGGACCTTGTCTGTTTTGTTCAAAATGTATCCTTAGTGCTGAGCAAAGTGGCTGGCACATGGCAGATGTTCAAAAATTATTTGTTGACTTCTTGATTAGCAGAATATCTTTGGCACAAGGCAACAATATTTATAAAGCACCATTATTAAGTCGCACTGTTTGATGCCAGAGACACAAAAATGAAACCTGCATTTTAGGACCAGGAGAGACCGATGAACAAATAATAACAACGTAATGTGATACCAATATCCTTGTTTTAATCACATAGCATTTTTTCTGCTTACAAGTTCCTAAGTTTATGCATTTATTTTTCAGCTGCCTTCAGCCCGGACACATCTCACTCTATATTCAGTTCAGAGTAAGGTAGGAGTACATGTACCATATTGTATTTAACGTGGTGAAATTATTAAAGCACTAAATCTTAGAAAAGCCATGTCTTACTTTTGATACGTATTATCATATGGATTGCAACTCTAGGTACTCTGGTTTAGACAAACCCAAATTCAACACTCCATTCCACCTCCCTCTCTATATATGCTGATTGGACAAACACGAGAGTATTCACAATAATGCCTGGGAAATAGTAATGGTAATTAGGACCCACAGCTATTAATCTCCAGAGGGAGAGAAGTAATTAAATAAAATGCAATGCAGAAGATACTCAATAGAACTATACTAAGGGTATTATGTTCCAAACCTACTACAGAAACAAAATGCACACAGAAACTTTTGTGTTTTGGACATCCTCACCCTAGCCTGACACTAACACAATGGGCCTATTCTTTTTTTTAACATGGGCATTACTGCATAAATTTATACATACCTTAGGAAAAGACATGGGGGACTCATAGACTTGAAAGAGTTAAATTCCTAGTAAATATGTCAACTAAGTAGTAAAAAAAAAAAAAATCCATTAAAAAAATTGCTGGCCCTGGCCGGTTGGCTCAGTGGTAGAGCGTCGGCCTGGCGTGCAGGGGTCCCGGGTTTGATTCCTGGCCAGGGCACACAAGAGAGGTGCCCATCTGCTTCTCCACCCCTCCCCCTCTCCTTCCTCTCTGTCTCTCTCTTCTCCTCCCGTAGCCAAGGCTCCATTGGAGCAAAGTTGGCCCGGGCGCTGAGGATGGCTCTGTGGCCTCCGCCTCAGGCGCTAGAATGGCTCTGGTTGCAACAGAGCAAAGCCCCAGATGGGCAGAGCATCGCCCCCTGGTGGGCATGCCAGGTGAATCCTGGTCGGGCGCATGTGGGAGTCTGTCTGACTGCCTCCTCGTTTCCAACTTCAGAAAAAAAAAATTGCCTACTTACTGAATTGACTTTCCATTTTTGAAAAAAAAGAGAAACAGTACCAGTAAGCTTTTGAACTTATTTGCTAAGTTGCTTATGAAACTAAACAATCAAAATTACCAAGTGGCTATAATATGTCTATTTCTAACTTTGGGTCCTTTGGCATATTATGCCACTCAAGTCTTCCCTTGACAGTAATAGGATCACTTCTAGGAACATGGTATGGTGTGGGAAAGGAAAGGATTTGGTCAGAAGACCTCTGAGTCCTCCTCTGTCAATTGGCTGTGTTTAACTGTGAATGTGTTTAACCTTTCTGAACCTGCCTCCACACCTATACAGTGGAGATATCATTTGTCCGAGCCATCTAAGAGGTATGAAGTACCAAGTAAGATAACAGATGCCAGATTGTTTTATAAACTATAAAGCAATATAGAAAGATTAAAAAATATTCATACCTGAATATTCATACCAGAAAGTGCCTGGTAGGAATGTAATCAATACATATTTGTGAAATAAATTAATATCTCAATTGCTCCTAGAGCAAAGATCAATGAGAGCTCTAGTTGGGTACAATTTAGAAGCCTCAATACGATGTGGAAAGAATTACCTGTTTAGATCAAAACCACTTGCTTAATAAGGTTTTGAATTGATTTTTAAATTGGCGAGTTGTGGTGGCCCTCCCTTCCCCCTCCCCCGCCTTTCCTAAGTCTTTCTCCCTCTCCTTCCCTCAGGTGCAGACATTCTTGCTCATTCTCCTAAACTCTAAGGGCCCTTCTTTGGCCACTATAACTTGTTTCCTGAGCCCACACAGCCCAGCTGGCTCACTTCCTCCACGACTCACTTATTCTATCTCTATGACTTTCTAGATAAACTTTCACTTATAATTTGAAAAAAAAAAAAAGAATAAATCATGGGTTATCAAAATGCCTTTTACCTCTTCTGTCTTTTGCTCTGCCTACTGCTCTGTCTACTGGCACTTCTACCAGGTAGTGAACATAAAGGGAATTATTCAACTGTACATCAGTCAATTTTGCAAGTTTTTATTCATGTCAATAAAGACCAGTAAAGAGATGGATACTGCTAAGAACTGTGTCCTTGTTTCTCTGACTGTAATTTGTATTGATATTGAGAGCTACTGGCTTTATAATCTGGTCGGAAAATTATAAATTATGGGTGATAGCCTGACTTGTGGTGGCGCAGTGGATAAAGTGTTGACCTGGAAGGCTGAGGTCACCGGTTTGAAACCCCAGGCCTGCCTGGTCAAGGCACATACGAGAAGCAACTATAAGTTGATGCTTCCCGCTCCTCCCCCTTCCTCTCCCTCTCTCTCTCCCTCTCTCTCAAAGCAATAACTAAAATCTTAAAAATAAAAATAAATTATGGGTGACAAAATAAAAGTCTAAGCATATACTCAAGAAAGGCAAAAATAAAAATATAATTACAGCAAAATACAGCAGTATTTGCTTTTATATGTAAAAAGCAAATACTTTGCTTTTATACATAAAAAGGGTGCTTCAAGGTCCTAGTTCTTATTCAGATTGTTCATGGAGTCTGAGAATGCTTTTTTTTTTAACTGGGAACAAACTTCACAGCAGTTTGTGTGAAGAGCATCTTATAATGAAGATGATCTAAGGTCAACTGCAATGCCCTCTGGTGGCCTAAAGGTTTCTCCATATTTGCAACTGCAAAATCAAAATAAAACCCAGCCATTTTCTATCAAATAGACGCTCATTTATAAATTCAAAATTAAGCAAAGATAAGTTGTAAATGCCCTCTTTGATTTTCATAACCATCATAATCATAAAAAACTTCTACAGAGATGCTTGCCCATGGACCCCCTTATTCATGGTGATTCAAAAAATGATTTAAAAAGCAAGTCCTTGCCCTCTGGACTTTGTCATCTAACCAAAGCACAGGAACTAGAATGTAGATTTGGAACCAAAGCTCAAAGAAAAAAACTGGGAAAAGCACATGGGCTTTGGAGCTTTTGTAGAAGAATTAAATAAGAATATATGCAGTCTGATGAGGTCGTGGTGCAGTGGATAGAGTGTTGGACTGGGACACAGAAGACCCAGGCTCAAAGCCCCAAGGTCGCAGGCTTGAGCACAGGCTCATTGGGCTTGAGCACGGGGTCACTGGCTTGAGCATGTAATCATAGACACAACCCCATGGTTGTTGGCTTGAGCCCAAGGTCACTGGCTTGAGCAAGGGGTCACCCACTCTGCTGTAGCCCTCCCCCCACGAAGGCACATATGAGAAAGCAATCAATGAACAACTAAGGAGACACAAAGAATTTATGCTTCTTATCTCTCTCCCTTCCTGCCTGTCTGTCCCTCCCTCTGTTCTCTCACCAAAACAAACAAATATATATATATATATGTAAATCATCCAGTATGGCAACTGATACAAAGTAGGTGCTCAATA